>NW_026606076.1:39868125-40491250 GCF_029834395.1 Sorex fumeus
GGCTTGCTTGATCCTTAATGACCCCATCCTTAACACCGAAGCAAACCCAAGGGTGGAAAATTCTTATAGAGAAAAGGGCCTGGGGAGGTATGGAAACGCCCCGAGCACCATCTCGTGGCGTTTCCACGCAACTACTGCGGCCGGACTGTCCCACACTTAAGCTTTCCAGCCCTTTTCTTGGCTTCAAAGTTAGGTATAGGGTCATTAAGGATCAAGCAAGCCGCTTGGGTTGCTGCACTGGGAGAACAGCAGTTAGTGCTCTGGCCTTGCGGTCACAGGCCCCTGGTTCTTGCTCTGGCTCTCCTTATAGCCCCACCATCATGCCGGAGTCATTCCTGAGTGCAGAGCCAGGAGAACCTCTGCGTGTTGCCGAGTTTGTGGCCCCCAAATCATGAACAAACCAAATACAACCAAAACAGCACCAGTCCCTTATTGGAGGATTCCCTCACCCCAACTTGGGGGTTTCTGAGCTGTATCTTGGTGTATCCCTGTATCTCTTTGATAGGAGAGGGTTGGGGCACCCTCAGAACTTGGGGTGATGGCACGTGGGGTTGATTCTAACTGGAAACCTTTCCAAAGAGCCGAGTCACAGATAGAGGAAAGTGGGCTCAGAACTTTTCTTGTCAAAGCGAACAGAAAAAGGACAAAATAATCTCACCCTGCTTATAGCTGACTAGGTTCAATCCCAGGTATTCAATGGTCCTCAGATCCTTACGGACCCACACCAAGCAGCCCGCCCCCCCTCCCAAAAAAAAACCTGGGATCCAGAGCGGTTAGGGTGTTTGTCTTGCACTCAGTTAACCTGGGTCCAATCCCGGACATCCCAGATGGTCTCCCAAGTACCGCCAGGAGTAATTCCTGAGTGCAGAGCCTGAAGTAACCCCTGAGCCTCACTGGGTGTGTCCTGAAAAGCTAAACATAAATAAGTAAATAAATAAATTCCTGGGCAGAAGTGATGTGTTTAGAATTTTCAGGTAAAGAGATTGCCCGGTCTTAGCCTATTATTCCTGTGTGAATTAAAATTCTTCTTTTTTTATTTTATTTATTTATTTATTTTTATTTATTTTTTATTAGTGAAACACCATGAGGTACACTTGTAGATTTACAAGTTGTTGTGCTTGGGTTTCAGTTATACAATGAGCGAATACCCATCCCTCCACCAGTGCCCATTCTCCACCCTTACCAATCCCAGTATCCCTCCCACCCCTCCCAGCCCCCATCCCACCCTTTTTTTCTATCTCTCCTTTTGACTGCTGTGGTCTGCAGAAGAGACACTGGGTGGCAATCATGTTCTGTCTATAGTCTACTTTCAGCATGCATCTCCCATCCTGGGCGGATCTTTCCAGCACCCTTTATTTGGTGTTCCCTTCTCTATCTGAGCTGCCTTTGCCTCTACAGTGTGCGGCTGGTTTCTGAGCCATGGAGTGAACAACCTGGTATTTATCACAGCTGCTCTTGGGTGTTAGTCTCTTATTTTGTTACTTTATGTTATCCAGATGAATGCTATCTTTCTCTGCCTGTCCCTCTCTTTCTGACTCATTTCGCTTAGCAAGATATTTTCCATGTAGTATCACTTGTATGTAAATTTCATGACTTCATTTTTTCTAACTGCTACATAGTACTCCATTGTGTAGCTGTACCAAAGTTTCTTTAACCAGTCATGTATTCTCGGGCACTCAGGTTATTTCCATATTCTAGCTATTGTAAAAAGTGCTGCAATGAACAAACAAGTGCAGATGTCACTTTGACTATACGTTTTAGACTCTCCGGGATATATTCCCAGGAGTGGTATTGCTGGGTCAAATGGGAGCTCAAATTCTAATTTTTGGAGAGTCGTCCATACTGTGTTCCAAAAGGGTTTAACCAGTCGGCATTCCCACCAGCAGTGAAGGAGAGTCCCTTTCTCACAACATCCGCACCAACACAGGTTGCTTTTGTTCTTTTGAATGTGGGCCAGTCTCTGTGGTATGAAATGATATCGCATTGTTGTTTTCATCTGCATCCCCCTGATGATTAATGATGTAGAGCATTTTCTCATGTGCCTTTTAGCCATTCGGATTTCTTCTTTGAGAAAGTCTCTGTTCATTTCATTGCCCCACTTTTTGATGGGGTTGGATGTTTTCTTCTTGTGGAGTTCACCCAGCAATTTGTATATCCCTGATATCAACCCCTTGTCAGATGTGTATTTGGAGAATATCCTTTCCCATTCTGTAGACTGTCTTTGTATTTTGGTCACTGTTTCTTTGGAGGTGCAGAAGCTTCTTAGTTTAAGATAGTCCCATTTGTCTATCTCTGTTTTCACTTGCTTGGCCAGTGGCGTGACATCTTTGAAGATACCATTAGCTTCAATGTCATGGAGGGTTTTGCCAACTTTGTCTTCAATGTACCTTATGCATTCCGGTCTGATGTTGAGGTCTTTAATCCATTTTGATCTTACTTTTGTACATGGCGTTAGGCAGAGATCTAAGCCCAGTTTTTTGCTATATAGTCGTCCAGTTTTGCCAGCACCACTTCTTAAAAAGGCTTTCCTTTCTCCACTTCGCATTTCTTGCCCCTTTATCAAAGATTAGATGATCATATGTTTGAGGGGAGGTGTCAGTATATCAACCCTGTTCCATAGGTCTACAGCTCTGCCTTTGTTCCAGTACCATGCTGTTTTAATTATTACTGCTTTGTAGTAGAGTTTGAGATTCAGGAGGTTAATTCCTCCCATTATCTTTTCCCAAGAACTGCTTTAGGTATTCGTGCGGGCTTATTGTTCCATATAAATTTCAGGAGTGTTTGCTCCATTTCTTTGAAGAATGTCATAGGTATCCTAATAGGGATCGCATTGAATTTGTACAGTGCTTTGGGTAGTATTGCCATTTTGACAACATTAATTCTCCCGATCCATGAAAAGGGGATATTTTTCCATTTCCTCACGTCCTCTTTTATTTCAAGAAGCAGCGTTTTGTAGTTTTCTTTGTACAAGTCCTTTACTTCCTTAGTTAAGTAAAATTCTTCTTAACCCACCCCCAGTTCCTCTGACGGCTGTTACCTTCACCCCAGACATCGGGAGATGCTGGAATTGAATCTGGCGTCTGCCACCCTCCTCCACTCAGAACAGAAGACTTGGGACTTCTCATGTGTCTAGGAACCCCAAAACTCTCAGGATGGAAGATGGCACCCTCAGCAATTTTGGGTGCTATGCTGTGGGGACGTCGGACATGGAGACCTTTAGAACCGAGTTGGTGGGCGACGTAGTAATGCGGGAAGTCAAGACTCTCTGACTTCCCCTGTTTGCTCCCTGTTCGCTCTTGGGAAGCTGGCTCTGGAGCACTGTGCACTGGGTGTCCTTCCATGTAGAGAATAAGTGGGGCGAGCCCCAGGCAGCACGGACACCCGGACACAGTTCATTGTCAGACCCGAGTCCCACCAGGGCACTGCAGGGACAGAAGATGCTGGACTCTCTCATCCCCTCCAGCCCTTGGCGGGTGTAAGCGAGTCGAATGAACCAGAGTCGGCCTCCTCTTGGCACATGGATTTCTGGAGAATGAAGGTAGCACCATTGGGGTCCGGGTCAACCCCCAACCCCGACTCCACCCCACCCAGTCCACACCTCCTGATCTGGCCCTATGACTGGGGGAGGGGGTCGGAGGCAGGGGTGGGGAAGTGACAGGAGTTGGGCTGAGGGGGGCGCACAGAGCTCCGCCAGGGGGGCATTTCCTTCTGAAATCAGACTTCGGTTCCTACACTCGTGGACTCCACACACGCCAGCTCCCCCAAATGTGAAGAGAAGCCAATGAGCAGTCTCTGTCGGACAGGAGGGAATCCAGTGGTCAACAAGGAGGTCCAGAAGCAGCAGAGCTTTGGGGGGACAGGGCGAAGTCAGGTTTTGGGGGGCTTTATCAGCTCTGAGCTCTAAGTCCTTAATATGGGGTGCAGGGGTGCTAAAATTCCAGCTAAACTTCCTCTCTGTCCCCCAAGAGCAAAGGGGAGACATTTGGGGTCCTCCTGGGAGCTGAAGAAGGAAGGAGATTCCTCTTGTCTGACCGTGAGGCAGTTGCAGGAGATAACTAGGGAGGCTCGAGGCCTCAGCATCATTAGTGCCCCCATGGGGGTGTCCCATCTGTCCCCCCTCCCCGACCCCCGAGACTCAACTGCTGAAGCAGATGGGTCCCAGCTGGGAGCAGAACTTCTGGCAGGGCTGTCTGAAGCCAGCGGCCGCAGGTTCACCTGGGGGACACAGGGGTCAGTGGACGCCAGGGCTATACCTGTATGTGGGAAACACGTGGTGCCATGGATCAAAACTCGGTCTTCGCACGTGCCAGGCATCTGCCCCCCCCTCCTAAGCTGCCTCCCCAGTCCCTGCCCTGGCCCTTACGGCCTTGCCATCCCAGCCTGGAAACTGGAGGCATCTGGGTCTGCCAGAGTGTTTGTGGTTTCCAGGAAAGGTTCGATCCAGCACACACTCTTCAATCAAGCAATGATGAACGGATGGAGCTGGTGGGCAAATGCCCCTGGTTCTCGGCTCCCTCTCAGCCCGTGTGGGGAAATTCCCAAGTGCTGCTGCCTCACATTCTGCCAGATGTACCCAGTGAAGCTGAGCGCACCCAAGGACGACAATGTAGGCAAGCTCCCTTGGGGCCACTTCTCCCAGCTTGTCACCACCCACCATCCTCCTCTCTTGCCCTCAGGGTGGCTAGATAATTCTGGAAACTCCTGCCTCACACACAGTCGACATGGGTTCCATCCCTGGTATCTCAGAGGGTTCCCAGAGCCCTGCCAGGGGTGATCCCTGAGCATTGCTACGTGTGACCCAAAGACAAACGATTATTATTATTAATTTTGTTTTCAGACTATACCTGGCAGTGCTCAGGGCTGACTCCTGGTGGGTCGGTGGGAGCCTACAGGCTACTGGGGATCAAACCTGGACCAGCTGCTTGCAAGACAAGTGCCTCTCCACTGAACTATCTCTCCGGCCCTCCGGCCTCACATAGCTTCATTCTTTTAAAGTTAGAACAGGGTCTTTTTGATGCTCTGAGGAAGGAGAAAGACAGAGACAGAGACAGAGAAACAGAGACACAGAGACACAGAGAGAGAACCTGTTGGTCCCAAGTAGAGAAGACCCCAGATTCAAATGCAGCTATTCGGGTAGAAGGGCTTGTCTCAGCAGCCGGGGGGCCATTTTGATGGCACAGAGGGGAGGCGGCTGGCCATATATGCCTTTGACCTGGGTTCGATCCCCAGCATCCCACAGGGTCCCCACAGGGTCCCCCAAGCACTGCCAGGAGTGAGCCTTGATGCAGTGCCAAGGTGCTTGTAACTGTGATTCAATTAAAACACACAGACACACACACACACACACACCCACAAACACTTCTTGAATGTGTGAGTCTCTCTCCTTCCTGCCCCTTAAATATACCTCCAAGAATTGGAATATTCCCTTTGACTCAAGCCTACTTCCAGTTGATTCCCAGTCACTCAGTTTTGAAACACTACTCATCCACCTACAACCTCTGTCAGTTTCCCTGCACAAAATTTCTTTGAGCTCAAATCACTGTCTTCCGTCCATAGCTTCTGATCTCTGTGGCACTGCCTAACCCACCCCCTGCTCCATTTTGGTGGTGTGATGCTCAGGCAAGTCATTTTCAGTACCCATCCCCCTCACCCTATGACATTCACTTGTCGTCACTTCTCACTCTGGTTTTGGCCTTCCTCACACAGTCTGACTCTGCTCGCAATAGAGAAATTTGACATCCAGGTTGAAGCCATAGTACAGCAGCTAGATATTTGCTTTGCACGAGGCCAGCTTGGGTACAATCTCTAGCATCCCATATGGTTCCCTGGGCACTGCAAGGAGTAATTCAGGAGTAATACAGTAATACAGCACCAGGAGAAGCCCCTGAGTATCACATGTGGCAAAGAAAGAAAAAAATTGTCATTAGAAATAGGAATAAACTCACTTTTCCCCTTTGCATTTATGTAATTTTTCAGCTACATAGAAGCAAAGCTTGTGCAACATTTCCAAAGTAGGGACAGTCATGAGTGAAACGAGCACAGGATTATTTAAAGAAGAATTTGTTTCTGTCAATTATTAAATGAAGTACAAAATATGCATGTAAGTAATTAAGAATGTATTCAAAATACCATAGGAAAAGGCCTGCAGCAATAACACAGTGGGAGGATACTTGCGTTGCATGCAGCTGTCCTGAGTCCGATCCCTGGACCACATATCCCCTGAGACCCAGCAAAAGTAATCCCTGAGTATGAAGATAAGTATGCACATATCAACTATCACAAGCTCACTTTATTCCATTGTATCTTCAATAGTATGATAAAGCAAGAAAGAAGATAAACGTTGAAAATTATAAACAGAAGTCTTGATTCACTGTTAGTGAATGACCTACATTGGTTAATAATTGAAACTTCCAAGGAAAACTATGATAACACAAGTGATCAAAGAGTTGCAGAGCTAGAGCATTTTCAACAGTCTTCCTCAGATAAAATAATTCTAATTGGTTCAAGAAATTCTTGGTAAAAAACATTTAAAATGGAAGAAAGAGTTTTTTTGCTTTTTGGGGTTACACCCGGCAATGCACAGGGTTACTCCTTCCTCTGCACTCAGGAATTACTCCTGGTGGTGCTCAGGGCACCATATGGGACGCTGGGAATGGAACCCGAGTCAGCTGCATGCGAGGCAGATGCCCGACCTGCCGTGCTATCGCTTCAGCCCCATCTATGGAGAACAGTAAAAGACATTTGAAGACATAAAATATTTATGAATCAGAACATATGGTATTGTGATAGAAAATTCTTACCAACATTCAAAACTCTAAAATTTATAAAACAAATCCCCAAACAACCCTAAAATATTTTAATTAAGCTGAACTAGAGAAGATAGTTCTAATTTTCTTTTGTTTATTTTTTGGACCACACTCAGCAGTGCTCAGGACATACTCCTGGCTCTGCACTCAGGGGTCACTTCTGGTGGGCTCAGGGACCCTACGTGTTGTCGGGGATCGAACCTACATCAGCTGTATGCACACAAGATCCCTCCCCACTGCACTGCACCTGCCGCCCCCAGCAGTTACATTGGTCATTAGGTCATAGGCTCTATCAAAAATACAGAAAAAAAAAGCCTTTTGGTAGTTCCTGAGTGGGGCGCTGCCCCCCCGTAATTTGTCAGTGCTGTGTGTAATCATTGCCTCTCTACTATGAGCAGTTGGGCTTGCTATGGGTCTACGTATTTGGAGAGATACACAGTGGGTTAGAACACTTGCCCTGCACATGTGCGACCCAGCTTTGGTCGCTTTATTAACTGAGGAATGTGCCACATTACATAAATCAGTTCAATATTCTCAGGGATGAATACTTAAAATTATTATATAAATGAAATAAAGGGGACCATAGAGCGATCGTAATAGAGGGTAATGTGCTTGTCTGGCATGCAGCCAACCTGGTTGGAAGGCACAGTCAGATGTGAACCTTCTATAGGTGAGTCATTCCATGATGTTTTTGATTGCATCTCGCTGTTCATTGATCTAGTATGTACAGTCAGCTGTGGAGGTGGAGACATGTCCATTTAAGAGGTTATTTTCTTTCATTTTACATCTCTCAGTCTCAGCTTTCCACTTTCCTTTTCCATCCTGGTCATACCTGGTGACGCTCAGGGCGCACTCCTGGCTCTGTGCTCAGAAATCCCTCCTAGCAAGCTGCAGATCCTGTGCAAGGCAAGTGCCTTACACAAGTGCTCCAGCCTGTCTCTCCAGCCCCACATCAGTTAACGTTTCCTGTCCTGAGCACTTTGTGTCAGAGATGGTGTGAGAGTATTCAAGTCTCTGAAGGCAGTGGTTTGTGGAGAAGATTTCCTCCTTTTTAAGAAGGTGCAGTTCAGAAAGGGGCCTCTGTGGTTTCTTATCAGCAAGAAAGGACAGATCACTGAATAGCAGGAAGAGAGAAAAACAGTGATGTTTCCTAACACTTGTACCTCACGTTTGTATACTATATAAATGGTAAGGCAGCAGTTGAACCCGTAAAAAAAGCCAAAACAGCTCACTTGGACCAAGATGGTGTGGGTGGCCTTGATCTCTGGAGAGGATGGTGGGCAGAGACTGTGCCTAAGGATGTGCTGGACATTCTTGCGATGGTTGAACAGGAACTTTACCATGTGCACGCTGGTCCAGATCATGAGGGACACACACAGGAAGTCTCTTAAAATCATTCCTCCAAGAATTCCAGACACCACCAGAGTCCCTGTGTCATGTGCCATACAGTATTTTTGGTTATAAACTAGTCCCACTCCAGTAGTGTTGAATGGGGCTTTCATGGAAATGATGACCTGGCTACAGATGAGCATGTTGAGTATCCAGAAGAAGAGGAAGGCAGAAGAAATGCACGTGTGGATGTTTGATTTGAGCCACGCCCACTGAGCATGGTTGTTGGTGATCACGATGGCTTGGAACACACTGAGGAAAGATGTGGTACAGAGGGAAAGACCCCGGCCCACTCTGGACAAGAACAAAACGGCCTTACAACCAGTGTCGTTCAGAAAATTTCTGATTCCAAAGAAAAATATTAATTCCGGAATCCCAGCAAATAAAACTGTCATCAGGTTGGCTAAAGTTAAGTGGGTAAATATCCAATCTATTGGCTTTGCTCTTTGCAGAAAGATGTTCACGTATATCGAGAGCAATAGCGAATTTCCAGTAAAACCAAATATGAATTGGAAGAAAAATGATACTCCCAAAATCATATCTTGTAGAACTATTGTGTCCATCGCTTCGTGGTACATTGAATAAAGACCTGCATAAAGTACAAATAACAGATTTGTTGTCACGTGAACCCGAGAGAAATGTCACGACATGCTGGTGTGAATGTGACTTACACTTGACGTCAATGGACTCTGCAAATGCACTGTCATTTTTTCAGAAAATGAAGAATTAGTTCATAGAGATTTTTTTGAGGGTTCTCGATATCACCAAGCAGGATTTATTGATACCATATTTTTGGTTTTTGATTTTGGGGTCACGCCCAGCGATGCTCAGGGCTTACTCCTGGCTCTGCCCTCAGGAATTATTCTAGGTGGTGCTTGAGGGACCTTATGGAATGTCGGGGATCAGCCATGTGTAAAACAAGTGCCTTCCCTCCTCTACTGTCTCTACACACCTATTTTTTCCATTTTTATTGGATGATTTCAGTTGACTGTTTTCAGAGAAGTTCGCTTTGTATCCTGTTGAACATTTTGAAACGATAACATATTATATGTTTTAGTCATACGAGACTTAAATTGATTATTTTTAACTTGACAACGTTAATGCATTTCCGTAATTGGGAATATGGTCCAGAAACTTAAAATCATTTAAGTCATCTGTTTTGCCTTTGAGTTTATTAGTCATGGTGCTGGGTCAGGAGTGACTTCTGGCTCTGCACTCAGGAATTACTCCAGGAGGTTCTCTGGGGACACTATACGGTGCTGGAGATTGAATCCTGGTGTGCCATGAGCACGGAAAATGCCCTCCCATATATACTATCGCTCCAGCCCCCGTACAATCTTTTCAATCCTATTATTGGATCAACATTTTACATCTCATCATTCTGGTCTCTCTCCTGATCCTGGCTTAGAGTATCCCAGGATTATCCGATTCTTTAGATTTCTCTTCTGAAAATGTCATCTGCAAATCTGGTCACAGATAATGTGCCAAATAACTCAGGACTATCCAAGTTTTAGGGTCACTCAAACAGGGATCACACAGACACGCCATTTTCCACCCATATTGCTCCTGCCTGATGGTTCCCCTCAAGTGAGCCACCATTGAATTTGACAGACATGTTCATCACTGTGAGTAGACACGGCACGATAAGGGGTGCATGAAGACAGAGACCCAGATATTGCAAATGGCCAATCAGCAGCATCCTTACAAGATAGATTCAGTGACAATTTGCTAATCTATTATGTCCTAGACATGTCTGTCTGCTTCCCTCTGGTCTAAACTTGTTTTTCTTAATATCCCGATCATAGGGTTCCTTTAGGGGGTGAATTTCACACATCTCACCATTCTGACCTGGGTCTCTTGGAGTTTCCATGAATTCATACGTAGATTGTTTCAGTGAAGGTCTTAATATTTGTCCTGGATATTACCTTCATCGTTTTCTCTACCATTAGTCACAGCTTCCCAAGAACGCTTTCCTGGGGTAGATCATTTGCCTTGCATGTGGGCAACGTGGGTTCATTCCCCGCATCCCATATGGTGCCCCATGCACTGCTGGGAATGATTTCTGAGTGCAGAACAAGAGTAAGCACTGAGCTTTGCCTGGTGTGGTGCCTCAAAAAAAATAACCCAAAGGAGGAAATCTCAGGCCAATTCTGCGGGTCCAATTTTCCCTTTGTGTGACAACCGGAATTCAGGCTAGAGAAGGATCATGAGCCTGAAGTGGCCTACATTTCATAAAGCTGTTAGAACAAAGGATACTATGAAATTTGCTTATAAATGGATCGACATGGAGAGTATCATGCAGAATGAAAAAAGTCAAAGGGAAAGGGACACACGTAGGACAACTGCACTCATTTGTGGGATTAAAAAAAAAAACACAGTGTAAGTTTAACAACCACGGACAGTAGAAACAAGGGCCAGGACGTTTGGTCCATGGTTAGAAGCCTGTTTCCGGGCTGGAGGAGAAGGCAATTGGGGTAGAGAAGGAAGAATTATGACAATGATGGTTGGAACAGATTGCTCTGGGTGGGAGATGTGTGCTGAAAGTGGGTAAAGGGCCGAACAGGATGAACTCTCAGTATGTGAATTGAAAATTGTAATGCTCAAAAGGAGAGAGACAGAGAGAGTGAGAGAAAGACATAGAAAGAGACAGAGGCAGAGACAGAGACAGAGACAGAGGAGTAAGACTAGGGATATCAGTGGTGGGAAATGCACACTGTTTCAGGAATGTGTGTATTGAATGACTGTAATTCCATCTAGAAAGCTTGTGACTTTATCTCACAGTGATTCAATTAAAAACCCACATGCAACACACACACAAACCTGTTGTATGTGTGATTCTCTCTCCTTTCTGCCCCTTAAATATACCCCTGAGGATTGAAATGTTCCTTTTGATCCCAAGCCTACTTCCAGTTGATACTCAGTCACTCATTTTGAAACACAACTCATCCACCCCCAACCTCTGTCGCTTTCCCTACAGACAAGTTAACTGAACCTGAATCACTGTCATCCCTCCATAGATCCTGACTCTCTGTGGCACTGCCTAACCCAACTCCCGCTCCATTTTGGTGGTGTGATGCTCAGGAAAGCCATCTTCAGTACCCACCCCCGTCACCCTCTGACATTCATTTATTGTCACTTCTAACTCTGGTTCTGACTTGCTTCACCACATTCATATTCTGCTCACAATGTTGATATTTCTTATCGGGATTAAAGCCATAGTTCAGTGACTAGGCATTTGCTTTGCACGAGGCCAGCTTGGGTATAATCTCCGGGATCCCACATGGTTCCCTGGGCACTGCAAGGAGTAAATCCTGAGTGCAGCACCAGGAGAAACCCCTGAGCATCAACACAAGTGGCAAAGAAAGAAAAAAATTGTCATTAGGAATGGGAATAAACTCATCTTTTTCCTTTGGGTTGATGTAATTTTTCAGCGGGCTAGAAGCAAAGCTTGTACAAGATTTCCAAAGTAGGGACAGTCATGAGTGAAATGAGCACAGAATTATTTAAAGAAGAATTTTTTTCAGTCAATTATTAGATGAAGTAAAAAATATGCATGTAAGTAATTAACAGTGTTTTCCAAAAAGCATACGAAAGGCTTGGAGCAATAGCACAGCGTGAGGATACTTGCCTTGCTGTCCTGGATTCTATCCCAGGTACCACATGTCCCCTGAGCCCCAGCAGGACGGATCTCTGAGAACAGAGCCAGGAGTAAGTCTTGAGCACAGTCCTGTGGCCTAAAAGCAAAAAGGAACATAAGGCAAAAAGTGTAAGCCTTTAGGGAATTCACAAACAAGCTAAAATTTTTTCACTTTAGGAATCAAATGAACATATTGACTTAAGATTGGGCAAAACAAGTCAGATTACCAAATGACAAATGAGCACAGGTTGATTGAAACATCTCATACATAGGACTGGAGTGAGAGTGGAGCGGGGAGGCAGTTTACCTTGCACGTGCTCGACCCATTTGATCCCGGCATTTCATATAGTCCCCACAGCACTCCCAGGAGTAATTTCTGAGTGCAGAGCAAGAGTCTCCCCTGAATAGTGCTAGGTGTGATCCAGAATGTAAATCCAGCCAACCAATCATACAACCCAGACAAGGCTAGAGTGATAACACAGAGGGATGGCGCTTGCCTGGCAACTGCTGATAGGGTTTGGCTCTTGGCATCCCTTATGGTGCCGGACCCCACCCTGAGTAATTCCTGAGCTCAAAGCTGGAGTAAACCCTGAGCATCACCGAGTTTGGCCGCAAGAGGAACAAAAAAAAATCTTGTAGTACAAAAATATTGTAAGATTAAGGGAGAAACAATTGGTCCAAGATATTATAACAAAATCTACAAGATGCCAAACTCACTACTGTAGGTCATAAGTATGAACATATCAAGAATGAATAAGCCCACTTTATTCTATTATATCTTCAATAGTATGATAAAGCAATAAAGAAGATAAATGTTGAAAGTTATAAATTGTTAGATGTCTTGATTCAATGTTAATGAATGATCGACATTGGTTAAGAATTGAAACCTCCAAGGAAAACTATCATTCTGAGGACACAATTCATAAAACAGTTGCAAAGTTAAAGGATTTTCAGCAGTCTTACTACTCATATAAAATATTCTAATGGGTCCAAGAAATTCTCGGCCAAAGCATTTTAAATAATAGAAAGATAGTTTTGGATGACAGAAAAAGACATTTGAAGACATAAAATATTTATGAATCAGAACATCTGGTATTGTGATAGAAAATTCTTACCAAAATTAAAAACTCTAAAATTTATAAAACAATTCCCCAAACAACCCTAAAATCATAAATTAAGCAGAACTAGATAAGATAGTTCTAATGTTCTTTTGTTTATTTTTGGGACCAAACTTAGCAGTACTCAGGGATTACTCCTGTCTCTGCAATCAGGGATCACTCCTGGTTGCCTCAGGGACCCTAGGAGCTGTCAGGGATCAGACTTGAATCAGCTACATTCATGGCAAGACCCCCTCCTGCACTGTCGCCCCCAATAGTTCCAATACTGTGGGTATTAGATCATAATCTCTAAGAAAAATAAACGAAAAGCGGAGTTAGGGAAAAAAATTAAAAATCAATGAGGGGGCTGGAGCTATAGCACAGTGGGTAGGGCGTTTCTCTTGCACGAGGCTGACCCGGGTTTGATTCCCAGCATCCCATATGGTCTTCGAGCACCGCCAGGAGTTATTCCTGATTGCATGAGCCAGAGTAACATCTGTGCATCATCGTTGTGACCCAAAAAGCAAAAAAAATCATAGAGAAATGCATAGATGGGGGGAAGAGAAACCAAAGAAAATTGAACTCAGAAAAAAAAAGTTTAATCAGAGTGGAAAGGTGAACACAGTTGCTGTGTCAGTGAATGAGTGAGGATATAACATTCTAAGTAACTTGTTGTATCTGTTGCTTATAGAACGAGTTATGACACCAAAAGTTTAAAAATACCTTTAAATGAAAATTCAGTTTAAGAGCCAAAAAAGGGGCCAGAGTGATAGTCTAGTGCAGAGGATGCTTTTCTTGCTCATGGTGGGTTTGGGATTAATCCCTGGCATTGTGTCGGGTCCCTGCAACCCACCAGGAGTCATCCCTGAGCACAGAACCAGGAGTAAGTCCTGAGCACCATCAGTGTGGCCCTTTCAAACAACCAAAGTGAAATAAAAGAGAAATTGCAGTAGAATAAAAATTATGACAAAGTATATGGTTCAAACTGTAAAGAAGAAAATCATAAATTGATGGGCATAGAGTGATAGTACAGTGGGTAGGGCCTTGCCTTTCACACGGCCAACCAGGATTCCATTCCCAGTATCCCCTGAACACGACCAGAGTAATTCCTGCTTGTCTTGCACACAGCTGACCAGTTACCATCCCATAAGGTCCCCCATGCACCAGCAGGAGTAATTCCTGCTAGCAGAGACAGGAGTAACCCCTCAGCATCACTTGGTGTCACTCAAGGCATAAAACAAAACAAAGAAGAAATCAACCCCAACCCCTGGATATCATGAGTATAGGAACTCAGGTGAGCTTAGCATTAGAAAGCGTGTCCACAAAAACAGAATCAGAAAAATAAATTCTTCTCCTTTTCTTGTCATTTTGGGTCACACCTAGTGATGCTCAGGTTACTCCTGGTTCTGCGTTCAGAAAACAATCCTGGCAGTGCTAGAGGAACCCTATGGAAAATTGAGAATGTTGGAACCCGCAGCTGGTACGGGCCAGGCAAACTCTCTATTCCCTGCTCTACCTCTCCAATCCAAGGGAAAGAAAATTTTCTAAAGAAAAATCCCTGTCTCTTCCTTCAAGCAGGAGCAGAGACAGGAGGTACTTACTGAGTCTGAGGCTGGCGAAGTTGACGGGACCCTCTGCCAGGCTGCGGGTGAATGCCTGTGTGTTAATCCAGGGCTATAAAAACACACCAGTGACTTGGTCCCCAGACACCCTGTCACTTTGAGCTCAGGAAACTTTCCGATGTGCCCATGGACACACAAATTACTGTCTGAGTTGCAAATGGATCAATTTAGAAAAGTTTTTTAAATGAAATTCCCCTCAGGTGTTCACTTCCGAAACTTTCCCATTACATCAGCCTGAGTCCGCAGACTTCTGCAGGAGCAGAGCAGAAAACAAAGTTGGGATAATTGACTACTCTCAGAGTATCAAAAGTTCTCATTTCTCTGATCAAATAGCTCTGACAGCCTTTTGGAGAGTAATCGCTTTTCTCTCAGGATTTATTGTGAGAACAACCAAATCTCCACTGAGTTGAGAAAAGAGGGATTATAAATGATAATTCTTTTTTATTGAATCACCATGAGACACAGTTACAAAACTTTCATGTTTAAGTTCCAGTCCTTCAATGATAGAACTCCCATCTCTCCACCAGTGCACATTTTCCACCATCAATGTCCCCATTATCCCCACCCACCCGCCCTTCCCGCTGCTTCTGTGTCAATTTTCCCCATAATGTTTCTCTACTATGGGGCATTATGATTTTGCAATATAGATACTGAGGGGCTCTCACGTTTGGTCCTTTATCGACTTTCAGCACACCTGTCTCATCCTGAGTGATCCCTCCACGGATTATGAAATCAGGAATCCCCACTGTATGCCATGAAATTCTCCTCCAGTTCATAAGAAAGGTTTCCAACTGGAGCAATTTTCCTGGCCCTTGCCTCTACTGTCCTTGGGTATCAACCTCATAACATGTTATTTTATAGTCCACAAATGAATGCAATCATTCTAAGTCTGTCCCTCGCATTCTGAATCATTTCACTTAACATGATACTCTTATGACCATCCACTTATGAGGAAATGTCATAATTTCATCTTTCCTAACAGTTGCATAGTATTCCATTTTGTGAATGTACCAAAATTTCTTTATCCAGTTGTTTGTTTGGCCACTCGAGTTGTTTCTCGCTTCTGGTTATTGTCAACAGTGTAGAGATCTGTTCTTGGTCATGCATTCAACTTGTCTTTGAAAACTCAATTTATTCAATTGTATCCTCAAGAGTATGATAAAGAAATAAAGAAGATAAATGTTGAAAATTATAAATTGTTAGAGATCCACTATTAATGAATGATTCAAATTAGTTACTAATTGGAACCTCCAAAAGAAAACTATCATGATGACACAATCCACAAAATCATTGCAAAGTTAAAGGATTTTCAATACTATTACTCCTATAAAATCATTCCAATTGGTCTAAGAAATTCTTGGTCAAAACTTTTTAAACTCATAGAAAGATGTTTTTGGATGATAGAAAAGACACATGAATACATAAAATCTTCATGAATCAGAACATCTGGTATTATAATAGAAAATTCTCACCAAAATTAAAAACTCTAAAATTTATAAGGCACATCCCCAAACAAACCTAAAATCATTTAACTGAGCATAACCAGATAAGATAGTTCGAATTTTCTTTCATTTATTTTTATTTTTGAACCACACTCAGCAGTACTCAGGGTTTAGTCCTGGCTCTGCACTCAAGGATCACTCCTGGCAAAAATGAAAATTCTTGAGGGTTAAAAAAATCAGCCTGAATTTTAATGGAATCTCTAAACCATATATATATACACATATATATGGTTTAGAGATTCCATTAAAATTAATGTGTATTCCATTAATATATATAAATATATAATATATGATTAATGTGTGTTCCATTAATATATATGTGTATTAAAATTTTAATACACATATATACATATATATATCAATGCTCTGTCCTCCCATTGTTCATCGATTTGTTCAAGCAGGCCCAGTAACATCTCCATTGTGAGACTTGTTGTTACTGTGTTTCGCATACTGAATATCTCACGGGTAGCTTGCCATGCTCTGCCATGCGGGTAAGACACTCTCGATAGCTTGCCAGGGGCAAATGCCCTACTGTTGTGCTACTAAATATATTATAAAGAAAAGTGCCCTATCTCTCTGAGAAAATTTTTAAAAACTGAACATTGATAATAACGTTTAAGGATCTGGGCTAATGTTTGGTGTTACTAGAACGATGTCATCAACGAAGCAGAGGTGGTGTAGTTGCCAACCGTCTATCTTCACTCCCATTTCTTCCAATTCCAGTCGTCAAATGACGTTCTCCAGGCTGGCAGTGAAGAGTTTCGGTGAACTGGTATTGCCCCTGCGAACCTCTCCCTTTACGTCGATGATCACTTCCTTGAAGAATGGTGAACTCCACATCACTTAAAAACGTTTTTCTTTAAATTGGATATCCATGAGAAAGATCATTCCAGGCTGTTCATAATTGGGGTTCAGTCGTGCAATGATTGAGCACCCATTCCTCCTCCAGTGTACATTTCCCACCATGAAGATCTTCTGTTTCCCAACCACCATGCCCCGTCCCCCAGTCCCAAACCCCAGGCACTTTCCTTCTTGCTCTCTCTTTCCTTTTCCTTTTGTCTTGAGTGAGACATTTCTTATACTGCTGACAAATTGATTCTTACCTTCATTTGAGCTCTTTTATAGATTTCCATAAACTCCTGTTTTATGCGTTCAGTAAAATTATTTGGAACTCAGTGAATAATGTCTCCATTGCTTTGTTGTCACTATCTCACTTTTGTTTTAAACCTTTTATCTATTTATTGACTTTTGAGGTCACACCTGGCGGTTCTCAGGGGTTCCTCCTGGCTCTGCACTCAGAAGTTATTTCTGGTATTGCTTGGGAGACCCCATGGGATGCCAGAGTTGAACCAGGGTCAGCTTGTGCAAGGAAACTACCTTACCAGCTGTACTATTGCTGAAGACCAAACCCTACTGCACTATGATTCTATCGGAGGACTTTTCCAGGGTTGGAGAGATAAACAGTGGGATAGAACACTTGCCTTGCATATGGGTAACCAGGTTTGATCTCCAGTTGACTATTTTCAGTGAAGTAAATTTGGTATTTTTTTGAAAAATTTTTAAATCAGTTGTATATTTCATGTCATAGAGATATATTTAAGTCTTATACAACTTAAATGGATTCTATTTAACTTGACACCTTTAATACATTTACATAATATGTCTATGAAATTGAAAACCATTCAAGTTTTTTTTTCTTCTTTGGGTTTTCGGGTCTCATCGGGCGATCCTTAAGATGACTTCTGGCTCCGCACTGAGGAATGACCTCTGGAGGTGCTCAGGGCACCGTATGGGGTATTGGGGATCGAACCCTTTCTCATCACAAGCACGGCAAATGCCCTAACCAATGTACCTTCACTCTGGCCCCTTTCAAGTTGTTTGAATCACAGTATTGGATGCCCATTTTACATGAAATCATTCTGGCCTCTCCCCCGATCCTGTCTTAGAGTATCACAGAGTATCTGATTCTGTTGATTTCTTTTCTGAGTCTTTTCAATCATTCCGTCCAGTGCTCCAAAATAGTTTGATTTGAAAGCCCTGACCAGTGAGACTGGTCACATCGAATGCGACAAATACATTAGGAGTGCCCAAGCTTTAGAGTCACCGAAACCAGTAGTGTAAAGGGCGTCCTTTTGTTCATCCAAATCGCTCCAGCATCCTGGTTCCTGTCATGTGAGCCGCTGACAAACACGTTCAGCACTACGAGTAGACACGGCACAATTAAGGGGTGCATGAAGACAGACCTGATATTTCACATAGACAATCAGTGACAGCCTTAAAGGATAGATTCTGTGACAATTTGCTATTCTATTCTGGCCAGGAATGGCTGTCTGCTTCCTTCTGGTCTAAACTTGTTTTTCTTAGGGGACTACCCCGACATTGAGGTTTCTGTTAGGGGGTAAATTTCCCACAACTTAGTATTCATTACCTGTGTGAATTCAAAAAAGACAGCAGCAGCGGCGGCTCTATCTCACCTGCCACCCGGGTTGGGTGGTCTCACACCTCTTCCCCCACCCCAGGAGGTCGATGGCGATGGGTAGGTAAAGGAAGGAAGGAGAGTCAGGCTGGTTGGTCTTAGTTGCAGTTTATTCCAATTCTTTCTCCATTCATTCCTGTCTCTCTCTCCTCTGCCTCCCCTTGCCCATTCTTTCTATAGTTTCATTATATCCCCCACATGAAGAATTGGGGTAACAATTACACATAGGTGCAGTCACAATCAATAGGGGTAGAATTCTTTCCCTCAGGGAGAGCCGCTTCTAGGACAGATTCTCATTATCAGATCAACCCACCCTAGAGCGGAATCCCCTGGTTGTGTTTCTCCTCTCCTTGTCCAACAAACATATAAGCATATATAATATAAATCATTTTGTATGGATACAGTAAGAAATACCTTAAACTTAAGGAATTGCTCTCCTAGGGCCATCTCAGTCTCAGACTACAGTGCTCAGGCCAGAAAGACTTTCCTATCCCTAGCAGGGTCCTAGTCTCATTGTTACTTTTGGATTATGACAGCATTTGTCTATGACCAAGCTCTTAACTTATAGTTAAGAATTGTGGCGCTTTGGCCCGGCTCATTTCGATGCCAGGGTACCTCACTGCTTGCCCTGGATCCATTCAGTCCCTCATCGGGACCTTGCTTCTGGGGTGTCAGGAACTAAGGGTAACTGAGGCTTAAGTCAAGAAAGCAGATGCCTGGGAGTGAATAATATTCAAAGCCAATTAAATCCTAAGTTACAAAGCATAATGTTAATGTTCTTCCTGCATCTATGCAAAAAAGGGCATTGCTCTACAGTAAACTATTCAAAAGACATAGGAGAGGAGAAAGATAATATTAACTTACAATACAATTCCAGTGTCCTAGAAGGATCTGACCTTAAAAATAATTAACAGATTCTGATTAGAGGAAGAGCTGATTAACTGGTTGAGGAGGAGAGCATAGGGAAGAGTTTACAGATAAACACAATGGAATGGAAGTGCCTCAGGAGCACTGTAATAAACTTGAGTTTCTCCTGGCAAGGGGAAAAAGGCAAACCAATATTAAAGCCTAAAATATTTGGAGCTATATTCCAACATTACCAAAGTCTCCTGCCATGTCCATGAATTCATACGGATTTTGGTTAAGGTCTCAGTATCTTTCCTGGACATTATCTTCATGTAGTTCTCTATGATGAGTCACAACTTCTCGAGCAACTTTCATGGGGTAGAGCATTTCCTTGTATGCAGCCAACGTGGGTTCGATCCCCCACATCCCAATTGGTGCCTCACGCACTGCCAGGAGTGATTCCTGTGTGCAGAGCCGGGAGTAAGACTAGAGCATTTTCTGGGGTGGCCCCCAAAACAAACATGAGGGAGACAATTCTGGGGAAAAACACTGAGGAAAAACACAAAGCAAACAACTACAACTTTGTGTTGCGGCCGGACTTCTGCTGAAGGAGGCAGAGGAGCCTTCTTTGGGCCACAAACCATACAGCTGTTAGAAAAATGAAGTTCTGAAATTGCTTATAAATATGTGGATATGGAGAGTATCATGCTGAGTGAAATATGCAAAAGGACAGGGACAGAATAACTGCACTCTTGTGGGATATAACAACATGGTATAAGTCTAACAGCCAAGGACAGTAGATCCAAGGGCCAGGAGGATGGTTGCTGATTGGAAGCCTGTCTCGGGGCTGGGGAGACGGTAGTTGGTTAGAGAAGGGACCAGTATGACAATGATGGCTGGAAGGGATCACTGTGGGTGGGAGATGTGTGCTGAGAGTGGGTAAAGGGACACGCACAATGGCTTCTCAGTTAGCTCCAGGCACCGGAGCAGAAGGCTTGTTGCAGAAGGCCCAATAAAAGAGAAAGGGGGGGAATCCAACTAGAGGGGCCAGAGAGAGAGAACTGCGTGTAGGGCACTTGCCTGGCATGTGGCCAGTTCTTCTTGGTACTGGGATAAATTTCTTAGCTCGTTGGGGGGTGTGGGTGGGCACTAAAACTTCCAGATAGAAAGTCGGAGTCCAGAGAAATAAATCCTTTTTGAATCAGCAACAGGCTGGAGTGATAGCACAGAGGGTAGGGCGTTTGCCTTGCATGCAGGCCGACCTGGGTTCGATTCCTCCATCCCTCTTTTTTTTTATTTTTTTATTTTTAGTGAAACACCATGAGGTACAGTTGTAGATTTACAATTTTTGTGCTTTGGTTTCGATTATACAATGATCAAATACCAATCCCTCCACCAGTGCCCATTTTCCACCACCATGGATAATATCCCTCCCACCCCCATCCCTCCCTCCTCCATCCCTCTTGGAGAGCCCGGCAAGCTACCAAGAGTATCCTGCCCTCATGGCAGAGCCTGACAAGCTCCCCAGGTGTTTTTGATATGCCAAAACCAGTAACAAGTTTCAGAATGGAAATGTTACTGGTGGCCGCTCAAGCAAATCGATGGACAATGGGAGGACAGTGCTACCGTGCTAAGTATTAATATCAACAATCACAGCTCAATTTATTCCATGATATCTTCAATAATATGACAAAGAAATAAATAAGCTTAATATTGATAATGATAAATTGTTAGATTTCTTCATTCAGTATTAATGATCTACATTGGTTACTGTCGAATCCTTGAAACAAAAATATCATTATGACAGCACAATTAATACAATAGGTAAAAGTTAAAGGAATAGCAGCATAAAAACTAGTATAAAACAATAGCAATTGGTGCAAGAAATTGTTGGTCAAAACTTTTTAAACTCGTAGAAACAATTTGTTGCATGACAGAAAAAGACATCTGAATGCATAAAATATTTATGAACAGAGCCTCTGGTATTGTGATAAAAACTTCTTACCAAAATGAAAAACTCTAAAATGTATAAAACAAATCCCAAAACAACACTAAAATCATTTAATTAAGCTGAAGTAGATAGGATATTTCTAATTTTCTTTTGTTCGGTTTTTGGACCACACTCAGCAGTACTCAGGGATTACTCCTGGCTCTGTGCTCAGAGGGTAGGTGGGATCAGGGACCCTTTGTGCTGTCGGGGATTGAACCTGCATCAGCTGCATGCACGGCAAGAGCCCTCCGTGCTGCACTGTGGCTGACGACCCCAATAATCCTAATTACTAGTTTATTAGATCATAGGATCTAAGGAAAATACATGAAAAAAAAGCATTTGAGAGAATAGTTAAGTGTCAATGAGAAATATATGAAGAGTCGGGTAGAAGAGCAATAACAAAAAGGAGAACATCAGAAAACAAAGTTTAATCAGAGTGGAAAGGTGAACAGAGTTTCTGTAAAAGTGATGAATGAGGATGTAAATATTCTTAGTAAATTGGTATATGAGTTACTATTAGGACTAGTTTTGGTCACCATAAAGTTTTCAAAAATACTTTTAAATGAAGATGCAGATTAAGAACAATAAAAGGGGTCAGAGAGATAGTCCAGTGCATAGGGCACTTGCCTTGCTCGTGGTGGGTTTGGGATTAATTCACGGCATCGTAAAGGGTCCTCAGAACCCACCCGGAGTGATCCCTGAGTACAGAGCCAGGAGTAAGTCCTCAGCACCGCTGGTGTGGCCTCCAAACAACCGAAGTTAAATAAAAGGGAAAGTACAGAAGAATACAAAGCATAACAATTTATATGGTTGAAACTGCAGGGAAAAAATCATAATTTGATGGCGCTTGTGTTTCACGCAGCCAACCAGGATTCCATCCCCAGTATCCCCTGAGCACAACCACAGTAATTTTTCCTTGCTTTGCATGCAGCTGACCAGTTACCATCCCATAGGATCCCCCAAGCGCCGCCAGGAGTAATTCCTGCATGCAGAGGAAGGAGTAACCCCTCAGCATTGCTTGGTGTGACTCAAAAGCAAAAAACAAAATATAGAAGAAAAAAAACCCAGAACATCATAGTATAAAGGAATGTGATTATAGGAACTCAGGTGAGCTTAGCATTACAATGTATTTTCCAGAGAAGGGAGCACAAAATAAAGGGTGTTGGGAGGTTCCTCCCAGGATGGGAGATGCATGATGAGAGTAGACTATAGACCGAACATAATTGCCACTCAATGCCCCTTTTGCAAACCACAGCACTCAAAAGGAGAGAGGTAACGGAGGGGAATGCCCCGACACAGTGGTAGGGTGGGATGGGGGTATGGGGGGTGGGAGGGATACTGGGACTGGTGGTGGTGGAGGATGGGCGCTGGTGGAGGGATGGGTACTTGATCATTGTATAACTGAAACCCAAGCACAAAAATTTGTAAGTCTACAACTGTACCTCATGGTGTTTCAGTAATAAAAATTTAAAACAAAAGGAAACAAAAAAGAAAGCGTTTCCCAGAAAATCAGCATCAGGAATAACAAATTCTCCATTTATTTTTTCTTTAACTTTTTGGGACACACTTGCTGGATATCAACCGTTAGTGTCTTAGGCTTCACTGGGGAACTGACCCTTTCTGTGCAGTCTTTGAGGGTGGCCAGGGAAGGCCCCGGCGGCTCTCCCCCTCGCTGCCGAGTTCCTGGGGGTCTCAGTCCGCTCCCCCAGCTGGGTGGCCATGAGACGAAGGAGGAAACAAGGGCCATGCCGGTTGATTCCTGACTGCCCATCAGGCCCAAGGGCTGAAACACCACCTAGGGGTATCCTCTTCTCCTTAATTTACATCTTAATGAACATCTTCATATTAGATATTTTTGTATGGACACAGTAAGCGATGCACTGAGGCTTGTAGGGCAGCTCTCCTGGGAACATCTTGCCAGACTCAGACTACAGTGCTTAGGCCAGATTAATCATTCCTAACCCTAGCAGGGTCTGAATGTAGTTATTGCTTTTTGGATCATGACACCATTTGTCCATGTGTGAGCTCTTAACTTATAGCTAAGTATTGTGGCACTTTGGCCAGGCCCATTTTGGTGCCAAGGTAGCAAGCACATAGCTCACTGCTTGCCCTGGGTCCATCCAGTCTCTTGTGGGGACCCTGCTTTTGGGGGTGCTAGGTCGAAAGTGCAACTGAGGCTTAGGTTGAGAAAACACATGCCCAGGTGGTAAATATCATTGAGAGTCAATTAACTCCCACATTACAAATAGAGCATTTACTGTCTTCTTGTACCATTATGAAAAGGACATTGCTCTGAATTAACTATGCAAAGGACTTAAGGAGAAGAGAAAAACAATATTTACAAGGTAACAGAGCACAAAGAAAGAAGTTACAAATAAACACAAGGAAATGGGAGCACTGTGATGGGAGCAACCCAAAAACTCTAGGGCCCAGGGGCAAGGCAGAAAGGACAAACCAATGCTATCCTACACCTTTCCCCCAGCCAGAGAAGCTTCCCATGCCCTTGCTAACATCCCTAATTTATCAAAGTGTATCTTCAACTTTTCCTTTGTGTTGGAGATTAACCCTAAGTGCTTTAGGCTTCATCAGTGAATTGCCCCCTTTTCTGGGAGGAAGAAACTGCCAGAGAAGCTTCACATGCTCTTTTTGGCAAGTCTAATTTGGTTAAAGATTATCCTTAACTTTTCCCTTAAAATTTACCTCTCCTTGTCACCAGGCCCCAAGTCAGTCTTGATTACATATAAGTCAAAACTTTCTGGTAATTCTGAACTTTGTATTTGTACTGCTTTGTATCTGAAGTGCTGTAGATTTCTGCCTGCTTTTCTATCTCCCCTATAGAGCAAAGTTCTTTGGTTAAACACAGAAAGACCGTTAATGCTTATGCTTCTAATATTTGGGAGTTAATTGACTCTGAGATATATCTGCTCCAGGGCATAATTACTTGGTCCTAATTACCTGACTCAGGCTTCATTTGCTGTAGTTCCTAACACCCCAAAAGGGAGGTCCCGCCGTGGGACTGGGATGGACCCGTGGTGAATGGCAAAGCCACCCGGTATCGAACTGGGCCATCTAAAAGGCATAAATGCATGGTCCTGATGCAAGTTGTTACAAGCTAAGAGACAGGACCCTCATGGGGAAGGACATGCTGAACTGGTCTGAGGACTTAGTCTGGGATTTACGGTAAAAGCCTTGCTTGCTCTCAGAACCCAGAGAACTAAGTGTTGGTATCTTTGTCTCCTGCTGTGTTCATCCAAACAATTGCAAGAATTGATAACTTATACAACTAGAAGGAAAGATAAGAGCAAAGTAGATGTCCCTGGGAGACAGAGTGTCTTTTTGAGTTGAGCTACCAAGAGAATTTCCTCTGCCAAATGTTTATTTATGTAAATGAACAATCACACCTATGTCCTTACCTCAATTCCCCATCAGATGTTCTATAAGAATGCTAGCAATTCTGCATTAAAAGGGCCATTTTCACCCTCAGACTGTGGTCCTCCATCTCCCCTTCTCTCTGTCTCTGTGCTGGGGAGCTCTGGGGAGGCAGGGAGGCAGCTCTGGTCCACGGAACACAAACACATCACAATAGCAGTTTGTGAACTCACACACATGGTGATGCTCAGGTATCTACCTGCTCTGCATTCAGGAAATATTCCTGGCGGTGCTCAGGGGACCTTATGGAATGCTGAGGATGTTGGAACGAGGGTCAGCTGTGAGCAAGGGAACCTTCCGGACCCCTGCTCCAGCCCCAGGGAAAGAAAATTTTTCTAAAGAAAAATCCCTGTCTCTTCCTTCAAGCAGAAGCAGAGACAGGAGGTACTTACTGTGTCTGAGGCTGGCGAAGTTGACGGGACCCTCTGCCAGGCTGCAGTCGAATGCCTGTGTATTAATCCAGGGCTATAAAAACACACCAGTGACTTGTCCCCAGACACTCTGTCACTTTGAGCTCAGGAAACTTTCTGATGTGCCCATGGACTCACAAATTACTGTCTGAGTTGCAAATGGATCAATTTGGAAAAGTTTTTAATGAAATTCCCCTCAGGTGTTCACTTCAGAAACTTTCCCATGACATCATCCTGAGTACACAGAGGTCTGCAGGAGCAGAACAGGAAACAAACTTGGGGATAATTGACTACTCGCAGAGGTATCAAAAGTTCTCATTTCTCTGATCAAATAGCTCTGACAGCCTTTTGGAGAGTAATCGCTTTTCTCTCAGGATTTATTGTGGGAACAACCAAATATCCAGTGGGTTAAGAGATGGATTATAAATGATAATTCCTTTTTAATTGGATTACCGTGAGTTACAGTCACAAAACTTTCATGTTTGAATTTCAGTCCTACAATGATAGAATTCCCATCCCTCCAACTGTGAACATTTTCCACCACCAGTGTCCCCAGTATCCGCACCCACACACCCCTCCCACTGCTTCTTTGGCAATTTTCCCCATAATCTTTCTCTACTTTTGGGCATTATGATTTTGCAATATACATACCGATGGGATATCATGTTTGGTCCTTTATTGACTTTCCGCACACATGTCTCATCCAGAGTGATCCATCCAACCATCATTAACTCAGGGATCCCCACTCCATCCCAGCTGTGACCCACATAGCAAAAAAGCCACAAACTTGATCAAAATGAAGATTAGAGTCACACAAAGACAGTAATTTGTGAGTCCTTGGGCACATCAGAAAGTTTCCTGAGCTCAAAGTGACAGAGTCTGCAGGGACCAAGTCACTGGTGTGTTTTCATGGCCCTGGATTAATACACAGGCATTCACCCGCAGCTGGCAGAGGGTCCCGTCAACTTCGCCAGCGTCAGACTCAGTCTATAACCCCTGTCTCTGCTACTGCTGGAAGGAAGAGACAGGGAGTTTTCTTTGGAAAAATTTTCTTTCCCTGGGGCTGAAAAGATAGAGCAGGGGGTAAGGAGTTTGCCTTGGACGTGGCTGACCAGGATCCAAGATCCATAGGTTCCTCCGAGCACTGCCAGGAGTATTTTCTGAATGCAGAGCCAGGAATAATCCGAGCATCACTAGTTATGACCCAAAATGACAAAAAAAAGAAAAAGAATTTAATTTTCCTGATCCCATATTTGTGGGACACACTTTCTAATACTGAGCACACCTGAGTTCCTTATACTCACATTCCTTTATAGTCATAATAATATGTTTTTTTTTCTTCTTAGGTTTGTTTTTTGCTTTTGAGTCACACTAAGTGATGCACTCCTGACACTGCATGCAGGAATTACTCCTGGTGGTGCTTGGGGGACCCTCTGGGATGATAGGTACTCAGCTGCGTGCAAAGCAAGCAGGAATTACTCAGTCATGCTCAAGGAATACTGGGGATGGCACCCAGGTCGCCTGTGTCAATGGCAAGCACCCTACCCACTATCACTCTAACCCCATCAATTTATGGTTTTATTCTCTGCAGTTTTAACCATATATTGTTACAATTTTTTATTCTGCTGTACTTTCCGTTTTATTTAACTTTGGTTGTTTGGGGGCCCCACTAGCAGTGCTCGGGACTTACACCTGATTCTGTGCTCAGGAATCACTCCTGGTGGGGGCTGGGGACCCTTTACGATGCCAGCGATTACTCCCAAACCCACCACGAGCAAGGCAAGCTCCCAATCCATTAGTCTATGAATCTGGCCCCTTTTATTGCTCTTATTCTGCATTTTCATTTAAACGTATTTTTAAAAAATTTTGGTGGCATAACTAGTTCTTATAGTAACACATACAACAAGTTACTTAGAATGTTTACATCAGCCTCACTCATTCACTGACACCACAACACTATTCACATTTCCACTCTGATTAAACTTTGTTTTCTGAGTTCACTTTTCTGTTATTTCTCTTCCCCATCTCTTTATGCATTTCTCATTGATTTTTAACTTTACTCCCAAATGCCCTTTTTGATGTATTTTTCTTAGATACTTTGATCTAATAACCCAAGTATCAGAACTATTGGGGCAGCAGCCACAGTGCGGTGGGGAGGGCTCTTAAAGTGGATGCAGCAGATGCAGGTTCCATTCATGACAGCCCAGAGGGTCCCTGACCCCACCAGGAATGATACCTGAGAGCAGAGCCAGGAGTAAGCCCTGAGTACTGCTCAGTCTGGTAAAAAAAATTAACAAAAGAAAATTAGAACTATCTTATCTAGTTCAGCTAAGTTAAATGATTTTAGGGTTGTTTTGGGGATTTATTTTATAAATTTTAGAGTTTTTAATGTGGTAAGAATTTTTTATCACAATACCAGATGTTCTGATTCATAAATATTTTATGTTTTCAAATGTCTTTTTCTGTCATCCAAAAATGGAACCCGGGTCGGCTGCGTGCAAGACAAATGCCCTGCCAGCTGTGCTATCGCTCTGGATCCAAGGAATTTTTTGGAGGGGGCTGCTTTTGCATGGGCCCGCAGGGTTCTGGGGACCATTGAGTATCTGGGATTGAACCTGGTCAGCTACAAGCAGGGTGAGATTATTTTGTCTTTGTTCTGTTCCGTTTGAACAAGAAAAGCGCTGAGCCCCCTTTGCTCTGTCTGTGGCCCAGCTCTTTGGAAAGGTCTCCAGTCAACCCCACGTGCCATCACTCCACCTTCTGATGGTGCCCCAACCCTCTTCTACAAAGAAAAGGGGTCAGGGATACAGCAAGATACAGCTCAGAACCCACCAAGTTGGGGTGAGAAAACCTGCATTCAAAGGACTGAGGCTGTTATGGTTTTATTTGGTTTGTTCATGGTTTGGGAGACACACCCCCAGCAACGCGCAGAGGGTCTCCTGGCTCTGCACTCAGGAATGACTCCGGCATGATGGTGGGACTATATGGAGAGCCAGAGAAAGAACCAGGGCCCGGGATTGCAAGCCCAGAGCACTAACCACTCTGCTCCCGCTGCAGCGACCCAAGCGGCTTGCTTGATCCTTAATGACCCTTAATGACCTAACTTTGAAGCCAAGAAAAGGGCTGGACTTAAGCTTGGGAAAGCTGGGTCGCGGTAGTTGCGCCGAAACGCCACGGGATGGCGCTCTGGGCGTTTCCGTCCCTCCCCAGGCAACTTTTTCTAAGATTTTTCACCCTTGGGTTTGCTTCAATGTTAAGTACAGGGTCGTTAAGGATCAAACAAGTCGCTTCCACAGGTGCAGTGGTAGGAGAGCATGCGAGTGCTTTCTTTCACTTGAGTAAATTGGGTTCGATTCCAGCCTTCAGATCTTTGTGGGGTGCTTAGCTGAATCACTTTGGGGGTCAAGTGGGTTGCCCTAGCTTTGTCTCTGGACCTCAAGGGGTGCAGAATATTGAACCTTGCCTGGAACGAGTAAGGCAAGGTTATTGTCTTACATTTCTCCTTCTCCCAGGGGAGGGACGGAGACGTCCCCGCGGAGTCCTCTGGCGGTGCATTGGCGGAAGAGCTGCGGCCCGACTTTGCCTAAAAATTTGCAGCCCTTGGGTTCTCTTCCATGTTACCCTGCGGGTCACTAGGATGCAGCAGTCCGCCTCGGTCGGGCAGCGGTACCAAGCATTGAGGGCGCTTGCCTTGCATGGGGCTACCCGGGTGTCGGGATTGAACCAAGCAGCGTGGCAGACTCTCCCTCTACACCCCTTTCGCAAACGGGCATCCCGGGCATCCCCACACCATCGCGGTCTTCCCTGGTGGAAGGTGGTGGAAGCAAGACTCAGCTCGGCATCCCCAAGTTTGGCGTGAAGAAATCCTCCGTGAAAGGCTTTTCTTTGTTTGTGTTTGGGGAACCACACCCGGCGATTTTGGGGGGTCACCCAGGCCCCTGCACTCAGGAATCACTCCCTATGGTGCTCTGGGGAACGTATGGGGTACAGGGATAGAGCCCGGATCGCCCGGTACAAGGCAAGTGCCCTCCCAGCTCAGTTTTCGATCCAGGGCACTAGGCTGTGTGTTAGATCCTTAATGACCCCATACTTAACATTGAAGCAAAGAAAAGGGCTGGAAATCTTAAGCGTGGGAAAGTCGGGCCGTGGCAGTTTCACCGAAAGGCCACGAGATGGCGGTGTGGAGAGTTTCTGTCCCTTCCCAGGCCCTTTTTCTTAAGAATTTTCCACTCTTAGAAAATTTGGGTTGCCAAATTTGGGTTTGGGTTGTTTGGGTTGCTCATAACAGGAAACATTCAAAGTGCCAGATCACAGACATCACGAGGTAGGTTCAGAACTTTTCTTGCTCAGAGCGAAGAGAACAAAAAATGTAAGAAAATAACCTTACTTTGCTCCTTCCAAGCCGGGTTTAATCCTTTGCACCCCTCCAGGTCCAGAGACAAAGCTAGGGCAACCCACTCGACTCCCCGCGGAGATTCAGCTAAGCACCCAACAAAGATCTGAAGGCAGGAGTAGAACCCAGGTTACTCAAGTGAAAGAAAGCACTCGCACAGCTCTCCTACCACTGCACCTGTGGAAGCGGCTTGCTTGATCCTTAATGACCCCATCCTTAACACCGAAGCAAACCCAAGGGTGGAAAATTCTTATAGAGAAAAGGGCCTGGGGAGGTATGGAAACGCCCCGAGCACCATCTCGTGGCGTTTCCACGCAACTACTGCGGCCGGACTGTCCCACACTTAAGCTTTCCAGCCCTTTTCTTGGCTTCAAAGTTAGGTATAGGGTCATTAAGGATCAAGCAAGCCGCTTGGGTTGCTGCACTGGGAGAACAGCAGTTAGTGCTCTGGCCTTGCGGTCACAGGCCCCTGGTTCTTGCTCTGGCTCTCCTTATAGCCCCACCATCATGCCGGAGTCATTCCTGAGTGCAGAGCCAGGAGAACCTCTGCGTGTTGCCGAGTTTGTGGCCCCCAAATCATGAACAAACCAAATACAACCAAAACAGCACCAGTCCCTTATTGGAGGATTCCCTCACCCCAACTTGGGGGTTTCTGAGCTGTATCTTGGTGTATCCCTGTATCTCTTTGATAGGAGAGGGTTGGGGCACCCTCAGAACTTGGGGTGATGGCACGTGGGGTTGATTCTAACTGGAAACCTTTCCAAAGAGCCGAGTCACAGATAGAGGAAAGTGGGCTCAGAACTTTTCTTGTCAAAGCGAACAGAAAAAGGACAAAATAATCTCACCCTGCTTATAGCTGACTAGGTTCAATCCCAGGTATTCAATGGTCCTCAGATCCTTACGGACCCACACCAAGCAGCCCGCCCCCCCTCCCAAAAAAAAACCTGGGATCCAGAGCGGTTAGGGTGTTTGTCTTGCACTCAGTTAACCTGGGTCCAATCCCGGACATCCCAGATGGTCTCCCAAGTACCGCCAGGAGTAATTCCTGAGTGCAGAGCCTGAAGTAACCCCTGAGCCTCACTGGGTGTGTCCTGAAAAGCTAAACATAAATAAGTAAATAAATAAATTCCTGGGCAGAAGTGATGTGTTTAGAATTTTCAGGTAAAGAGATTGCCCGGTCTTAGCCTATTATTCCTGTGTGAATTAAAATTCTTCTTTTTTTATTTTATTTATTTATTTATTTTTATTTATTTTTTATTAGTGAAACACCATGAGGTACACTTGTAGATTTACAAGTTGTTGTGCTTGGGTTTCAGTTATACAATGAGCGAATACCCATCCCTCCACCAGTGCCCATTCTCCACCCTTACCAATCCCAGTATCCCTCCCACCCCTCCCAGCCCCCATCCCACCCTTTTTTTCTATCTCTCCTTTTGACTGCTGTGGTCTGCAGAAGAGACACTGGGTGGCAATCATGTTCTGTCTATAGTCTACTTTCAGCATGCATCTCCCATCCTGGGCGGATCTTTCCAGCACCCTTTATTTGGTGTTCCCTTCTCTATCTGAGCTGCCTTTGCCTCTACAGTGTGCGGCTGGTTTCTGAGCCATGGAGTGAACAACCTGGTATTTATCACAGCTGCTCTTGGGTGTTAGTCTCTTATTTTGTTACTTTATGTTATCCAGATGAATGCTATCTTTCTCTGCCTGTCCCTCTCTTTCTGACTCATTTCGCTTAGCAAGATATTTTCCATGTAGTATCACTTGTATGTAAATTTCATGACTTCATTTTTTCTAACTGCTACATAGTACTCCATTGTGTAGCTGTACCAAAGTTTCTTTAACCAGTCATGTATTCTCGGGCACTCAGGTTATTTCCATATTCTAGCTATTGTAAAAAGTGCTGCAATGAACAAACAAGTGCAGATGTCACTTTGACTATACGTTTTAGACTCTCCGGGATATATTCCCAGGAGTGGTATTGCTGGGTCAAATGGGAGCTCAAATTCTAATTTTTGGAGAGTCGTCCATACTGTGTTCCAAAAGGGTTTAACCAGTCGGCATTCCCACCAGCAGTGAAGGAGAGTCCCTTTCTCACAACATCCGCACCAACACAGGTTGCTTTTGTTCTTTTGAATGTGGGCCAGTCTCTGTGGTATGAAATGATATCGCATTGTTGTTTTCATCTGCATCCCCCTGATGATTAATGATGTAGAGCATTTTCTCATGTGCCTTTTAGCCATTCGGATTTCTTCTTTGAGAAAGTCTCTGTTCATTTCATTGCCCCACTTTTTGATGGGGTTGGATGTTTTCTTCTTGTGGAGTTCACCCAGCAATTTGTATATCCCTGATATCAACCCCTTGTCAGATGTGTATTTGGAGAATATCCTTTCCCATTCTGTAGACTGTCTTTGTATTTTGGTCACTGTTTCTTTGGAGGTGCAGAAGCTTCTTAGTTTAAGATAGTCCCATTTGTCTATCTCTGTTTTCACTTGCTTGGCCAGTGGCGTGACATCTTTGAAGATACCATTAGCTTCAATGTCATGGAGGGTTTTGCCAACTTTGTCTTCAATGTACCTTATGCATTCCGGTCTGATGTTGAGGTCTTTAATCCATTTTGATCTTACTTTTGTACATGGCGTTAGGCAGAGATCTAAGCCCAGTTTTTTGCTATATAGTCGTCCAGTTTTGCCAGCACCACTTCTTAAAAAGGCTTTCCTTTCTCCACTTCGCATTTCTTGCCCCTTTATCAAAGATTAGATGATCATATGTTTGAGGGGAGGTGTCAGTATATCAACCCTGTTCCATAGGTCTACAGCTCTGCCTTTGTTCCAGTACCATGCTGTTTTAATTATTACTGCTTTGTAGTAGAGTTTGAGATTCAGGAGGTTAATTCCTCCCATTATCTTTTCCCAAGAACTGCTTTAGGTATTCGTGCGGGCTTATTGTTCCATATAAATTTCAGGAGTGTTTGCTCCATTTCTTTGAAGAATGTCATAGGTATCCTAATAGGGATCGCATTGAATTTGTACAGTGCTTTGGGTAGTATTGCCATTTTGACAACATTAATTCTCCCGATCCATGAAAAGGGGATATTTTTCCATTTCCTCACGTCCTCTTTTATTTCAAGAAGCAGCGTTTTGTAGTTTTCTTTGTACAGGTCCTTTACTTCCTTAGTTAAGTAAAATTCTTCTTAACCCACCCCCAGTTCCTCTGACGGCTGTTACCTTCACCCCAGACATCGGGAGATGCTGGAATTGAATCTGGCGTCTGCCACCCTCCTCCACTCAGAACAGAAGACTTGGGACTTCTCATGTGTCTAGGAACCCCAAAACTCTCAGGATGGAAGATGGCACCCTCAGCAATTTTGGGTGCTATGCTGTGGGGACGTCGGACATGGAGACCTTTAGAACCGAGTTGGTGGGCGACGTAGTAATGCGGGAAGTCAAGACTCTCTGACTTCCCCTGTTTGCTCCCTGTTCGCTCTTGGGAAGCTGGCTCTGGAGCACTGTGCACTGGGTGTCCTTCCATGTAGAGAATAAGTGGGGCGAGCCCCAGGCAGCACGGACACCCGGACACAGTTCATTGTCAGACCCGAGTCCCACCAGGGCACTGCAGGGACAGAAGATGCTGGACTCTCTCATCCCCTCCAGCCCTTGGCGGGTGTAAGCGAGTCGAATGAACCAGAGTCGGCCTCCTCTTGGCACATGGATTTCTGGAGAATGAAGGTAGCACCATTGGGGTCCGGGTCAACCCCCAACCCCGACTCCACCCCACCCAGTCCACACCTCCTGATCTGGCCCTATGACTGGGGGAGGGGGTCGGAGGCAGGGGTGGGGAAGTGACAGGAGTTGGGCTGAGGGGGGCGCACAGAGCTCCGCCAGGGGGGCATTTCCTTCTGAAATCAGACTTCGGTTCCTACACTCGTGGACTCCACACACGCCAGCTCCCCCAAATGTGAAGAGAAGCCAATGAGCAGTCTCTGTCGGACAGGAGGGAATCCAGTGGTCAACAAGGAGGTCCAGAAGCAGCAGAGCTTTGGGGGGACAGGGCGAAGTCAGGTTTTGGGGGGCTTTATCAGCTCTGAGCTCTAAGTCCTTAATATGGGGTGCAGGGGTGCTAAAATTCCAGCTAAACTTCCTCTCTGTCCCCCAAGAGCAAAGGGGAGACATTTGGGGTCCTCCTGGGAGCTGAAGAAGGAAGGAGATTCCTCTTGTCTGACCGTGAGGCAGTTGCAGGAGATAACTAGGGAGGCTCGAGGCCTCAGCATCATTAGTGCCCCCATGGGGGTGTCCCATCTGTCCCCCCTCCCCGACCCCCGAGACTCAACTGCTGAAGCAGATGGGTCCCAGCTGGGAGCAGAACTTCTGGCAGGGCTGTCTGAAGCCAGCGGCCGCAGGTTCACCTGGGGGACACAGGGGTCAGTGGACGCCAGGGCTATACCTGTATGTGGGAAACACGTGGTGCCATGGATCAAAACTCGGTCTTCGCACGTGCCAGGCATCTGCCCCCCCCTCCTAAGCTGCCTCCCCAGTCCCTGCCCTGGCCCTTACGGCCTTGCCATCCCAGCCTGGAAACTGGAGGCATCTGGGTCTGCCAGAGTGTTTGTGGTTTCCAGGAAAGGTTCGATCCAGCACACACTCTTCAATCAAGCAATGATGAACGGATGGAGCTGGTGGGCAAATGCCCCTGGTTCTCGGCTCCCTCTCAGCCCGTGTGGGGAAATTCCCAAGTGCTGCTGCCTCACATTCTGCCAGATGTACCCAGTGAAGCTGAGCGCACCCAAGGACGACAATGTAGGCAAGCTCCCTTGGGGCCACTTCTCCCAGCTTGTCACCACCCACCATCCTCCTCTCTTGCCCTCAGGGTGGCTAGATAATTCTGGAAACTCCTGCCTCACACACAGTCGACATGGGTTCCATCCCTGGTATCTCAGAGGGTTCCCAGAGCCCTGCCAGGGGTGATCCCTGAGCATTGCTACGTGTGACCCAAAGACAAACGATTATTATTATTAATTTTGTTTTCAGACTATACCTGGCAGTGCTCAGGGCTGACTCCTGGTGGGTCGGTGGGAGCCTACAGGCTACTGGGGATCAAACCTGGACCAGCTGCTTGCAAGACAAGTGCCTCTCCACTGAACTATCTCTCCGGCCCTCCGGCCTCACATAGCTTCATTCTTTTAAAGTTAGAACAGGGTCTTTTTGATGCTCTGAGGAAGGAGAAAGACAGAGACAGAGACAGAGAAACAGAGACACAGAGACACAGAGAGAGAACCTGTTGGTCCCAAGTAGAGAAGACCCCAGATTCAAATGCAGCTATTCGGGTAGAAGGGCTTGTCTCAGCAGCCGGGGGGCCATTTTGATGGCACAGAGGGGAGGCGGCTGGCCATATATGCCTTTGACCTGGGTTCGATCCCCAGCATCCCACAGGGTCCCCACAGGGTCCCCCAAGCACTGCCAGGAGTGAGCCTTGATGCAGTGCCAAGGTGCTTGTAACTGTGATTCAATTAAAACACACAGACACACACACACACACACACCCACAAACACTTCTTGAATGTGTGAGTCTCTCTCCTTCCTGCCCCTTAAATATACCTCCAAGAATTGGAATATTCCCTTTGACTCAAGCCTACTTCCAGTTGATTCCCAGTCACTCAGTTTTGAAACACTACTCATCCACCTACAACCTCTGTCAGTTTCCCTGCACAAAATTTCTTTGAGCTCAAATCACTGTCTTCCGTCCATAGCTTCTGATCTCTGTGGCACTGCCTAACCCACCCCCTGCTCCATTTTGGTGGTGTGATGCTCAGGCAAGTCATTTTCAGTACCCATCCCCCTCACCCTATGACATTCACTTGTCGTCACTTCTCACTCTGGTTTTGGCCTTCCTCACACAGTCTGACTCTGCTCGCAATAGAGAAATTTGACATCCAGGTTGAAGCCATAGTACAGCAGCTAGATATTTGCTTTGCACGAGGCCAGCTTGGGTACAATCTCTAGCATCCCATATGGTTCCCTGGGCACTGCAAGGAGTAATTCAGGAGTAATACAGTAATACAGCACCAGGAGAAGCCCCTGAGTATCACATGTGGCAAAGAAAGAAAAAAATTGTCATTAGAAATAGGAATAAACTCACTTTTCCCCTTTGCATTTATGTAATTTTTCAGCTACATAGAAGCAAAGCTTGTGCAACATTTCCAAAGTAGGGACAGTCATGAGTGAAACGAGCACAGGATTATTTAAAGAAGAATTTGTTTCTGTCAATTATTAAATGAAGTACAAAATATGCATGTAAGTAATTAAGAATGTATTCAAAATACCATAGGAAAAGGCCTGCAGCAATAACACAGTGGGAGGATACTTGCGTTGCATGCAGCTGTCCTGAGTCCGATCCCTGGACCACATATCCCCTGAGACCCAGCAAAAGTAATCCCTGAGTATGAAGATAAGTATGCACATATCAACTATCACAAGCTCACTTTATTCCATTGTATCTTCAATAGTATGATAAAGCAAGAAAGAAGATAAACGTTGAAAATTATAAACAGAAGTCTTGATTCACTGTTAGTGAATGACCTACATTGGTTAATAATTGAAACTTCCAAGGAAAACTATGATAACACAAGTGATCAAAGAGTTGCAGAGCTAGAGCATTTTCAACAGTCTTCCTCAGATAAAATAATTCTAATTGGTTCAAGAAATTCTTGGTAAAAAACATTTAAAATGGAAGAAAGAGTTTTTTTGCTTTTTGGGGTTACACCCGGCAATGCACAGGGTTACTCCTTCCTCTGCACTCAGGAATTACTCCTGGTGGTGCTCAGGGCACCATATGGGACGCTGGGAATGGAACCCGAGTCAGCTGCATGCGAGGCAGATGCCCGACCTGCCGTGCTATCGCTTCAGCCCCATCTATGGAGAACAGTAAAAGACATTTGAAGACATAAAATATTTATGAATCAGAACATATGGTATTGTGATAGAAAATTCTTACCAACATTCAAAACTCTAAAATTTATAAAACAAATCCCCAAACAACCCTAAAATATTTTAATTAAGCTGAACTAGAGAAGATAGTTCTAATTTTCTTTTGTTTATTTTTTGGACCACACTCAGCAGTGCTCAGGACATACTCCTGGCTCTGCACTCAGGGGTCACTTCTGGTGGGCTCAGGGACCCTACGTGTTGTCGGGGATCGAACCTACATCAGCTGTATGCACACAAGATCCCTCCCCACTGCACTGCACCTGCCGCCCCCAGCAGTTACATTGGTCATTAGGTCATAGGCTCTATCAAAAATACAGAAAAAAAAGCCTTTTGGTAGTTCCTGAGTGGGGCGCTGCCCCCCCGTAATTTGTCAGTGCTGTGTGTAATCATTGCCTCTCTACTATGAGCAGTTGGGCTTGCTATGGGTCTACGTATTTGGAGAGATACACAGTGGGTTAGAACACTTGCCCTGCACATGTGCGACCCAGCTTTGGTCTCTTTATTAACTGAGGAATGTGCCACATTACATAAATCAGTTCAATATTCTCAGGGATGAATACTTAAAATTATTATATAAATGAAATAAAGGGGACCATAGAGCGATCGTAATAGAGGGTAATGTGCTTGTCTGGCATGCAGCCAACCTGGCTGGAAGGCACAGTCAGATGTGAACCTTCTATAGGGGAGTCATTCCATGATGTTCTTGATTGCATCTCGCTGTTCATTGATCTAGTATGTACAGTCAGCTGTGGAGGTGGAGACATGTCCATTTAAGAGGTTATTTTCTTTCATTTTACATCTCTCAGTCTCAGCTTTCCACTTTCCTTTTCCATCCTGGTCATACCTGGTGACGCTCAGGGCGCACTCCTGGCTCTGTGCTCAGAAATCCCTCCTAGCAAGCTGCAGATCCTGTGCAAGGCAAGTGCCTTACACAAGTGCTCCAGCCTGTCTCTCCAGCCCCACATCACTTAACGTTTCCTGTCCTGAGCACTTTGTGTCAGAGATGGTGTGAGAGTATTCAAGTCTCTGAAGGCAGTGGTTTGTGGAGAAGATTTCCTCCTTTTTAAGAAGGTGCAGTTCAGAAAGGGGCCTCTGTGGTTTCTTATCAGCAAGAAAGGACAGATCACTGAATAGCAGGAAGAGAGAAAAACAGTGATGTTTCCTAACACTTGTACCTCACGTTTGTATACTATATAAATGGTAAGGCAGCAGTTGAACCCGTAAAAAAAGCCAAAACAGCTCACTTGGACCAAGATGGTGTGGGTGGCCTTGATCTCTGGAGAGGATGGTGGGCAGAGACTGTGCCTAAGGATGTGCTGGACATTCTTGCGATGGTTGAACAGGAACTTTACCATGTGCACGCTGGTCCAGATCATGAGGGACATACACAGGAAGTCTCTTAAAATCATTCCTCCAAGAATTCCAGACACCACCAGAGTCCCTGTGTCATGTGCCATACAGTATTTTTGGTTATAAACTAGTCCCACTCCAGTAGTGTTGAATGGGGCTTTCATGGAAATGATGACCTGGCTACAGATGAGCATGTTGAGTATCCAGAAGAAGAGGAAGGCAGAAGAAATGCACGTGTGGATGTTTGATTTGAGCCACGCCCACTGATCATGGTTGTTGGTGATCACGATGGCTTGGAACACACTGAGGAAAGATGTGGTACAGAGGGAAAGACCCCGGCCCACTCTGGACAAGAACAAAACGGCCTTACAACCAGTGTCGTTCAGAAAATTTCTGATTCCAAAGAAAAATATTAATTCCGGAATCCCGGCAAATAAAACTGTCATCAGGTTGGCTAAAGTTAAGTGGGTAAATATCCAATCTATTGGCTTTGCTCTTTGCAGAAAGATGTTCACGTATATCGAGAGCAATAGCGAATTTCCAGTAAAACCAAATATGAATTGGAAGAAAAATAATACTCCCAAAATCATATCTTGTAGAACTATTGTGTCCATCGCTTCGTGGTACATTGAATAAAGACCTGCATAAAGTACAAATAACAGATTTGTTGTCACGTGAACCCGAGAGAAATGTCACGACATGCTGGTGTGAATGTGACTTACACTTGACGTCAATGGACTCTGCAAATGCACTGTCATTTTTTCAGAAAATGAAGAATTAGTTCATAGAGATTTTTTTGAGGGTTCTCGATATCACCAAGCAGGATTTATTGATACCATATTTTTGGTTTTTGATTTTGGGGTCACGCCCAGCGATGCTCAGGGCTTACTCCTGGCTCTGCCCTCAGGAATTATTCTAGGTGGTGCTTGAGGGACCTTATGGAATGTCGGGGATCAGCCATGTGTAAAACAAGTGCCTTCCCTCCTCTACTGTCTCTACACACCTATTTTTTCCATTTTTATTGGATGATTTCAGTTGACTGTTTTCAGAGAAGTTCGCTTTGTATCCTGTTGAACATTTTGAAACGATAACATATTATATGTTTTAGTCATACGAGACTTAAATTGATTATTTTTAACTTGACAACGTTAATGCATTTCCGTAATTGGGAATATGGTCCAGAAACTTAAAATCATTTAAGTCATCTGTTTTGCCTTTGAGTTTATTAGTCATGGTGCTGAGTCAGGAGTGACTTCTGGCTCTGCACTCAGGAATTACTCCAGGAGGTTCTCTGGGGACACTATACGGTGCTGGAGATTGAATCCTGGTGTGCCATGAGCACGGAAAATGCCCTCCCATATATACTATCGCTCCAGCCCCCGTACAATCTTTTCAATCCTATTATTGGATCAACATTTTACATCTCATCATTCTGGTCTCTCTCCTGATCCTGGCTTAGAGTATCCCAGGATTATCCGATTCTTTAGATTTCTCTTCTGAAAATGTCATCTGCAAATCTGGTCACAGATAATGTGCCAAATAACTCAGGACTATCCAAGTTTTAGGGTCACTCAAACAGGGATCACACAGACACGCCATTTTCCACCCATATTGCTCCTGCCTGATGGTTCCCCTCAAGTGAGCCACCATTGAATTTGACAGACATGTTCATCACTGTGAGTAGACACGGCACGATAAGGGGTGCATGAAGACAGAGACCCAGATATTGCAAATGGCCAATCAGCAGCATCCTTACAAGATAGATTCAGTGACAATTTGCTAATCTATTATGTCCTAGACATGTCTGTCTGCTTCCCTCTGGTCTAAACTTGTTTTTCTTAATATCCCGATCATAGGGTTCCTTTAGGGGGTGAATTTCACACATCTCACCATTCTGACCTGGGTCTCTTGGAGTTTCCATGAATTCATACGTAGATTGTTTCAGTGAAGGTCTTAATATTTGTCCTGGATATTACCTTCATCGTTTTCTCTACCATTAGTCACAGCTTCCCAAGAACGCTTTCCTGGGGTAGATCATTTGCCTTGCATGTGGGCAACGTGGGTTCATTCCCCGCATCCCATATGGTGCCCCATGCACTGCTGGGAATGATTTCTGAGTGCAGAACAAGAGTAAGCACTGAGCTTTGCCTGGTGTGGTGCCTCAAAAAAAATAACCCAAAGGAGGAAATCTCAGGCCAATTCTGCGGGTCCAATTTTCCCTTTGTGTGACAGCCGGAATTCAGGCTAGAGAAGGATCATGAGCCTGAAGTGGCCTACATTTCATAAAGCTGTTAGAACAAAGGATACTATGAAATTTGCTTATAAATGGATCGACATGGAGAGTATCATGCAGAATGAAAAAAGTCAAAGGGAAAGGGACACACGTAGGACAACTGCACTCATTTGTGGGATTAAAAAAAAAAACACAGTGTAAGTTTAACAACCACGGACAGTAGAAACAAGGGCCAGGACGTTTGGTCCATGGTTAGAAGCCTGTTTCCGGGCTGGAGGAGAAGGCAATTGGGGTAGAGAAGGAAGAATTATGACAATGATGGTTGGAACAGATTGCTCTGGGTGGGAGATGTGTGCTGAAAGTGGGTAAAGGGCCGAACAGGATGAACTCTCAGTATGTGAATTGAAAATTGTAATGCTCAAAAGGAGAGAGACAGAGAGAGTGAGAGAAAGACATAGAAAGAGACAGAGGCAGAGACAGAGACAGAGACAGAGGAGTAAGACTAGGGATATCAGTGGTGGGAAATGCACACTGTTTCAGGAATGTGTGTATTGAATGACTGTAATTCCATCTAGAAAGCTTGTGACTTTATCTCACAGTGATTCAATTAAAAACCCACATGCAACACACACACAAACCTGTTGTATGTGTGATTCTCTCTCCTTTCTGCCCCTTAAATATACCCCTGAGGATTGAAATGTTCCTTTTGATCCCAAGCCTACTTCCAGTTGATACTCAGTCACTCATTTTGAAACACAACTCATCCACCCCCAACCTCTGTCGCTTTCCCTACAGACAAGTTAACTGAACCTGAATCACTGTCATCCCTCCATAGATCCTGACTCTCTGTGGCACTGCCTAACCCAACTCCCGCTCCATTTTGGTGGTGTGATGCTCAGGAAAGCCATCTTCAGTACCCACCCCCGTCACCCTCTGACATTCATTTATTGTCACTTCTAACTCTGGTTCTGACTTGCTTCACCACATTCATATTCTGCTCACAATGTTGATATTTCTTATCGGGATTAAAGCCATAGTTCAGTGACTAGGCATTTGCTTTGCACGAGGCCAGCTTGGGTATAATCTCCGGGATCCCACATGGTTCCCTGGGCACTGCAAGGAGTAAATCCTGAGTGCAGCACCAGGAGAAACCCCTGAGCATCAACACAAGTGGCAAAGAAAGAAAAAAATTGTCATTAGGAATGGGAATAAACTCATCTTTTTCCTTTGGGTTGATGTAATTTTTCAGCGGGCTAGAAGCAAAGCTTGTACAAGATTTCCAAAGTAGGGACAGTCATGAGTGAAATGAGCACAGAATTATTTAAAGAAGAATTTTTTTCAGTCAATTATTAGATGAAGTAAAAAATATGCATGTAAGTAATTAACAGTGTTTTCCAAAAAGCATACGAAAGGCTTGGAGCAATAGCACAGCGTGAGGATACTTGCCTTGCTGTCCTGGATTCTATCCCAGGTACCACATGTCCCCTGAGCCCCAGCAGGACGGATCTCTGAGAACAGAGCCAGGAGTAAGTCTTGAGCACAGTCCTGTGGCCTAAAAGCAAAAAGGAACATAAGGCAAAAAGTGTAAGCCTTTAGGGAATTCACAAACAAGCTAAAATTTTTTCACTTTAGGAATCAAATGAACATATTGACTTAAGATTGGGCAAAACAAGTCAGATTACCAAATGACAAATGAGCACAGGTTGATTGAAACATCTCATACATAGGACTGGAGTGAGAGTGGAGCGGGGAGGCAGTTTACCTTGCACGTGCTCGACCCATTTGATCCCGGCATTTCATATAGTCCCCACAGCACTCCCAGGAGTAATTTCTGAGTGCAGAGCAAGAGTCTCCCCTGAATAGTGCTAGGTGTGATCCAGAATGTAAATCCAGCCAACCAATCATACAACCCAGACAAGGCTAGAGTGATAACACAGAGGGATGGCGCTTGCCTGGCAACTGCTGATAGGGTTTGGCTCTTGGCATCCCTTATGGTGCCGGACCCCACCCTGAGTAATTCCTGAGCTCAAAGCTGGAGTAAACCCTGAGCATCACCGAGTTTGGCCGCAAGAGGAACAAAAAAAATCTTGTAGTACAAAAATATTGTAAGATTAAGGGAGAAACAATTGGTCCAAGATATTATAACAAAATCTACAAGATGCCAAACTCACTACTGTAGGTCATAAGTATGAACATATCAAGAATGAATAAGCCCACTTTATTCTATTATATCTTCAATAGTATGATAAAGCAATAAAGAAGATAAATGTTGAAAGTTATAAATTGTTAGATGTCTTGATTCAATGTTAATGAATGATCGACATTGGTTAAGAATTGAAACCTCCAAGGAAAACTATCATTCTGAGGACACAATTCATAAAACAGTTGCAAAGTTAAAGGATTTTCAGCAGTCTTACTACTCATATAAAATATTCTAATGGGTCCAAGAAATTCTCAGTCAAAGCATTTTAAATAATAGAAAGATAGTTTTGGATGACAGAAAAAGACATTTGAAGACATAAAATATTTATGAATCAGAACATCTGGTATTGTGATAGAAAATTCTTACCAAAATTAAAAACTCTAAAATTTATAAAACAATTCCCCAAACAACCCTAAAATCATAAATTAAGCAGAACTAGATAAGATAGTTCTAATGTTCTTTTGTTTATTTTTGGGACCAAACTTAGCAGTACTCAGGGATTACTCCTGTCTCTGCAATCAGGGATCACTCCTGGTTGCCTCAGGGACCCTAGGAGCTGTCGGGGATCAGACTTGAATCAGCTACATTCATGGCAAGACCCCCTCCTGCACTGTCGCCCCCAATAGTTCCAATACTGTGGGTATTAGATCATAATCTCTAAGAAAAATAAACGAAAAGCGGAGTTAGGGAAAAAAATTAAAAATCAATGAGGGGGCTGGAGCTATAGCACAGTGGGTAGGGCGTTTCTCTTGCACGAGGCTGACCCGGGTTTGATTCCCAGCATCCCATATGGTCTTCGAGCACCGCCAGGAGTTATTCCTGATTGCATGAGCCAGAGTAACATCTGTGCATCATCGTTGTGACCCAAAAAGCAAAAAAAATCATAGAGAAATGCATAGATGGGGGGAAGAGAAACCAAAGAAAATTGAACTCAGAAAAAAAAAGTTTAATCAGAGTGGAAAGGTGAACACAGTTGCTGTGTCAGTGAATGAGTGAGGATATAACATTCTAAGTAACTTGTTGTATCTGTTGCTTATAGAACGAGTTATGACACCAAAAGTTTAAAAATACCTTTAAATGAAAATTCAGTTTAAGAGCCAAAAAAGGGGCCAGAGTGATAGTCTAGTGCAGAGGATGCTTTTCTTGCTCATGGTGGGTTTGGGATTAATCCCTGGCATTGTGTCGGGTCCCTGCAACCCACCAGGAGTCATCCCTGAGCACAGAACCAGGAGTAAGTCCTGAGCACCATCAGTGTGACCCTTTCAAACAACCAAAGTGAAATAAAAGAGAAATTGCAGTAGAATAAAAATTATGACAAAGTATATGGTTCAAACTGTAAAGAAGAAAATCATAAATTGATGGGCATAGAGTGATAGTACAGTGGGTAGGGCCTTGCCTTTCACACGGCCAACCAGGATTCCATTCCCAGTATCCCCTGAACACGACCAGAGTAATTCCTGCTTGTCTTGCACACAGCTGACCAGTTACCATCCCATAAGGTCCCCCATGCACCAGCAGGAGTAATTCCTGCTAGCAGAGACAGGAGTAACCCCTCAGCATCACTTGGTGTCACTCAAGGCATAAAACAAAACAAAGAAGAAATCAACCCCAACCCCTGGATATCATGAGTATAGGAACTCAGGTGAGCTTAGCATTAGAAAGCGTGTCCACAAAAACAGAATCAGAAAAATAAATTCTTCTCCTTTTCTTGTCATTTTGGGTCACACCTAGTGATGCTCAGGTTACTCCTGGTTCTGCGTTCAGAAAACAATCCTGGCAGTGCTAGAGGAACCCTATGGAAAATTGAGAATGTTGGAACCCGCAGCTGGTACGGGCCAGGCAAACTCTCTATTCCCTGCTCTACCTCTCCAATCCAAGGGAAAGAAAATTTTCTAAAGAAAAATCCCTGTCTCTTCCTTCAAGCAGGAGCAGAGACAGGAGGTACTTACTGAGTCTGAGGCTGGCGAAGTTGACGGGACCCTCTGCCAGGCTGCGGGTGAATGCCTGTGTGTTAATCCAGGGCTATAAAAACACACCAGTGACTTGGTCCCCAGACACCCTGTCACTTTGAGCTCAGGAAACTTTCCGATGTGCCCATGGACACACAAATTACTGTCTGAGTTGCAAATGGATCAATTTAGAAAAGTTTTTTAAATGAAATTCCCCTCAGGTGTTCACTTCCGAAACTTTCCCATTACATCAGCCTGAGTCCGCAGACTTCTGCAGGAGCAGAGCAGAAAACAAAGTTGGGATAATTGACTACTCTCAGAGTATCAAAAGTTCTCATTTCTCTGATCAAATAGCTCTGACAGCCTTTTGGAGAGTAATCGCTTTTCTCTCAGGATTTATTGTGAGAACAACCAAATCTCCACTGAGTTGAGAAAAGAGGGATTATAAATGATAATTCTTTTTTATTGAATCACCATGAGACACAGTTACAAAACTTTCATGTTTCAGTTCCAGTCCTTCAATGATAGAACTCCCATCTCTCCACCAGTGCACATTTTCCACCATCAATGTCCCGAGTATCCCCACCCACCCGCCCTTCCCGCTGCTTCTGTGTCAATTTTCCCCATAATGTTTCTCTACTATGGGGCATTATGATTTTGCAATATAGATACTGAGGGGCTCTCACGTTTGGTCCTTTATCGACTTTCAGCACACCTGTCTCATCCTGAGTGATCCCTCCACGGATTATGAAATCAGGAATCCCCACTGTATGCCATGAAATTCTCCTCCAGTTCATAAGAAAGGTTTCCAACTGGAGCAATTTTCCTGGCCCTTGCCTCTACTGTCCTTGGGTATCAACCTCATAACATGTTATTTTATAGTCCACAAATGAATGCAATCATTCTAAGTCTGTCCCTCGCATTCTGAATCATTTCACTTAACATGATACTCTTATGACCATCCACTTATGAGGAAATGTCATAATTTCATCTTTCCTAACAGTTGCATAGTATTCCATTTTGTGAATGTACCAAAGTTTCTTTATCCAGTTGTTTGTTTGGCCACTCGAGTTGTTTCTCGCTTCTGGTTATTGTCAACAGTGTAGAGATCTGTTCTTGGTCATGCATTCAACTTGTCTTTGAAAACTCAATTTATTCAATTGTATCCTCAAGAGTATGATAAAGAAATAAAGAAGATAAATGTTGAAAATTATAAATTGTTAGAGATCCACTATTAATGAATGATTCAAATTAGTTACTAATTGGAACCTCCAAAAGAAAACTATCATGATGACACAATCCACAAAATCATTGCAAAGTTAAAGGATTTTCAATACTATTACTCCTATAAAATCATTCCAATTGGTCTAAGAAATTCTTGGTCAAAACTTTTTAAACTCATAGAAAGATGTTTTTGGATGATAGAAAAGACACATGAATACATAAAATCTTCATGAATCAGAACATCTGGTATTATAATAGAAAATTCTCACCAAAATTAAAAACTCTAAAATTTATAAGGCACATCCCCAAACAAACCTAAAATCATTTAACTGAGCATAACCAGATAAGATAGTTCGAATTTTCTTTCATTTATTTTTATTTTTGAACCACACTCAGCAGTACTCAGGGTTTAGTCCTGGCTCTGCACTCAAGGATCACTCCTGGCAAAAATGAAAATTCTTGAGGGTTAAAAAAATCAGCCTGAATTTTAATGGAATCTCTAAAACATATATATATACACATATATATGGTTTAGAGATTCCATTAAAATTAATGTGTATTCCATTAATATATATAAATATATAATATATGATTAATGTGTGTTCCATTAATATATATGTGTACTAAAATTTTAATACACATATATACATATATATATCAATGCTCTGTCCTCCCATTGTTCATCGATTTGTTCAAGCAGGCCCAGTAACATCTCCATTGTGAGACTTGTTGTTACTGTGTTTCGCATACTGAATATCTCACGGGTAGCTTGCCATGCTCTGCCATGCGGGTAAGACACTCTCGATAGCTTGCCAGGGGCAAATGCCCTACTGTTGTGCTACTAAATATATTATAAAGAAAAGTGCCCTATCTCTCTGAGAAAATTTTTAAAAACTGAACATTGATAATAACGTTTAAGGATCTGGGCTAATGTTTGGTGTTACTAGAACGATGTCATCAACGAAGCAGAGGTGGTGTAGTTGCCAACCGTCTATCTTCACTCCCATTTCTTCCAATTCCAGTCGTCAAATGACATTCTCCAGGGTGGCAGTGAAGAGTTTCGGTGAACTGGTATTGCCCCTGCGAACCTCTCCCTTTACGTCGATGATCACTTCCTTGAAGAATGGTGAACTCCACATCACTTAAAAACGTTTTTCTTTAAATTGGATATCCATGAGAAAGATCATTCCAAGGCTGTTCATAATTGGGGTTCAGTCGTACAATGATTGAGCACCCATTCCTCCTCCAGTGTACATTTCCCACCATGAAGATCTTCTGTTTCCCTACCACCATGCCCCGTCCCCCAGTCCCAAACCCCAGGCACTTTCCTTCTTGCTCTCTCTTTCCTTTTCCTTTTGTCTTGAGTGAGACATTTATTATACTGCTGACAAATTGATTCTTACCTTCATTTGAGCTCTTTTATAGATTTCCATAAACTCCTGTTTTATGCGTTCAGTAAAATTATTTGGAACTCAGTGAATAATGTCTCCATTGCTTTGTTGTCACTATCTCACTTTTGTTTTAAACCTTTTATCTATTTATTGACTTTTGAGGTCACACCTGGCGGTTCTCAGGGGTTCCTCCTGGCTCTGCACTCAGAAGTTATTTCTGGTATTGCTTGGGAGACCCTATGGGATGCCGGGATTGAACCAGGGTCAGCTTGTGCAAGGAAACTACCTTACCAGCTGTACTATTGCTGAAGACCAAACCCTACTGCACTATGATTCTATCGGAGGACTTTTCCAGGGTTGGAGAGATAAACAGTGGGATAGAACACTTGCCTTGCATATGGGTAACCAGGTTTGATCTCCAGTTGACTATTTTCAGTGAAGTAAATTTGGTATTTTTTTGAAAAATTTTTAAATCAGTTGTATATTTCATGTCATAGAGATATATTTAAGTCTTATACAACTTAAATGGATTCTATTTAACTTGACACCTTTAATACATTTACATAATATGTCTATGAAATTGAAAACCATTCAAGTTTTTTTTTCTTCTTTGGGTTTTCGGGTCTCATCGGGCGATCCTTAAGATGACTTCTGGCTCCGCACTGAGGAATGACCTCTGGAGGTGCTCAGGGCACCGTATGGGGTATTGGGGATCGAACCCTTTCTCATCACAAGCACGGCAAATGCCCTAACCAATGTACCTTCACTCTGGCCCCTTTCAAGTTGTTTGAATCACAGTATTGGATGCCCATTTTACATGAAATCATTCTGGCCTCTCCCCCGATCCTGTCTTAGAGTATCACAGAGTATCTGATTCTGTTGATTTCTTTTCTGAGTCTTTTCAATCATTCCGTCCAGTGCTCCAAAATAGTTTGATTTGAAAGCCCTGACCAGTGAGACTGGTCACATCGAATGCGACAAATACATTAGGAGTGCCCAAGCTTTAGAGTCACCGAAACCAGTAGTGTAAAGGGCGTCCTTTTGTTCATCCAAATCGCTCCAGCATCCTGGTTCCTGTCATGTGAGCCGCTGACAAACACGTTCAGCACTACGAGTAGACACGGCACAATTAAGGGGTGCATGAAGACAGACCTGATATTTCACATAGACAATCAGTGACAGCCTTAAAGGATAGATTCTGTGACAATTTGCTATTCTATTCTGGCCAGGAATGGCTGTCTGCTTCCTTCTGGTCTAAACTTGTTTTTCTTAGGGGACTACCCCGACATTGAGGTTTCTGTTAGGGGGTAAATTTCCCACAACTTAGTATTCATTACCTGTGTGAATTCAAAAAAGACAGCAGCAGCGGCGGCTCTATCTCACCTGCCACCCGGGTTGGGTGGTCTCACACCTCTTCCCCCACCCCAGGAGGTCGATGGCGATGGGTAGGTAAAGGAAGGAAGGAGAGTCAGGCTGGTTGGTCTTAGTTGCAGTTTATTCCAATTCTTTCTCCATTCATTCCTGTCTCTCTCTCCTCTGCCTCCCCTTGCCCATTCTTTCTATAGTTTCATTATATCCCCCACATGAAGAATTGGGGTAACAATTACACATAGGTGCAGTCACAATCAATAGGGGTAGAATTCTTTCCCTCAGGGAGAGCCGCTTCTAGGACAGATTCTCATTATCAGATCAACCCACCCTAGAGCGGAATCCCCTGGTTGTGTTTCTCCTCTCCTTGTCCAACAAACATATAAGCATATATAATATAAATCATTTTGTATGGATACAGTAAGAAATACCTTAAACTTAAGGAATTGCTCTCCTAGGGCCATCTCAGTCTCAGACTACAGTGCTCAGGCCAGAAAGACTTTCCTATCCCTAGCAGGGTCCTAGTCTCATTGTTACTTTTGGATTATGACAGCATTTGTCTATGACCAAGCTCTTAACTTATAGTTAAGAATTGTGGCGCTTTGGCCCGGCTCATTTCGATGCCAGGGTACCTCACTGCTTGCCCTGGATCCATTCAGTCCCTCATCGGGACCTTGCTTCTGGGGTGTCAGGAACTAAGGGTAACTGAGGCTTAAGTCAAGAAAGCAGATGCCTGGGAGTGAATAATATTCAAAGCCAATTAAATCCTAAGTTACAAAGCATAATGTTAATGTTCTTCCTGCATCTATGCAAAAAAGGGCATTGCTCTACAGTAAACTATTCAAAAGACATAGGAGAGGAGAAAGATAATATTAACTTACAATACAATTCCAGTGTCCTAGAAGGATCTGACCTTAAAAATAATTAACAGATTCTGATTAGAGGAAGAGCTGATTAACTGGTTGAGGAGGAGAGCATAGGGAAGAGTTTACAGATAAACACAATGGAATGGAAGTGCCTCAGGAGCACTGTAATAAACTTGAGTTTCTCCTGGCAAGGGGAAAAAGGCAAACCAATATTAAAGCCTAAAATATTTGGAGCTATATTCCAACATTACCAAAGTCTCCTGCCATGTCCATGAATTCATACGGATTTTGGTTAAGGTCTCAGTATCTTTCCTGGACATTATCTTCATGTAGTTCTCTATGATGAGTCACAACTTCTCGAGCAACTTTCATGGGGTAGAGCATTTCCTTGTATGCAGCCAACGTGGGTTCGATCCCCCACATCCCAATTGGTGCCTCACGCACTGCCAGGAGTGATTCCTGTGTGCAGAGCCGGGAGTAAGACTAGAGCATTTTCTGGGGTGGCCCCCAAAACAAACATGAGGGAGACAATTCTGGGGAAAAACACTGAGGAAAAACACAAAGCAAACAACTACAACTTTGTGTTGCGGCCGGACTTCTGCTGAAGGAGGCAGAGGAGCCTTCTTTGGGCCACAAACCATACAGCTGTTAGAAAAATGAAGTTCTGAAATTGCTTATAAATATGTGGATATGGAGAGTATCATGCTGAGTGAAATATGCAAAAGGACAGGGACAGAATAACTGCACTCTTGTGGGATATAACAACATGGTATAAGTCTAACAGCCAAGGACAGTAGATCCAAGGGCCAGGAGGATGGTTGCTGATTGGAAGCCTGTCTCGGGGCTGGGGAGACGGTAGTTGGTTAGAGAAGGGACCAGTATGACAATGATGGCTGGAAGGGATCACTGTGGGTGGGAGATGTGTGCTGAGAGTGGGTAAAGGGACACGCACAATGGCTTCTCAGTTAGCTCCAGGCACCGGAGCAGAAGGCTTGTTGCAGAAGGCCCAATAAAAGAGAAAGGGGGGGAATCCAACTAGAGGGGCCAGAGAGAGAGAACTGCGTGTAGGGCACTTGCCTGGCATGTGGCCAGTTCTTCTTGGTACTGGGATAAATTTCTTAGCTCGTTGGGGGGTGTGGGTGGGCACTAAAACTTCCAGATAGAAAGTCGGAGTCCAGAGAAATAAATCCTTTTTGAATCAGCAACAGGCTGGAGTGATAGCACAGAGGGTAGGGCGTTTGCCTTGCATGCAGGCCGACCTGGGTTCGATTCCTCCATCCCTCTTTTTTTTTATTTTTTTATTTTTAGTGAAACACCATGAGGTACAGTTGTAGATTTACAATTTTTGTGCTTTGGTTTCGATTATACAATGATCAAATACCAATCCCTCCACCAGTGCCCATTTTCCACCACCATGGATAATATCCCTCCCACCCCCATCCCTCCCTCCTCCATCCCTCTTGGAGAGCCCGGCAAGCTACCAAGAGTATCCTGCCCTCATGGCAGAGCCTGACAAGCTCCCCAGGTGTTTTTGATATGCCAAAACCAGTAACAAGTTTCAGAATGGAAATGTTACTGGTGGCCGCTCAAGCAAATCGATGGACAATGGGAGGACAGTGCTACCGTGCTAAGTATTAATATCAACAATCACAGCTCAATTTATTCCATGATATCTTCAATAATATGACAAAGAAATAAATAAGCTTAATATTGATAATGATAAATTGTTAGATTTCTTCATTCAGTATTAATGATCTACATTGGTTACTGTCGAATCCTTGAAACAAAAATATCATTATGACAGCACAATTAATACAATAGGTAAAAGTTAAAGGAATAGCAGCATAAAAACTAGTATAAAACAATAGCAATTGGTGCAAGAAATTGTTGGTCAAAACTTTTTAAACTCGTAGAAACAATTTGTTGCATGACAGAAAAAGACATCTGAATGCATAAAATATTTATGAACAGAGCCTCTGGTATTGTGATAAAAACTTCTTACCAAAATGAAAAACTCTAAAATGTATAAAACAAATCCCAAAACAACACTAAAATCATTTAATTAAGCTGAAGTAGATAGGATATTTCTAATTTTCTTTTGTTCGGTTTTTGGACCACACTCAGCAGTACTCAGGGATTACTCCTGGCTCTGTGCTCAGAGGGTAGGTGGGATCAGGGACCCTTTGTGCTGTCGGGGATTGAACCTGCATCAGCTGCATGCACGGCAAGAGCCCTCCGTGCTGCACTGTGGCTGACGACCCCAATAATCCTAATTACTAGTTTATTAGATCATAGGATCTAAGGAAAATACATGAAAAAAAGCATTTGAGAGAATAGTTAAGTGTCAATGAGAAATATATGAAGAGTCGGGTAGAAGAGCAATAACAAAAAGGAGAACATCAGAAAACAAAGTTTAATCAGAGTGGAAAGGTGAACAGAGTTTCTGTAAAAGTGATGAATGAGGATGTAAATATTCTTAGTAAATTGGTATATGAGTTACTATTAGGACTAGTTTTGGTCACCATAAAGTTTTCAAAAATACTTTTAAATGAAGATGCAGATTAAGAACAATAAAAGGGGTCAGAGAGATAGTCCAGTGCATAGGGCACTTGCCTTGCTCGTGGTGGGTTTGGGATTAATTCACGGCATCGTAAAGGGTCCCCAGAACCCACCCGGAGTGATCCCTGAGTACAGAGCCAGGAGTAAGTCCTCAGCACCGCTGGTGTGGCCTCCAAACAACCGAAGTTAAATAAAAGGGAAAGTACAGAAGAATACAAAGCATAACAATTTATATGGTTGAAACTGCAGGGAAAAAATCATAATTTGATGGCGCTTGTGTTTCACGCAGCCAACCAGGATTCCATCCCCAGTATCCCCTGAGCACAACCACAGTAATTTTTCCTTGCTTTGCATGCAGCTGACCAGTTACCATCCCATAGGATCCCCCAAGCGCCGCCAGGAGTAATTCCTGCATGCAGAGGAAGGAGTAACCCCTCAGCATTGCTTGGTGTGACTCAAAAGCAAAAAACAAAATATAGAAGAAAAAAAACCCAGAACATCATAGTATAAAGGAATGTGATTATAGGAACTCAGGTGAGCTTAGCATTACAATGTATTTTCCAGAGAAGGGAGCACAAAATAAAGGGTGTTGGGAGGTTCCTCCCAGGATGGGAGATGCATGATGAGAGTAGACTATAGACCGAACATAATTGCCACTCAATGCCCCTTTTGCAAACCACAGCACTCAAAAGGAGAGAGGTAACGGAGGGGAATGCCCCGACACAGTGGTAGGGTGGGATGGGGGTATGGGGGGTGGGAGGGATACTGGGACTGGTGGTGGTGGAGGATGGGCGCTGGTGGAGGGATGGGTACTTGATCATTGTATAAATGAAACCCAAGCACAAAAATTTGTAAGTCTACAACTGTACCTCATGGTGTTTCAGTAATAAAAATTTAAAACAAAAGGAAACAAAAAAGAAAGCGTTTCCCAGAAAATCAGCATCAGGAATAACAAATTCTCCATTTATTTTTTCTTTAACTTTTTGGGCACACTTGCTGGATATCAACCGTTAGTGTCTTAGGCTTCACTGGGGAACTGACCCTTTCTGTGCAGTCTTTGAGGGTGGCCAGGGAAGGCCCCGGCGGCTCTCCCCCTCGCTGCCGAGTTCCTGGGGGTCTCAGTCCGCTCCCCCAGCTGGGTGGCCATGAGACGAAGGAGGAAACAAGGGCCATGCCGGTTGATTCCTGACTGCCCATCAGGCCCAAGGGCTGAAACACCACCTAGGGGTATCCTCTTCTCCTTAATTTACATCTTAATGAACATCTTCATATTAGATATTTTTGTATGGACACAGTAAGCGATGCACTGAGGCTTGTAGGGCAGCTCTCCTGGGAACATCTTGCCAGACTCAGACTACAGTGCTTAGGCCAGATTAATCATTCCTAACCCTAGCAGGGTCTGAATGTAGTTATTGCTTTTGGGATCATGACACCATTTGTCCATGTGTGAGCTCTTAACTTATAGCTAAGTATTGTGGCACTTTGGCCAGGCCCATTTTGGTGCCAAGGTAGCAAGCACATAGCTCACTGCTTGCCCTGGGTCCATCCAGTCTCTTGTGGGGACCCTGCTTTTGGGGGTGCTAGGTCGAAAGTGCAACTGAGGCTTAGGTTGAGAAAACACATGCCCAGGTGGTAAATATCATTGAGAGTCAATTAACTCCCACATTACAAATAGAGCATTTACTGTCTTCTTGTACCATTATGAAAAGGACATTGCTCTGAATTAACTATGCAAAGGACTTAAGGAGAAGAGAAAAACAATATTTACAAGGTAACAGAGCACAAAGAAAGAAGTTACAAATAAACACAAGGAAATGGGAGCACTGTGATGGGAGCAACCCAAAAACTCTAGGGCCCAGGGGCAAGGCAGAAAGGACAAACCAATGCTATCCTACACCTTTCCCCCAGCCAGAGAAGCTTCCCATGCCCTTGCTAACATCCCTAATTTATCAAAGTGTATCTTCAACTTTTCCTTTGTGTTGGAGATTAACCCTAAGTGCTTTAGGCTTCATCAGTGAATTGCCCCCTTTTCTGGGAGGAAGAAACTGCCAGAGAAGCTTCACATGCTCTTTTTGGCAAGTCTAATTTGGTTAAAGATTATCCTTAACTTTTCCCTTAAAATTTACCTCTCCTTGTCACCAGGCCCCAAGTCAGTCTTGATTACATATAAGTCAAAACTTTCTGGTAATTCTGAACTTTGTATTTGTACTGCTTTGTATCTGAAGTGCTGTAGATTTCTGCCTGCTTTTCTATCTCCCCTATAGAGCAAAGTTCTTTGGTTAAACACAGAAAGACCGTTAATGCTTATGCTTCTAATATTTGGGAGTTGATTGACTCTGAGATATATCTGCTCCAGGGCATAATTACTTGGTCCTAATTACCTGACTCAGGCTTCATTTGCTGTAGTTCCTAACACCCCAAAAGGGAGGTCCCGCCGTGGGACTGGGATGGACCCGTGGTGAATGGCAAAGCCACCCGGTATCGAACTGGGCCATCTAAAAGGCATAAATGCATGGTCCTGATGCAAGTTGTTACAAGCTAAGAGACAGGACCCTCATGGGGAAGGACATGCTGAACTGGTCTGAGGACTTAGTCTGGGATTTACGGTAAAAGCCTTGCTTGCTCTCAGAACCCAGAGAACTAAGTGTTGGTATCTTTGTCTCCTGCTGTGTTCATCCAAACAATTGCAAGAATTGATAACTTATACAACTAGAAGGAAAGATAAGAGCAAAGTAGATGTCCCTGGGAGACAGAGTGTCTTTTTGAGTTGAGCTACCAAGAGAATTTCCTCTGCCAAATGTTTATTTATGTAAATGAACAATCACACCTATGTCCTTACCTCAATTCCCCATCAGATGTTCTATAAGAATGCTAGCAATTCTGCATTAAAAGGGCCATTTTCACCCTCAGACTGTGGTCCTCCATCTCCCCTTCTCTCTGTCTCTGTGCTGGGGAGCTCTGGGGAGGCAGGGAGGCAGCTCTGGTCCACGGAACACAAACACATCACAATAGCAGTTTGTGAACTCACACACATGGTGATGCTCAGGTATCTACCTGCTCTGCATTCAGGAAATATTCCTGGCGGTGCTCAGGGGACCTTATGGAATGCTGAGGATGTTGGAACGAGGGTCAGCTGTGAGCAAGGGAACCTTCCGGACCCCTGCTCCAGCCCCAGGGAAAGAAAATTTTTCTAAAGAAAAATCCCTGTCTCTTCCTTCAAGCAGAAGCAGAGACAGGAGGTACTTACTGTGTCTGAGGCTGGCGAAGTTGACGGGACCCTCTGCCAGGCTGCAGTCGAATGCCTGTGTATTAATCCAGGGCTATAAAAACACACCAGTGACTTGTCCCCAGACACTCTGTCACTTTGAGCTCAGGAAACTTTCTGATGTGCCCATGGACTCACAAATTACTGTCTGAGTTGCAAATGGATCAATTTAGAAAAGTTTTTAATGAAATTCCCCTCAGGTGTTCACTTCAGAAACTTTCCCATGACATCATCCTGAGTACACAGAGGTCTGCAGGAGCATAGCAGGAAACAAACTTGGGGATAATTGACTACTCACAGAGGTATCAAAAGTTCTCATTTCTCTGATCAAATAGCTCTGACAGCCTTTTGGAGAGTAATCGCTTTTCTCTCAGGATTTATTGTGGGAACAACCAAATATCCTATGGGTTAAGAAAAGAAGGATTATAAATGATAATTCCTTTTTAATTGGATTACCGTGAGATACAGTCACAAAACTTTCATGTTTGAATTTCAGTCCTAGAAGGATAGAATTTCCATCCCTCCAACAGTGAACATTTTCCACCACCAGTGTCCCCAGTATCCGCACCCACACACCCTCCCACTGCTTCTTTGGCAATTTTCCCCATAATCTTTCTCTACTTTTGGGCATTATGATTTTGCAATATACATACTGATGGGATATCATGTTTGGTCCTTTATAGACTTTCAGCACACATGTCTCATCCTGAGTGATCCATCCAACCATCATTAACTCAGGGATCCTCACTCCATCCCAGCTGGGACCCACATAGCAAAAAAGCCATAAACTTGATCAAAATGAAGATTAGAGTCACACAAAGACAGTAATTTGTGAGTCCTTGGGCACATCAGAAAGTTTCCTGAGCTCAAAGTGACAGAGTCTGCAGGGACCACGTCACTGGTGTGTTTTCATGGCCCTGGATTAATACACAGGCATTCACCCGCAGCTGGCAGAGGGTCCCGTCAACTTCGCCAGCGTCAGACTCAGTCTATAACCCCTGTCTCTGCTACTGCTGGAAGGAAGATACAGGGAGTTTTCTTTGGAAAAATTTTCTTTCCCTGGGGCTGAAAAGATAGAGCAGGGGGTAAGGAGTTTGCCTTGGACGTGGCTGACCAGGATCCAAGATCCATCGGTTCCTCCGAGCACTGCCAGGAGTATTTTCTGAATGCAGAGCCAGGAATAATCCGAGCATCACTAGGTATGACCCAAAATGACAAAAAAACAAGAAAAAGAATTTAATTTTCCTGATCCCATATTTGTGGGACACACTTTCTAATACTGAGCACACCTGAGTTCCTTATACTCACATTCCTTTATAGTCATAATAATATGTTTTTTTTCTTCTTAGGTTTGTTTTTTGCTTTTGAATCACACTAAGTGATGCACATTTTTTTTATTCTACTGTACTTTCCCTTTTATTTAACTTTGGTTATTTGGGGGCCCCACTAGCAGTGCTCGGGACTTACACCTGATTCTGTGCTCAGGAATCACTCCTGGTGGGGGCTGGGGACCCTTTACGATGCCAGCGATTACTCCCAAACCCACCACGAGCAAGGCAAGCTCCCAATCCATTAGTCTAGAAATCTGGCCCCTTTTATTGCTCTTATTCTGCATTTTCATTTAAACGTATTTTAAAAAAAATTTTGGTGGCATAACTAGTTCTTATAGTAACACATACAACAAGTTACTTAGAATGTTTACATCAGCCTCACTCATTCACTGACACCGCTACACTATTCAGATTTCCACTCAGATTAAACTTTGTTTTCTGAGTTCACTTTTCTGTTATTTCTCTTCCCCATCTTTTTATGCATTTCTCATTGATTTTTAACTTTACTCCCAAATGCCCTTTTTGATGTATTTTTCTTAGATACTTTGATCTAATAACCCAAGTATTAGAACTATTGGGGCAGCAGCCACAGTGCAGTGGGGAGGTCTCTTACCGTGGATGCAGCAGATGCAGGTTCCATTCATGACAGCCCAGAGGGTCCCTGACACCACCAGGAATGATACCTGAGAGCAGAGCCAGGAGTAAGCCCTGAGTACTGCTCAGTCTGGTAAAAAAATTTAACAAAAGAAAATTAGAACTATCTTATCTAGTTCAGCTAAGTTAAATGATTTTAGGGTTGTTTTGGGGATTTGTTTTATAAATTTTAGAGTTTTTAATGTGGTAAGAATTTTTTATCACAATACCAGATGTTCTGATTCATAAATATTTTTTGTTTTCAAATGTCTTTTTCTGTCATCCAAAAATGGAACCCGGGTCGGCTGCGTGCAAGACAAATGCCCTGCCCGCTGTGCTATCGCTCTGGATCCAAGGAATTTTTTGGAGGGGGCTGCTTTTGCATGGGCCCGCAGGGTTCTGGGGACCATTGAGTATCTGGGATTGAACCTGGTCAGCTACAAGAAGGGTGAGATTATTTTGTCTTTGTTCTGTTCCGTTTGAACAAGAAAAGCGCTGAGCCCCCTTTGCTCTGTCTGTGGCCCAGCTCTTTGGAAAGGTCTCCAGTTATAGTTAACCCCATGTGCCATCACCCCATGTTCTGAGGGTGCCCCAACCCTCTTCTACAAAGAAAAGGGGTCAGGGATACAGCAAGATACAGCTCAGAACACACCAAGTTGGGGTGAGAAAACCCGCATTCAAAGCACTGAGGCTGTTATGGTTTTATTTGGTTTGTTCATGGTTTGGGAGCCACACCCCCAGCAACGCGCAGAGGTTCTCATGGCTCTGCACTCAGGAATGACTCCGGCATGATGGTGGGACTGTATGGAGAGCCAGAGAAAGAACCAGGGCCTGCGATTGCAAGCCCAGAGCACTAACCGCTCTGCACCCGCTGCAGCGACCCAAGGGGCTTGCTTGATCCTTAATGACCCTTAATGACCTAACTTTGAAGCCAAGAAAAGGGCTGGACTTAAGCGTGGGAAAGCCGGGTCGCGGTAGTTGCGTCGAAACGCCACGGGATGGCGCTCTGGGCGTTTCCGTCCCTCCCCAGGCAACTTTTTCTAAGATTTTTCACCCTTGGCTTTCCTTCAATGTTAAGTACAAGGTCATTAAGGATCAAACAAGTCGCTTCCACAGGTGCAGTGGTAGGAGAGCATGCGAGTGCTTTCTTTCACTTGAGTAAATTGGGTTCGATTCCAGCCTTCAGATCTTTGTGGGGTGCTTAGCTGAATCACTTTGGGGGTCAAGTGGGTTGCCCTAGCTTTGTCTCTGGACCTCAAGGGGTGCAGAATATTGAACCTTGCCTGGAAAGAGTAAGGCAAGGTTATTGTCTTACATTTCTCCTTCTCCCAGGGGAGGGACTGAGACGTCCCCACAGCGCCCTCTGGCGGTGCATTGGCGAAGAGCTGCGGCCCGACTTTGCCTAAAGATTTGCAGCCCTTGGTTTCTCTTCCATGTTACCCTGCGGGTCACTAGGATGCAGCAGTCCGCCTCGGTCGGGCAGCAATACCAAGCATTGAGGGCGCTTGCCTTGCATGGGGCTGCCCGGGTGTCGGGATTGAACCAAGCAGCGTGGCACGACTCTCCCTCTACGCCCCTTTCACAAACGGGCATCCCGGGCGGCCCCCCACCTTCGCGGTCTTCCCTGGTGGAAGGTGGTGGAAGCAAGACTCAGCTCGGCATCCCCAAGTTTGGCGTGAAGAAACCCTCCATGAAAGGCTTTTGTTTCTTTGTGTTTTGGGAACCACACCCGGCGATTTTGGGGGGTCACCCTGCCCCTGCATATGGTGCTCTGGGGAACGTATGGGGTGCAGGGATAGAGCCTGGATCGCCCCGCACAAGGCAAGTGCCCTCCCAGCTCAGTTTTCGATCCAGGGCACTAGGCTGTGTGTTTGATCCTTAATGACCCCATACTTAACATTGAAGCAAAGAAAAGGGCTGGAAATCTTAAGCGTGGGAAAGTCGGGCCGTGGCAGTTTCACCGAAAGGCCACGAGATGGCGGTGAGGAGAGTTTCTGTCCCTTCCCAGGCCCTTTTCCTTAAGAATTTCCCACTCTTAGAAAATTTGGGTTGCCAAATTTGGGTTTGGGTTGTTTGGGTTGCTCATAACAGGAAACATTCAAAGTGCTAGATCACAGACATCACCAGGTAGGTTCAGAACTTTTCTTGCTCAGAGCGAAGAGAACAAAAAATGTAAGAAAGTAACCTTACCTTGCTCCTTCCAAGCCAGGTTTAATCCTTTGCACCCCTCGAGGTCCAGAGACAAAGCTAGGGCAACCCACTCGACCCCCCGCGGAGATTCAGCTAAGCACCCAACGAAGATCTGAAGGCAGGAGTAGAACCCAGGTTACTCAAGTGAAAGAAAGCACTCGCACAGCTCTCCTACCACTGCACCTGTGGAAGCGGCTGGCTTGATCCTTAATGACCCCATCCTTAACGCCGGAGCAAACCCAAGGGTGGAAAATTCTTATAGAGAAAAGGACCTGGGGAGGGACGGAAACGCCCCGAGCGCCATCTCGTGGCGTTTCCACGCAACTACTGCGGCCGGACTGTCCCACACTTAAGCTTTCCAGCCCTTTTCTTGGCTTCAAAGTTAGGTATAGGGTCATTAAGGATCAAGCAAGCCGCTTGGGTTGCTGCACTGGGAGAACAGCGCCTAGTGCTCTGGGCTTGCGGTCACAGGCCCCTGGTTCTTGCTCTGGCTCTCCTTATAGCCCCACCATCATGCCGGAGTCATTCCTGAGTGCAGAGCCAGGAGAACCTCTGCGTGTTGCTGAGTTTGTGGCCCCCAAATCATGAACAAACCAAATACAACCAAAACAGCACCAGTCCCTTATTGCGGGATTCCCTAACCCCAACTTGGGGGTTTCTGAGCTGTATCTTGGTGTATCCCTGTATCTCTTTGGTAGGAGAGGGTTGGGGAACCCTCAGAACGTGGGGTGATGGCACGTGGGGTTGATTCTAACTGGAAACCTTTCCAAAGAGCGAGTCACAGATAGAGGAAAGGGGGCTCAGAACTTTTCTTGTCAAAGCGAACAGAAAAAAGACAAAATAATCTCACCCTGCTTATAACTGACTAGGTTCAATCCCAGGTATTCAATGGCCCCCAGATCCTTACGCACCCACACCAAGCAGCCCGCCCCCCCCAAAAAAAAAAAATCCTCAGATCCAGAACGGTTAGGGTGTTTGTCTTGCACTCAGCTAACCTGGGTCCAATCCCGGACATCCCACATGGTCTCCCAAGCACCGCCAGGAGTAATTCCTGAGTGCAGAGCCTGAAGTAACCCCTGAGCCTCACTGGGCGTGTCCTGAAAAGCTAAACATAAATAAGTAAATAAATAAATTCCTTGGCAGAAGTGATGTGTTTAGAATTTTCAGGGAAGGAGATTGCCCGGTCTTAGGTCTTTAATTCCTGTGTGAATTAAAATTCTTCTTTTTATTTTATTTTATATATTTTTTATTTTTAATTTATTTTTTTTAGGGAAACACCATGAGGTACAGTTGTAGACTTACAAGTTGTTGCTTGGGTTTCAGTTATACAATGAGCGAATACCCATCCCTCCACCAGTGCCCATTCTCCACCCTTACCAATCCCAGTATCCCTCCCACCCCTCCCAGCCCCCATCCCACCCTTTTGTTCTATCTCTCCTTTTGACTGCTGTGGTCTGCAGAAGAGACATTGGGTGGCAATCGTGTTCTGTCTATAGTCTACTTTCAGCATGCATCTCCCATCCTGGGTGGATCTTTCCAGCACCCTTTATTTGGTGTTCCCTTCTCTATCTGAGCTGCCTTTGCACCTACAGTGTGCGGCTAGTTTCTGAATCATGGAGTGAACAACCTGGTATTTATCACAGCTGCTCTTGGGTGTTAGTCTCTTATTTTGTTACTTTATGTTATCCAGATGAATGCTATCTTTCTATGTCTGTCCCTCTCTTTCTGACTCATTTCGCTTAGCAAGATATTTTCCATGTAGTATCACTTGTATGTAAATTTCATGACTTCATTTTTTCTAACTGCTACATAGTACTCCATTGTGTAGCTGTACCAAAGTTTCTTTAACCAGTCATGTATTCTCGGGCACTCAGGTTTTTTCCATATTCTAGCTATTGTAAAAAGTGCTGCAATGAACAAACAAGTGCAGATGTCACTTTGACTATACTTTTTAGACTCTCCGGGATATATTCCCAGGAGTGGTATTGCTGGGTCAAATGGGAGCTCAATTTCTAATGTTTTGAGAGTCGTCCATACTGTTTTCCAAAAGGGTTTAACCAGTCGGCATTCCCACCAGCAGTGAAGGAGAGTCCCTTTCTCACAACATCCACACCAACACAGGTTGCTTTTGTTCTTTCGAATGTGGGCCAGTCTCTGTGGTATGAAATGATATCTCATTGTTGTTTTCATCTGCATCTCCCTGATGATTAATGATGTAGAGCATTTTCTCATGTGCCTTTTAGCCATTCGGATTTCTTCTTTGAGAAAGTCTCTGTTCATTTCATTGCCCCACTTTTTGATGGGGTTGGATGATTTCTTCTTGTGGAGTTCACCCAGCACTTTGTATATCCTTGATATCAACCCCTTGTCGGATGTGTATTTGGAGAATATCCTTTCCCATTCTGTAGACTGTCTTTGTATTTTGGTCACTGTTTCTTTGGAGGTGCAGAAGCTTCTTAGTTTAAGATAGTCCCATTTGTCTATCTCTGTTTTCACTTGCTTGGCCAGTGGCGTGACATTTTTGAAGATACCATTAGCTTCAATGTCATGGAGGGTTTTGCCAACTTTGTCTTCAATGTACCTTATGGTTTCTGGTTTGATGTTGAGGTCTTTAATCCATTTTGATCTTACTTTTGTACATGTTGTTAGGCAGAGTACTGAGCCCATTTTTTTTGCAAGTAGCCGTCCAGTGATGCCAGCACCACTTGTTAAAAAGGCTTTCCTTTCTCCACTTCGCATTTCTTGCCCCTTTATCAAAGATGAGATGATCATATGTTTGAGGGGAGGTGTCAGTATATTCAACCCTGTTCCATAGGTCTGCAGCTCTGCCTTTGTTCCAGTACCATGCTGTTTTAATTATTACTGCTTTGTAGTAGAGTTTGGGATTCAGGAGGTTAATTCCTCCCATTTTCTTTTCCCCAGAACTGCTTTAGCTATTCGAGCGGGCTTATTGTTCCATATAAATTTCAGGAGTGTTTGCTCCATTTCTTTGAAGAATGTCATAGGTGTCCTAATAGGGATCGCATTGAATTTGTACAGTGCTTTGGGAAGTATTGCCATTTTGACAACATTAATTCTCCCAATCCATGAACAGGGGATATGTTTCCATTTCCTCACGTCCTCTTTTATTTCAAGAAGCAGCGTTTTGTAGTTTTCATTGTACAGGTCCTTTACTTCCTTAGTTAAGTAAAATTCTTCTTAACCCACCCCCAGTTCCTCTAATGGCTGTTACCTTCACCCCAGACATCGGGAGATGCTGGAATTGAATCTGGCGTCTGCCACCCTCCTCCACTCAGAACAGAAGACTTGGGACTTCTCATGTGTCTAGGAACCCCAAAACTCTCAGGATGGAAGATGCCATCCTCAGCAATTTTGGGTGCTATGCTGTGCGGACGTCGGACACGGAGACCTTTAGAACCGAGTTGGTGGGTGACGTCGTAATGCGGGAATGCAAGCCTCTCCTGTGTCACCCTGTTCGCTCTCGGGAAGCTGGCTCTGGAGCACTGTGCACTGGGTGTCCTTCCATGGAGAGAGTAAGTGGGGCGAGCCCCAGGCAGCACGGACACCCGGACACAGTTCATTGTCTGACCCGAGTCCCACCAGGGCACTGCAGGGACAGAAGATGCTGGACTCTCTCATCCCCTCCAGCCCTTGGCGGGTGTAAGCGAGTCGAATGAACCAGACGCGGCCTATCTTGGCACATGGATTTCTGGAGAATGAAGGTAGCACCATTGGGGTCCGGGTCAACCCCCAACCCCGACTCCACCCCACCCAGTCTACACCTCCTGATCTGGCCCTATGACTGGGGGAGGGGGTCGGAGGTAGGGGTGGGGAAGTGACAGGAGTTGGGCTGAGGGGGGCGCACAGAGCTCAGCCAGGGGGACAGTTCCTTCTGGAATCAGACTTCTGTTCCTACACTCGTGGACTCCACACACGCCAGCTCCCCCAAATGTCAGGGGAAGCCAATGAGCAGTCTCTGTCGGACAGGAGGGAATCCAGTGGTCAACAAGGAGGTCCAGAAGCATCAGAGTTTGGGGGGGACAGGGCGAAGTCAGGTTTTGGGGGGCTTTATCAGCTCTGCGCTCTAAGTCCTTAATATGGGGTGCAGGGGTGCTAAAATTCCAGCTAAACTTCTTTTCTGGCCCCAAAGAGCAGAGGGGAGACATTTGGGGTCCTCCTGGGAGCTGATGAAGGAAGGAGATTCCTCTTGCCAGTCCATGAGGCAGTTGCAGGAGAAGATAAATAGGGAGGCTCGAGGCCTCAGCATCATTAGTGCCCCCATGGGGGTGTCCCATCTGTCCCCCCTCCCCGAACCCCGAGACTCAACTGCTGAAGCAGATGGGTCCCAGCTGGGAGCAGAACTTCTGGCAGGGCTGTCTGAAGCCAGCGGCCGCAGGTTCACCTGGGGGACAGAGGGGGATCAGTGGAACACAGCCTCTGGGTGCCTCCCACCAGCACCTTTTTTGGGGCGTCAACTTCCTAAGCAGTGCTCAGGGGTTTAGAGGGCTGTATGTGGGAAACACGCGGTGCCATGGATCAAAACTCGGTCTTCGCACGTGCCAGGCATCTGCCCCACCCCCCCTAAGCTGCCTCCCCAGTCCCTGCCCTGGCCCTTATGTCCTTGCCATCCCAGGCTGGAAACTGGAGGCATCTGGGTCTGCCAGAGTGCTTGGGGGCTTCAGGAAAGGTTCGATCCAGCACACACTCTTCAATCAAGCAATGATGAACGGATGGAGCTGGTGGGCCAATGCCCCTGGTTCTCGGCTCCCTCTCAGCCCGTGTGGGGCAATTCCCAAGTGCTACCTGCCTCACATTCTGCCAGATGTACCCAGTGAAGCTGAGCGCACCCAAGGACGACAATGTAAGCGAGCTCCCTTGGGGCCACTTCTCTCAGCTTGTCACCACCCACCATCCTCCTCTCTTGCCCTCAGGGTGGCTAGATAATTCTGGAAACTCCTGCCTCACACACAGTCGACACGGGTTCCATCGCTGGTATCTCAGAGGGTTCCCAGAGCCCTGCCAGGGGTGATGCCTGAGCATTGCTACGTGTGACCCAAAGACAAACGATTATTATTATTAATTTTGTTTGCAGTCTATACCTGGCAGTGCTCAGCGTTGACTCCTGGTGGGTTGGTGGGAGCCTACAGGCTACCGGGCATCAAACCTGGACCAGCTGCTTGCAAGACAAGTGCCTCCCCACTGAACTATCTCTCCGGCCCTCCGGCCTCACATAGCTTCATTCTTTTAAAGTTAGAACAGGGTCTTTTAGATGCTCTGAGGAAGGAGAAAGACAGAGACAGAGACAGAGAAACAGAGACACAGAGACACAGAGAGAGAACCTGTTGGTCCCAAGTAGAGCAGACCCCAGATTCAAATGCAGCTATTTGGGTAGAAGGGCTTGTCTCAGCAGCCGGGGGTCCAGTTTGATGGCACAGAGGGGAGGCCGTTGGCCATATATGCCATTGACCTGGGTTCGATCCCCAGCATCCCACAGGGTCCCCACAGGGTCCCCCAAGCACTGCTAGGAGTGAGCCTTGACGCAGTGCCAAGGTGCTTGTAACTGTGATTCAATTAAAACACACAGACACACACACACCCACAAACACTTGTTGAATGTGTGAGTCTCTCTCCTTCCTGCCCCTTAAATATACCTCCAAGGATCGGAATGTTCCCTTTGACTCAAGCCTACTTCCTGTTGATTCTCAGTCAATCATTTTGAAACACTACTCATCCACCTACAACCTCTGTCAGTTTCCCTGCACAAAATTTCTTTGAGTTCAAATCACTGTCTTCCGTCCATAGCTTCTGATCTCTGTGGCACTGCCTAACCCACCCCCTGCTCCATTTTGGTGGTGTGATTCTCAGGTAAGTCATTTTCAGTACCCATCCCCCTCACCCTATGACATTCACTTGTCGTCACTTCTCACTCTGGTTTTGGCCTTCCTCACACAGTCTGACTCTGCTCGCAATAGAGAAATTTGACATCCAGGTTGAAGCCATAGTACTGCAGCTAGATATTTGCTTTGCACGAGGCCAGCTTGGGTACAATTTCTAGCATCCCATATGGTTCCCTGGGCACTGCAAGGAGTAATTCAGGAGTAATACAGTAATACAGCACCAGGAGAAGCCCCTGAGTATCACATGTGGCAAAGAAAGAAAAAAATTGTCATTAGAAATAGGAATAAACTCACTTTTCCCCTTTGCATTTATGGAATTTTTCAGCTACATAGAAGCAAAGCTTGTGCAACATTTCCAAAGTAGGGACAGTCATGAGTGAAACGAGCACAGGATTATTTAAAGAAGAATTTGTTTCTGTCAATTATTAAATGAAGTACAAAATATGCATGTAAGGAATTAACAATGTATTCAAAATAGCATAGGAAAAGGCCCTCAGCAATAACACAGTGGGAGGATACTTGCGTTGCATGCAGCTGTCCTGGGTCCGATCCCTGGACCACATATCCCCTGAGACCCAGCAAAAGTAATCCCTGAGTATGAAGATAAGTCTGAACATATCAACTATCATAAGCTCACTTTATTCCATTGTATCTTCAATAGTATGATAAAGCAAGAAAGAAGATAAAGGTAAAGGTAAAGGCCCTCCCGTTGATCGTCGATTTGCTCGAGCGGGCCCAGTAACGTCTCCATTGGAGACTTTGTTGTTACTGTGTCTGGCAGTTGAACCCATAAAAAAAGCCAAAACAGCTCACTTGGACCAAGATGGTGTGGGTGGCCTTGATCTCTGGAGAGGATGGTGGGCAGAGACTGTGGCTAAGGATGTGCTGGACATTCTTGCGATGGTTGAACAGGAACTTTACCATGTGCACGCTGGTCCAGATCATGAGGGACACACACAGGAAGTCTCTTAAAATCATTCCTCCAAGAATTCCAGACACCACCAGAGTCCCTGTGTCATGGGCCATACAGTATTTTTGGTTGTAAACTAGTCCCATTCCAGTAGTGTTGAATGGGGCTTTCATGGAAATGATGACCTGGCTACAGATGAGCATGTTGAGTATCCAGAAGAAGAGGAAGGCAGAAGAAATGCACGTGTGGATGTTTGATTTGAACCACGCCCAATGATCATGGTTGTTGGTGATCACGATGGCTTGGAACACACCGAGGAAAGATGTGGTACAGAGGGAAAGACCCCGGCCCACTCTGTACAAGAACAAAACTGCCTGACAACCAGTGTCATTCAGAAAATTTCTTATTCCAAAGAAAAATATTAATTCCGGAATCCCGGCAAATAAAACTGTCATCAGGTTGTCTAAAGTTAAGTGGGTAAATATCCAATCTATTGGCTTTGCTCTTTGCAGAAAGGTGTTTATGTGTATCATGAGCAACAGCGAATTTCCAGTAAAACCAAATATGAATTGGAAGAAAAATAATACTCCCAAAATCATATCTTGTAGAACTATTGTGTCCATCGCTTCGTGGTACATTGAATAAAGACCTGCATAAAGTACAAATAACAGATTTGTTGGTGAACCTGAGAGAAATGTCATGACATGCTGGTGTGAATGTGACTTACACTTGACATCAATAGACTCTGCAAAAGCACTATCATTTTTCAGAAAATAAAGAATTAGTCCAAAAAAGTATTTTTAGAGGGTTATCAAAATCCCCTAGCAGGATTTGTTGATACCATATTTTTGGTTTTTGATTTTGGGGTCACACCCAGCGATGTTCAGGGTTTACTCCTGGCTCTGCATTCAGGAATTATTCTAGGTGGCGCTTGAGGGACATTATGGGATTCCGGGGATCAGCCAGTGTAAAACAAGTGCCCTCCGTGCTCTACTGTCTCTACGCACCGATTTTTTTTAAATTTTTAAAATTTTTTTTTATTAGTGAAACAGCATGAGGTACAGTTTTAGATTTACAATTTTTTGTGCTTGGGTTTCGATTATACAATGATCAGATACCCATCCCTCCACCAGTGCCCATTTTCCACCACCATGGATAATATCCCCCCACCCCCATCCTCCCATCCCCCCTGCCTCTGTGGCAGCGCAATCCCCTGTGTTCTCTTTCTCTCCTTTTGGGTGTTGTGGTCTGCAAAAGAGGCATTGAGTGGCAAACATGTTCAGTCCATAGTCTACTTTCGACATGCATCTCCCCTCCTGGGAGGATCCTCCAAACACCCTTTATATGGTGTTTCCTTCTCTATCTGAGCTGCCCTTTCCTCTAGGATACCCGGCTGGCCTCTAAGTTATGGAGTAATCCTCCTGGTGCTGATCTCAGCTATTCTTGGGTATTAATCTCATACTTTGTTACTTTATATCCCCCAGATGAATGCAATCTTTCTATGTCTATCCCTCTCTTTCTGACTCATTTCGCTTAGCATGATACTTTCCATGTTGTACCACTTGTATGTAAATTTCATGACTTCATCTTTTCTAAGAGCTACATAGTACTCCATTGTGTAGATGTACCAAAGTTTCTTTAACCAGTCATCTGTTCTTGGGCATTCAGGTTTCTTCCAGTTTCTGGCTATTGTAAAGAGTGCTGCAATGAACAAACAAGTGCAGATATCACTTCGACTATACATTTTTGCCTCTCTGGGATATATTCCCAGGAGTGGTATTGCTGGGTCAAATGGGAGCTCAATTTCTAATTTTTTGAGAATCGTCCATACTGTTTTCCAGAGGGCTGAACCAGTGGACATTCCCACCAACAGTGAAGGAGTGTCCCTTTCTCGCCACATCCGCGCCAGCATCGGTTGCTTTTGTTCTTTTGAATGTGGGCCAGTCTCTGAGGTGTGAGATGGTATCTCATTGTGGTTTTGATCTGCATCTCCCTGATGATTAATGATGTAGAGCATTTTCTCATGTGCTTTTTTGCCATTCGGATTTCTTCTTTGAGAAAGTTTGTGTTCATTTCATTGCCCCATTTTTGGATGGGGTTGGATGTTTTCTTCTTGTAGAGTTTAACCAGTATTTTGTATATCCTGGATATCAACCCCTTGTCAGATGTGTATTCGGCTAATATCCTTTCCCATTCTGTAGACTGTCTTTGTATTTTGGTCACTGTTTCTTTGGAGTTGCAGAAGCTTCTTAGTTTAAGATAGTCCCATTTATCTATCTCTGTTTTCACTTGCTCAGTCAGTGGCGTGGCATCTTTGAAGATACCATTAGCTTCAATGTCATGGAGGGTTTTGCCAACTTTGTCTTCAATGTACCTTATGGTTTCTGGTTTGATGTTGAGGTCTTTAATCCATTTTGATCTTACTTTTGTACATGGTGTTAGGCAGAGTTCTGAGCCCATTTTTTTGCACGTAGCCGTCCAGTGGTGCCAGCACAATTTGTTAAAGAGGCTTTCCTTACTCCACTTCACATTACTTGCACCTTTATCAAAGATTAGATGATCATATGATTGAGGGGAGATGTCAGTGTATTCAACCCTGTTCCATTGGTCTGCAGTTCTGCCTTTGTTCCAGTACCATGCTGTTTTAATTTTTACTGCATTGTAGTACAGTTTGAAGTTCGAGAGGTTGATTCCTCCCATTTTCTTTTTCCCAAGAATTGTTTTAGCTATTCGTGGGGGCTTATTACGCACCGATTTTTTTCATTTTTCTTGAATTATTTCAGTTGACTATTTTCAGAGAAGTAAATTTAGTATCTTGTTGAATATTTTGAATTGATTATATATTTTATATCAGAGAAGTTATATTCATATGAGACTTAAATTGATTACTTTTAACTTGACAACTTGAATGCATTTGCGTAATTTGGAATATGTTCCAGAAACTTAAAATCATTTAAGTCATTTATTTTGCCATTGAGTTTTTTAGTCATGGTGATGTTCAGGGGTAACTTCTGGCTCTACACTCTGGAAGTACACCAGGAGGTTCTCTGGGGACTCTATGGGGTGCTGTAGATTGAATCCTAGTGTGCCATGAGCAAGGATAATGCCATCACATATATGAGTGTATATATATGTCCCCCATTCAATCTTTTCAATATTATTGTATCACCATTTTACATCACATCATTCTGGTCTCTCTCCGGATTCTGTTCTTAGAGTATCATAGGACTATCTGATTTCTCTTCTGAAAATCTCTTCTGCAAATCTGGTTGCAGATAATGTTACAAATAACTCAGGACTATTCAAGTTTTAGGGTCACCCAGACTGGGATCACACAGACAGATCATTTTCCTACCCATATTGCTCCAGACTCCTGGTGCCCCTATGTGAGCCATCATTGAATTAGACGGACATGTTCATCACTGTGAGTAGACACATCACAATTAAGGGCTGCATGAAGACAGAGGGGCTGGATTGATAGCACAGCGGTAAGGTGTTTGTTTACGAGCCGGATTTGATTCCTCCTCCACTCTTGGAGAGCCCAGCAAGCTACTGAGAATAACTCGCCCTCATAGCAGCGCCTGGCAAGTTACCTGTGACGTATTCAGATATGCCAAACACAGTAAGAACATATCTCACAATGAAGACGTTACTGGGCCACTCGAGCCAATCGATGAACAATGGAAGGAGAGTGCTACTGGACAGTGGATGAACACAGAGACCCAGATATTGCAAACGGCCGATCAGCAGCATCCTTAAAGGATAGATTCAGTGACAATTTGCTATTCTATTATGGCCTGGACATGACTGTCTGCTCCCCTCTGGTCCAAACTTGTTTTTCTTAGGGGACTATCCTGATCATGGGGTTCCTTTAGAGGATGAATTTCACACATCTCACTATTCCTATCCTGTCTCTTGGAGTTTCCATGAATTCATAGATAGATTGTTTCAGTGAAGGTCTCAATATTTTTCCTGGATATTGTCCTCATCTCCTTCTCTACCATGACTCACAATTCCCAAGAACTCTTTCTTAGGGTAGAGCATTTGCCTTGCATGTGGGCACTGTGGGTTCGTTCCCTGCATCCCATATGGTGTCCCAAGCACTGCTGGGATTGATTTCTGAGTGGAGACCAAGAGTATACCCTGAGTATTGCCTGGGGTGTGAGGAAAAGAAAAATGAATAATCCAAGGGAGGAAATCTCAGGCCAATTCTGTGGCTTCAATTTTCCCTTTGTGTGAGGCCGGATTCAGCCGGAATTCAGGCTGGAGCAGGGTCATGAGCCTGAAGTGGTCTACATTCCATACAGCTATTAGAAAAAAGGATGCTATGAAATTTGCTTATAAATGGATAGACATGGAGAGTATCACACAGACTGAAAAAAGTCAGAGGGAAAGGGACACACAGAGAACGACAGCACTCATTTTTGGGATTCAAAAAAAACACACAGTGTAAGTGTAACAATCATGGACAGTAGAAGCAAGGGCCGGGAGGATTGGTCCATGGCTAGAAACCTGTCTCAGGGCTGGAGGAGAAGGCAATTGGGATAGAGAAGGAAGAATTATGACAATGATGGTTGGAACAGATTGCTCTGGGTGGGAGATGTGTGCTGAAAGTGGGCAATGGGCCAAAAAGGATGAACTCTCAGTATGTGTATTGCAAATCATAATGCTCAAAAGGAGACAGACAGAGAGAGTGAGAGAGAGAGTGAGACAGAGGCAGAGACAGAGACAGAGGAAAAAGTCTAAGGATATTGGTGGTGGGAAATGCACACTAGTTGAGGAATGGGTGTATTGAATGACTAATTCCTTCAGAAAGCTTCTAACTTTATCTCACAGAGATTCCATTAAAACACATACGCATACACACACAAACATGTTGCTGTGTGAGTCTCTCTGTTTTCGCCTCTTAAATACACCCAGGAGGATTGAAATGTTTTCTCTGAATCCAAACCTACTTCCAGTTGATTCTCGGTCACTCATTTTGAAACACTACTCAGTCACCCACAATCTCTGTCGCTTTCCCTGCAGACAAGTAAATTGAATCTGAATCACTGCCTTCCCTCCATAGATCCTGACACGATGTGGCACTGCCTAACCCAACTCCTGCTCCATTTTGGTAATGTGATGCTCAGGAAAGTCATTTTCAGTACCCACCCACATCATCCCCTGACATCCATTTATTGTCACTTCAAAGTCTGGTTCTCGCTTACCTCACCACATTCTTATTCTGCTCACAACATTGATATTTCTTATCTGGATTAAAGCCATAGTTCAGTGGCTAGGTATTTGCTTTGCACGAGGCCAGCTTGGGTACAATCTCCGGCATCCCACATGGTTCCCTGGGCACTGCAAGGATTAATCCTGAGTGCAGCACCAGGAGAAGCCCCTGAGCATCACCACAAGTGGCAAAGAAAGAAAAAAATTGTCATTAGGAATAAGAATAAACTCATTTTTTCCCTTTGGGTTGATGTAATTTTTCAGCGGGATAGAAGCAAAGCTTGTACAACATTTCCAAAGTAGGGACAGTCATGAGTGAAATGAGCACAGAATTATTTAAAGAAGAATTTGTTTCAGTCAATTATTAGATGAAGTAAAAAATATGCAGGTAAGTAATTAACAGTGTTTTCAAAATAGCATACAAAAGGCTTGGAGCAATAGCACAGCGGGAGGATACTTGCCTTGCTGTCCTGGGTTCTATCCCTGGTACCACATGTCCCCTGAGCCCCAGCAGGACGGATCTCTGAGAACAGAGCCAGGAGTAAGTCTTGAGCACAGTCCTGTGGCCTAAAAGCAAAAGGGAACATAAGGCAAATAGTGTAAGCCTTTAGGGAATTCACAAACATGCTAAAATTGTTTCACTTTAGGAATCAAATGAACATATTGACTTAAGATTGGGCAAAATAAGTCATATTACCAAATGACAAATGAGCACAGGTTTATTGAAACATCTCATACATAGGACTGGAGTGAGAGTGGAGCGGGGAGGCCGTTTACCTTGCACGTGCTCGACCCATTTGATCCCAGCATTTCATATAGTCCCCACAGCACTCCCAGGAGTAATTTCTGAGTGCAGAGCAAGAGTCTCCCCTGAATATTGCCAGGTGTGATCCAGAAAGTTAATCCAGCCAACCAATCATACAACCCATACAAGGCTAGAGTGATAGCACAGAGGGATGGCGTTTGCCAGGCAACAGCTGATAGGGTTTGGATCTTGGCATCCCTTATGGTCCCGGACCCCACCCTGAGTAATTCCTGAGCTCAAAGCTGGAGTAAACCCTGAGCATCACCGGGTTTGGCCGCAAGAGGAACATAAAAAATCTTGTAGTACAAAAATATTGTAAGATTAAGGGAGAAACAATTGATCCAAGATATTATAACAAAATCTACAAGATGCCAAACTCACTACTTTAGGTCATAAGTATGAACATATCAAGTATGAATAAGCCCACTTTATTCCATTATAGCTTCAATAGTATGATAAAGCAATAGAGAAGATAAATGTTGAAAGTTATAAATTGTTAGATGTCTTGATTCAATGTTAATGAATGATCGACATTGGTTAAGAATTGAAACCTCCAAGGAAAACTATCATTCTGAGGACACAAGTCATAAAACAGTTGCAAAGCTAAAGGATTTTCAGCAGTCTTACTCATATAAAATATTCTAATGGGTCCAAGAAATTCTCGGTCAAAGCATTTTAAATAATAGAAAGATAGTTTTGGATGACAGAAAAAGACATTTGAAGACATAAACTAGTTATGAATCAGAACATCTGGTATTGTGATAGAAAATTCTTACCAAAATTAAAAACTCTAAAATTTATAAAACAATTCCGCAAACAACCCTAAAATCATAAATTAAGCAGAACTAGATAAGATAGTTCTAATGTTCTTTTGTTTATTTTTGGGACCAAACTTAGCAGTACTCAGGGCTTACTCCTGTCTCTGCAATCAGGGATCACTCCTGGTTGCCTCAGGGACCCTAGGAGCTGTCGGGGATCAGACTTGAATCAGCTACATTCATGGCAAGACCCCCTCCTGCACTGTCGCCCCCAATAGTTCCAATACTGTGGTTATTAGATCATAATCTCTAAGAAAAATAAACGAAAAGCGGAGTTAGGGAGAAAAGTTAAAAATCAATGAGGGGGCTGGAGCTATAGCACAGTGGGTAGGGCGTTTCTCTTGCACGAGGCTGACCCGGGTTTGATTCCCAGCATCCCATATGGTCTTCGAGCACCGCCAGGAGTTATTCCTGATTACATGAGCCAGAGTAACATCTGTGCATCATCGTTGTGACCCAAAAAGCAAAAAAAATCATTGAGAAATGCATAGATGGGGGGAAGAAAACAAAAGAAAAGTGAACTCAGAAAAAAAAGTTTAATCAGAGTGGAAAGGTGAACACAGTTGCTGTGTCAGTGAATGAGTGAGGATATAACATTCTAAGTAACTTGTTGTATCTGTTGCTAATAGAACGAGTTATGCCACCAAAAGTTTAAAAATACCTTTAAATGAAAATGCAGTTTAAGAGCCAAAAAGGGGGCCAGAGTGATAGTCTAGTGCAGAGGATGCTTTCCTTGCTCATGGTGGGTTTGGGATTAATCCCTGGCATTGTGTCGGGTCCCTGCAACCCACCAGGAGTGATCCCTGAGCACAGAACCAGGAGTAAGTCCTGAGCACCGTCAGTGTGGCCCCCAAACAACCAAAGTGAAATAAAAGAGAAAGTACGGTAGAATAAAAATTATAACAAAGTATATAGTTGAAACTTCAGAGAAAAAAATCATAAGTTGATGGGGCGAGAGTGATAGTACAGTGGGTAGGGCCTTGCCTTTCACACAGCCAACCAGGATTCCATTCCCAGTATCCCCTGAACATGACCAGAGTAATTCCTGCTTGTCTTGCACACAGCTGACCAGTTACCATCCCAGAAGATCCCCCATGCACCAGCAGGAGTAATTCCTGCTAGCAGAGGCAGGAGTAACCCCTCAGCATCACTTGGTGTGACTCAAGGCATAAAACAAAACAAAGAAGAAATCAACCCCAACCCCTGGATATCATGAGTATAGGAACTCAGGTGAGCTTAGCATTAGAAAGCGTGTCCACAAAAACAGAATCAGAAAAATAAATTCTTCTCCTTTTTTGTCATTTTGGGTCACACCTAGTGATGCTCAGGTTACTCCTGGCTCTGCATTCAGGAAATAATCCTGGCAGTGCTAGTGGGACCCTATGGAAAATTGAGAATGTTGGAACCCGCGGCTGGTACGGGCCAGGCAAACTCTCTATTCCCTGCTCTACCTCTCCAATCCAAGGGAAAGAAAATTTTCTAAAGAAAAATCCCTGACTCTTCCTTCAAGCAGGAGCAGAGACAGGAGGTACTTACTGAGTCTGAGGCTGGCGAAGTTGACGGGACCCTCTGCCAGGCTGCGGGTGAATGCCTGTGTGTTAATCCAGGGCTATAAAAACACACCAGTGACTTGGTCCCCAGAGATCCTGTCACTTTGAGCTCAGGAAACTTTCCGATGTGCCCATGGACACACAAATTACTGTCTGAGTTGCAAATGGATCAATTTAGGAAAGTTTTTTAATGAAATTCCCCTCAGGTGTTCACTTCAGAAACTTTCCCATTACTTCAGCCTGAGTCCACAGAGTTCTGCAAGAGCAGAGCAGAAAACAAAGTTGGGATAATTGACTACTCGCAGAGGTATCAAAAGTTCTCATTTCTCTGACAGCCTTTTGGAGAGTAATCGCTTTTCTCTCAGGATTTATTGTAAGAACAACCAAATCTCCACTGAGTTGAGAAAAGAAGGATTATAAATGATAATTCTTTTTTATTGAATCACCATGAGACGCAGTCACAAAACTTTCATGTTTAAGTTCCAGTCCTTCAATGATAGAACTCCCATCTCTCCACCAGGGCACATTTTCCACCATCAATGTCCCGAGTATCCCCACCCACACACCCTTCCCACTGCTTCTGTGGCAATTTTCCCCATAATCTTTCTCTACTATGGGGCATTATGATTTTGCAATATAGATACTGAGGGGCTCTCACGTTTGGTCCTTTATCGACTTTCAGCACACCTGTCTCATCCTGAGTGATCCCTGCACTTATTATGAAATCAGGAATCCCCACTGTATCCCATCAAATTCTCCTCCAGTTCATAAGAAAGGTTTCCAACTGGAGCAATTTTCCTGGCCCTTGCCTCTACTATCCTTGGGTATAAACCTCATAATATGTTATTTTATAGTCCACAAATGAATGTAGTCATTCTATGTCTGTCCCTCGCATTCTGAATCATTTCACTTAACATGATACTCTTATGACCATCCACTTTTGAGGAAATGTCATAATTTCATCTTTCCTAACAGCTGCGTAGTATTCCATTTTGTGAATGTACCAAAGTTTCTCTAACCAGTTGTTTGTTTGGCCACTTGAGTTGTTTCTCGCTTCTGGTTATTGTGAACAGTGTACAGATCTGTTCTTGGTCATGCATTCAACTTGTCTTTGAAAACTCAATTTATTCAATTGTATCCTCAAGAGTATGATAAAGAAATAAAGAAGATAAATGTTGAAAATTATAAATTGTTAGAGATCCACTATTAATGAATGATTCAAATTAGTTACTAATTGGAACCTCCAAAAGAAAACTATCATGATGACACAATCCACAAAATCGTTGCAAAGTTAAAAGATTTCCAATACTATTACTCCTATAAAATCATTCCAATTGGTCTAAGAAATTCTTGGTCAAAACTTTTTAAACTCATAGAAAGATGTTTTTGGATGATAGAAAAGACACATGAATACATAAAATCTTCATGAATTAGAACATCTGGTATTATAATAGAAAATTCTCACCAAAATTAAAAACTCTAAAATTTATAAGGCGCATCCCCAAACAACCCTAAAATCATTTAACTGAGCATAACCAGATAAGATAGTTCGAATTTTCTTTCATTTATTTTTATTTTTGAACCACACTCAGCAGTACTCAGGGTTTAGTCCTGGCTCTGCACTCAAGGATCACTCCTGGCAAAAATGAAAATTCTTGAGGATTAAAAAAATCAGCCTGAATATTAATGGAATCTCTAAACCATATATATATATATATATATCAATGAACTGTCCTCCCATTGTTCATCGATTTGTTCAAGCAGGCCCAGTAACATCTCCATTGTGAGACTTGTTGTTACTGTGTTTGGCATACTGAATATGTCACGGGTAGCTTGCCATGCTCTGCCATGTGGGTAAGACACTCTCGATAGCTTGCCAGGGGCAAATGCCCTACTGTTGTGCTACTAAATACATTATAAAGAAAAGTGCCCTATCTCTCTGAGAAAATTTTTAAAAACTGAACATTGATAATAACGTTTAAGGATCTTGGCTAATGTTTGGTGTTATTAGAACGATGTCATCAACGAAGCAGAGGTGGTGTAGTTGCCAACCGTCTATCTTCATCCCGTTTCTTCCGATTCCAGTCGTCAAATGACGTTCTCCAGGGTGGCAGTGAAGAGTTTCGGTGAACTGGTATTGCCCCTGCGAACCTCTCCCTTTACGTCGATGATCACTTCCTTGAAGAATGGTGAACTCCACATTACTTAAAAATGTTTTTCTTTAAATTGGATATCCATGAGAAAGATCATTCCAAGGCTGTTCATAATTGGGGTTCAGTCATACAATGATTGAGCACCCATTCCTCCTCCAGTGTACATTTCCCACCATGAAGATCTTCTGTTTCCCTACCACCATGCCCCGTCCCCCAGTCCCAAACCCCAGGCACTTTCCTTCTTGCTCTCTCTTTCCTTTTCCTTTTGTCTTGAGTGAGACATTTATTATACTGCTGACAAATTGATTCTTACCTTCATTTGAGCTCTTTTATAGATTTCCATAAACTCCTGTTTTATGCGTTCAGTAAAATTATTTGGAACTCAGTGAATAATGTCTCCATTGCTTTGTTGTCACTATCTCACTTTTGTTTTAAACCATTTATCTATTTATTGACTTTTGAGGTCACACCTGGCGGTTCTCAGGGGTTCCTCCTGGCTCTGCACTCAGAAGTTGTTCCTGGTATTGCTTGGGAGACCCCATGGGATGCCAGAGTTGAACCAGGGTCAGCTTATGCAAGGCAACTACCTTACCAGCTGTACTATTGCTGAAGACCAAACCCTACTGCACTATGATTCTATCGGAGGACTTTTCCAGGGTTGGAGAGATAAACAGTGGGATAGAACACTTGCCTTGCATATGGGTAACCAGGTTTGATCTCCAGCACCCAATTACCTGAGGAATGGGTCACACTACGTCCATTGTTTCCAGGGAGCCACTTCAGTACTCTCAAAGGTGAATATTTGAAATCATATTATAAATGAAATAAAGGAGGCATGGAGCAATAGTATCGAGGGTAATGTGCTTGTCTTGAGAGCAGCCAACCCCGGTTGGAGACCCAAGCATAGCCAGATGAGCTTCCCATTCTCGTTTCCCAAGAAATAATGGAAATAACATTTCACTTGCAGGTGCCACTTTCTACATTGTGTTTTATTTAACTCACAGTTCATTTATCTCAGTCTGTACGGTAAGCTGTGGACTTGGATATGTCGTCCGAATAAGATATTATTTTCTTTTTTTCTACAACAAAATATCTTTACACACCCTCCAGTTTTCTCCTGGTCACACCTGCTGATGCTCAGGACCCGTTCCTGGCTCAGAAGTCAGAAATAACTCCTGGCCCTGCACAGATGTAGATCACGTGCAAGGCAAGTGCCCTACCCACTGCGCAATCTGTCCAGCCTCACCAAACGGAAACTTTGCAGTGGGATTTTTCTATCCTGAGCACTTTGTGTCAAAGATGCTGTGAGAGTTTATTCAGCTCAGATGGCAGTGGTTTGTGGAGATTTCCTCATCTTTACAAAGGTGCAGATCAGAAAGGGGCCTCTATGATTTTTAAGCAGCAAAAAAGGACAGACCATTGGATAGCAGGAAGAGACAAAAACAGCGATGTTTTCTAACCCTTGTACCTCATGGTTGAATGATACATAAACGGTAATACAGCAGTTGATCCAGTAAAAAAAGACAAAACAGCTGACTTGGACCAGGATGGTGTGGGTGGCCTTGATCTCCAGAGAGGATTGTGGGCAGAGACTGTGCCTATGGATGTGCTGGACATTCTTGCGATGGTTCAAGAGGAACTTTACCATGTGCACGCTCGTCCAGATCATGAGGAGCACACACAGGAAATCACTAAAAATCATTCCTCCGTGAAATAGAGATGCTTCCAGAGCCTCTGAGACATGGGCCTTCAGTGCCATACAGTATTTTAGGCTAATAACTCCTTCAATTCCAGTAGTGTTGAAAGGGGCCTTCATTCCAGTGATGACCCGGCTATAGATCAGCATGTTGAGAACCCAGAAACAGAGGAAGGCAGAAGAAATGCACGTGTAGATGTTTGATTTGAGCCACGCCCACGGAATGTGGTTGTTGGTGATCACGATGGCTTGGAACGCACTGAGGAAAGAGGTGGTACAGAGGGAAAGACCCCGGCCCACTCTGTGCAGGAACAAAACTGCCTGACAACCAGTGTCATTCAGAAAAGTTCTTATTCTAAAGAAAAATATTAATTTCGGAATCCCTGAGAATAAAACTGTCATCATGTTCGCAAGTGTTAAGTGGGTAAATATCCAATCTATTGGCTTCTTTCTTTGCAGAAGTCTGTTGACATACAGCATGAGCAGCAGTGAATTTCCAATAAAACCAATCATGAATTGGAAAAAAAATAATACTCCCCAAACCGTTTCTTGAAGAACTATGGTGTCCATCAATTCCTTGTTTGTTCGGTAACGACCTGCAAAAAGAATAAGTAACAGATTTGATGGTGAACTTCAGAGAAATGTCATGACATGCTGGCATCAATATGTCTAAGATATTCTTGTTCATTAGAATGTGCAAAATGCTGTCATTTTTCAAAATATGAAGTATTATTCCAAAAAGAATTTGAAGAGGGTTATCGACATCACTGAGCAACAGTTATTGCTTCCATGTGTTTTGGTTTTGATTTTCGGGTCTAGTCAGCAATGACTGTCAGTTACTCCTAGCTTTGAAGTTAGGAATCATTGCTGGCATGCTTTAGGACCATATGGGATGCCTGGGATCAAATGGCAAGCGCCCTCCGCACTGTACTATGTCTCTGGCCCTGTTTTTCCCTTTTTGTACAATTATTCCAGTTGACTATTTTCAGTGAAGTAAATTTAGTATTTTGTTGAGCAATTTTAAAATCAATTATATATTTCATATCACAGAGATATATTTAAGTCCTATGCAGCTTAAGTGGATTCTATGTAACTTGACAACTTTAATACATTTCCATAATATGTCTATGAAATTCAAAACCATTCAAGTTTTTTTTTTCCGTCTTTGGTTCTTTTGGTCACATCGGGCAGTCCTCAAGATTTCTTCTGACTCTATATTGAGGAATGACCTCTGGAGATGCTCAGGGCACCACATAGGGTAATGGATATCGAACCCTAGTCCATCACATGCATGGCAAATGCCCTAACCAATGTACCTTCGCTCTGGCCCCTTTCAAGTTGTTAGAATCATAGTATTGGATGCCCATTTTACATGAAATCATTCTGGCCTCTCTCCAGATCCTGTCTTAGTGTATCACAGACTATCTGATTCTGTAAATTTCTGTTCTGAATATTTTCTCTCATTCCCTCCAGTGCTCCAAAATGGTTTGATTTGAGAGCCCTGACCAGTTAGACTGGTCATATCGAATGTGACAGATACATCAGGAGTGCCCAAGCTTTACGGTCACCTAAACAGGTAGTGTCAAGAGCGGCCCTTTGTTCATCCATATCGCTCCAGCATCCTGGTTCCCGTCATGTGACCCGCGGTTGACGCTGACAAACACGTTCAGCACTGTGAGTAGACACGGCACAATTAAGGGGTGCATGAAGTCAGAGACCCGATATTTCACATGGACAATCAATGACAGCATTAAAGGATAGATTCTGTGACAATTTGCTACTCTATTCTGGCCAGAAATGGCTGTCTGCTTCCCTCTGGTCTAAACTTGTTTTCCTTAGGGGACTACCCCGACATTGAGGTTTCTATTAGGGGGTCAATTTCCCACAACTTAGTATTCATTACCAAAGTCTCCTGCCATGTCCATGAATTCATAGGTATTTTGGTTAAGGTCTCAGTATCTTTCCTGGATATTATCTTCATGTACTTCTCTACGATGAGTCACAAATTCTCAAGAAACTTTCATGGGGTAGGGCATTTCCTTCTTTGCAGCCAACGTGTGTTTGATCCCTCACATCCCAATTGGTACCTCACGCACTGCCAGGAGTGTTTCCTGTGTGCAGAGCCAGGAGTAAGACTAGAGCATTTTCTGGTGTGGCCCCAAAACAAACATGAGGGAGACAATTCTGGGGGAAAACTGAGGAAAAACACAAAGCGAACAACTTTGTGTTGTGGCCGGACTTCAATTGGAGGAAGCAGAGGAGCCTTCTTTGGTCCACACACCATACAGCTGTTAGAAAAATGAAGTTCTGAAATTGCTTATAAATATGTGGATATGGAGAGTATCATGCTGAGTGAAATATGCAAAAGAAAAGGGACAGAATAACTGCACTCTAGTGGGATATAACAACATGGTATAAGTCTAACAGCCAAGGAGAGTAGATCCAAGGGCCAGGAGGATGGTTGCTGATTAGAAGCCTGTCTCAGGGCTGGGGAGACGGCAGTTGGTTAGAGAAGGGACCACTATGACAATGAGGCCTGGAAGGGATCACTGTGGGTGGGAGATGTGTGCTGAGAGTGGGTAAAGGGACAAGCTTGATGGCTTCTCAGTTAGCTCCAGGCGCCAGAGCAGATGGCTTGTTGCAGAAGGCCCAATAAAAAAGAAAGGGTTAAAAATCCAACTAGAGGGGCCGGAGAGAGAGCACTGCATGTAGGGCACTTGCCTTGCATGTGGCCAGTTCTTCTTGGTACTGGGATAAATTTCTTAGCTCCGTGGGGGGTGTGCGTGGGCACTAAAACCTCCAGATAGAAAGTCAGAGTCCACGGAAATAAATCCTGTGTGAATCAGCAACGGGCTGGAGTGATAGCAAAGAGGGTAGGGCGTGTGACTTGCACGCAGGCCGACCTGAGTTCGATTCCTCCATCGCTCTCGGAGAGCCCGGCAAGCTACCAAGAGTATCCCACCCGCACAGCAGAGCCTGACAAGCTCCCCAGGTGCTTTTGATATGCCAAAAACAGTAACAAGTTTCAGAATGGAAATGTTACTGGTGCCCGCTCAAGCAAATCGATGGACAACGGGAGGACAGTGCTACAGCGCTAAGTATTAATGTCAACAATCACAGCTCACTTTATTCCATGATATCTTCAATAATATGACAAAGAAATAAATAAGCTTAATATTGATAATGATAAATTGTTAGATTTCTTCATTCAGTATTAATGATCTGCATTGGTTAGTATCGAAACCTTCAAACAAAAATATCCTTATGACAGCCCAATTAATAAAATAGGTAAAAGTTAAAGGACTAGCAGCATAAAAACTACTATAAAACAATAGCAATTGGCGCAAGAAATTATTCGTCAAAACTTTTTAAACTCGTAGAAACATTTTGTTGGATGACAGAAAAAGACATCTGAATGCATAAAATATTTATGAACAGAGCCTCTGGTATTGTGATAGAAACTTCTTACCAAAATGAAAAACTCTAAAATTTATGAAACAAATCCCCAAAGAACCCTAAAATCACTTAATTAAGCTGAAGTAGATAGGATATTTCTAATTTTCTTTAGTTCAGTTTTTGGACCACACTCAGCAGTACTCAGGGATTACTCCTGGCTCTGTGCTCAGTGGGCTGGTGGGATCAGGGACCCTGTGAGCTGTCAGGGATTGAACCTGTGTCAGCTGCATGCATGGCACGAACCCTCCCTGCTGCACTGTGCCTGACGACCCCAATAATCCTAATGACTTGTTTATTAGATCATAGGATCTAAGGAAAATACATAACTTTGGTTGTTTGGGGGCCACACACATGAGAGAATACTTAAATGTTAATGAGAAATACATGAAAAGGTGGGTAGAAGAGAAATAACAGAAAAGTGAACTCAGAAAACAATGTTTAGTCAGAGTGGAAAGGTGAACAGAATTGCTGTAAAAGTGATGAATGAGGAAGTAAATATTCTTAGTAAATTGGTATATGTGTTACTATTAGGACTAGTTTTGGCCACCATAAAGTTTTGAAAAATACTTGTAAGTGAAAATGCAGATTAAGAGCAACAAAAGAGGTCAGAGATATAGTCCAGTGCATAGGGCACTTGCCTTGCTCGTGGGGGGTTTGGGATTAATTCACGGCATCGTAAAGAGTCCCCAGAACCCACCCGGAGTGATCCCTGAGTACAGAGCCAGGAATAAGTCCTGAGCACCGCGGGTGTGGTCCTCAAACAACCGAAGTTAAATAAAAGGGAAAGTACAGTAGAATACAATTTATATAACAATATAAATTATATTGTTATATAAATTATACATATAACAATTTATATGGTTGAAACTGCAGGAAAAAAATCATAATTTGATGGCGCTTGTGTTTCACGCAGCCAACCAGGATTCCATCCCCAGTATCCCCTGAGCACAACCACGGTAATTCTTTCTTGCTTTGCATGCAGCTGACCAGTTACCATCCCATAGGTTACCGTAAGTGCCACCAGGAGTAATTCCTGCATGCAGAGGAAGAAGTAACCCCTCAGCATTGCTTGGTCTGACTCAAAAGCAAAAAACCAAACAAAGAAGAAAAAAACCCAGAATATCATGAGTATATAGGAATGTGAGTATAGGAACTCCGGGGAGCTTAGCGTTAGAAAGTGTTTCCCACAAAATCAGCATCATTTCATTTTTTTTTTCATTTCATCATCCTGTTAATCGTCGATTGCCTCGAGCAGGCCCCAGTAACGTCTCTTTCATCCTAGCCCTGAGATTATATTCAGGGCTCTTTAGGAGAATGAGACCCATCATTGTTACTGGTATTTGGCATATTTGGTAGGCCACGGGGAGTTTGCCAGACTCTGCCCTGTGGGCAGGATACATTCGACAGCCTGCAAGTTTGTCCAAAGTAGGAATGAGATAATAAGATGTCGCGCGGCCGCGAATGCGGCCGCGCGGTTCCGGGATCTGGATTTTACAGTCTCTGAGTCTTGGCCGCTGATGGGATTACACGGCGCCAGGGGGCCAGGTGGTGGGTGTGACCCCCGCCTACTGGAATTTGGAGGATCTGGGTGGAAGATGCTCAACTCCAATTCGAGTAGGCTTGGAGGTCTCGGCCCCGGAACCCGCGTGGCTTTGTCCCTCTGCCAGTACCTTCAGGTGTGCAGAGAGTGGTCTCAGCATGGTGGTGGCTGGTCCTGGAGGTCTCCGGCTGCCGTAGCCCTGGCCGGGGCGGGGAGGAAAGCTCAACCCGCTCCCCTCCAAGGGACTCCGGGAAGGAACACCCAGGCGCGGGGGCAGAGACTGCACTGCTCTCGTCCGGGATCTGGATTTTATAGTCTCTGAGTCTTGGCCGCTGATGGGATTACACGGCGCCAGGGGGCCAGGTGGTGGGTGTGACCCCCGCCTACTGGAATTTGGAGGATCTGGGTGGAAGATGCTCAACTCCAATTCGAGTAGGCTTGGAGGTCTCGGCCCCGGAACCCGCGTGGCTTTGTCCCTCTGCCAGTACCTTCAGGTGTGCAGAGAGTGGTCTCAGCATGGTGGTGGCTGGTCCTGGAGGTCTCCGGCTGCCGTAGCCCTGGCCGGGGCGGGGAGGAAAGCTCAACCCGCTCCCCTCCAAGGGACTCCGGGAAGGAACACCCAGGCGCGGGGGCAGAGACTGCACTGCTCTCGTCCGGGATCTGGATTTTATAGTCTCTGAGTCTTGGCCGCTGATGGGATTACACGGCGCCAGGGGGCCAGGTGGTGGGTGTGACCCCCGCCTACTGGAATTTGGAGGATCTGGGTGGAAGATGCTCAACTCCAATTCGAGTAGGCTTGGAGGTCTCGGCCCCGGAACCCGCGTGGCTTTGTCCCTCTGCCAGTACCTTCAGGTGTGCAGAGAGTGGTCTCAGCATGGTGGTGGCTGGTCCTGGAGGTCTCCGGCTGCCGTAGCCCTGGCCGGGGCGGGGAGGAAAGCTCAACCCGCTCCCCTCCAAGGGACTCCGGGAAGGAACACCGAGGCGCGGGGGCAGAGACTGCACTGCTCTCGTCCGGGATCTGGATTTTATAGTCTCTGAGTCTTGGCCGCTGATGGGATTACACGGCGCCAGGGGGCCAGGTGGTGGGTGTGACCCCCGCCTACTGGAATTTGGAGGATCTGGGTGGAAGATGCTCAACTCCAATTCGAGTAGGCTTGGAGGTCTCGGCCCCGGAACCCGCGTGGCTTTGTCCCTCTGCCAGTACCTTCAGGTGTGCAGAGAGTGGTCTCAGCATGGTGGTGGCTGGTCCTGGAGGTCTCCGGCTGCCGTAGCCCTGGCCGGGGCGGGGAGGAAAGCTCAACCCGCTCCCCTCCAAGGGACTCCGGGAAGGAACACCGAGGCGCGGGGGCAGAGACTGCACTGCTCTCGTCCGGGATCTGGATTTTATAGTCTCTGAGTCTTGGCCGCTGATGGGATTACACGGCGCCAGGGGGCCAGGTGGTGGGTGTGACCCCCGCCTACTGGAATTTGGAGGATCTGGGTGGAAGATGCTCAACTCCAATTCGAGTAGGCTTGGAGGTCTCGGCCCCGGAACCCGCGTGGCTTTGTCCCTCTGCCAGTACCTTCAGGTGTGCAGAGAGTGGTCTCAGCATGGTGGTGGCTGGTCCTGGAGGTCTCCGGCTGCCGTAGCCCTGGCCGGGGCGGGGAGGAAAGCTCAACCCGCTCCCCTCCAAGGGACTCCGGGAAGGAACACCCAGGCGCGGGGGCAGAGACTGCACTGCTCTCGTCCGGGATCTGGATTTTATAGTCTCTGAGTCTTGGCCGCTGATGGGATTACACGGCGCCAGGGGGCCAGGTGGTGGGTGTGACCCCCGCCTACTGGAATTTGGAGGATCTGGGTGGAAGATGCTCAACTCCAATTCGAGTAGGCTTGGAGGTCTCGGCCCCGGAACCCGCGTGGCTTTGTCCCTCTGCCAGTACCTTCAGGTGTGCAGAGAGTGGTCTCAGCATGGTGGTGGCTGGTCCTGGAGGTCTCCGGCTGCCGTAGCCCTGGCCGGGGCGGGGAGGAAAGCTCAACCCGCTCCCCTCCAAGGGACTCCGGGAAGGAACACCGAGGCGCGGGGGCAGAGACTGCACTGCTCTCGTCCGGGATCTGGATTTTATAGTCTCTGAGTCTTGGCCGCTGATGGGATTACACGGCGCCAGGGGGCCAGGTGGTGGGTGTGACCCCCGCCTACTGGAATTTGGAGGATCTGGGTGGAAGATGCTCGACTCCAATTCGAGTAGGCTTGGCGGTCTCGGCCCCGGAACCCGCGTGGCTTTGTCCCTCTGCCAGTACCTTCAGGTGTGCAGAGAGTGGTCTCAGCATGGTGGTGGCTGGTCCTGGAGGTCTCCGGCTGCCGTAGCCCTGGCCGGGGCGGGGAGGAAAGCTCAACCCGCTCCCCTCCAAGGGACTCCGGGAAGGAACACCGAGGCGCGGGGGCAGAGACTGCACTGCTCTCGTCCGGGATCTGGATTTTATAGTCTCTGAGTCTTGGCCGCTGATGGGATTACACGGCGCCAGGGGGCCAGGTGGTGGGTGTGACCCCCGCCTACTGGAATTTGGAGGATCTGGGTGGAAGATGCTCAACTCCAATTCGAGTAGGCTTGGAGGTCTCGGCCCCGGAACCCGCGTGGCTTTGTCCCTCTGCCAGTACCTTCAGGTGTGCAGAGAGTGGTCTCAGCATGGTGGTGGCTGGTCCTGGAGGTCTCCGGCTGCCGTAGCCCTGGCCGGGGCGGGGAGGAAAGCTCAACCCGCTCCCCTCCAAGGGACTCCGGGAAGGAACACCGAGGCGCGGGGGCAGAGACTGCACTGCTCTCGTCCGGGATCTGGATTTTATAGTCTCTGAGTCTTGGCCGCTGATGGGATTACACGGCGCCAGGGGGCCAGGTGGTGGGTGTGACCCCCGCCTACTGGAATTTGGAGGATCTGGGTGGAAGATGCTCGACTCCAATTCGAGTAGGCTTGGAGGTCTCGGCCCCGGAACCCGCGTGGCTTTGTCCCTCTGCCAGTACCTTCAGGTGTGCAGAGAGTGGTCTCAGCATGGTGGTGGCTGGTCCTGGAGGTCTCCGGCTGCCGTAGCCCTGGCCGGGGCGGGGAGGAAAGCTCAACCCGCTCCCCTCCAAGGGACTCCGGGAAGGAACACCGAGGCGCGGGGGCAGAGACTGCACTGCTCTCGTCCGGGATCTGGATTTTATAGTCTCTGAGTCTTGGCCGCTGATGGGATTACACGGCGCCAGGGGGCCAGGTGGTGGGTGTGACCCCCGCCTACTGGAATTTGGAGGATCTGGGTGGAAGATGCTCAACTCCAATTCGAGTAGGCTTGGAGGTCTCGGCCCCGGAACCCGCGTGGCTTTGTCCCTCTGCCAGTACCTTCAGGTGTGCAGAGAGTGGTCTCAGCATGGTGGTGGCTGGTCCTGGAGGTCTCCGGCTGCCGTAGCCCTGGCCGGGGCGGGGAGGAAAGCTCAACCCGCTCCCCTCCAAGGGACTCCGGGAAGGAACACCCAGGCGCGGGGGCAGAGACTGCACTGCTCTCGTCCGGGATCTGGATTTTATAGTCTCTGAGTCTTGGCCGCTGATGGGATTACACGGCGCCAGGGGGCCAGGTGGTGGGTGTGACCCCCGCCTACTGGAATTTGGAGGATCTGGGTGGAAGATGCTCAACTCCAATTCGAGTAGGCTTGGAGGTCTCGGCCCCGGAACCCGCGTGGCTTTGTCCCTCTGCCAGTACCTTCAGGTGTGCAGAGAGTGGTCTCAGCATGGTGGTGGCTGGTCCTGGAGGTCTCCGGCTGCCGTAGCCCTGGCCGGGGCGGGGAGGAAAGCTCAACCCGCTCCCCTCCAAGGGACTCCGGGAAGGAACACCGAGGCGCGGGGGCAGAGACTGCACTGCTCTCGTCCGGGATCTGGATTTTATAGTCTCTGAGTCTTGGCCGCTGATGGGATTACACGGCGCCAGGGGGCCAGGTGGTGGGTGTGACCCCCGCCTACTGGAATTTGGAGGATCTGGGTGGAAGATGCTCGACTCCAATTCGAGTAGGCTTGGCGGTCTCGGCCCCGGAACCCGCGTGGCTTTGTCCCTCTGCCAGTACCTTCAGGTGTGCAGAGAGTGGTCTCAGCATGGTGGTGGCTGGTCCTGGAGGTCTCCGGCTGCCGTAGCCCTGGCCGGGGCGGGGAGGAAAGCTCAACCCGCTCCCCTCCAAGGGACTCCGGGAAGGAACACCGAGGCGCGGGGGCAGAGACTGCACTGCTCTCGTCCGGGATCTGGATTTTATAGTCTCTGAGTCTTGGCCGCTGATGGGATTACACGGCGCCAGGGGGCCAGGTGGTGGGTGTGACCCCCGCCTACTGGAATTTGGAGGATCTGGGTGGAAGATGCTCAACTCCAATTCGAGTAGGCTTGGAGGTCTCGGCCCCGGAACCCGCGTGGCTTTGTCCCTCTGCCAGTACCTTCAGGTGTGCAGAGAGTGGTCTCAGCATGGTGGTGGCTGGTCCTGGAGGTCTCCGGCTGCCGTAGCCCTGGCCGGGGCGGGGAGGAAAGCTCAACCCGCTCCCCTCCAAGGGACTCCGGGAAGGAACACCGAGGCGCGGGGGCAGAGACTGCACTGCTCTCGTCCGGGATCTGGATTTTATAGTCTCTGAGTCTTGGCCGCTGATGGGATTACACGGCGCCAGGGGGCCAGGTGGTGGGTGTGACCCCCGCCTACTGGAATTTGGAGGATCTGGGTGGAAGATGCTCAACTCCAATTCGAGTAGGCTTGGAGGTCTCGGCCCCGGAACCCGCGTGGCTTTGTCCCTCTGCCAGTACCTTCAGGTGTGCAGAGAGTGGTCTCAGCATGGTGGTGGCTGGTCCTGGAGGTCTCCGGCTGCCGTAGCCCTGGCCGGGGCGGGGAGGAAAGCTCAACCCGCTCCCCTCCAAGGGACTCCGGGAAGGAACACCGAGGCGCGGGGGCAGAGACTGCACTGCTCTCGTCCGGGATCTGGATTTTATAGTCTCTGAGTCTTGGCCGCTGATGGGATTACACGGCGCCAGGGGGCCAGGTGGTGGGTGTGACCCCCGCCTACTGGAATTTGGAGGATCTGGGTGGAAGATGCTCAACTCCAATTCGAGTAGGCTTGGAGGTCTCGGCCCCGGAACCCGCGTGGATTTGTCCCTCTGCCAGTACCTTCAGGTGTGCAGAGAGTGGTCTCAGCATGGTGGTGGCTGGTCCTGGAGGTCTCCGGCTGCCGTAGCCCTGGCCGGGGCGGGGAGGAAAGCTCAACCCGCTCCCCTCCAAGGGACTCCGGGAAGGAACACCGAGGCGCGGGGGCAGAGACTGCACTGCTCTCGTCCGGGATCTGGATTTTATAGTCTCTGAGTCTTGGCCGCTGATGGGATTACACGGCGCCAGGGGGCCAGGTGGTGGGTGTGACCCCCGCCTACTGGAATTTGGAGGATCTGGGTGGAAGATGCTCAACTCCAATTCGAGTAGGCTTGGAGGTCTCGGCCCCGGAACCCGCGTGGCTTTGTCCCTCTGCCAGTACCTTCAGGTGTGCAGAGAGTGGTCTCAGCATGGTGGTGGCTGGTCCTGGAGGTCTCCGGCTGCCGTAGCCCTGGCCGGGGCGGGGAGGAAAGCTCAACCCGCTCCCCTCCAAGGGACTCCGGGAAGGAACACCGAGGCGCGGGGGCAGAGACTGCACTGCTCTCGTCCGGGATCTGGATTTTATAGTCTCTGAGTCTTGGCCGCTGATGGGATTACACGGCGCCAGGGGGCCAGGTGGTGGGTGTGACCCCCGCCTACTGGAATTTGGAGGATCTGGGTGGAAGATGCTCGACTCCAATTCGAGTAGGCTTGGAGGTCTCGGCCCCGGAACCCGCGTGGCTTTGTCCCTCTGCCAGTACCTTCAGGTGTGCAGAGAGTGGTCTCAGCATGGTGGTGGCTGGTCCTGGAGGTCTCCGGCTGCCGTAGCCCTGGCCGGGGCGGGGAGGAAAGCTCAACCCGCTCCCCTCCAAGGGACTCCGGGAAGGAACACCCAGGCGCGGGGGCAGAGACTGCACTGCTCTCGTCCGGGATCTGGATTTTATAGTCTCTGAGTCTTGGCCGCTGATGGGATTACACGGCGCCAGGGGGCCAGGTGGTGGGTGTGACCCCCGCCTACTGGAATTTGGAGGATCTGGGTGGAAGATGCTCGACTCCAATTCGAGTAGGCTTGGAGGTCTCGGCCCCGGAACCCGCGTGGCTTTGTCCCTCTGCCAGTACCTTCAGGTGTGCAGAGAGTGGTCTCAGCATGGTGGTGGCTGGTCCTGGAGGTCTCCGGCTGCCGTAGCCCTGGCCGGGGCGGGGAGGAAAGCTCAACCCGCTCCCCTCCAAGGGACTCCGGGAAGGAACACCGAGGCGCGGGGGCAGAGACTGCACTGCTCTCGTCCGGGATCTGGATTTTATAGTCTCTGAGTCTTGGCCGCTGATGGGATTACACGGCGCCAGGGGGCCAGGTGGTGGGTGTGACCCCCGCCTACTGGAATTTGGAGGATCTGGGTGGAAGATGCTCGACTCCAATTCGAGTAGGCTTGGAGGTCTCGGCCCCGGAACCCGCGTGGCTTTGTCCCTCTGCCAGTACCTTCAGGTGTGCAGAGAGTGGTCTCAGCATGGTGGTGGCTGGTCCTGGAGGTCTCCGGCTGCCGTAGCCCTGGCCGGGGCGGGGAGGAAAGCTCAACCCGCTCCCCTCCAAGGGACTCCGGGAAGGAACACCGAGGCGCGGGGGCAGAGACTGCACTGCTCTCGTCCGGGATCTGGATTTTATAGTCCCTGAGTCTTGGCCGCTGATGGGATTACACGGCGCCAGGGGGCCAGGTGGTGGGTGTGACCCCCGCCTACTGGAATTTGGAGGATCTGGGTGGAAGATGCTCGACTCCAATTCGAGTAGGCTTGGAGGTCTCGGCCCCGGAACCCGCGTGGATTTGTCCCTCTGCCAGTACCTTCAGGTGTGCAGAGAGTGGTCTCAGCATGGTGGTGGCTGGTCCTGGAGGTCTCCGGCTGCCGTAGCCCTGGCCGGGGCGGGGAGGAAAGCTCAACCCGCTCCCCTCCAAGGGACTCCGGGAAGGAACACCCAGGCGCAGGGGCAGAGACTGCACTGCTCCCGTCCGGGATCTGGATTTTATAGTCTCTGAGTCTTGGCCGCTGATGGGATTACACGGCGCCAGGGGGCCAGGTGGTGGGTGTGACCCCCGCCTACTGGAATTTGGAGGATCTGGGTGGAAGATGCTCGACTCCAATTCGAGTAGGTTTGGAGGTCTCGGCCCCGGAACCCGCGTGGCTTTGTCCCTCTGCCAGTACCTTCAGGTGTGCGGAGAGTGGTCTCAGCATGGTGGTGGCTGGTCCTGGAGGTCTCCGGCTGCCGTAGCCCTGGCCGGGGCGGGGAGGAAAGCTCAACCCGCTCCCCTCCAAGGGACTCCGGGAAGGAACACCCAGGCGCGGGGGCAGAGACTGCACTGCTCTCGTCCGGGATCTGGATTTTATAGTCTCTGAGTCTTGGCCGCTGATGGGATTACATATAAAATGTATTTTATATGGCCGCTGATGGGATTACATATAAAATCCGGGATCTGGATTTTATAGTCTCTGAGTCTTGGCCGCTGATGGGATTACTGGGCGCCAGGGGGCCAGGTGGTGGGTGTGACCCCCGCCTACTGGAATTTGGAGGATCTGGGTGGAAGATGCTCGACTCCAATTCGAGTAGGCTTGGAGGTCTCGGCCCCGGAACCCGCGTGGTTTGTCCCTCTGCCAGTACCTTCAGGTGTGCAGAGAGTGCTCTCAGCATGGTGGTGGCTGGTCCTGGAGGTCTCCGGCTGCCGTAGCCCTGGCCGGGGCGGGGAGGAAAGCTCAACCCGCTCCCCTCCAAGGGACTCCGGGAAGGAACACCGAGGCGCGGGGGCAGAGACTGCACTGCTCTCGTCCGGGATCTGGATTTTATAGTCTCTGAGTCTTGGCCGCTGATGGGATTACACGGCGCCAGGGGGCCAGGTGGTGGGTGTGACCCCCGCCTACTGGAATTTGGAGGATCTGGGTGGAAGATGCTCGACTCCAATTCGAGTAGGCTTGGAGGTCTCGGCCCCGGAACCCGCGTGGCTTTGTCCCTCTGCCAGTACCTTCAGGTGTGCAGAGAGTGGTCTCAGCATGGTGGTGGCTGGTCCTGGAGGTCTCCGGCTGCCGTAGCCCTGGCCGGGGCGGGGAGGAAAGCTCAACCCGCTCCCCTCCAAGGGACTCCGGGAAGGAACACCGAGGCGCGGGGGCAGAGACTGCACTGCTCTCGTCCGGGATCTGGATTTTATAGTCTCTGAGTCTTGGCCGCTGATGGGATTACACGGCGCCAGGGGGCCAGGTGGTGGGTGTGACCCCCGCCTACAGGAATTTGGAGGATCTGGGTGGAAGATGCTCGACTCCAATTCGAGTAGGCTTGGAGGTCTCGGCCCCGGAACCCGCGTGGCTTTGTCCCTCTGCCAGTACCTTCAGGTGTGCAGAGAGTGGTCTCAGCATGGTGGTGGCTGGTCCTGGAGGTCTCCGGCTGCCGTAGCCCTGGCCGGGGCGGGGAGGAAAGCTCAACCCGCTCCCCTCCAAGGGACTCCGGGAAGGAACACCGAGGCGCGGGTGCAGAGACTGCACTGCTCTCGTCCGGGATCTGGATTTTATAGTCTCTGAGTCCTGGGCGCTGATGGGATTACACGGCGCCAGGGGGCCAGGTGGTGGGTGTGACCCCCGCCTACTGGAATTTGGAGGATCTGGGTGGAAGATGCTCGACTCCAATTCGAGTAGGCTTGGAGGTCTCGGCCCCGGAACCCGCGTGGCTTTGTCCCTCTGCCAGTACCTTCAGGTGTGCAGAGAGTGGTCTCAGCATGGTGGTGGCTGGTCCTGGAGGTCTCCGGCTGCCGTAGCCCTGGCCGGGGCGGGGAGGAAAGCTCAACCCGCTCCCCTCCAAGGGACTCCGGGAAGGAACACCGAGGCGCGGGGGCAGAGACTGCACTGCTCTCGTCCGGGATCTGGATTTTATAGTCTCTGAGTCTTGGCCGCTGATGGGATTACACGGCGCCAGGGGGCCAGGTGGTGGGTGTGACCCCCGCCTACTGGAATTTGGAGGATCTGGGTGGAAGATGCTCGACTCCAATTCGAGTAGGCTTGGAGGTCTCGGCCCCGGAACCCGCGTGGCTTTGTCCCTCTGCCAGTACCTTCAGGTGTGCAGAGAGTGGTCTCAGCATGGTGGTGGCTGGTCCTGGAGGTCTCCGGCTGCCGTAGCCCTGGCCGGGGCGGGGAGGAAAGCTCAACAAGCTCCCCTCCAAGGGACTCCGGGAAGGAACACCGAGGCGCGGGGGCAGAGACTGCACTGCTCTCGTCCGGGATCTGGATTTTATAGTCTCTGAGTCTTGGCCGCTGATGGGATTACACGGCGCCAGGGGGCCAGGTGGTGGGTGTGACCCCCGCCTACTGGAATTTGGAGGATCTGGGTGGAAGATGCTCGACTCCAATTCGAGTAGGCTTGGAGGTCTCGGCCCCGGAACCCGCGTGGCTTTGTCCCTCTGCCAGTACCTTCAGGTGTGCAGAGAGTGGTCTCAGCATGGTGGTGGCTGGTCCTGGAGGTCTCCGGCTGCCGTAGCCCTGGCCGGGGCGGGGAGGAAAGCTCAACCCGCTCCCCTCCAAGGGACTCCGGGAAGGAACACCGAGGCGCGGGGGCAGAGACTGCACTGCTCTCGTCCGGGATCTGGATTTTATAGTCTCTGAGTCTTGGCCGCTGATGGGATTACACGGCGCCAGGGGGCCAGGTGGTGGGTGTGACCCCCGCCTACTGGAATTTGGAGGATCTGGGTGGAAGATGCTCGACTCCAATTCGAATAGGCTTGGAGGTCTCGGCCCCGGAACCCGCGTGGCTTTGTCCCTCTGCCAGTACCTTCAGGTGTGCAGAGAGTGGTCTCAGCATGGTGGTGGCTGGTCCTGGAGGTCTCCGGCTGCCGTAGCCCTGGCCGGGGCGGGGAGGAAAGCTCAACCCGCTCCCCTCCAAGGGACTCCGGGAAGGAACACCCAGGCGCGGGGGCAGAGACTGCACTGCTCTCGTCCGGGATCTGGATTTTATAGTCTCTGAGTCTTGGCCGCTGATGGGATTACACGGCGCCAGGGGGCCAGGTGGTGGGTGTGACCCCCGCCTACTGGAATTTGGAGGATCTGGGTGGAAGATGCTCGACTCCAATTCGAGTAGGCTTGGAGGTCTCGGCCCCGGAACCCGCGTGGCTTTGTCCCTCTGCCAGTACCTTCAGGTGTGCAGAGAGTGGTCTCAGCATGGTGGTGGCTGGTCCTGGAGGTCTCCGGCTGCCGTAGCCCTGGCCGGGGCGGGGAGGAAAGCTCAACCCGCTCCCCTCCAAGGGACTCCGGGAAGGAACACCGATGCGCGGGGGCAGAGACTGCACTTCTCTCGTCCGGGATCTGGATTTTATAGTCTCTGAGTCTTGGCCGCTGATGGGATTACACGGCGCCAGGGGGCCAGGTGGTGGGTGTGACCCCCGCCTACTGGAATTTGGAGGATCTGGGTGGAAGATGCTCGACTCCAATTCGAGTAGGCTTGGAGGTCTCGGCCCCGGAACCCGCGTGGCTTTGTCCCTCTGCCAGTACCTTCAGGTGTGCAGAGAGTGGTCTCAGCATGGTGGTGGCTGGTCCTGGAGGTCTCCGGCTGCCGTAGCCCTGGCCGGGGCGGGGAGGAAAGCTCAACCCGCTCCCCTCCAAGGGACTCCGGGAAGGAACACCCAGGCGCGGGGGCAGAGACTGCACTGCTCTCGTCCGGGATCTGGATTTTATAGTCTCTGAGTCTTGGCCGCTGATGGGATTACACGGCGCCAGGGGGCCAGGTGGTGGGTGTGACCCCCGCCTACTGGAATTTGGAGGATCTGGGTGGAAGATGCTCGACTCCAATTCGAGTAGGCTTGGAGGTCTCGGCCCCGGAACCCGCGTGGCTTTGTCCCTCTGCCAGTACCTTCAGGTGTGCAGAGAGTGGTCTCAGCATGGTGGTGGCTGGTCCTGGAGGTCTCCGGCTGCCGTAGCCCTGGCCGGGGCGGGGAGGAAAGCTCAACCCGCTCCCCTCCAAGGGACTCCGGGAAGGAACACCGAGGCGCGGGGGCAGAGACTGCACTGCTCTCGTCCGGGATCTGGATTTTATAGTCTCTGAGTCTTGGCCGCTGATGGGATTACACGGCGCCAGGGGGCCAGGTGGTGGGTGTGACCCCCGCCTACTGGAATTTGGAGGATCTGGGTGGAAGATGCTCGACTCCAATTCGAGTAGGCTTGGAGGTCTCGGCCCCGGAACCCGCGTGGCTTTGTCCCTCTGCCAGTACCTTCAGGTGTGCAGAGAGTGGTCTCAGCATGGTGGTGGCTGGTCCTGGAGGTCTCCGGCTGCCGTAGCCCTGGCCGGGGCGGGGAGGAAAGCTCAACCCGCTCCCCTCCAAGGGACTCCGGGAAGGAACACCGAGGCGCGGGGGCAGAGACTGCACTGCTCTCGTCCGGGATCTGGATTTTATAGTCTCTGAGTCTTGGCCGCTGATGGGATTACACGGCGCCAGGGGGCCAGGTGGTGGGTGTGACCCCCGCCTACTGGAATTTGGAGGATCTGGGTGGAAGATGCTCGACTCCAATTCGAGTAGGCTTGGAGGTCTCGGCCCCGGAACCCGCGTGGCTTTGTCCCTCTGACAGTACCTTCAGGTGTGCAGAGAGTGGTCTCAGCATGGTGGTGGCTGGTCCTGGAGGTCTCCGGCTGCCGTAGCCCTGGCCGGGGCGGGGAGGAAAGCTCAACCCGCTCCCCTCCAAGGGACTCCGGGAAGGAACACCGAGGCGCGGGGGCAGAGACTGCACTGCTCTCGTCCGGGATCTGGATTTTATAGTCTCTGAGTCTTGGCCGCTGATGGGATTACACGGCGCCAGGGGGCCAGGTGGTGGGTGTGACCCCCGCCTACTGGAATTTGGAGGATCTGGGTGGAAGATGCTCGACTCCAATTCGAGTAGGCTTGGAGGTCTCGGCCCCGGAACCCGCGTGGCTTTGTCCCTCTGCCAGTACCTTCAGGTGTGCAGAGAGTGGTCTCAGCATGGTGGTGGCTGGTCCTGGAGGTCTCCGGCTGCCGTAGCCCTGGCCGGGGCGGGGAGGAAAGCTCAACCCTCTCCCCTCCAAGGGACTCCGGGAAGGAACACCGAGGCGCGGGGGCAGAGACTGCACTGCTCTCGTCCGGGATCTGGATTTTATAGTCTCTGAGTCTTGGCCGCTGATGGGATTACACGGCGCCAGGGGGCCAGGTGGTGGGTGTGACCCCCGCCTACTGGAATTTGGAGGATCTGGGTGGAAGATGCTCGACTCCAATTCGAGTAGGCTTGGAGGTCTCGGCCCCGGAACCCGCGTGGCTTTGTCCCTCTGCCAGTACCTTCAGGTGTGCAGAGAGTGGTCTCAGCATGGTGGTGGCTGGTCCTGGAGGTCTCCGGCTGCCGTAGCCCTGGCCGGGGCGGGGAGGAAAGCTCAACCCGCTCCCCTCCAAGGGACTCCGGGAAGGAACACCGAGGCGCGGGGGCAGAGACTGCACTGCTCTCGTCCGGGATCTGGATTTTATAGTCTCTGAGTCTTGGCCGCTGATGGGATTACACGGCGCCAGGGGGCCAGGTGGTGGGTGTGACCCCCGCCTACTGGAATTTGGAGGATCTGGGTGGAAGATGCTCGACTCCAATTCGAGTAGGCTTGGAGGTCTCGGCCCCGGAACCCGCGTGGCTTTGTCCCTCTGCCAGTACCTTCAGGTGTGCAGAGAGTGGTCTCAGCATGGTGGTGGCTGGTCCTGGAGGTCTCCGGCTGCCGTAGCCCTGGCCGGGGCGGGGAGGAAAGCTCAACCCGCTCCCCTCCAAGGGACTCCGGGAAGGAACACCGAGGCGCGGGGGCAGAGACTGCACTGCTCTCGTCCGGGATCTGGATTTTATAGTCTCTGAGTCTTGGCCGCTGATGGGATTACACGGCGCCAGGGGGCCAGGTGGTGGGTGTGACCCCCGCCTACTGGAATTTGGAGGATCTGGGTGGAAGATGCTCGACTCCAATTCGAGTAGGCTTGGAGGTCTCGGCCCCGGAACCCGCGTGGCTTTGTCCCTCTGCCAGTACCTTCAGGTGTGCAGAGAGTGGTCTCAGCATGGTGGTGGCTGGTCCTGGAGGTCTCCGGCTGCCGTAGCCCTGGCCGGGGCGGGGAGGAAAGCTCAACCCGCTCCCCTCCAAGGGACTCCGGGAAGGAACACCCAGGCGCGGGGGCAGAGACTGCACTGCTCTCGTCCGGGATCTGGATTTTATAGTCTCTGAGTCTTGGCCGCTGATGGGATTACACGGCGCCAGGGGGCCAGGTGGTGGGTGTGACCCCCGCCTACTGGAATTTGGAGGATCTGGGTGGAAGATGCTCGACTCCAATTCGAGTAGGCTTGGAGGTCTCGGCCCCGGAACCCGCGTGGCTTTGTCCCTCTGCCAGTACCTTCAGGTGTGCAGAGAGTGGTCTCAGCATGGTGGTGGCTGGTCCTGGAGGTCTCCGGCTGCCGTAGCCCTGGCCGGGGCGGGGAGGAAAGCTCAACCCGCTCCCCTCCAAGGGACTCCGGGAAGGAACACCGAGGCGCGGGGGCAGAGACTGCACTGCTCTCGTCCGGGATCTGGATTTTATAGTCTCTGAGTCTTGGCCGCTGATGGGATTACACGGCGCCAGGGGGCCAGGTGGTGGGTGTGACCCCCGCCTACTGGAATTTGGAGGATCTGGGTGGAAGATGCTCGACTCCAATTCGAGTAGGCTTGGAGGTCTCGGCCCCGGAACCCGCGTGGCTTTGTCCCTCTGCCAGTACCTTCAGGTGTGCAGAGAGTGGTCTCAGCATGGTGGTGGCTGGTCCTGGAGGTCTCCGGCTGCCGTAGCCCTGGCCGGGGCGGGGAGGAAAGCTCAACCCGCTCCCCTCCAAGGGACTCCGGGAAGGAACACCGAGGCGCGGGGGCAGAGACTGCACTGCTCTCGTCCGGGATCTGGATTTTATAGTCTCTGAGTCTTGGCCGCTGATGGGATTACACGGCGCCAGGGGGCCAGGTGGTGGGTGTGACCCCCGCCTACTGGAATTTGGAGGATCTGGGTGGAAGATGCTCGACTCCAATTCGAGTAGGCTTGGAGGTCTCGGCCCCGGAACCCGCGTGGCTTTGTCCCTCTGCCAGTACCTTCAGGTGTGCAGAGAGTGGTCTCAGCATGGTGGTGGCTGGTCCTGGAGGTCTCCGGCTGCCGTAGCCCTGGCCGGGGCGGGGAGGAAAGCTCAACCCGCTCCCCTCCAAGGGACTCCGGGAAGGAACACCGAGGCGCGGGGGCAGAGACTGCACTGCTCTCGTCCGGGATCTGGATTTTATAGTCTCTGAGTCTTGGCCGCTGATGGGATTACACGGCGCCAGGGGGCCAGGTGGTGGGTGTGACCCCCGCCTACTGGAATTTGGAGGATCTGGGTGGAAGATGCTCGACTCCAATTCGAGTAGGCTTGGAGGTCTCGGCCCCGGAACCCGCGTGGCTTTGTCCCTCTGCCAGTACCTTCAGGTGTGCAGAGAGTGGTCTCAGCATGGTGGTGGCTGGTCCTGGAGGTCTCCGGCTGCCGTAGCCCTGGCCGGGGCGGGGAGGAAAGCTCAACCCGCTCCCCTCCAAGGGACTCCGGGAAGGAACACCGAGGCGCGGGGGCAGAGACTGCACTGCTCTCGTCCGGGATCTGGATTTTATAGTCCCTGAGTCTTGGCCGCTGATGGGATTACACGGCGCCAGGGGGCCAGGTGGTGGGTGTGACCCCCGCCTACTGGAATTTGGAGGATCTGGGTGGAAGATGCTCGACTCCAATTCGAGTAGGCTTGGAGGTCTCGGCCCCGGAACCCGCGTGGATTTGTCCCTCTGCCAGTACCTTCAGGTGTGCAGAGAGTGGTCTCAGCATGGTGGTGGCTGGTCCTGGAGGTCTCCGGCTGCCGTAGCCCTGGCCGGGGCGGGGAGGAAAGCTCAACCCGCTCCCCTCCAAGGGACTCCGGGAAGGAACACCCAGGCGCAGGGGCAGAGACTGCACTGCTCCCGTCCGGGATCTGGATTTTATAGTCTCTGAGTCTTGGCCGCTGATGGGATTACACGGCGCCAGGGGGCCAGGTGGTGGGTGTGACCCCCGCCTACTGGAATTTGGAGGATCTGGGTGGAAGATGCTCGACTCCAATTCGAGTAGGCTTGGAGGTCTCGGCCCCGGAACCCGCGTGGCTTTGTCCCTCTGCCAGTACCTTCAGGTGTGCGGAGAGTGGTCTCAGCATGGTGGTGGCTGGTCCTGGAGGTCTCCGGCTGCCGTAGCCCTGGCCGGGGCGGGGAGGAAAGCTCAACCCGCTCCCCTCCAAGGGACTCCGGGAAGGAACACCCAGGCGCGGGGGCAGAGACTGCACTGCTCTCGTCCGGGATCTGGATTTTATAGTCTCTGAGTCTTGGCCGCTGATGGGATTACATATAAAATGTATTTTATATGGCCGCTGATGGGATTACATATAAAATCCGGGATCTGGATTTTATAGTCTCTGAGTCTTGGCCGCTGATGGGATTACTGGGCGCCAGGGGGCCAGGTGGTGGGTGTGACCCCCGCCTACTGGAATTTGGAGGATCTGGGTGGAAGATGCTCGACTCCAATTCGAGTAGGCTTGGAGGTCTCGGCCCCGGAACCCGCGTGGTTTGTCCCTCTGCCAGTACCTTCAGGTGTGCAGAGAGTGCTCTCAGCATGGTGGTGGCTGGTCCTGGAGGTCTCCGGCTGCCGTAGCCCTGGCCGGGGCGGGGAGGAAAGCTCAACCCGCTCCCCTCCAAGGGACTCCGGGAAGGAACACCGAGGCGCGGGGGCAGAGACTGCACTGCTCTCGTCCGGGATCTGGATTTTATAGTCTCTGAGTCTTGGCCGCTGATGGGATTACACGGCGCCAGGGGGCCAGGTGGTGGGTGTGACCCCCGCCTACTGGAATTTGGAGGATCTGGGTGGAAGATGCTCGACTCCAATTCGAGTAGGCTTGGAGGTCTCGGCCCCGGAACCCGCGTGGCTTTGTCCCTCTGCCAGTACCTTCAGGTGTGCAGAGAGTGGTCTCAGCATGGTGGTGGCTGGTCCTGGAGGTCTCCGGCTGCCGTAGCCCTGGCCGGGGCGGGGAGGAAAGCTCAACCCGCTCCCCTCCAAGGGACTCCGGGAAGGAACACCGAGGCGCGGGGGCAGAGACTGCACTGCTCTCGTCCGGGATCTGGATTTTATAGTCTCTGAGTCTTGGCCGCTGATGGGATTACACGGCGCCAGGGGGCCAGGTGGTGGGTGTGACCCCCGCCTACAGGAATTTGGAGGATCTGGGTGGAAGATGCTCGACTCCAATTCGAGTAGGCTTGGAGGTCTCGGCCCCGGAACCCGCGTGGCTTTGTCCCTCTGCCAGTACCTTCAGGTGTGCAGAGAGTGGTCTCAGCATGGTGGTGGCTGGTCCTGGAGGTCTCCGGCTGCCGTAGCCCTGGCCGGGGCGGGGAGGAAAGCTCAACCCGCTCCCCTCCAAGGGACTCCGGGAAGGAACACCGAGGCGCGGGTGCAGAGACTGCACTGCTCTCGTCCGGGATCTGGATTTTATAGTCTCTGAGTCCTGGGCGCTGATGGGATTACACGGCGCCAGGGGGCCAGGTGGTGGGTGTGACCCCCGCCTACTGGAATTTGGAGGATCTGGGTGGAAGATGCTCGACTCCAATTCGAGTAGGCTTGGAGGTCTCGGCCCCGGAACCCGCGTGGCTTTGTCCCTCTGCCAGTACCTTCAGGTGTGCAGAGAGTGGTCTCAGCATGGTGGTGGCTGGTCCTGGAGGTCTCCGGCTGCCGTAGCCCTGGCCGGGGCGGGGAGGAAAGCTCAACCCGCTCCCCTCCAAGGGACTCCGGGAAGGAACACCGAGGCGCGGGGGCAGAGACTGCACTGCTCTCGTCCGGGATCTGGATTTTATAGTCTCTGAGTCTTGGCCGCTGATGGGATTACACGGCGCCAGGGGGCCAGGTGGTGGGTGTGACCCCCGCCTACTGGAATTTGGAGGATCTGGGTGGAAGATGCTCGACTCCAATTCGAGTAGGCTTGGAGGTCTCGGCCCCGGAACCCGCGTGGCTTTGTCCCTCTGCCAGTACCTTCAGGTGTGCAGAGAGTGGTCTCAGCATGGTGGTGGCTGGTCCTGGAGGTCTCCGGCTGCCGTAGCCCTGGCCGGGGCGGGGAGGAAAGCTCAACAAGCTCCCCTCCAAGGGACTCCGGGAAGGAACACCGAGGCGCGGGGGCAGAGACTGCACTGCTCTCGTCCGGGATCTGGATTTTATAGTCTCTGAGTCTTGGCCGCTGATGGGATTACACGGCGCCAGGGGGCCAGGTGGTGGGTGTGACCCCCGCCTACTGGAATTTGGAGGATCTGGGTGGAAGATGCTCGACTCCAATTCGAGTAGGCTTGGAGGTCTCGGCCCCGGAACCCGCGTGGCTTTGTCCCTCTGCCAGTACCTTCAGGTGTGCAGAGAGTGGTCTCAGCATGGTGGTGGCTGGTCCTGGAGGTCTCCGGCTGCCGTAGCCCTGGCCGGGGCGGGGAGGAAAGCTCAACCCGCTCCCCTCCAAGGGACTCCGGGAAGGAACACCGAGGCGCGGGGGCAGAGACTGCACTGCTCTCGTCCGGGATCTGGATTTTATAGTCTCTGAGTCTTGGCCGCTGATGGGATTACACGGCGCCAGGGGGCCAGGTGGTGGGTGTGACCCCCGCCTACTGGAATTTGGAGGATCTGGGTGGAAGATGCTCGACTCCAATTCGAATAGGCTTGGAGGTCTCGGCCCCGGAACCCGCGTGGCTTTGTCCCTCTGCCAGTACCTTCAGGTGTGCAGAGAGTGGTCTCAGCATGGTGGTGGCTGGTCCTGGAGGTCTCCGGCTGCCGTAGCCCTGGCCGGGGCGGGGAGGAAAGCTCAACCCGCTCCCCTCCAAGGGACTCCGGGAAGGAACACCCAGGCGCGGGGGCAGAGACTGCACTGCTCTCGTCCGGGATCTGGATTTTATAGTCTCTGAGTCTTGGCCGCTGATGGGATTACACGGCGCCAGGGGGCCAGGTGGTGGGTGTGACCCCCGCCTACTGGAATTTGGAGGATCTGGGTGGAAGATGCTCGACTCCAATTCGAGTAGGCTTGGAGGTCTCGGCCCCGGAACCCGCGTGGCTTTGTCCCTCTGCCAGTACCTTCAGGTGTGCAGAGAGTGGTCTCAGCATGGTGGTGGCTGGTCCTGGAGGTCTCCGGCTGCCGTAGCCCTGGCCGGGGCGGGGAGGAAAGCTCAACCCGCTCCCCTCCAAGGGACTCCGGGAAGGAACACCGAGGCGCGGGGGCAGAGACTGCACTGCTCTCGTCCGGGATCTGGATTTTATAGTCTCTGAGTCTTGGCCGCTGATGGGATTACACGGCGCCAGGGGGCCAGGTGGTGGGTGTGACCCCCGCCTACTGGAATTTGGAGGATCTGGGTGGAAGATGCTCGACTCCAATTCGAGTAGGCTTGGAGGTCTCGGCCCCGGAACCCGCGTGGCTTTGTCCCTCTGCCAGTACCTTCAGGTGTGCAGAGAGTGGTCTCAGCATGGTGGTGGCTGGTCCTGGAGGTCTCCGGCTGCCGTAGCCCTGGCCGGGGCGGGGAGGAAAGCTCAACCCGCTCCCCTCCAAGGGACTCCGGGAAGGAACACCCAGGCGCGGGGGCAGAGACTGCACTGCTCTCGTCCGGGATCTGGATTTTATAGTCTCTGAGTCTTGGCCGCTGATGGGATTACACGGCGCCAGGGGGCCAGGTGGTGGGTGTGACCCCCGCCTACTGGAATTTGGAGGATCTGGGTGGAAGATGCTCGACTCCAATTCGAGTAGGCTTGGAGGTCTCGGCCCCGGAACCCGCGTGGCTTTGTCCCTCTGCCAGTACCTTCAGGTGTGCAGAGAGTGGTCTCAGCATGGTGGTGGCTGGTCCTGGAGGTCTCCGGCTGCCGTAGCCCTGGCCGGGGCGGGGAGGAAAGCTCAACCCGCTCCCCTCCAAGGGACTCCGGGAAGGAACACCGAGGCGCGGGGGCAGAGACTGCACTGCTCTCGTCCGGGATCTGGATTTTATAGTCTCTGAGTCTTGGCCGCTGATGGGATTACACGGCGCCAGGGGGCCAGGTGGTGGGTGTGACCCCCGCCTACTGGAATTTGGAGGATCTGGGTGGAAGATGCTCGACTCCAATTCGAGTAGGCTTGGAGGTCTCGGCCCCGGAACCCGCGTGGCTTTGTCCCTCTGCCAGTACCTTCAGGTGTGCAGAGAGTGGTCTCAGCATGGTGGTGGCTGGTCCTGGAGGTCTCCGGCTGCCGTAGCCCTGGCCGGGGCGGGGAGGAAAGCTCAACCCGCTCCCCTCCAAGGGACTCCGGGAAGGAACACCGAGGCGCGGGGGCAGAGACTGCACTGCTCTCGTCCGGGATCTGGATTTTATAGTCTCTGAGTCTTGGCCGCTGATGGGATTACACGGCGCCAGGGGGCCAGGTGGTGGGTGTGACCCCCGCCTACTGGAATTTGGAGGATCTGGGTGGAAGATGCTCGACTCCAATTCGAGTAGGCTTGGAGGTCTCGGCCCCGGAACCCGCGTGGCTTTGTCCCTCTGACAGTACCTTCAGGTGTGCAGAGAGTGGTCTCAGCATGGTGGTGGCTGGTCCTGGAGGTCTCCGGCTGCCGTAGCCCTGGCCGGGGCGGGGAGGAAAGCTCAACCCGCTCCCCTCCAAGGGACTCCGGGAAGGAACACCGAGGCGCGGGGGCAGAGACTGCACTGCTCTCGTCCGGGATCTGGATTTTATAGTCTCTGAGTCTTGGCCGCTGATGGGATTACACGGCGCCAGGGGGCCAGGTGGTGGGTGTGACCCCCGCCTACTGGAATTTGGAGGATCTGGGTGGAAGATGCTCGACTCCAATTCGAGTAGGCTTGGAGGTCTCGGCCCCGGAACCCGCGTGGCTTTGTCCCTCTGCCAGTACCTTCAGGTGTGCAGAGAGTGGTCTCAGCATGGTGGTGGCTGGTCCTGGAGGTCTCCGGCTGCCGTAGCCCTGGCCGGGGCGGGGAGGAAAGCTCAACCCTCTCCCCTCCAAGGGACTCCGGGAAGGAACACCGAGGCGCGGGGGCAGAGACTGCACTGCTCTCGTCCGGGATCTGGATTTTATAGTCTCTGAGTCTTGGCCGCTGATGGGATTACACGGCGCCAGGGGGCCAGGTGGTGGGTGTGACCCCCGCCTACTGGAATTTGGAGGATCTGGGTGGAAGATGCTCGACTCCAATTCGAGTAGGCTTGGAGGTCTCGGCCCCGGAACCCGCGTGGCTTTGTCCCTCTGCCAGTACCTTCAGGTGTGCAGAGAGTGGTCTCAGCATGGTGGTGGCTGGTCCTGGAGGTCTCCGGCTGCCGTAGCCCTGGCCGGGGCGGGGAGGAAAGCTCAACCCGCTCCCCTCCAAGGGACTCCGGGAAGGAACACCCAGGCGCGGGGGCAGAGACTGCACTGCTCTCGTCCGGGATCTGGATTTTATAGTCTCTGAGTCTTGGCCGCTGATGGGATTACACGGCGCCAGGGGGCCAGGTGGTGGGTGTGACCCCCGCCTACTGGAATTTGGAGGATCTGGGTGGAAGATGCTCGACTCCAATTCGAGTAGGCTTGGAGGTCTCGGCCCCGGAACCCGCGTGGCTTTGTCCCTCTGCCAGTACCTTCAGGTGTGCAGAGAGTGGTCTCAGCATGGTGGTGGCTGGTCCTGGAGGTCTCCGGCTGCCGTAGCCCTGGCCGGGGCGGGGAGGAAAGCTCAACCCGCTCCCCTCCAAGGGACTCCGGGAAGGAACACCGAGGCGCGGGGGCAGAGACTGCACTGCTCTCGTCCGGGATCTGGATTTTATAGTCTCTGAGTCTTGGCCGCTGATGGGATTACACGGCGCCAGGGGGCCAGGTGGTGGGTGTGACCCCCGCCTACTGGAATTTGGAGGATCTGGGTGGAAGATGCTCGACTCCAATTCGAATAGGCTTGGAGGTCTCGGCCCCGGAACCCGCGTGGCTTTGTCCCTCTGCCAGTACCTTCAGGTGTGCAGAGAGTGGTCTCAGCATGGTGGTGGCTGGTCCTGGAGGTCTCCGGCTGCCGTAGCCCTGGCCGGGGCGGGGAGGAAAGCTCAACCCGCTCCCCTCCAAGGGACTCCGGGAAGGAACACCGAGGCGCGGGGGCAGAGACTGCACTGCTCTCGTCCGGGATCTGGATTTTATAGTCTCTGAGTCTTGGCCGCTGATGGGATTACACGGCGCCAGGGGGCCAGGTGGTGGGTGTGACCCCCGCCTACTGGAATTTGGAGGATCTGGGTGGAAGATGCTCGACTCCAATTCGAGTAGGCTTGGAGGTCTCGGCCCCGGAACCCGCGTGGCTTTGTCCCTCTGCCAGTACCTTCAGGTGTGCAGAGAGTGGTCTCAGCATGGTGGTGGCTGGTCCTGGAGGTCTCCGGCTGCCGTAGCCCTGGCCGGGGCGGGGAGGAAAGCTCAACCCGCTCCCCTCCAAGGGACTCCGGGAAGGAACACCGAGGCGCGGGGGCAGAGACTGCACTGCTCTCGTCCGGGATCTGGATTTTATAGTCTCTGAGTCTTGGCCGCTGATGGGATTACACGGCGCCAGGGGGCCAGGTGGTGGGTGTGACCCCCGCCTACTGGAATTTGGAGGATCTGGGTGGAAGATGCTCGACTCCAATTCGAGTAGGCTTGGAGGTCTCGGCCCCGGAACCCGCGTGGCTTTGTCCCTCTGCCAGTACCTTCAGGTGTGCAGAGAGTGGTCTCAGCATGGTGGTGGCTGGTCCTGGAGGTCTCCGGCTGCCATAGCCCTGGCCGGGGCGGGGAGGAAAGCTCAACCCGCTCCCCTCCAAGGGACTCCGGGAAGGAACACCCAGGCGCGGGGGCAGAGACTGCACTGCTCTCGTCCGGGATCTGGATTTTATAGTCTCTGAGTCTTGGCCGCTGATGGGATTACACGGCGCCAGGGGGCCAGGTGGTGGGTGTGACCCCCGCCTACTGGAATTTGGAGGATCTGGGTGGAAGATGCTCGACTCCAATTCGAGTAGGCTTGGAGGTCTCGGCCCCGGAACCCGCGTGGCTTTGTCCCTCTGCCAGTACCTTCAGGTGTGCAGAGAGTGGTCTCAGCATGGTGGTGGCTGGTCCTGGAGGTCTCCGGCTGCCGTAGCCCTGGCCGGGGCGGGGAGGAAAGCTCAACCCGCTCCCCTCCAAGGGACTCCGGGAAGGAACACCGAGGCGCGGGGGCAGAGACTGCACTGCTCTCGTCCGGGATCTGGATTTTATAGTCTCTGAGTCTTGGCCGCTGATGGGATTACACGGCGCCAGGGGGCCAGGTGGTGGGTGTGACCCCCGCCTACTGGAATTTGGAGGATCTGGGTGGAAGATGCTCGACTCCAATTCGAGTAGGCTTGGAGGTCTCGGCCCCGGAACCCGCGTGGCTTTGTCCCTCTGCCAGTACCTTCAGGTGTGCAGAGAGTGGTCTCAGCATGGTGGTGGCTGGTCCTGGAGGTCTCCGGCTGCCGTAGCCCTGGCCGGGGCGGGGAGGAAAGCTCAACCCGCTCCCCTCCAAGGGACTCCGGGAAGGAACACCGAGGCGCGGGGGCAGAGACTGCACTGCTCTCGTCCGGGATCTGGATTTTATAGTCTCTGAGTCTTGGCCGCTGATGGGATTACACGGCGCCAGGGGGCCAGGTGGTGGGTGTGACCCCCGCCTACTGGAATTTGGAGGATCTGGGTGGAAGATGCTCGACTCCAATTCGAGTAGGCTTGGAGGTCTCGGCCCCGGAACCCGCGTGGCTTTGTCCCTCTGACAGTACCTTCAGGTGTGCAGAGAGTGGTCTCAGCATGGTGGTGGCTGGTCCTGGAGGTCTCCGGCTGCCGTAGCCCTGGCCGGGGCGGGGAGGAAAGCTCAACCCGCTCCCCTCCAAGGGACTCCGGGAAGGAACACCGAGGCGCGGGGGCAGAGACTGCACTGCTCTCGTCCGGGATCTGGATTTTATAGTCTCTGAGTCTTGGCCGCTGATGGGATTACACGGCGCCAGGGGGCCAGGTGGTGGGTGTGACCCCCGCCTACTGGAATTTGGAGGATCTGGGTGGAAGATGCTCGACTCCAATTCGAGTAGGCTTGGAGGTCTCGGCCCCGGAACCCGCGTGGCTTTGTCCCTCTGCCAGTACCTTCAGGTGTGCAGAGAGTGGTCTCAGCATGGTGGTGGCTGGTCCTGGAGGTCTCCGGCTGCCGTAGCCCTGGCCGGGGCGGGGAGGAAAGCTCAACCCTCTCCCCTCCAAGGGACTCCGGGAAGGAACACCGAGGCGCGGGGGCAGAGACTGCACTGCTCTCGTCCGGGATCTGGATTTTATAGTCTCTGAGTCTTGGCCGCTGATGGGATTACACGGCGCCAGGGGGCCAGGTGGTGGGTGTGACCCCCGCCTACTGGAATTTGGAGGATCTGGGTGGAAGATGCTCGACTCCAATTCGAGTAGGCTTGGAGGTCTCGGCCCCGGAACCCGCGTGGCTTTGTCCCTCTGCCAGTACCTTCAGGTGTGCAGAGAGTGGTCTCAGCATGGTGGTGGCTGGTCCTGGAGGTCTCCGGCTGCCGTAGCCCTGGCCGGGGCGGGGAGGAAAGCTCAACCCGCTCCCCTCCAAGGGACTCCGGGAAGGAACACCCAGGCGCGGGGGCAGAGACTGCACTGCTCTCGTCCGGGATCTGGATTTTATAGTCTCTGAGTCTTGGCCGCTGATGGGATTACACGGCGCCAGGGGGCCAGGTGGTGGGTGTGACCCCCGCCTACTGGAATTTGGAGGATCTGGGTGGAAGATGCTCGACTCCAATTCGAGTAGGCTTGGAGGTCTCGGCCCCGGAACCCGCGTGGCTTTGTCCCTCTGCCAGTACCTTCAGGTGTGCAGAGAGTGGTCTCAGCATGGTGGTGGCTGGTCCTGGAGGTCTCCGGCTGCCGTAGCCCTGGCCGGGGCGGGGAGGAAAGCTCAACCCGCTCCCCTCCAAGGGACTCCGGGAAGGAACACCGAGGCGCGGGGGCAGAGACTGCACTGCTCTCGTCCGGGATCTGGATTTTATAGTCTCTGAGTCTTGGCCGCTGATGGGATTACACGGCGCCAGGGGGCCAGGTGGTGGGTGTGACCCCCGCCTACTGGAATTTGGAGGATCTGGGTGGAAGATGCTCGACTCCAATTCGAGTAGGCTTGGAGGTCTCGGCCCCGGAACCCGCGTGGCTTTGTCCCTCTGCCAGTACCTTCAGGTGTGCAGAGAGTGGTCTCAGCATGGTGGTGGCTGGTCCTGGAGGTCTCCGGCTGCCGTAGCCCTGGCCGGGGCGGGGAGGAAAGCTCAACCCGCTCCCCTCCAAGGGACTCCGGGAAGGAACACCCAGGCGCGGGGGCAGAGACTGCACTGCTCTCGTCCGGGATCTGGATTTTATAGTCTCTGAGTCTTGGCCGCTGATGGGATTACACGGCGCCAGGGGGCCAGGTGGTGGGTGTGACCCCCGCCTACTGGAATTTGGAGGATCTGGGTGGAAGATGCTCGACTCCAATTCGAGTAGGCTTGGAGGTCTCGGCCCCGGAACCCGCGTGGCTTTGTCCCTCTGCCAGTACCTTCAGGTGTGCAGAGAGTGGTCTCAGCATGGTGGTGGCTGGTCCTGGAGGTCTCCGGCTGCCGTAGCCCTGGCCGGGGCGGGGAGGAAAGCTCAACCCGCTCCCCTCCAAGGGACTCCGGGAAGGAACACCGAGGCGCGGGGGCAGAGACTGCACTGCTCTCGTCCGGGATCTGGATTTTATAGTCCCTGAGTCTTGGCCGCTGATGGGATTACACGGCGCCAGGGGGCCAGGTGGTGGGTGTGACCCCCGCCTACTGGAATTTGGAGGATCTGGGTGGAAGATGCTCGACTCCAATTCGAGTAGGCTTGGAGGTCTCGGCCCCGGAACCCGCGTGGCTTTGTCCCTCTGCCAGTACCTTCAGGTGTGCAGAGAGTGGTCTCAGCATGGTGGTGGCTGGTCCTGGAGGTCTCCGGCTGCCGTAGCCCTGGCCGGGGCGGGGAGGAAAGCTCAACCCGCTCCCCTCCAAGGGACTCCGGGAAGGAACACCGAGGCGCGGGGGCAGAGACTGCACTGCTCTCGTCCGGGATCTGGATTTTATAGTCTCTGAGTCTTGGCCGCTGATGGGATTACACGGCGCCAGGGGGCCAGGTGGTGGGTGTGACCCCCGCCTACTGGAATTTGGAGGATCTGGGTGGAAGATGCTCGACTCCAATTCGAGTAGGCTTGGAGGTCTCGGCCCCGGAACCCGCGTGGCTTTGTCCCTCTGCCAGTACCTTCAGGTGTGCAGAGAGTGGTCTCAGCATGGTGGTGGCTGGTCCTGGAGGTCTCCGGCTGCCGTAGCCCTGGCCGGGGCGGGGAGGAAAGCTCAACCCGCTCCCCTCCAAGGGACTCCGGGAAGGAACACCGAGGCGCGGGGGCAGAGACTGCACTGCTCTCGTCCGGGATCTGGATTTTATAGTCTCTGAGTCTTGGCCGCTGATGGGATTACACGGCGCCAGGGGGCCAGGTGGTGGGTGTGACCCCCGCCTACTGGAATTTGGAGGATCTGGGTGGAAGATGCTCGACTCCAATTCGAGTAGGCTTGGAGGTCTCGGCCCCGGAACCCGCGTGGCTTTGTCATTCTGCCAGTACCTTCAGGTGTGCAGAGAGTGGTCTCAGCATGGTGGTGGCTGGTCCTGGAGGTCTCCGGCTGCCGTAGCCCTGGCCGGGGCGGGGAGGAAAGCTCAACCCGCTCCCCTCCAAGGGACTCCGGGAAGGAACACCGAGGCGCGGGGGCAGAGACTGCACTGCTCTCGTCCGGGATCTGGATTTTATAGTCTCTGAGTCTTGGCCGCTGATGGGATTACACGGCGCCAGGGGGCCAGGTGGTGGGTGTGACCCCCGCCTACTGGAATTTGGAGGATCTGGGTGGAAGATGCTCGACTCCAATTCGAGTAGGCTTGGAGGTCTCGGCCCCGGAACCCGCGTGGCTTTGTCCCTCTGCCAGTACCTTCAGGTGTGCAGAGAGTGGTCTCAGCATGGTGGTGGCTGGTCCTGGAGGTCTCCGGCTGCCGTAGCCCTGGCCGGGGCGGGGAGGAAAGCTCAACCCGCTCCCCTCCAAGGGACTCCGGGAAGGAACACCGAGGCGCGGGGGCAGAGACTGCACTGCTCTCGTCCGGGATCTGGATTTTATAGTCTCTGAGTCTTGGCCGCTGATGGGATTACACGGCGCCAGGGGGCCAGGTGGTGGGTGTGACCCCCGCCTACTGGAATTTGGAGGATCTGGGTGGAAGATGCTCGACTCCAATTCGAGTAGGCTTGGAGGTCTCGGCCCCGGAACCCGCGTGGCTTTGTCCCTCTGCCAGTACCTTCAGGTGTGCAGAGAGTGGTCTCAGCATGGTGGTGGCTGGTCCTGGAGGTCTCCGGCTGCCGTAGCCCTGGCCGGGGCGGGGAGGAAAGCTCAACCCGCTCCCCTCCAAGGGACTCCGGGAAGGAACACCCAGGCGCGGGGGCAGAGACTGCACTGCTCTCGTCCGGGATCTGGATTTTATAGTCTCTGAGTCTTGGCCGCTGATGGGATTACACGGCGCCAGGGGGCCAGGTGGTGGGTGTGACCCCCGCCTACTGGAATTTGGAGGATCTGGGTGGAAGATGCTCGACTCCAATTCGAGTAGGCTTGGAGGTCTCGGCCCCGGAACCCGCGTGGCTTTGTCCCTCTGCCAGTACCTTCAGGTGTGCAGAGAGTGGTCTCAGCATGGTGGTGGCTGGTCCTGGAGGTCTCCGGCTGCCGTAGCCCTGGCCGGGGCGGGGAGGAAAGCTCAACCCGCTCCCCTCCAAGGGACTCCGGGAAGGAACACCGAGGCGCGGGGGCAGAGACTGCACTGCTCTCGTCCGGGATCTGGATTTTATAGTCCCTGAGTCTTGGCCGCTGATGGGATTACACGGCGCCAGGGGGCCAGGTGGTGGGTGTGACCCCCGCCTACTGGAATTTGGAGGATCTGGGTGGAAGATGCTCGACTCCAATTCGAGTAGGCTTGGAGGTCTCGGCCCCGGAACCCGCGTGGATTTGTCCCTCTGCCAGTACCTTCAGGTGTGCAGAGAGTGGTCTCAGCATGGTGGTGGCTGGTCCTGGAGGTCTCCGGCTGCCGTAGCCCTGGCCGGGGCGGGGAGGAAAGCTCAACCCGCTCCCCTCCAAGGGACTCCGGGAAGGAACACCCAGGCGCAGGGGCAGAGACTGCACTGCTCCCGTCCGGGATCTGGATTTTATAGTCTCTGAGTCTTGGCCGCTGATGGGATTACACGGCGCCAGGGGGCCAGGTGGTGGGTGTGACCCCCGCCTACTGGAATTTGGAGGATCTGGGTGGAAGATGCTCGACTCCAATTCGAGTAGGTTTGGAGGTCTCGGCCCCGGAACCCGCGTGGCTTTGTCCCTCTGCCAGTACCTTCAGGTGTGCGGAGAGTGGTCTCAGCATGGTGGTGGCTGGTCCTGGAGGTCTCCGGCTGCCGTAGCCCTGGCCGGGGCGGGGAGGAAAGCTCAACCCGCTCCCCTCCAAGGGACTCCGGGAAGGAACACCCAGGCGCGGGGGCAGAGACTGCACTGCTCTCGTCCGGGATCTGGATTTTATAGTCTCTGAGTCTTGGCCGCTGATGGGATTACATATAAAATGTATTTTATATGGCCGCTGATGGGATTACATATAAAATCCGGGATCTGGATTTTATAGTCTCTGAGTCTTGGCCGCTGATGGGATTACTGGGCGCCAGGGGGCCAGGTGGTGGGTGTGACCCCCGCCTACTGGAATTTGGAGGATCTGGGTGGAAGATGCTCGACTCCAATTCGAGTTGGCTTGGAGGTCTCGGCCCCGGAACCCGCGTGGCTTTGTCCCTCTGCCAGTACCTTCAGGTGTGCAGAGAGTGCTCTCAGCATGGTGGTGGCTGGTCCTGGAGGTCTCCGGCTGCCGTAGCCCTGGCCGGGGCGGGGAGGAAAGCTCAACCCGCTCCCCTCCAAGGGACTCCGGGAAGGAACACCGAGGCGCGGGGGCAGAGACTGCACTGCTCTCGTCCGGGATCTGGATTTTATAGTCTCTGAGTCTTGGCCGCTGATGGGATTACACGGCGCCAGGGGGCCAGGTGGTGGGTGTGACCCCCGCCTACTGGAATTTGGAGGATCTGGGTGGAAGATGCTCGACTCCAATTCGAGTAGGCTTGGAGGTCTCGGCCCCGGAACCCGCGTGGCTTTGTCCCTCTGCCAGTACCTTCAGGTGTGCAGAGAGTGGTCTCAGCATGGTGGTGGCTGGTCCTGGAGGTCTCCGGCTGCCGTAGCCCTGGCCGGGGCGGGGAGGAAAGCTCAACCCGCTCCCCTCCAAGGGACTCCGGGAAGGAACACCCAGGCGCAGGGGCAGAGACTGCAGTCCTCCCGTCCGGGATCTGGATTTTATAGTCTCTGAGTCTTGGCCGCTGATGGGATTACACGGCGCCAGGGGGCCAGGTGGTGGGTGTGACCCCCGCCTACTGGAATTTGGAGGATCTGGGTGGAAGATGCTCGACTCCAATTCGAGTAGGTTTGGAGGTCTCGGCGCGGGAACCCGCGTGGCTTTGTCCCTCTGCCAGTACCTTCAGGTGTGCGGAGAGTGGTCTCAGCATGGTGGTGGCTGGTCCTGGAGGTCTCCGGCTGCCGTAGCCCTGGCCGGGGCGGGGAGGAAAGCTCAACCCGCTCCCCTCCAAGGGACTCCGGGAAGGAACACCGAGGCGCGGGTGCAGAGACTGCACTGCTCTCGTCCGGGATCTGGATTTTATAGTCTCTGAGTCTTGGCCGCTGATGGGATTACACGGCGCCAGGGGGCCAGGTGGTGGGTGTGACCCCCGCCTACTGGAATTTGGAGGATCTGGGTGGAAGATGCTCGACTCCAATTCGAGTAGGCTTGGAGGTCTCGGCCCCGGAACCCGCGTGGCTTTGTCCCTCTGCCAGTACCTTCAGGTGTGCAGAGAGTGGTCTCAGCATGGTGGTGGCTGGTCCTGGAGGTCTCCGGCTGCCGTAGCCCTGGCCGGGGCGGGGAGGAAAGCTCAACCCGCTCCCCTCCAAGGGACTCCGGGAAGGAACACCGAGGCGCGGGGGCAGAGACTGCACTGCTCTCGTCCGGGATCTGGATTTTATAGTCTCTGAGTCTTGGCCGCTGATGGGATTACACGGCGCCAGGGGGCCAGGTGGTGGGTGTGACCCCCGCCTACTGGAATTTGGAGGATCTGGGTGGAAGATGCTCGACTCCAATTCGAGTAGGCTTGGAGGTCTCGGCCCCGGAACCCGCGTGGCTTTGTCCCTCTGCCAGTACCTTCAGGTGTGCAGAGAGTGGTCTCAGCATGGTGGTGGCTGGTCCTGGAGGTCTCCGGCTGCCGTAGCCCTGGCCGGGGCGGGGAGGAAAGCTCAACCCGCTCCCCTCCAAGGGACTCCGGGAAGGAACACCGAGGCGCGGGTGCAGAGACTGCACTGCTCTCGTCCGGGATCTGGATTTTATAGTCTCTGAGTCTTGGCCGCTGATGGGATTACACGGCGCCAGGGGGCCAGGTGGTGGGTGTGACCCCCGCCTACTGGAATTTGGAGGATCTGGGTGGAAGATGCTCGACTCCAATTCGAGTAGGCTTGGAGGTCTCGGCCCCGGAACCCGCGTGGCTTTGTCCCTCTGCCAGTACCTTCAGGTGTGCAGAGAGTGGTCTCAGCATGGTGGTGGCTGGTCCTGGAGGTCTCCGGCTGCCGTAGCCCTGGCCGGGGCGGGGAGGAAAGCTCAACCCGCTCCCCTCCAAGGGACTCCGGGAAGGAACACCCAGGCGCAGGGGCAGAGACTGCACTGCTCCCGTCCGGGATCTGGATTTTATAGTCTCTGAGTCTTGGCCGCTGATGGGATTACACGGCGCCAGGGGGCCAGGTGGTGGGTGTGACCCCCGCCTACTGGAATTTGGAGGATCTGGGTGGAAGATGCTCGACTCCAATTCGAGTAGGTTTGGAGGTCTCGGCCCCGGAACCCGCGTGGCTTTGTCCCTCTGCCAGTACCTTCAGGTGTGCGGAGAGTGGTCTCAGCATGGTGGTGGCTGGTCCTGGAGGTCTCCGGCTGCCGTAGCCCTGGCCGGGGCGGGGAGGAATGCTCAACCCGCTCCCCTCCAAGGGACTCCGGGAAGGAACACCCAGGCGCGGGGGCAGAGACTGCACTGCTCTCGTCCGGTATCTGGATTTTATAGTCTCTGAGTCTTGGCCGCTGATGGGATTACACGGCGCCAGGGGGCCAGGTGGTGGGTGTGACCCCCGCCTACTGGAATTTGGAGGATCTGAGTGGAAGATGCTCGACTCCAATTCGAGTAGGCTTGGAGGTCTCGGCCCCGGAACCCGCGTGGCTTTGTCCCTCTGCCAGTACCTTCAGGTGTGCAGAGAGTGGTCTCAGCATGGTGGTGGCTGGTCCTGGAGGTCTCCGGCTGCCGTAGCCCTGGCCGGGGCGGGGAGGAAAGCTCAACCCGCTCCCCTCCAAGGGACTCCGGGAAGGAACACCGAGGCGCGGGGGCAGAGACTGCACTGCTCTCGTCCGGGATCTGGATTTTATAGTCTCTGAGTCTTGGCCGCTGATGGGATTACACGGCGCCAGGGGGCCAGGTGGTGGGTGTGACCCCCGCCTACTGGAATTTGGAGGATCTGGTTGGAAGATGCTCGACTCCAATTCGAGTAGGCTTGGAGGTCTCGGCCCCGGAACCCGCGTGGCTTTGTCCCTCTGCCAGTACCTTCAGGTGTGCAGAGAGTGGTCTCAGCATGGTGGTGGCTGGTCCTGGAGGTCTCCGGCTGCCGTAGCCCTGGCCGGGGCGGGGAGGAAAGCTCAACCCGCTCCCCTCCAAGGGACTCCGGGAAGGAACACCGAGGCGCGGGTGCAGAGACTGCACTGCTCTCGTCCGGGATCTGGATTTTATAGTCTCTGAGTCCTGGGCGCTGATGGGATTACACGGCGCCAGGGGGCCAGGTGGTGGGTGTGACCCCCGCCTACTGGAATTTGGAGGATCTGGGTGGAAGATGCTCGACTCCAATTCGAGTAGGCTTGGAGGTCTCGGCCCCGGAACCCGCGTGGCTTTGTCCCTCTGCCAGTACCTTCAGGTGTGCAGAGAGTGGTCTCAGCATGGTGGTGGCTGGTCCTGGAGGTCTCCGGCTGCCGTAGCCCTGGCCGGGGCGGGGAGGAAAGCTCAACCCGCTCCCCTCCAAGGGACTCCGGGAAGGAACACCGAGGCGCGGGTGCAGAGACTGCACTGCTCTCGTCCGGGATCTGGATTTTATAGTCTCTGAGTCTTGGCCGCTGATGGGATTACACGGCGCCAGGGGGCCAGGTGGTGGGTGTGACCCCCGCCTACTGGAATTTGGAGGATCTGGGTGGAAGATGCTCGACTCCAATTCGAGTAGGCTTGGAGGTCTCGGCCCCGGAACCCGCGTGGCTTTGTCCCTCTGCCAGTACCTTCAGGTGTGCAGAGAGTGGTCTCAGCATGGTGGTGGCTGGTCCTGGAGGTCTCCGGCTGCCGTAGCCCTGGCCGGGGCGGGGAGGAAAGCTCAACCCGCTCCCCTCCAAGGGACTCCGGGAAGGAACACCCAGGCGCAGGGGCAGAGACTGCACTGCTCCCGTCCGGGATCTGGATTTTATAGTCTCTGAGTCTTGGCCGCTGATGGGATTACACGGCGCCAGGGGGCCAGGTGGTGGGTGTGACCCCCGCCTACTGGAATTTGGAGGATCTGGGTGGAAGATGCTCGACTCCAATTCGAGTAGGTTTGGAGGTCTCGGCCCCGGAACCCGCGTGGCTTTGTCCCTCTGCCAGTACCTTCAGGTGTGCGGAGAGTGGTCTCAGCATGGTGGTGGCTGGTCCTGGAGGTCTCCGGCTGCCGTAGCCCTGGCCGGGGCGGGGAGGAATGCTCAACCCGCTCCCCTCCAAGGGACTCCGGGAAGGAACACCCAGGCGCGGGGGCAGAGACTGCACTGCTCTCGTCCGGTATCTGGATTTTATAGTCTCTGAGTCTTGGCCGCTGATGGGATTACACGGCGCCAGGGGGCCAGGTGGTGGGTGTGACCCCCGCCTACTGGAATTTGGAGGATCTGAGTGGAAGATGCTCGACTCCAATTCGAGTAGGCTTGGAGGTCTCGGCCCCGGAACCCGCGTGGCTTTGTCCCTCTGCCAGTACCTTCAGGTGTGCAGAGAGTGGTCTCAGCATGGTGGTGGCTGGTCCTGGAGGTCTCCGGCTGCCGTAGCCCTGGCCGGGGCGGGGAGGAAAGCTCAACCCGCTCCCCTCCAAGGGACTCCGGGAAGGAACACCGAGGCGCGGGGGCAGAGACTGCACTGCTCTCGTCCGGGATCTGGATTTTATAGTCTCTGAGTCTTGGCCGCTGATGGGATTACACGGCGCCAGGGGGCCAGGTGGTGGGTGTGACCCCCGCCTACTGGAATTTGGAGGATCTGGTTGGAAGATGCTCGACTCCAATTCGAGTAGGCTTGGAGGTCTCGGCCCCGGAACCCGCGTGGCTTTGTCCCTCTGCCAGTACCTTCAGGTGTGCAGAGAGTGGTCTCAGCATGGTGGTGGCTGGTCCTGGAGGTCTCCGGCTGCCGTAGCCCTGGCCGGGGCGGGGAGGAAAGCTCAACCCGCTCCCCTCCAAGGGACTCCGGGAAGGAACACCGAGGCGCGGGTGCAGAGACTGCACTGCTCTCGTCCGGGATCTGGATTTTATAGTCTCTGAGTCCTGGGCGCTGATGGGATTACACGGCGCCAGGGGGCCAGGTGGTGGGTGTGACCCCCGCCTACTGGAATTTGGAGGATCTGGGTGGAAGATGCTCGACTCCAATTCGAGTAGGCTTGGAGGTCTCGGCCCCGGAACCCGCGTGGCTTTGTCCCTCTGCCAGTACCTTCAGGTGTGCAGAGAGTGGTCTCAGCATGGTGGTGGCTGGTCCTGGAGGTCTCCGGCTGCCGTAGCCCTGGCCGGGGCGGGGAGGAAAGCTCAACCCGCTCCCCTCCAAGGGACTCCGGGAAGGAACACCGAGGCGCGGGGGCAGAGACTGCACTGCTCTCGTCCGGGATCTGGATTTTATAGTCTCTGAGTCTTGGCCGCTGATGGGATTACACGGCGCCAGGGGGCCAGGTGGTGGGTGTGACCCCCGCCTACTGGAATTTGGAGGATCTGGGTGGAAGATGCTCGACTCCAATTCGAGTAGGCTTGGAGGTCTCGGCCCCGGAACCCGCGTGGCTTTGTCCCTCTGCCAGTACCTTCAGGTGTGCAGAGAGTGGTCTCAGCATATTGGTGGCTGGTCCTGGAGGTCTCCGGCTGCCGTAGCCCTGGCCGGGGCGGGGAGGAAAGCTCAACCCGCTCCCCTCCAAGGGACTCCGGGAAGGAACACCCAGGCGCAGGGGCAGAGACTGCACTGCTCCCGTCCGGGATCTGGATTTTATAGTCTCTGAGTCTTGGCCGCTGATGGGATTACACGGCGCCAGGGGGCCAGGTGGTGGGTGTGACCCCCGCCTACTGGAATTTGGAGGATCTGGGTGGAAGATGCTCGACTCCAATTCGAGTAGGTTTGGAGGTCTCGGCCCCGGAACCCGCGTGGCTTTGTCCCTCTGCCAGTACCTTCAGGTGTGCGGAGAGTGGTCTCAGCATGGTGGTGGCTGGTCCTGGAGGTCTCCGGCTGCCGTAGCCCTGGCCGGGGCGGGGAGGAAAGCTCAACCCGCTCCCCTCCAAGGGACTCCGGGAAGGAACACCCAGGCGCGGGGGCAGAGACTGCACTGCTCTCGTCCGGGATCTGGATTTTATAGTCTCTGAGTCTTGGCCGCTGATGGGATTACACGGCGCCAGGGGGCCAGGTGGTGGGTGTGACCCCCGCCTACTGGAATTTGGAGGATCTGGGTGGAAAGTGCTCGACTCCAATTCGAGTAGGCTTGGAGGTCTCGGCCCCGGAACCCGCGTGGCTTTGTCCCTCTGCCAGTACCTTCAGGTGTGCGGAGAGTGGTCTCAGCATGCTGGTGGCTGGTCCTGGAGGTCTCCGGCTGCCGTAGCCCTGGCCGGGGCGGGGAGGAAAGCTCAACCCGCTCCCCTCCAAGGGACTCCGGGAAGGAACACCCAGGCGCGGGGGCAGAGACTGCACTGCTCTCGTCCGGGATCTGGATTTTATAGTCTCTGAGTCTTGGCCGCTGATGGGATTACACGGCGCCAGGGGGCCAGGTGGTGGGTGTGACCCCCGCCTACTGGAATTTGGAGGATCTGGGTGGAAGATGCTCGACTCCAATTCGAGTAGGCTTGGAGGTCTCGGCCCCGGAACCCGCGTGGCTTTGTCCCTCTGCCAGTACCTTCAGGTGTGCGGAGAGTGGTCTCAGCATGGTGGTGGCTGGTCCTGGAGGTCTCCGGCTGCCATAGCCCTGGCCGGGGCGGGGAGGAAAGCTCAACCCGCTCCCCTCCAAGGGCCTCCGGGAAGGAACACCCAGGCGCGGGGGCAGAGACTGCACTGCTCTCGTCCGGGATCTGGATTTTATAGTCTCTGAGTCTTGGCCGCTGATGGGATTACACGGCGCCAGGGCGCCAGGTGGTGGGTGTGACCCCCGCCTACTGGAATTTGGAGGATCTGGGTGGAAGATGCTCGACTCCAATTCGAGTAGGCTTGGAGGTCTCGGCCCCGGAACCCGCGTGGCTTTGTCCCTCTGCCAGTACCTTCAGGTGTGCGGAGAGTGGTCTCAGCATGGTGGTGGCTGGTCCTGGAGGTCTCCGGCTGCCATAGCCCTGGCCGGGGCGGGGAGGAAAGCTCAACCCGCTCCCCTCCAAGGGACTCCGGGAAGGAACACCCAGGCGCGGGGGCAGAGACTGCATTGCTCTCGTCCGGGATCTGGATTTTATAGTCTCTGAGTCCTGGGCGCTGATGGGATTACACGGCGCCAGGGGGCCAGGTGGTGGGTGTGACCCCCGCCTACTGGAATTTGGAGGATCTGGGTGGAAGATGCTCGACTCCAATTCGAGTAGGCTTGGAGGTCTCGGCCCCGGAACCCGCGTGGCTTTGTCCCTCTGCCAGTACCTTCAGGTGTGCAGAGAGTGGTCTCAGCATGGTGGTGGCTGGTCCTGGAGGTCTCCGGCTGCCGTAGCCCTGGCCGGGGCGGGGAGGAAAGCTCAACCCGCTCCCCTCCAAGGGACTCCGGGAAGGAACACCGAGGCGCGGGTGCAGAGACTGCACTGCTCTCGTCCGGGATCTGGATTTTATAGTCTCTGAGTCTTGGCCGCTGATGGGATTACACGGCGCCAGGGGGCCAGGTGGTGGGTGTGACCCCCGCCTACTGGAATTTGGAGGATCTGGGTGGAAGATGCTCGACTCCAATTCGAGTAGGCTTGGAGGTCTCGGCCCCGGAACCCGCGTGGCTTTGTCCCTCTGCCAGTACCTTCAGGTGTGCAGAGAGTGGTCTCAGCATGGTGGTGGCTGGTCCTGGAGGTCTCCGGCTGCCGTAGCCCTGGCCGGGGCGGGGAGGAAAGCTCAACCCGCTCCCCTCCAAGGGACTCCGGGAAGGAACACCGAGGCGCGGGGGCAGAGACTGCACTGCTCTCGTCCGGGATCTGGATTTTATAGTCTCTGAGTCTTGGCCGCTGATGGGATTACACGGCGCCAGGGGGCCAGGTGGTGGGTGTGACCCCCGCCTACTGGAATTTGGAGGATCTGGATGGAAGATGCTCGACTCCAATTCGAGTAGGCTTGGAGGTCTCGGCCCCGGAACCCGCGTGGCTTTGTCCCTCTGCCAGTACCTTCAGGTGTGCAGAGAGTGGTCTCAGCATGGTGGTGGCTGGTCCTGGAGGTCTCCGGCTGCCGTAGCCCTGGCCGGGGCGGGGAGGAAAGCTCAACCCGCTCCCCTCCAAGGGACTCCGGGAAGGAACACCCAGGCGCAGGGGCAGAGACTGCACTGCTCCCGTCCGGGATCTGGATTTTATAGTCTCTGAGTCTTGGCCGCTGATGGGATTACACGGCGCCAGGGGGCCAGGTGGTGGGTGTGACCCCCGCCTACTGGAATTTGGAGGATCTGGGTGGAAGATGCTCGACTCCAATTCGAGTAGGTTTGGAGGTCTCGGCCCCGGAACCCGCGTGGCTTTGTCCCTCTGCCAGTACCTTCAGGTGTGCGGAGAGTGGTCTCAGCATGGTGGTGGCTGGTCCTGGAGGTCTCCGGCTGCCGTAGCCCTGGCCGGGGCGGGGAGGAAAGCTCAACCCGCTCCCCTCCAAGGGACTCCGGGAAGGAACACCCAGGCGCGGGGGCAGAGACTGCACTGCTCTCGTCCGGGATCTGGATTTTATAGTCTCTGAGTCTTGGCCGCTGATGGGATTACACGGCGCCAGGGGGCCAGGTGGTGGGTGTGACCCCCGCCTACTGGAATTTGGAGGATCTGGGTGGAAAGTGCTCGACTCCAATTCGAGTAGGCTTGGAGGTCTCGGCCCTGGAACCCGCGTGGCTTTGTCCCTCTGCCAGTACCTTCAGGTGTGCGGAGAGTGGTCTCAGCATGCTGGTGGCTGGTCCTGGAGGTCTCCGGCTGCCGTAGCCCTGGCCGGGGCGGGGAGGAAAGCTCAACCCGCTCCCCTCCAAGGGACTCCGGGAAGGAACACCCAGGCGCGGGGGCAGAGACTGCACTGCTCTCGTCAGGGATCTGGATTTTATAGTCTCTGAGTCTTGGCCGCTGATGGGATTACACGGCGCCAGGGGGCCAGGTGGTGGGTGTGACCCCCGCCTACTGGAATTTGGAGGATTTGGGTGGAAGATGCTCGACTCCAATTCGAGTAGGCTTGGAGGTCTCGGCCCCGGAACCCGCGTGGCTTTGTCCCTCTGCCAGTACCTTCAGGTGTGCGGAGAGTGGTCTCAGCATGGTGGTGGCTGGTCCTGGAGGTCTCCGGCTGCCATAGCCCTGGCCGGGGCGGGGAGGAAAGCTCAACCCGCTCCCCTCCAAGGGACTCCGGGAAGGAACACCCAGGCGCGGGGGCAGAGACTGCACTGCTCTCGTCCGGGATCTGGATTTTATAGTCTCTGAGTCTTGGCCGCTGATGGGATTACACGACGCCAGGGGGCCAGGTGGTGGGTGTGACCCCCGCCTACTGGAATTAGGAGGATCTGGGAGGAAGATGCTCGACTCCAATTCGAGTAGGCTTGGAGGTCTCGGCCCCGGAACCCGCGTGGCTTTGTCCCTCTGCCAGTACCTTCAGGTGTGCGGAGAGTGGTCTCAGCATGGTGGTGGCTGGTCCTGGAGGTCTCCGGCTGCCGTAGCCCTGGCCGGGGCGGGGACGAAAGCTCAACCCGCTCCCCTCCAAGGGACTCCGGGAAGGAACACCCAGGCGCGGGGGCAAAAACTGCACTGCTCTCGTCCGGGATCTGGATTTTATAGTCTCTGAGTCTTGGCCGCTGATGGGATTACACGGCGCCAGGGGGCCAGGTGGTGGGTGTGACCCCCGCCTACTGGAATTTGGAGGATCTGGGAGGAAGATGCTCGACTCCAATTCGAGTAGGCTTGGAGGTCTCGGCCCCGGAACCCGCGTGGCTTTGTACCTCTGCCAGTACCTTCAGGTGTGCGGAGAGTGGTCTCAGCATGGTGGTGGCTGGGCCTGGAGGTCTCCGGCTGCCGTAGCCCTGGCCGGGGCGGGGAGGAAAGCTCAACCCGCTCCCCTCCAAGGGACTCCGGGAAGGAACACCCAGGCGCGGGGGCACAGACTGCACTGCTCTCGTCCGGGATCTGGATTTTATAGTCTCTGAGTCTTGGCCGCTGATGGGATTACACGGCGCCAGGGGGCCAGGTGGTGGGTGTGACCCCCGCCTACTGTAATTTGGAGGATCTGGGAGGAAGATGCTCGACTCCAATTCGAGTAGGCTTGGAGGTCTCGGCCCCGGAACCCGCGTGGCTTTGTCCCTCTGCCAGTACCTTCAGGTGTGCGGAGAGTGGTCTCAGCATGGTGGTGGCTGGTCCTGGAGGTCTCCGGCTGCCGTAGCCCTGGCCGGGGCGGGGAGGAAAGCTCAACCCGCTCCCCTCCAAGGGACTCCGGGAAGGAACACCCAGGCGCGGGGGCAGAGACTGCACTGCTCTCGTCCGGGATCTGGATTTTATAGTCTCTGAGTCTTGGCCGCTGATGGGATTACACGGCGCCAGGGGGCCAGTTGGTGGGTGTGACCCCCGCCTACTGGAATTTGGAGGATCTGGGTGGAAGATGCTCGACTCCAATTCGAGTAGGCTTGGAGGTCTCGGCCCCGGAACCCGCGTGGCTTTGTCCCTCTGCCAGTATCTTCAGGTGTGCGGAGAGTGGTCTCAGCATGGTGGTGGCTGGTCCTGGAGGTCTCCGGCTGCCATACCCCTGGCCGGGGCGGGGATGAAAGCTCAACCCGCTCCCCTCCAAGGGACTCCGGGAAGGAACACTCAGGCGCGGGGGCAGAGACTGCACTGCTCTCGTCCGGGATCTGGATTTTATAGTCTCTGAGTCTTGGCCGCTGATGGGATTACACGGCGCCAGGGCGCCAGGTGGTGGGTGTGACCCCCGCCTACTGGAATTTGGAGGATCTGGGTGGAAGATGCTCGACTCCAATTTGAGTAGGCTTGGAGGTCTCGGCCCCGGAACCCGCGTGGCTTTGTCCCTCTGCCAGTACCTTCAGGTGTGCGGAGAGTGGTCTCAGCATGGTGGTGGCTGGTCCTGGAGGTCTCCGGCTGCCGTAGCCCTGGCCGGGGCGGGGAGGAAAGCTCAACCCGCTCCCCTCCAAGGGACTCCGGGAAGGAACACCCTGGCGCGGGGGCAGAAACTGCACTGCTCTCGTCCGGGATCTGGATTTTATAGTCTCTGAGTCTTGGCCGCTGATGGGATTACACGGCGCCAGGGGGCCAGGTGGTGGGTGTGACCCCCGCCTACTAGAATTTGGAGGATCTGGGTGGAAGATGCTCGACTCCAATTCGAGTAGGCTTGGAGGTCTCGGCCCCGGAACCCGCGTGGCTTTGTCCCTCTGCCAGTACCTTCAGGTGTGCGGAGAGTGGTCTCAGCATGGTGGTGGCTGGTCCTGGAGGTCTCCGGCTGCCATAGCCCTGGCCGGGGCGGGGAGGAAAGCTCAACCCGCTCCCCTCCAAGGGACTCCGGGAAGGAACACCCAGGCGCGGGGGCAGAGACTGCACTGCTCTCGTCCGGGATCTGGATTTTATAGTCTCTGAGTCTTGGCCGCTGATGGGATTACACGGCGCCAGGGGGCCAGGTGGTGGGTGTGACCCCCGCCTACTGGAATTTGGAGGATCTGGGTGGAAGATGCTCGACTCCAGTTCGAGTAGGCTTGGAGGTCTCGGCCCCGGAACCCGCGTGGCTTTGTCCCTCTGCCAGTACCTTCAGGTGTGCGGAGAGTGGTCTCAGCATGGTGGTGGCTGGTCCTGGAGGTCTCCGGCTGCCGTAGCCCTGGCCGGGGCGGGGAGGAAAGCTCAACCCGCTCCCCTCCATGGGACTCCGGGAAGGAACACCCAGGCGCGGGGGCAGAGACTGCACTGCTCTCGTCCGGGATCTGGATTTTATAGTCTCTGAGTCTTGGCCGCTGATGGGATTACACGGCGCCAGGGGGCCAGGTGGTGGGTGTGACCCCCGCCTACTGGAATTTGGAGGATCTGGGTGGAAGATGCTCGACTCCAATTCGAGTAGGTTTGGAGGTCTCGGCCCCGGAACCCGCGTGGCTTTGTCCCTCTGCCAGTACCTTCAGGTGTGCGGAGAGTGGTCTCAGCATGGTGGTGGCTGGTCCTGGAGGTCTCCGGCTGCCGTAGCCCTGGCCGGGGCGGGGAGGAAAGCTCAACCCGCTCCCCTCTAAGGGACTCCGGGAAGGAACACCCAGGCGCGGGGGCAGAGACTGCACTGCTCTCGTCCGGGATCTGGATTTTATAGTCTCTGAGTTTGGCCGCTGATGGGATTACACGGCGCCAGGGGGCCAGGTGGTGGGTGTGACCCCCGCCTACTGGAATTTGGAGGATCTGGGTGGAAGATGCTCGACTCCAATTCGAGTAGGCTTGGAGGTCTCGGCCCCGGAACCCGCGTGGCTTTGTCCCTCTGCCAGTACCTTCAGGTGTGCGGAGAGTGGTCTCAGCATGGTGGTGGCTGGTCCTGGAGGACTCCGGCTGCCGTAGCCCTGGCCTGGTCGGGGAGGAAAGCTCAACCCGCTCCCCTCCAAGGGACTCCGGGAAGGAACACCCAGGCGCGGGGGCAGAGACTGCACTGCTCTCGTCCGGGATCTGGATTTTATAGTCTCTGAGTCTTGGCCGCTGATGGGATTACACGGCGCCAGGGGGCCAGGTGGTGGGTGTGACCCCCGCCTACTGGAATTTGGAGGATCTGGGTGGAAGATGCTCGACTCCAATTCGAGTAGGCTTGGAGGTCTCGGCCCCGGAACCCGCGTGGCTTTGTCCCTCTGCCAGTACCTTCAGGTGTGCGGAGAGTGGTCTCAGCATGGTGGTGGCTGGTCCTGGAGGTCTCCGGCTGCCGTAGCCCTGGCCGGGGCGGGGAGGAAAGCTCAACCCGCTCCCCTCCAAGGGACTCCGGGAAGGAACACCCAGGCGCGGGGGCAGAGACTGCACTGCTCTCGTCCGGGATCTGGATTTTATAGTCTCTGAGTCTTGGCCGCTGATGGGATTACACGGCGCCAGGGGGCCAGGTGGTGGGTGTGACCCCCGCCTACTGGAATTTGGAGGATCTGGGTGGAAGATGCTCGACTCCAATTCGAGTAGGCTTGGAGGTCTCGGCCCCGGAACCCGCGTGGCTTTGTCCCTCTGCCAGTACCTTCAGGTGTGCGGAGAGTGGTCTCAGCATGGTGGTGGCTGGTCCTGGAGGTCTCCGGCTGCCGTAGCCCTGGCCGGGGCGGGGAGGAAAGCTCAACCCGCTCCCCTCCAAGGGACTCCGGGAAGGAACACCCAGGCGCGGGGGCAGAGACTGCACTGCTCTCGTCCGGGATCTGGATTTTATAGTCTCTGAGTCTTGGCCGCTGATGGGATTACACGGCGCCAGGGGGCCAGGTGGTGGGTGTGACCCCCGCCTACTGGAATTTGGAGGATCTGGGTGGAAGATGCTCGACTCCAATTCGAGTAGGCTTGGAGGTCTCGGCCCCGGAACCCGCGTGGCTTTGTCCCTCTGCCAGTACCTTCAGGTGTGCGGAGAGTGGTCTCAGCATGGTGGTGGCCTGTCCTGGAGGTCTCCGGCTGCCGTAGCCCTGGCCGGGGCGGGGAGGAAAGCTCAACCCGCTCCCCTCCAAGGGACTCTGGGAAGGAACACCCAGGCGCGGGGGCAGAGACTGCACTGCTCTCGTCCGGGATCTGGATTTTATAGTCTCTGAGTCTTGGCCGCTGATGGGATTACACGGCGCCAGGGGGCCAGGTGGTGGGTGTGACCCCCGCCTACTGGAATTTGGAGGATCTGGGTGGAAGATGCTCGACTCCAATTCGAGTAGGCTTGGAGGTCTCGGCCCCGGAACCCGCGTGGATTTGTCCCTCTGCCAGTACCTTCAGGTGTGCGGAGAGTGGTCTCAGCATGGTGGTGGCTGGTCCTGGAGGTCTCCGGCTGCCGTAGCCCTGGCCGGGGCGGGGAGGAAAGCTCAACCCGCTCCCCTCCATGGGACTCCGGGAAGGAACACCCAGGCGCGGGGGCAGAGACTGCACTGCTCTCGTCCGGGATCTGGATTTTATAGTCTCTGAGTCTTGGCCGCTGATGGGATTACACGGCGCCAGGGGGCCAGGTGGTGGGTGTGACCCCCGCCTACTGGAATTTGGAGGATCTGGGTGGAAGATGCTCGACTCCAATTCGAGTAGGCTTGGAGGTCTCGGCCCCGGAACCCGCGTGGCTTTGTCCCTCTGCCAGTACCTTCAGGTGTGCGGAGAGTGGTCTCAGCATGGTGGTGGCTGGTCCTGGAGGTCTCCGGCTGCCGTAGCCCTGGCCGGGGCGGGGAGGAAAGCTCAACCCGCTCCCCTCCAAGGGACTCCGGGAAGGAACACCCAGGCGCGGTGGCAGAGACTGCACTGCTCTCGTCCGGGATCTGGATTTTATAGTCTCTGAGTTTGGCCGCTGATGGGATTACACGGCGCCAGGGGGCCAGGTGGTGGGTGTGACCCCTGCCTACTGGAATTTGGAGGATCTGGGTGGAAGATGCTCGACTCCAATTCGAGTAGGCTTGGAGGTCTCGGCCCCGGAACCCGCGTGGCTTTGTCCCTCTGCCAGTACCTTCAGGTGTGCGGAGAGTGGTCTCAGCATGGTGGTGGCTGGTCCTGGAGGTCTCCGGCTGCCGTAGCCCTGGCCGGGGCGGGGAGGAAAGCTCAACCCGCTCCCCTCCAAGGGACTCCGGGAAGGAACACCCAGGCGCGGGGGCAGAGACTGCACTGCTCTCGTCCGGGATCTGGATTTTATAGTCTCTGAGTATTGGGCGCTGATGGGATTACACGGCGCCAGGGGGCCAGGTGGTGGGTGTGACCCCCGCCTACTGGAATTTGGAGGATCTGGGTGGAAGATGCTCGACTCCAATTCGAGTAGGCTTGGAGGTCTCGGCCCCGGAACCCGCGTGGCTTTGTCCCTCTGCCAGTACCTTCAGGTGTGCAGAGAGTGGTCTCAGCATGGTGGTGGCTGGTCCTGGAGGTCTCCGGCTCCCGTAGCCCTGGCCGGGGCAGGGAGGAAAGCTCAACCCGCTCCCCTCCAAGGGACTCCGGGAAGGAACACCCAGGCGCGGGGGCAGAGACTGCACTGCTCTCGTCCGGGATCTGGATTTTATAGTCTCTGAGTCTTGGCCGCTGATGGGATTACACGGCACCAGGGGGCCAGGTGGTGGGTGTGACCCCCGCCTACTGGAATTTGGAGGATCTGGGTGGAAGATGCTCGACTCCAATTCGAGTAGGCTTGGAGGTCTCGGCCCCGGAACCCGCGTGGCTTTGTCCCTCTGCCAGTACCTTCAGGTGTGCGGATAGTGGTCTCAGCATGGTGGTGGCTGGTCCTGGAGGTCTCCGGCTGCCGTAGCTCTGGCCGGGGCGGGGAGGAAAGCTCAACCCGCTCCCCTCCAAGGGACTCCGGGAAGGAACACCCAGGCGCGGGGGCAGAGACTGCACTGCTCTCGTCCGGGATCTGGATTTTATAGTCTCTGAGTCTTGGCCGCTGATGGGATTACACGGCGCCAGGGGGCCAGGTGGTGGGTGTGACCCCTGCCTACTGGAATTTGGAGGATCTGGGTGGAAGATGCTCGACTCCAATTCGAGTAGGCTTGGAGGTCTCGGCCCCGGAACCCGCGTGGCTTTGTCCCTCTGCCAGTACGTTCAGGTGTGCGGAGAGTGGTCTCAGCATGGTGGTGGCTGGTCCTGGAGGTCTCCGGCTGCCGTAGCTCTGGCCGGGGCGGGGAGGAAAGCTCAACCAGCTCCCCTCCAAGGGACTCCGGGAAGGAACACCCAGGCGCGGGGGCAGAGACTGCACTGCTCTCGTCCGGGATCTGGATTTTATAGTCTCTGAGTCTTGGCCGCTGATGGGATTACACGGCGCCAGGGGGCCAGGTGGTGGGTGTGACCCCCGCCTACTGGAATTTGGAGGATCTGGGTGGAAGATGCTCGACTCCAATTCGAGTAGGCTTGGAGGTCTCGGCCCCGGAACCCGCGTGGCTTTGTCCCTCTGCCAGTACCTTCAGGTGTGCGGAGAGTGGTCTCAGCATGGTGGTGGCTGGTCCTGGAGGTCTCCGGCTGCCGTAGCCCTGGCCAGGGCGGGGAGGAAAGCTCAACCCGCTCCCCTCCAAGGGACTCCGGGAAGGAACACCCAGGCGCGGGGGCAGAGACTGCACTGCTCTCGTCCGGGATCTGGATTTTATAGTCTCTGAGTCTTGGCCGCTGATGGGATTACACGGCACCAGGGGGCCAGGTGGTGGGTGTGACCCCCGCCTACTGGAATTTGGAGGATCTGGGTGGAAGATGCTCGACTCAAATTCGAGTAGGCTTGGAGGTCTCGGCCCCGGAACCCGCGTGGCTTTGTCCCTCTGCCAGTACCTTCAGGTGTGCGGAGAGTGGTCTCAGCATGGTGGTGGCTGGTCCTGGAGGTCTCCGGCTGCCGTAGCCCTGGCCGGGGCGGGGAGGAAAGCTCAACCCGCTCCCCTCCAAGGGACTCCGGGAAGGAACACCCAGGCGCGGGGGCAGAGACTGCACTGCTCTCGTCCGTGATCTGGATTTTATAGTCTCTGAGTCTTGGCCGCTGATGGGATTACACGGCGCCAGGGGGCCAGGTGGTGGGTGTGACCCCCGCCTACTGGAATTTGGAGGATCTGGGTGGAAGATGCTCGACTCCAATTCGAGTAGGCTTGGAGGTCTCGGCCCCGGAACCCGCGTGGCTTTGTCCCTCTGCCAGTACCTTCAGGTGTGCGGAGAGTGGTCTCAGCATGGTGGTGGCTGGTCCTGGAGGTCTCCGGCTGCCGTAGCCCTGGCCGGGGCGGGGAGGAAAGCTCAACCCGCTCCCCTCCAAGGGACTCCGGGAAGGAACACCCAGGTGCGGGGGCAGAGACTGCACTGCTCTCGTCCGGGATCTGGATTTTATAGTCTCTGAGTCTTGGCCGCTGATGGGATTACACGGCGCCAGGGGGCCAGGTGGTGGGTGTGACCCCCGCCTACTGGAATTTGGAGGATCTGGGTGGAAGATGCTCGACTCCAATTCGAGTAGGCTTGGAGGTCTCGGCCCCGGAACCCGCATGGCTTTGTCCCTCTGCCAGTACCTTCAGGTGTGCGGAGAGTGGTCTCAGCATGGTGGTTGCCTGTCCTGGAGGTCTCCGGCTGCCGTAGCCCTGGCCGGGGCGGGGAGGAAAGCTCAACCCGCTCCCCTCCAAGGGACTCCGGGAAGGAACACCCAGGCGCGGGGGCAGAGACTGCACTGCTCTCGTCCGGGATCTGGATTTTATAGTCTCTGAGTTTGGCCGCTGATGGGATTACACGGCGCCAGGGGGCCAGGTGGTGGGTGTGACCCCCGCCTACTGGAATTTGGAGGATCTGGGTGGAAGATGCTCGACTCCAATTCGAGTAGGCTTGGAGGTCTCGGCCCCGGAACCCGCGTGGCTTTGTCCCTCTGCCAGTACCTTCAGGTGTGCGGAGAGTGGTCTCAGCATGGTGGTGGCTGGTCCTGGAGGTCTCCGGCTGCCGTAGCCCTGGCCGGGGCGGGGAGGAAAGCTCAACCCGCTCCCCTCCAAGGGACTCCGGGAAGGAACACCCAGGCGCGGGGGCAGAGACTGCACTGCTCTCGTCCGGGATCTGGATTTTATAGTCTCTGAGTCTTGGCCGCGACCTCGGGCGGCGGGCTCTTCGCTGCTTACAGCATCGCTGGAGCGGGGGTGGTCCCGGCTGCCCCCGGCCACCGCGGCCACACAGCGGCGGGCGCGCGGCTCCCGGCGTTCACACCCAGCTGTGCTCAGAGCTTTCACATGGGTCTCTGCTCAGCAGGGCTTGAAGGTCATATGCGGATCAAACCCTGGTTGGCCGCATGTACGGAAAGTACCTTGTGTATGCTGTCTATCAATAGCCCATTAGGTCTTTGCTTCATCATAATGGAGGCATCAAGGAATGATGTTCATATTATGTGCCATTCACCCAAAACAATGATAGCTTTTGGAACGTTTGCTTTTGTTCGGTTTTCATTATATTTGTATGCTGGCAGGACTGTTAAGAAGGATGTATACAGGAGCTGGAGCGATAGTACAGTGGGTAGGGCATTTGCCTTGCACACATCTGATCTGGGTTGATTCCCAGCATCCCATAAGGTCGCCCAAGCACCACCAGGAGTAAATCCTGAGTGCAGAACCAGGAATAATCCCTGTGCATCATCAGATGTGACACACATACACACACACACACACACAAAGAAGTGTGTGTACAACTTTATTAATTTTAAGAGTCAATTATGACTCCTTTTCTATGTATGTGTATTGTGTAAACAAAGGAATTGATCTGTCACTTTAATAGCCTTCTTATAAAATATTTCCCCCAAAATTTATTTATTTACTTACAAAGCGGTTCATGATTGGGTTTCAGTCATATATGTTCCAATACCCATCCCTCTACCAGTGTACATTTCCCAGCATCAGTGTCCCCAGGTTTCCTCCCATCACCCACCCACCCACACTCCATGCCTGTCTCTATGGCAGGTGCTTTTCTTCTCTCTCTCTCTATCTCTCTCTCTCTCTCCACTTTGGGCATTATGGTTTGCAATATTGATATGAAAACTTATCCAGAATATCCTTTCCGTACTTTTAACCCTCAACTCTTGTCTAGTGTGATCATTCCCAGATATTATTGTTATAGAGATCTCTTCTCTATCTTACCTATCCTCTACCCCTCTCACACTTATGGTTAGTTCCAATTATTGACCAATCTTCCTAACCCCTGTTCTCCCTGGCCATGGATATTTTTCTTCTACTGTCTATATGTTTTTCATATAGAAATTCTTGATGAATAGAAATGTTCACACACATCCTTGTTCCGGAGCAATCATTCTTCACATGTCTTTTCTATTTGTTTCCACATCACTGATCATTCTTAACTATCTTTGGGCCTTTTGAGATTAATGATATTTCTGCTTGCATCACACTTTCTGATCTCCACTCCAGTGTCATCTAACGGCTGGTCTCACCTAAATACTGATTGAACCACCCTCTCTGTCTAGTTTCTCTTTAAACCTTTCCCTTTTTCATTGTGTCATGTCTGAGTTTATCACAGCTCAACGAGAAAGCCAGGACACAGGAGGGGAGTTGGAAATAACCTTAGCTCATTGTCATGGGCCCAGAGATCGTGAGGGCCTTGGGACTCTAACCCATTCACCAAAGGATTCAAAGACCAAGGCTGCATTTACCAAAATTACACTCCAAAGTTTCCCGATGAATCAAGAAAAATTAACTACAGCTTTTACTTACATTTCAGAGAAGATATGGTTTACAGGCATACATACAAAAGTATGTATGCAGCGATACCCACTTCACAGTGGGTAGGGTGCTTGCCTTGTGTGTGGCCAACCCAGGTTTGAGCCCCAATATCCCATAGGGTCCCCATGTAAGTAAGTAATGAATGCCTGAATGCTGAGCCAGGACTAACCCCTGAGCATTACCAGATGTGTCACAGAAAACAAAGAAGACAATATACAGTTACAGCTAGCTCTCCATTACATGGGAGCCAGTTGTATCTTTACAGAGCTCAGGGTCAGGGCAGCGTTTACCCAAACTTCCCCAGCACATATATAGCACAGCGGGTAGGGCGTCTGCCTTGCACGCAGCCAACATGGCCGACCCGAGTTCGATTCCTCTGCCCCTCTCGGAGAGCCCAGCAAGCTACCGAGAGTATCTCGCCCGCACGGCAGAGCCCTGCAAGCTCCCCATGAGGTATTCGATATGCCAGACACGGTAACAACAAAGTCTCCAATGGAGACATTACTGGGCCCGCTCGAGCAAATCGATGATCAACGGGAGGGCCTTTACTTACTTACTTACTATGTTTGCCACAAATCACAGAGTGTAATCAGAGTCAGCACAGAGCCACTCTGATTATTCAGGACCCAACAGTGCATGGATGATATTTTCTTGAACTATTAACCATGAGGGTGTTTCTGTCCTTAATTATGTGATATTATAGACGATGATCGGGTGCGTTCAGGGTGTTATGGCCGTAGCACAGTGGTAGGGCGTTTGCCTTACAAGCGGCCAACATGGCCGACCCAAGTTCAATTCCTCTGCCCCTCTTGGAGAGCCCAGCAAGCTACCGAGAGTATTTCGCCCGCGCGGCAGAGCCTGGCAAGCTACCTGTGACATATTCGATATGCCAAACACAGTAACAACAAATCTCATGATGGAGACATTACTGGGCCCGCTCGAGCAAATCGATGAACAATGGGAGAACCGTGACCGTGATAGACGATGATAGCAAATAACTTTATCACAATAATTAAAGCAAATTTGAAACTTAACAGTCGCAACTCCCACCTCCACACGCCTGCTCAACAGATGATTTCCCAGCATCCCACAGATATGTCCTGGATAGTACCTGGAATATTATATAAGTTGCATAGTGTTATTCAAATGCCAGAGAAATTGCAAATGTCAGTAGCTCATATTCTATATAAATTACATCTAGGGTCTGGATCGATAGTACACTGGGTAGGAAATTTGCATTGCACACGACCGACCGGAGTTCAGTCTCTGGCATCCCATATACTTCCCCTGAGCACCACCAAGAGTAATTCCTGAGTGCAGAGCCAGGAGTGACCTCTGAGCATTGCCAGGTGTGACCCAAAAAGCGAAAAAATATATATAAATAAAATAAAATAATTTCTCTAGTAGTCATGCTGTGGCCATAAACATTTAAAAAAGGTTTGAAAGCATACATCTGAAACAAATGTGGTTTGTAATTCCATACTGCCTCAGTCCAAATAAAATATAGAAGTAATTTGAGAAATCATCATGAGTTTCTGCTCAATCCTTCTAGGGCCTTCCACCACATGGACACCAAGAACCTTACAGGAATCACAGAATTTCTCCTCCTAGGATTTTCTGAAGATTCAGAGCTGCAGTCCCTCATATTTGTGCTTTTCCTGTCCATGTACCTGATCACCATGCTGGGGAACCTGCTCATTATCCTGGCCGTGGGCTCAGACTCCCACCTCCACACGCCCATGTACTTCTTCCTGTCCAACCTGTCCTTTGTGGACATCTGCTTCACCTCCACCACCATCCCCAAGATGCTGGTGAATATCCAGACACACAGCAAAGCCATCAGCTATGCAGACTGCATCACTCAGATGTACTTTTTCCTCCTGTTTGTTGTGATGGACATTTGTCTTCTAGCAGTGATGGCCTATGACCGATACGTGGCCATCTGCCACCCTCTGCACTACACGGTCATCATGAACCCCCACCTCTGTGGGCTGCTGCTTCTGCTGTGCTGGTTTATTAGTGTTCTGGATTCTCTGTTGGAAAGTTCGATGGTTCTGTGGCTCTCCTACTGCCCAGATGTGGCGATTCCCCACTTTTTCTGTGAACTAAACCAGCTGATCCACCTTGCCTGCTCAGACACGTTCGTCAGTGATGTGGTCACGTATGCAGCAGCATTGCTGCTGGCTGGAGGTGCTTTCACAGGGATTATTTATTCCTACACTAAGATCGTTTCCTCCATCCGCCGAATCTCCTCGGCTCAGGGGAAGTATAAAGCCTTTTCCACCTGTGCATCCCACCTTTCCGTGGTCTGCTTGTTCTACTGTACTGCCCTAAGCGTGTACCTGAGCTCTGCTGTGACCCGGAATTCCCAGTCGAGTGCAATCGCCTCAGTGATGTACACAGTGGTCACCCCCATGCTGAACCCTTTCATCTACAGTCTCCGGAACAAAGACATTAAGAGAGCTCTGAAGAATCTCATTGGGAAGAAAACAACGATAGGACATGATTGATTCCTAGGAATAAAGTTGCTTCTGTTATTTCAACACTCACTTCTTGACAGCCAGACAAGTGTGATATTTTTGTTCCCTGTGCAATGAGACTTGCTTCATTTATTTCTTGCTGGCGTTGCCCGTAATTTTGATTGTCTGTTCTCTGCTTTCTTTAGTATGAAGGTCTTTTTAACAGGTCTATACCTATCCCCTCTAATGTATTCTCATATGAACCTAAAATATTTGGCATTTCCCATATTTAAAAGAATCAATTTTATTAGTATGTGTATTATTTTACACATATGCAGCACTGCACTGTGCTCCCATTGTTCATCGATTTGCTCAAGCGGGCCCAGTAACGTCTCCATCTTTTGAGACTTGTTGTTACTGTGTTTGGCATATTGAATACATCATGGGTAGCTTGCCAGGCTTTGCTGTGCGGGAAAGATACTCTAGGTAGCTTGCCAAGCTCTCCAAGAGGGGCGGAGGAATGGAACCCAGCTCAGCCAGGCTGGCTGCACACAAGGCAAACGCCCTACCACTGTGCTATCGCTCCAGCCCATCATACATGTATGTATATATAAATGCATATTTAATCACCATGAGATACATAGTTACAGAGTTGTTTTTGATTGGGTTTCAGTTCTATAATGTTTGATCACCCATCCTTTCACCACTGTACATTTTCCATCACCAATGTCCCCAGTTTTCTCCTGCCTCCCTCCCCTGAGCCTACCTCTATGGCAGGTGCTTTTCTTCTTTCTCTCTGGCTCCCTTTATTTTCTTTTAGGCATTATAGTTTGCAATAAAGGCACTGAAAGGTTATTACGTTTGTGCCTTAACTTACTTTCGGCATTCAGTTCTTTTGCAGCTGATCCTATCCAACTCTCTTTGGCATAGTGGTCCCTTCTCTCTCCTAGCTGCCCTCCCCCACCATCACTTGTGGCAAGCTGACTTTGGAATACTTTATCCTCAGGGAGCGATCTTAAGTATTGTAAGCAGTGGAGGATTATCACCACTTTCCTGGTGATCCTGATGTGGTTAAGACATATAGCATTCACATAAACTTACTTTACCTCAATAAATTAATAAGTCAACAAAACAAATCTTCATTTCTAAGAAAAACCAATTTATTCTTAATGTATATTGATTCTACTATGTTAATTTGAAGGTGTGAGACTTCACAAAAAAATCTGTATAAAACTTACTTCATTTTCCCTTTGATGGGCAACATTTACCCTGCCCTTTGTGCTTCCTGGTGTGTAGACATCATATGTTCAGGTCAGAGAGTCACATTCTCTTGTGTCAATCTGGTCTGTCTTCAGAGTGCCTAGGAGGTCACTGAAAAGTGGTGAGCAAGGCATGTTTCCAGTGTTCCATGTATATAGAAACTTGATTTTATGTATTTTATTAATAGCGTCAGATGAATCGTACATATAATAAAGCAGAACTTTGAATTACATTCTGTGTAACTAGGAAACTCTTTTGTGAATCTACTTATTTTGATGGGCCAAAGAGATAGTAAAGAGTTAAGGCTACTTGTCTTGCATCCCACTAATCCTGGTTTCTATCCCCAACACCGTGTATGTTCCCTGAACACCAGGAGTCACTCCTGAGCACAGAGCCAGGAATTGCCTCTGAGAACAGCTAAGTGTGACTCCAAAGTCTCAACATAAAGTAATAAATACATAAATAAATTAATAAATGAACATGGAAGATGGGTGACCACATAAGAGAGAGTTTGTTCACTGGGTTGAAGTATAGGCTTCCCTATTTATAATATTTTATTGGGATAATGTATAGACTTCTCTATTTACAGTATTTTTAAAATTAATGAATCACTATGAGGTACAGTTACAGACTTACGAACTTTCATACTTACATTTCAGTCATACAATGACTCATCCCTCCACCAGTACCCATTCACCACCACCAATGTTCCTAGTATCTCTTCCATCACCTCCAACCCATCCCCCACCCCACCCTTCCCCACCCCCACCTCTGTGACAGGCACATTCTGTTTCACTCTCTCTCTCTCTCTCTCTCTCTCTCTCTCTCTCTCTCTCTCTCTCTCTCTCTCCTTTTCGGTGTTGTGGTTTGTAATACAGGTATTAAGTGGCCATCATGTTTAGTCTATAGTTTATTTTCAGCACACATCTCCCATTCCCAGTGGACCCTCTAAGCATTCTTTACTTGGTGGTTCCTTCTCTATCTGAGCTGCCTTTTGCCCCAGAATGTGAGGACGGCTTCCAAGCCGTAGGGCAATCTTTCTGGTCCTTATATCTACTATCCTTGGGTGTTAGTCTCCCATTTCATTAATTTATATTCCACAAATGAGTGCAGTTCCTCTCTTTCAGACTCATTGCACTTAACATGGTACTCTCCATGTTGATCCACTTATATGCAAATTTCATGACTTCATCTATTCTAAAAGCTGCATGGTATTCCATTGTAAGTGTGCCAAAGTTTCTTTAACCAGTTATCTGTTCTTGGATACTTGGTTTTTTTCCCAGATTCTGGCTATTGTAAACAGTGCTGCAATGAACATACAAGTTCAGATGTCATTTCTACTGTACTTTATTGCTCTCTGGGATATGTTGTCAGAAGTGGTACTACTGGTCAAATGGGAGATCAATTCCTAATTTTTTGAGAATCGTCCATACTGTTTTCAAAAGGGCTGAAACCAGTTGGCGTTCCCACCAGCAGTAAAGGAGAGTCCCTTTCTCCCCATATCCACACCACCACCAGTTGCTTTTTGTTCTTCTGGATGTGTGCCAGTCTCTGTGGTGTGAGACGATATCTCATTTTTGTTTTGATCTGCATCTTCCTGATGATTAGTGATGAAGAGCATTTTTTTTTCATGTGCCTTTTGGCCATTCGGATTTCTTCTTAGAGAAAGTTTCTGTTCATTTCATCCCCCCATTTTCTGATGGGATTGGCTATTTTCTTCTTATAGAGTTCAATCAGTGCTTTGTATATCCTTGATATCAATCCCTTATCAGATGGGTATTGGGTGAATATCCTTTCCCATTCTGTAGACTGTCTTGGTATTCTGGTCACTGTTTCTTTTGAGGTACAGAAGCTTCTTAGTTTAAGATCGTCCCATTAATTTCTCTCTGTTTCCACTTGCTTGGTCAGTGGGGTGTCATCTTTGAAAATACCTTTAGCTTTAATGTCGTGGAGGGTTTTGCCTACCTTTTCTTCAATGTACTTTATGTATTCTGGTCGGATGCTGACTCTTGTGCATGGTGTGAGGTAGAGGTCTGAGCCCAGTTTTTTTGCATGTAGCTGTCCAGTTTTGCCAGCACCATTTGTTAAAGAGGCTTTCCTTGCTCCACTTCACATTTCTTGCTCCCTTATCAAAGATTGGGCTGGAGCGATAGCACAGCGGTAGGGCGTTTGCCTTGCACGCAGCCAACATGGCCGACCTGAGTTCTATTCCTCCGCCCCTCTTGGAGAGTCTGGCAAGCTCCCCATGATGTTTTCGATATGCCAAACACAGTAACAACAAAATCTCCAATGGAGACGTTACTGGGCCCGCTCGAGCAAATCGATGAACAACGGGAGGGCCTTTACTTTTACCTTTATCAAAGATTAGATGATCATACATTTGAGGGTGTGTGTGTGTGTGTAGGAATATTCAACCCTGTTCCATTGGTCTGCGACTCTGCCTTTGTTCCAATACCATGCTGTTTTAATTATTACCACTTTGTAGTAGAGTTTGAGGTTAGGGAAGGTGATATCTCCCATCTTCTTTTTCCCAAGAACTGCTTTAGCTATTCATTGGGGTTTGTTGTTCCAAATGAATTTCAGTAGTGTTTGAACTATTTCTTTGAAGAATTTCATGAGTATCCTTATAGGAATCGCATTGAATCTGTATAATGCTTTGGGAAGTATTGCCATTTTGACAATGTTAATTCTTCCAACCCATGAGCAGGGGATATGTTTCCATTTCCTCATGTTCTCTTTTATTTTATGAAGTAGCATTTTGTAGTTTTGTTTTTATAGGTCCTTTACCTCCTTAGTTAAAGCTGATTCTGAGGTACTTGATTTTCTGGGGCATGATTGTGAATGGGATTGCTTTTTTCATGCTACTTTCTTCTCTCTCATTGTTTGCGTATAGGAAAGCCATGGACTTTTGGGTATTGATTTTATAACCTGTGACTTTACTGTGTGAGTCTATTGTTTCTAGGAACTTCTTTGTAGAAGCTTTAGGGTTCTCTTAATATAGTATTATATCATCTGCAAATAGTGAGAGCTTGACTTCCTCTTTTACTATTTGGATGCCCTTAATACATTTTTCTTGACTTACCACTGGAGAGATAGCACAGTGGGTAGGGCATTTGCCTTGCACGTGGCTGACCAAGCCGCCCCATGTTCGATTCCTCCACTCCTGTTGTAGAGCCTGGCAAGCTACCAAGAGTATCACCCGCACGGCAAAGCCTGGCAAGCTACCTGTGACATTTTCGATATGTCAAACACAGTAACAATAAGTCTTGCAATGGAGATGTTACTGGTGCCCGCTCGAGCAAATTGATGAACAATGGGAGGACGGTGCTACAGTGCTACCACTATTGCAAATACTTGCAGTACTATCACTATCATCCCATTGGTCGTCAAATTACTCAAGCGGGCACCAGTAACGTCTCTATTCTGCCCAACCCTGAGATTTTAGCAGCCTCTTTTTACTCGTCTTTTCCCAACGATTGGAGGCTCTTTCAGAGTCAGGGTAATGAGTCCTATTGTCATTACTGTATTTGGCATATCTAATACACCACAGGGACCTTGCCAGGCTCTGCCAGCACAGAGGTGATGAGAATGGGCATTGAACAGAAGTGATGAGAGTGGACATCCTTGTCCTGTCCCTGATATTAGAGGGCAGGCTCTTAGTTTCTCCCCATTGAGGATAATGCTTACCATAGACTCCCTGTGTCTGCTCATTAAGCCTCCTTTCCTTGCTTGCTCCAACCCCTGCGAGTATGATATTCCTCTGGGATGCTGCTTGGACAGGATGGAAATTTCCTGTTGGTTCTAGGTTTTTCAGAATGTCTTGTTAAGTGTTATCCTGGGTGTAGTATCGGTTATTCTGGGTGTAGAGGGGTGTATACATTATGTAGATGTCTAGTATTGGGTTCCAGCCCTCTTGGCTGGGATGGCCTATGATTGCTGTGTGGCCATCTACACCCTTCCAATTACAGTCATCATGAACCCACAGTTCATGAGACCCCCCATTCTAGGTCCAGATCCCAATTGTTTCGAATTCCTTTTTAGAAACCTCCATGTTTTTGTGGCTGTTCTTCTGTCCAGATATAAAAGTTCCTCATTATTTCTGGGAACTCAATCAGGTTCCTGATGATTTAATGTTTTGGTTTTCAATGTGTTCTTAGAGGGTACCCTTCTGGCTGGGATCCTTTCCTCTTGCTTTGTGACTGTCTCCTCCATAAGGAGAATCTTAACTGCTCCTGGGAAGTATAAAGAAAAGAATAGAGTAGGATACTCTACATTTGAAGGCTGTCTGCTGATTGGCTACAGGAACTACTCAAGACTCTGCACTTCCTGTACCCATTGGATTCTGATGTGCTCACTCACTGCCCTGAATGACTCTGTCAACTCAAGCAAAGACTCTCTGGCTGGGAGCCTGGGGGCGGGGGAGGGATATGGGGCTGAATAAGTGGCCAGTCTCTGAGCTCACAAGGGCTTCTCAGGGCACCTTAAGCTTGGACAGTCCTTGTGTGTTGTCTGCCTCATTCTCTTCAACGGACCCACTGGATGGAGGTTGAAGATGTCAGATAATTGGCTTCATTGTGCTAAATTACCACAGAATTCATCTGATACTTAACAAGACATTCTGGAAAACACAGAACCAGCAGGAAATTTCCAGCCTGTCCAATCAGCATCCCAGAGGAATATCATGCTCGCAGAGGTTGGAGCAAGCAAGGAAAGGAGGCTTAATGAGCAGACACAGGGAGTGTTAAATATCTCTTCTGCCTGGCACCCCATGTTCCGCCCAGAGCAGGCAAGACTGGTGGCTTTGCAGTCCTGAGTCTCCTTCCACTGTCCTATCTTGACTCATCTATCTCACGCCAGCTGACAGGTGGGAATTTGTGTTTCTACCCTGGTGAAGCTTCATGTCCTATAGATGCTGCAAGGAGAAAGTCAGAGAGTATCAGAGGCCAACAGAGAGCCATCCCACCTAGTTCAGATATTCACCATTAATGTTTTAATGTTTTTTGGATTGTGAGTTAATCCATTACTTAATGTGTTGCTTAGGGTGAGCAGAAAGTAAGTGATTATGGAATAAGAAACAGATGGTTCAATGTTGGCAATGCAATGAGATGAATGGAGGAAAAAGGGAAAAGAAGAAATTTGATTAAAATTCTTCTAGTAAAATAGAACAAATGTCCAAAGATCTTTGTAACTAATTGAAGTGGATGAATAGGGTGCTGTCTATTGGAGTGGGGGTGGCGGCAGTTAGTGACCCTATAGCTCTTTTATCATGGTGATGAGCTGGAGCAATAGCACAGTGGGTAGGGCGTTTGCCTTGCATGGGGCCAACCCGGGTTCGATTCCTCTGTTCCTCTCAGAGAGCCTGGCAAGCTACCGAGAGTATCCAGCATGCATGGCAGAGTCTAGCAAGCTCCCTGTGGTGTATTCGATATGCCAAAAACAGTAACAACAAAATATCACAATGGAGACATTACTGGTGCCCACTTGAGCAAATCGATGAACAACGGGAGGACAGTGTTACAGATGTTCTCCTGCAATTAAAGGAGACTCGGACCTATGAATGTGTGAAAACATTTTCTTGAACAGGAGCAGTCATGCACTAGACACCTTACCCTGCCGTCTTCTCTCTGAGGGTTTTTATCTGACTGTGTGAAAGGGACTTTGCAATGAGCTTACATTCTAATTATTTCCTTTCCTGAGTGACCTGACATATCTGCATACTTATCAGACTGGCATATTGTTTTGTGTTTTTATTTATTTAGGGGCTTTCACATGGGTCTCTGCTCAGCAGGGCTTGAAGGTCATATGGGGAGCCAGGCATCCAAACCCGGTTGGCCGCATGTACGAAAAGTACCATGTGTATGTTGCCTATCTATAGCCCATTGGGTCTTTGGCTTCAGCATGATGAAGGCATCAAAGAATGGTGTTCGTATTACATGCCATTCACCCAAAACAATGATAGCTTTTGGAATGTTTGCTTTTGTTCGGTTTTCATTATATTTGTATACTGGTAGGACTGTTAAGAAGGATGTACACAGGGGCTGGAGCAATAGTACAGCAGGTAGGGCATTTGCCTTGCACATGGCTGATCTGGGTTCGATTCCCAGCATCCCATATGGTCCCCTGAGCACCATCAGGAGTAACTCCTGAGTGCAAAGCCAGAACTAAACCCTGTGCATTATCGAGTTTGACCCAAAAAGCCAAAAAAAAAGGATGTGTACAACTTTATTAATTTTCAGAGTCAATAGGACTCCTTTTCTATGAATGTGTAGTGTGTAAACAAAGGAATTGATCTGTCACTTTCATAGCCTTCACATAAAAATTATTCGCCCCCCAAATTTATTTATTTATTTATTTATTTACAAAGCTACTCATCATTGGGTTTCAGTCATGTTCCAACAGCTATCCCCCTACCAGTGTACATTTCCCAGCACCAGGGTCTGCAAATAACCTCCCATCACAACCCACCCCAACTCTTTTGTTCCCTCTCTCTCTCTGTCCCTCTCTCTCGCTTCTTTTCTCTCTCTCTCTTTCTCTATTTCTCTTTCTCTTTATCTCTCTCTCTTTTTCTCTCCTATTGGACACTGTGGTTTGCAATATTGATATTGAAAGTTTATCCAGAACATCCCTTCCCTACTTTTAACCCTCAGCTCTTGTCCAGCATGATCATTCCCAGTCATTACTGTCATTGTGGTCTTTTCTCTATTTTACCTACCCTCTGCCCCGCCCACACTTGTGGTTAGTTCCAACCATTGACAAGTCTTCCTAACCCCTGTTTTCCCTTCTACTATCTATATTTTTTCATATAGAAATTCTTGATGAATAGAAATGTTCACACACATCCTTGTTCTGGAGAAATCATTCTTCACATGTCTTTTTTTATTTGTTTCCACATCACTGTTCATTCTTAACTTTCTTTGGGCCTTGGGATTAAAGATATTTCTGCTTGCATCATAATTTCTGATCTCTGCTCCACTGTCACCTAATGGCTGGTCTCACCTAAATACCTGTTGAGTCACCTCAATGTCTAGTTTCTCTTTAATCCTTTCCCTTTTTCATTGATTCATGTCTGAGTTTACCACCACTCAATGAGACAGCCACAGGACACAGTAGGGGAATTGGAAATAAGATTAGTTTATCATGGGCCCAGAGATCATGAGGGCCATGGCACTCTAATCCATTTGACAAAGGATTCAAATATTCATTTATGCTCTAAAACTACACTGCTAAGTTTCAAAGTGAATGATGCAAAATTAAATACAGTTTTTACTTATATTTCAAAGAAGATATGGTTTACAGGCATACATCCAAATAGGGGTCTGCAGTAATACCCACCCTACAGGGTGCTTGCCTTGTGTGTGACCAACCCAGGTTGAGCTGAATATTCCATAGGGCCTCCCAAACCCACCAGGAGGAAGTCCTGAATGCAGAGCCAGGAGTAACCCCTGAGCATCACCAGGTGTGGCACAGAAAACAAAGAAGACAAAATACAGTTACAGCCAGCTCTCCATTGCAGGGGAGCCAGTTGTCTCCTTACAGAGCTCAGGGTCAAGGCACTGTTTTCCCCAAACCTCCCCAGCACAAGTGTTTGCCATAAATCCCTGGATGTAGACAAAGTCAGCACAAAGTCGCTCTTTTTCAGGACCCAAGAGTGCATGGTTGATGTTTTCTCAAACTATTAAACATGAGGGTGTTTCTGTCCTTAATTAAATGATATTACAGATGATGATAGCAAATAATTTTAACAAATAATTAAAGCAAATTTGGAACATAACAATTGCAACCCCTCTCAACAGAGGATTTCCCAGCATCCCACAGGTTGGTTCTGGGTAGTACTTGAAATAGCACAGCGGGTAGGGCATTTGCCTTGCACACAGCCTACCTGGGTTCGATTCCTCTGCCCCTATCAGAGATCCCGGCAAGATACTGAGAGTATCCTGCCTGCACGGCAGAGCCTGGCAATACCCATGGCATATTCAGTATGCCAAAAACAGTAACAACAATTCTCACATGGGGATGTCACTGGTTGCCTGCTCGAGCAAGTCAATGAACAATGGGACAACAGTGCTACAGTGGCTGCAGTACCTGAAATATTGTCTTAACTTGCTTATAGTGTTGCTCAAATGCCTGATCAATGTTATCTTGGGAAAAGGCTGAAATAAGGACAAAATCATATAGAGAGGTGCCCAAGGGAATGGTACCTGTACTTAAGCAATGGGAATAGATAAATAGTGCCATCATAATGTACTAAAATTAACCTTTTGGCTTCAAATGTCAGTAGTTCATACCGTATATAAATTATATCTCAGGGCCGGGTTGATAGTATAGTGGGTAGGGCATTTGCCTTGCACGTGACCCACCGGGGTTCGATCCCCAACATCGCATATGGTCCCAGAGCACCACCAGGAGTAATTACTGAGTGCAGAGCCAAGAGTAACCCCTGAGCAGTGCCAGATGTGACCAAAAAGCGAAAAAATAAAATAAAATAAATTATATCTCTAGTAGTCATGCTGTGGCCATAAACATTTAAAAAGGGTTTGAAATCATGCATCTGAAACAAATGTGGTTTGTAATTGCATACTGCCTCAGTCCAAATAAAAATATAGAAGTAATTTGAGAAATCATCATGAGTTTCTGCTCAGTCCTTCTAGGGCTTTCCAGCACATGGATGCCAAGAACCTTACAGGAATCACAGAATTTCTCCTTCTAGGATTTTCTGAGGATCCAGAGCTGCAGCCCCTCATCTTTGTGTTTTTTCTGTCCATGTACCTGATCACCGTGCTGGGGAACCTGCTCATCATCCTGGCCATCAGCTCAGACCCCCGCCTCCACACGCCCGTGTACTTCTTCCTGTCCAACCTGTCCTTTGTGGACATCTGCTTCACCTCCACCACCGTCCCCAAGATGCTGGTGAACATCCAGACACACAGCAAAGTCATCAGCTATGCAGACTGCATCACCCAGATGTACTTTTTCCTCGTGTTTGTTGTGATGGATATTTGTCTTCTAGCTGTGATGGCTTATGACCGCTTTGTGGCCATCTGCCATCCACTGCACTATAGGGTCATCATGAATCCCCGGGTCTGTGGGCTGCTGCTTCTGCTGTGCTGGATTGTTAGCGTTCTGGACTCTGTGGTCGAAAGTTTGGTGGTGCTGTGGCTCTCCTACTGCCCAGATGTGGAGATCCCCCACTTTTTCTGTGAACTAAACCAGCTGATCCACCTTGCCTGCTCAGACACGTTTGTCAGTGATGTGGTCATGTATGCAGCAGCATTGCTGCTGGCCGGAGGTGCCTTCACTGGGATCATTTATTCCTACACTAAGATCGTTTCCTCCATCCGCCGAATCTCCTCGGCTCAGGGGAAGTATAAAGCCTTTTCCACCTGTGCATCCCACCTTTCCGTGGTCTGCTTGTTCTACTGTACGGCCCTAAGTGTGTACCTGAGCTCTGCAGTGACCCGGAATTCCCAGTCGAGTGCTATCGCCTCGGTGATGTACACAGTGGTCACCCCCATGCTGAACCCCTTCATCTACAGTCTCCGGAACAAAGACATCAAGAGGGCTCTGAAGAATCTTATCAGGAAGAAAATAACGGTAGGACATGATTCCTAGGCTGGAGCGATAGCACAGCGGGTAGGGCGTTCCCCTTACAAGCGGCCAACATGGCCGACCCGAGTTCGATTCCTCTGCCCCTCTCGGAGAGCCCGGCAAGCTACCGGCAAGCTACCGAGAGTATTCGATATGCCAGACACAGTAACAACAAAGTCTCCAATGGAGACGTTACTGGGCCCGCTCGAGCAAATCGACGATCAATGGGAGGTATTTATATATTATATATTATATATGATTCCTAGGAATGAATAAGGTTCAGTTATTTCAACACACACTTCTTGAGAGCAAGACAAGTGTGATATTTTTGATCCCTGTGCAATGAGACTTGCTTCAGTTATTTCTTTCTGGCGTTGCCTATAATTTTTTTTGATTGTCTCTTCTCTGCTTTCTTTAGTATGAAAGTCTTTTTAACAGGTCTATACCTACCCCCTCTAATGTATTCCCACATGAACCTAAAATATTTGTAATTACCCATGTTTTTGTAACTTATATAGAAGACTTTGAGACAGTTTTTTTAATTGAATAACTTTTTTCATTAAATTACAATTTAAATTAACTTTATTCTTTGACCTTAGTTGCCCATATTTAAAAGAATCTATTATATTAATATGTGTATTATTTTACATAAATGTAGCACTGCACTGCCCACTATCCTCTTGTTGTTTATCGATTTGCTCCAGCGGGCACCAGTAACATCTCACAACAAATTGTGATACTTGTTGTTACTGTTTTTTGGCATATTGAATACATCACTGGAGCTTGCCAGGCTTTGCCGTGATATGAATAAATAATTTCATCTTTCCAGCCGGCTGGAGCGAAAGCACAGAGGTAGGACGTTTGCCTTGCACACAGCCACCATGGCCGACCCGAGTCCAATTCCTCCGCCCCTCTCGGAGAACCCGGCAAGCTACCGAGAGTATCTCTCCTGCAGTGCAGAGCCTGGCAAGCTACCCGTGACGTACTCGATATGCCAAACACAGTAACAACAAAGTCTCCAATGGAGACATTACTGGGCCCACTCGAGCAAATCGATGAACAACGGGAAGGCAGTGACTGACAGTGACTGACATATATCAGTTTAACAAAATGACAACACATCTGGCCACCCAAAACCTACCAGGAGTGATCCCTGAACTCAGATCCAGAAGTAAGCCCACAGCAATGTCAGATGTGACTAAAAACCAAATCCATTCTCAAATATTAACTCTTTTTAAAAATTTTTCTTGGCTTATTGGGTCACACCTGGTGATGCTCAGGGGTAATTCTTGGTTCTGCATTCAGAAGTGAGTCCTGGCGGTGCTCAGGGGACCATATAGGATGCCAGGAATTGAACCCAGGTTGTCTGCATGCAAGGCAAATGCCCTTTCCACTGTGCTATTGCTCCAGCCCCAAATGTTAACTCTTCAAACAGAAGACATAGCACGGGAAACAAGGCACAGGCCTTAGATGCAACTGACCCTATTTCAATTCCTGATGCTGTGTATGATCTCCCAGGCACAACTGGGGATCATTTCTGATCTCAGAGCCGGGATTAGCTCCTGAGCACAGCTGAGTGTGACCCAACCTTCTCCTACCACTCTTCTACCTAAAGCTTTATTTTTGCCACTCTCAGATTTACTGAGGGATTATTTCCAGCTCTGTACTCAGGAATCACTCCTGGCACTACTCAAGGGACCATATGGAATATAGGGGTTAAACCCAGGCACTCCGTGTGCAAGGGAAATGCCCTATACACTGCACTTGCATTATCACTTTGTCCCTCTATCCCCCAAAACTTTTTTTATATACACATAAATGTATGTATATATAAATACATATATTTTTAAAATTGAATCACCATGAGATATACAGTTATAGAGCTGTTTTTGATTGGGTTTCAGTCATATAATGTTTGATCACCCATCCTTTCACCACTGTACATTTTAACATCACCAATGTCTCCAGTTTTGTTCCTGCTTCCCTCCCCTGAGCCTACCTCTATGGCAGGTGCTTTTCTTCTTTCTCTCTGGCTCTTTCTCTTTTCTTTTAGGCATTATAGTTTGCAATAAAGGCACTGAAAGGTCATTATGTTTGTGCCTTAACTTACTTTCGGCATTCAGTTCTTCTCCAGGTGATCCTATCCAACTCTCTTTGGCATAGTGGTCACTTCTCTCTCCTAAGTGCCCTCCCCCTCAACCACCACTTGTATCAAGCTAACTTTAGAATACTTTATCCTCAGTGAAGGACCTTAGGCACTGTAGGTGGTGGAGGATTATCGCCACTTTCCTGGTGATTCTGATGTGGTAACATTGGTCAAGACATACAGCATTCACACATTTGTAAACTCACTTTGATCACTTGATCACTTGACTTCCCACTAATCATTGATTTGCTCGAGCGGGCACCAGTAACATCTCCATTTGTTCCTGTCGCGTGCTAGTGTAGCCCAATGGCGTCTGTTCATTCTAGGAACACAAAGAGCCTCAAACTGTTCGTTTGGGGTCTTGACAAAGAAGTCTGACCATCTTGTAGGTGGATGGCCATGCAGTCTTTTGACATCCCGTGGAATCCAGTCGGTAATGGCTCTAGTCCAGCAGTCATCTCCAAATCTTATTACGTGTCCAGCCCATCTGATTTTCGATGCCTTGGCAAATGAGACAGCATCCCTGAAAACTCACTTTACCTCAGTAAGTTAATAAGTCAAAAAACAAATCTTCTTTTATAAGAAAGGTAAAGGTAAAGGCCCTCCCGTTGATCGTCGATTTGCTCGAGCGGGCCCAGTAACGTCTCCATTGGAGACTTTGTTGTTACTGTGTCTGGCATATCCAATACTCTCGGTAGCTTGCCGGGCTCTCCGAGAGGGGCGGAGGAATCGAACTCGGGTCGGCCATGTTGGCCGCTTGTAAGGCGAACGCCCTACCCGCTGTGCTTATTTTTAATGTACATTGATTCTACTATGTTAATTTGAAGGTGTGAAACGCCACAAAAAAACCTGTATAAAACTTATTTCATTTTTCCTTTGATGGGCAACATTTACCCTGACTTATTGCACTTCCTGGTACACACCATCATATGTCAAGGTCAGAGAGTCACATTCTCCTGTGTTAATCTGGTCTGTCTTCAGAGTGCCTAGGAGTGTCACTTGGAAAGTGATGAGCAAGGCATGTTTCCAGTGTTCCATGCATATAGAAACTTGATTTTATGTATTTTATTAACAGCGTCAGATGAATCTCACATATAATAAAGCAGAACTTTGAATCACATTCTGTGTAACTAGGAAACTCTTTTGTGAATCTACTTATTTATATAGGCCAAAGAGATAGTAAAGAGTTAAGGCTACTTGTCTTGTATCCCACTACTCCTGGTTTCTATCCCACTACTCCTGGTTTCTATCCCCAACACTGTGTATGTTCCCCGAACACCACCAGGAGTCACTCCTGAGCACATAATCAGGAATTGCCACTGAGAACAGGCAAGTGTGACCCCAAAGTCCCAACATAAAATAAATACATAAATAAAATTAATAAATGAATATGGAAGATGGGTGACTACATAAAAGAGAGTTTGTTCACTGGGTTGAAGTATAGGCTTCCCTATTTATTATATTTTATTGGGGGTTTTCTATTTATAATGTTTTATTGAATTTTCTTCCCCTGAAAAATTCCAACTGTTGCCTACAAGTGTGAAGCTTGCATTAATCACAATTAAGTATCTCCTCCTTTTCTGCATTTTCTTTTTCAGAAAAGAAGGGTGAACTGGACACTCCATATGCCAAATTGATGCCCCTTTGTAGAGATGTCAAAATGGAAAACCTCCTGATTCAAGGCTACATTACTAGGGAGTCTGACAAATCTAGGACTATAGAAGCACAATGTGTCTACAGATACATTGGACAAGGGATAAACATTTCCTTCCAGTCATTTCCAGGAACACCTGGCTGTCACTCAGGGGGTCTCTATTTATAATCATGTCAATCCCTTGTATCACATATGGTACCCTGAGCATGGAGCAGGCAGAAGCACAAGCACACAGAGCAGACCCATCATCTATGAGGGCTGCCTCACCCAGATTTTTTTTTTAATTCTTTGGAGTTTTGGACAACTCGCTCCTGACTGTGGTGGCCTACTTCCCTTGCCACAATCATTTGCAGTTCCCACAAAGTTGTGACAAAAGGCTTTCAGCTTGCACTGCTACCTCACCAAGACTCTCCAGATGAGCCCACATGTCACATTGATGAAACAGAAGTGCAGAGTGTGAAACTATAGGGCATTTCCCCACCATCACTGAAAGCCCATGTACCCGGAACCGTGGCTGAGTTCACTTTTACCTGATGATCCCAGGATTAATTCAGGCCTGTTTCTGAAAGCCAACTAGAAATGATTGCTAAGTAAGCCACGAAGTTGGGCAATGTAAATAACTAAATAACTGGAAAGAAAACTGTAGAAGGGAACGGGGGTTGAATGTTTTTACAGCAAAAGGAGAGCAGAAGAGCGAGGGATCCTTGCAGCTAATGAGAGGGTAGGGATGTCATGATCATTTGGAGGATCTTGTGAAGTAGCATCTTATTTTGAGAAAGGGCATGTTTGACTGTTTCCCAGGAGATGAGGAAGATCTGGATTAAGCAATGCTCGGTGGTAGCCTTGTACCACAGAAACACACAAAGTCAACAAGAAATGCTGTCTTGTAAAACGAGATTCCCAGGTGGGGAATGAACTTGACTGTCAGACTGTCTCCTTCTGTGCGACGAACACATCTGTGGCTTGTTAGTTGCAGACTTCCTTTCTGACAGATACTCTGGATCCCCCAGTGCAGATTATTTCACATAGTTAAGCCACCAAATTAAAAATAAATTATATTCTCTTAAAAAATAAGACATTTAACAATCAGGTGGCTGTTTTCCTTTTTGATTTTATTGTTATTTGTTTTGCTTGACTTTAGGTTGACCTTGCGACCGCGATAGCACAGCAGGTAGGGCGTTCGCCTTACAAGCGGCCAACATGGCCGACCCGAGTTCGATTCCTCCGCCCCTCTCGGAGTGCCCGGCAAGCTACCGAGAGTATTCGATATGCCAGACACAGTAACAACAAAGTCTCCAATGGAGACGTTACTGGGCCCGCTCGAGCAAATCGACGATCAACGGGAGGGCCTTTACCTTTACCTTTACCTTTTGTTTTGCTTGAGGTCTCCTACCTGAATGCACTCAGGGGTTTATTCCTGGCTCTGCACTCACTCCTGGCAGTTCTCGGGTACTATCTGGGGTGCCAGGGATAGAACCTGGGCCACTGTGTACAAGGCAAGTGCCTGATGTTACCCTCTGATTTTCCCCCTCCCCCCAAAACTACCTCTATTGTTGAAATATATTTTTTGGGTGCTACACCCAGGTGTGCCCAGGGCTTAATCTTGATTGTGTGCTCAGAGATTAACCCTCTCAGGCAAAAGGGACAATATGTGGTGCCAGAGATTACCTAAGAGTCTGCTGCATGCAAGGCAAGTACCCTACACATTGTACTATTACTTATGTGTTGAATTATTTTAAAATATTCTTCTTTGGGGCTGGAGTGATAGTACAGCGGGTAGAGCGTTTGCCTTGCACGTGGCTGACCCAGGTTTGTTGCCTGGCATCCCATATAGTCCACCCAGTACCGCCAGGAGTAATTCCTGAATGCAGAGCCAGGAGTAACCCCTGAGTATCACTGGGTGTGACCCAAAAATCAATAAATAAATTCAAAAAACTCTTCTTTTAAATTAAGCTGCTGTGAATTACAAAGTGACAAAGATATTTATGATTAAGTTTCAGGTTTTTATTGTTCCAACACCAACCCCTTCTGTGTACTTAAAATATTCTTCACTTGAGGGGGGCGTTCCGGGCTCGTCCTTCACGCCCGACCAAGGTCACGAGTTGCCCCCCACAAGCGGCTCTCTGGCACGGCCACGGCTCCAGAAGCACAAGGACTTAATGCAGAACCTGGCAGCTCACGGCAGTAAAGTGAATGGACTATGTGTTAATCCATGCCACTATGCCTGCCCGGAGGAAAAAGGATGTTGCTCCCTTCTGCCTTTTTCCCTCTGGACAGCAAGATGGCGGCCTCCTCAGAGCTTTTTGGAAAGCCAGGTATGAGCCGGTCGTGACGGGGGCGACTGAAACATCATGGGAAGGGGGGCATTCTGGGCTTGTCCTTCACGCCCTACCAAGTTTTCCCCCACAAGCGGCTTTCCGGCATGGCCATGGCTCCAGCCCACAGAAACCAGTCTCATAATTATCTGACTCTCGGCAGAAATACTTCCAGGTTTAATAAGTAAAATTTCAGAAATCCAAAATCACGTGGTCGCGATAGCAGCCGCAGGTCATCATTTGATTCTTATAACCAGCTATAGAAACAAATTATTTCAGAATGTCTTTTCAACAAGTCTGATTTGGGGGGTGTAAGCTTTACATAATAATTGTGCATCTTTTGTCAAAACAATGAATCTAATCAAAGTAGATAGAGTGTTAACTAGAATTCATCTGCCTCACAGGCATTGGGAGGGTTGGGAGGGGGGTATATTGGGGTTCTTCTTGGTGAAAAATAAGTACTGGTGAAGGGAAATGTGTTTGATTATTGTATGATCGAGACTTAAACCTGAAAGCTTTGTAACTTTTCCCACAGTGATTCAATAAATTAATAAATTTTTAAAAATATTCTTTTTTTGAACATCCTCGCTTTTAAGAAAAAGCAAAGCGAAGTTACTTCTGCCTCCTATGTGCTGACATCTAACTCCTTATAGCGAGGTCAAATTCTTTTCATTTCTCCATCATTCCTTAGTGTACCATTTTATGATTCATCTAGTTCTCAAAGTTGTATCACTTACTGTCATCTTTACATCAGTTGTCATTGCAATGGGAGAAGGGTTTCCAATCTGCAGGCTTCTGAAATATTTTTAATTTCCAATTTTGGGGTCAATTTAACGATGAATCAGTGTGTCATGTTGGTGTCATTCAACATTGCTATTGCCTATATTTCTTTAAATTTTCTTAGATTATCTATCTAGTATATTTAACAAAGCTGGTTTGAAAACACTCACTTAGCTGTCTTTTCTGTACTGAACAGATTTCAGTGTCCTCTTCTTGTTTATTTTTTCAAAATATTTGTCCTGAGCTTACTGTGAGACTTACATGAAAAGTTCGTAGCTGGTAGCAGAGCGATAGCACAGCTGGTAGGGTGTTTGCCTTGGCATGCAGTGGACCTGGATTTGATCCCCAGCATCCCATATGGTCCTCTGAGCCCTGCCAAAGTGATCCTTGAATACAGATCCAAGAGGAAGAAGCCCTGAGCACAGCTGGTGTGACCCTCAAACAAAAACAAAACCCAAACCTCCAAGCAAATAAACCCCCCTACACCCCAAGACCCCCAAACCAATTTCAAACCATTAACAGTGTTACATGAATTGGAATACATATGTGGGTATGATACCAGAAACCATAATAATATTAAGGGTAACATATAAAACAGTCTATGGTAGTGAAACACTCAAAGATTTAACTCCATAACAAAACCAAATTTTCACACAATTATCAACGCTTATCAACATATTAGTAACCTCTTATAGAAGGGCTGAACGACCCCTTGGGTGAAATACAACAATATTCACACAGTCCCCTCTAAGGAAAGTTTTTTGGAGTGTTTTCTGTGGTTTATTTAAATAAATTATTTTGGTTCTGCTTGGGGCAGGGGCTGGAGTTCGGAATGGAAACATCCAAATATGGTGGTGGGAAGGTGTGGTGGTGGCGGGATTGGTGTTTAAATATTAAATGTAATCAAGTATTGTGTACTACTTTATAAGAATAAAATGAAATTATATTAAAAAGAGAGAAAAAATAAATTTTCAAAGATGACATCACATCAAAATAAAGAGCTTCTTCACGGTAAAACAAGCTACTTTATAATGAAAAGTCATTCCACTGGTTGGGAGGAAATATTTTCACATCATACTTCTGAGGAATATTAAAGAAACCCAGAACTCAATAAGAAAACAGTCTCAAAACACAGAGAGAGGAGCTGAACATACACATCACCAACGGAGTCATAAACACAGTTAACCAACAAGCAAATGGAAAGATGTTTCTTATCACCAGAAAAATGCAAGTCAAAGGTAACAAGGAGATACAACCTCACACCAGGGAAAAGGGTCTCTTAAAAAAGATCAGAAGAAACAGTTGTTCCAAAGGATATAAAAAATAGGAACCTGGGATTAGAGAGATAGCACAGTGGTCAGGGTGCTTGCCTTGCTTGAAGCTGAACTGGGTTTCATCCCTGGAATCTTATATGGTCCCCCAAGCACCACCAGGATAATTCTGAAGTGCAGAGTCAGGATTAAGCATTGTCAGATATGGACCAATAAATAAATAAATAAATAATCACCAAAAACAGACCAACCAAATAAAACACCCATAAATGTTCACTCACTGTTGTTATAAACGTAAATTAGACCAGCCTCTACATAAATCAGCATGGAGAATTCTCAAAATATTGAAAATAAAGCTACTATATGATCCAGAAGTAAAGTGGTACACCCTGCAAAATAGCTCTCTCAAGAACACAGAAACTTGATTCAATCATACACACACACACACACACACACACACACACACACCCTCTGCAGCACTATTTATGATAGCAAATTTTGGAAAGAACTCATGTACCCATTTTCAATGAGTTAATAAGTTAGAAGTACTACCTATAAGCTGGAACAATAGTATAGCGGGTAGGGGTTTGCCTTGCATGAGGCCACCTGGGTTCGATCCCTGGCATTCCATTATGGTTCTTCGAACTACTGAGCCATAAAATTGAAATCACATCTCTTTCAGCCACATGAAGCTGGCGATAAGACACATTTTGTCCACAATTGTCACTAAACGATTTCTAAGCGTTGGAGCATCATGATCCTGGTAAAGCAGAGTGTCCCATGGCTGTCCCTAGATCCAGCTGTAACTGTGACAGTATCCCTAGATCCATGTGACAGGTCTTTAATATGATTCTCAGGTTGAGAGGTCTCAGGTCTGCAAGAGACTTCTGGAATATAGTGCTGATAGAGCTTAGCATTAGTCTTCTTAGGGGGTGGGGGTGTGTAGGGGGGAATAGGTAGGTAGAAGGCCACACCTGGCAATGCTCAGGGCCTACTCCTGACTGCACTCAGGAATCAGTCCTGGTGGCTGGGGGGACCCTTTGGGGTGCCAGGGATCGAATCCAGGTCAGCTGCATGCAAAGTAAGCTCCCTACTTGCTATACTATCTCTCCAGCCCCAACTTTAGTCTTTGGAGAAAATTTTCTATGAGATTTCAGAAAAAAACTCTGAAAATGAGCAGAGTTCACAAGGAAGGCAATAAAACCCAGAGTTCCTCGATTCTTCTAACCAGCAACCTTGGGGACACAGTATCTTGAGGAAATCTTTCCTTTGGTCCTGACTGGTGTCCACAGGGAAATCACATGCACGAATATTGGAATTTCATGAGGGAAATGCACCTAATGAGCGGACCAGGACTGCCGTAACTATCTCCTCTGCTAAGTCCCTTAGGTGTGCACCCTGGGAATTGCAGAACCTGGTCGAGCCTTTTAGCTCGGGGACTGGTGTTTTATTGCTTCCAGCAGAAGACTGAGACAGAGAGCTTGAGTCTCTATCATTCCATCCTGGAGGAATTGGCACTTCCACTGGAGATTGTTGGTTCAGAGTTCTCAATCAGGTGAGTACGATCATGTAGGAGATAGTGCAGGAAAGGGTCAGAGCGAGCAGGAGCCAAAGGCAAGTTCAAGTTCTAGCTCAGGTTATGGTGGTCCTCTTGTAGTCTATGGCTGATGGATGAAGGATGCTTTATTGAGAAGTGAGCATTAGAGGCAGCAACTCAGGGTTGATTGTTGATGAGGTGAGAGAAGCCCAATGAGAAATCAGAAAGAAGAAATTCCTCCCAGTTATTCACAGAACTTTCCAAAAGATATCTGCGGTGAAAAGTAGAAAACAAGGGTAGCCATGAATCTGTAGGGAAAAGCAGGAATTTCCTTTGAATGCTTAAGATGGAGGCATGATTTTTCAGTGGTTTATATTCCTGCAAAAGTTCCCATATTCCAAAAGGGCATCTGATAATCTGGTGCCAGTATTTTTCCTTTCCTTTCTTTTCTTTTCTTATCTTTTTTCAAATTTTTTTGGGGGGGTGGTCACATCCAGTGATGCACAGGGCTTACTTCTGGCTCATGCCCTCAGGAATTACTCCTGGCGGTGCTTGGGGGACCATATGGGATGCTGGGAATTGAACCCGGGTCGGCCATGTGCAAGGCAAACACCCTACCTGCTGTGCTATCACTCTGGGTATCAGCAGTGCTATCAGACCCTATATATATATATATATGTATATATGTATATATATGTATATGTATATATATTAATCAATCACCGTGAGATACAGTTACAGACTTACAAACTTTCTTAAATATGTTTCAGCCATACAATGATCAAGTACCCACCAGTACCCATTCTCCACCACCAATGTTCCCAGTATCCCTCTCACCACCCCCACTCCGACTAGTCACATGAAAATAAGATCCAATTTGTTGATAGGGATTTGTGAAGGAGCTGTGGTTTGCTAGTTTCATTGCCTTTGCAGTTGACTACATTTGTGCATTTTCCTTGCTTTCTTTACTACAACTTTTCTACATATTTGTCCTTGTATTTTTATGGGTTGGGTTTTCATTATTTTTGGCCATACTCGGCAGTGCTCAGGGCTTACACCTGCCTATGTGCTCAGTGATCACTTTAAGTCATGCTTGGGGGACCAAACGGGGTGCCAGGGATTGAACCTGTGTCAGCCAAATGCAAGGCAAATGTCCTGCCTGCTGGACTATTGCTCTGGCTCCTGAGATTGTGATTTTTTTTGTTGTTGTAGTTGGTTGTTTGTTTTTGCTTTTCAGGTCACAGCCGGAGATGCTCACTCAGAGGTTACTCCTGGCTCTGCACTCAGGAATTCTTCCTGGCGGTGCTCAGGGGACCATATAGGATGCTGGGAATCAAACCCAGGCAGGCCACGTGCAAGGCAAACGCTGTGATATAGCTCCAGCCTGAGGTTATGGTTTTATTCTAGTTTTAGATGGCCTGTCTTTAAGCAAGGATGAGACTTTTTGCCACTATATTAATTTGCAACACTATATTAATTGTTCCACACAGTTGTGGGTAGAACATAATTCATCCAGAAGTGTTAGTGCCATCTTGGGTCACTTTTCATTGGCTGTAAGGTGATAGAGCGAGACACTGTCCACTAATTATACAGGTAGTGTTTGTCTTTCTCCTGATTTATTTCATTTACTATTCATTGAAATGTTCATTTAATATCAAATTTAACAAATGTGATATTTGCGATGGATGTTGTTGTACATCTCTCTCTTTGGGGGGAAAAGGGTGGACACACCCAGCGATGCTTAGGGGTTACTCCTGGCTCTGCACTCAAGACTCCTGGTGGTACTCAGGGGGTCATATGGGCAGCTGGGGATTGTACCCAAGACTGCCATGTGCAGGGCAAGCACCGCTATCCTATCACTCCAGTTCCTGCAACTCTTTTTTGAATAAGTATAGCATATAAAATTGTCCATAACTTGGGCTTCAGCGATACATTCCAAAATTAAATCCCATCAATAATAAAATCAAATTTAAAAAATGAAGAAATGTGGGGGCTGGAGCGTTAGCACAGTGGGGTAGGGCATTTGCCTTGCACGCACCTGACCTGGGTTTGATTTCCAGCATCCCATATGGTCCCCCCAAGCACTGCCAGGGTGATTCCTAAATGCAGAGCCAGGAGTAACCCCTGAGCATCATTGGGTGTGACCCAAAAAAGAAAATATATGAAGAAATGAAATTATGTCAAAATAAAAGGGTTTTTTTTATTTGAATCTATTTAATAATACAGCGGTAGGGTCTTTGCCTTGCACGCAGCCAACATGGCCGACCTGAGTTCGATTCCTCCGCCCCTCTTGGAGAGCCAGGCAAGCTACCTAGAGTATCTTGCCCTCACGGCAGAGCCTGGCAAGCTACCCGTGATGTATTCGATATGCCAAACACAGTAACAACAAAGTCTCCAATGGAGACGTTACTGGACCCGCTCAAACAAATTGATGAACAACGGGAGGACAGTGGACAGTGGTTTTTTAATTTATATTAGTTTCAATTATTTTAATGTCACTTGTTTCCACCTGAGGAATTGTGTCTTAAATTTTCCATTCATCCTGTAGTCTGGACTGTGACATCCATAAATTTTCAGTTCCTTGAACTCAATGTCTAGACAGTGAACAAAATATACTTTTTGTTTGTTGGTTGGCCACACTTGGCAGTACTTAGGGTTTACTCCTGCTCTGTACTCGAGAATTGGTTCTAGTTAGGGATCAGGACGCATATGTGCTGCTGGAGATAAAACCTGGCAAACGCCCAACCCACTGTTCTATCACTCCATCCCTGAAACAATTTTGACCCTCAATACACAGTACTTGAAGTGTGGAATATTTTCAGCAAGACAGATAAAGTGCATGGTCATAAGAACTAAATGCTGAGTGGGACCACCTCCAAAATCCCCATCAATAAGTAGAATTTCAAGGAGAAAATAGCTAGTCATAAATGATCAAAATAAATTACTTTATGCAGACCATGAATTGTGAAAGCCCCAGTAGTATGTGTGAAAATCAGTTATGTTGTGTTGCTCTTTCCTGCCAGTCCCCTTCAATATGGAACAAGAGAACTCAACTGGAGTTTCATCTTTTCTTCTTCTGGGAATCTCAGAGAAACCAGAATTGCAGCCCCTCATCTTTGGAATTTTCCTGTCTATGTACCTGATCACCGTGTTGGGGAACCTACTCATCATCCTGGCCGTCAGCTCAGACTCCCACCTCCACACGCCCATGTACTTCTTCCTGTCCAACCTGTCCTTTGTGGACATCTGCTTCACCTCCACCACTATCCCCAAGATGCTGGTGAACATCCAGGCACAAAGCAAAGCCATCACCTATGAAGGTTGCATTGCCCAGTTGTATTTTTCTGTACTGTTTTCAGGACTGGATGATTTTCTCCTGACTGTGATGGCTTATGACCGTTATGCGGCCATCTGCCACCCCCTGCACTACCTGGCCATCATGAACCCCCAGCTGTGTGGGCTGCTGGTTCTGGTGTGCTGGAGCATTTGTGTCCTGAATTCAACATTATTAAGTTTAATGGTCTTACGTCTGTCCTTCTGTACAAACTTGGAAATCCCCAACTTTTTCTGTGAACTCAAAGAAGTGGTTCAACTAGCCTGTTCCAGCACTTTTGTTATTAACTTGGTTTTGTATTTTATGTCTCTGTTTCTGGCCGGGGGTCCCTTGGCTGGGATTCTTTATTCTTACTCTAAGATCTTCTCCTCCATACAGAGAATCTCCTCAGCTCAGGGGAAGAATAAAGCATTTTCCACCTGCACATCTCACCTCTCCGTGGTCTCCTTGTTTTACTGCTCAGCCATAGGTGTGTACCTGAGCTCTGCTGGTGCCCTCAGCTCACAGTCAAGTACCATCGCCTCGGTAATGTACACGGTGGTTGCCCCCATGCTGAACCCCTTCATCTACAGTCTCAGGAATAAAGACATTAAGGAGGCTCTGAAAGCATTCTTTTAGAGAAAAAAGGTCACAAATGGCCAACTGTGCTGGAGATACAAAAATTTCTTTTTAAAAAAAATTTTTTATTTGAACTGATTATTCAAACTACAATAGAATATTGGCACATCCAAATGTTGTTTTTATATTTTGTATGCATGTTTATGTTTTACAATTTAATTATTGATCCAAGCTGATATTAATTAAATTTTGTTTATTCCGCCCCTCTCAGAGAGCCCGGCAAGCTACCAAGAGTATCTCGCCCGCACGGCAGAGCCTGGCAAGCTCCCCGTGACGTATTCGATATGCCAAACACAGTAACAACAAAGTCTCCAATGGAGACGTTACTGGGCCCGCTCGAGCAAATCGATGATCAACAGGAGGGCCTTTACTTTACTTGTTTATTGAATCACAGTGAGATACAGTTACAAGGTTCATCATGATTGGTTTTCAGTCACATACTGTTCCAACACCCATTTCTTCACCAGTGTACATTTCCCACCAAAATTGTCCTCAGTTTCCCTCCCACTCTCTCTCCTTCTTTCTCTATGACAAGCACTTTTCATCTCTCTCTTTCTTTCTCTCTCTCTTTTTCTTTCTCTCCCCCCCATACCTTCAAAACCTCCAAATAAAATCTATTTACTTCACAGCTTGTGTACTCCTGATATTCTTTTCTGTGAGGCAAGACAAGAACCCAGTAACGCTGGGTCCCGGGTGGCAGAGGCGGATGGGGAGAAAGTGACCATCTTTATCCTCCCTGCTTCACATAAGACACCTGTGGGGCCCACCAACATCACCACGAGCCCCACAAACATCATCCCTGACAGAAAAGAATTTCAGGAGGAGGAAAATATTTTTATTAGAAAGGTATTTGATAGGTTATAGACCTCATCTGGTGCAGACAGCGGGACAGAGAGAAATAAAAGTGAAGGAACAGGAGTTTTTGGGATGTGCCCTCTGGAGGCCCCTAGCAAGACTGGGGGGAGAGCTGAGCACTGAGAGAATCTAGGCAGGACTAGAAATATTCTAAGTTGTCTTGTCTTTGGCCCCAGGTGGGCCCTAAGTCCTGTCCTCAGAGTGGGGACAGGGTGTTCTTTGATTCTGGGAGTGTTGCTATCTCATTAGCCAATCACCATTGGCCCCTGAGGAAGCTGGACCCCTACGGAGATGACAAACTTCAGCAGAGAAAGAGACTGCAAATAAGGTCTTGAAGGAGATTCTCTGGAAACTTCAAAGATACTCCTTTGTGACAAAGCCTGAAAACTCCCCCCAGGCAGGAAACTCCGGACTAATGCAACCCTAAGAATATGCATATAGTTTGCAAAAGAGGCAATGGGTGGCAATCATGTTTGGTCTATAGTCTACTTTCAGCATGCTTCTCCCATCCTGGGAGGATCCTCCCAACACCCTTTGCTTGGTGTTCCCTTCTCTGTTTGAGCTGCCCTTTCCCATAGCATGTGCGGTTGGCCTTCAAGACATGGAGTCAACCTCCTGTAACTTATCTCAACTATTCTAGGATGTTGATCTCCTATTTTGTTATTTTATATTCCCCAGATGAATGCAATCTTTCTATGCCTGTCCCTCTCTTTCTGAGTCATTTCATTCAGCATGATACTTTCCATGTGTGGTGGTGGGAAATGGGCACTGGTGGAGGGATGGGTATTTGATCATTGTATAATTGAAACCCAAGCACAAAAATTTGTAAGTCTACAACTGTACCTCATGGTGTCTCACTAATAAAAATTTTAAAAATCATATAATAATAGTAAAGAATATGCATATAAAAAAGAATATGCATATACAAGCTGATCTTTCAGGCCATTTGGCTGTGTCCCTAAACCACTTTTCTCTCCCTGGGCTCTTTCTCTTTCCCCTTCCTAAAAGCCCCCAAATAAAACCTGTTTTTACTTCACTGCCTGTCTATTCCTGAGATTCTTTTCTGTGAGACAGGACAAAGTACCTAGAAACCCTGGGTGATGACTAGGACTGACTTTCCAGGAAAAGAGCAATTTCTCACTCCAATTTGAGTCTCCCCAAGAAATCAGGTGGTGGGGATTAATTCCCATGCCGAGAAGACCAAGTGGACATCAGCTGTGGCTTGACAGCACCTCTTGGGGCTGCCGGAACTCAAGGTCCATTCTATTAGCTTCCCAGGTGTCCCAGGGTGGCAGAGGTGAATCTGGTGACAGAGAGGGAGACAGAGACAGAGAGAAAGAGGCAGAGAGAGATAGAGAGACTGCTCTCCTTTCCACCTGTGGAGGTCTGTTGAATATTGATCCAGTTTTAGGTTTCATCAGTGAATTGCCGTTTTCCTCACTCCAGAGAAGCTTCCAGTGCTCTAATCCCCCGAGTTTATCTTTTTTTTTCTTTTTTTTTATTAGTGAAACACCATGAGGTACAGTTATAGACTTACAAATATTTGTGCTTGGGTTTCAGTTGATGGAGACGTTACTGGGCCCGCTCGAGCAAATCGACGAACAATGGGAGGACCGTGACCGTGACCGTGACCATATTGTTTGTTATAAAAACACACTGAAAATGATCCAAAAAAATTCTTTAGAGGAAAGTGCATGAAGATTGTTGTATTTCACTCAGGGGCCATTAAGCCCTTCTGTAAGAGATACTAACTGAACCCCTTTCTTTACTGTCTGAGGAATAAAGACATAGAAAGGACTCTAAAGATTCTTTTCCTGGAAAAAAAATAAGGTTTTTTTTTGTTTGTAAATGTCAGTTGTTCTGTGACTGTAGAAATTCCTTGAAACAGAGGATGCATACTGAGAGTTGTGTTTTATCTTCTCTGAGTTGTGTATTATGTGTTTCAACACTGATTTGCCTCACTAACTAAGATGGTTTGATTTTCATTACTCTGTTAATCTTATATTTTTATCAATATTCAACTTTGTTCTCTCATCTGAAGATTTTTCCTCCCTACAGCTAAACATTCTATCAACTACTGTTAACTTTGGATATCAATATTTGTAAAGTTCCATTCATTTGATGCACTAGATGTGTGTCTTGAAATAATTTACTTTAATTCCAAAGGTAAAAACAAAAGAAATTTACTTTATTTTTGTTAAAATACTCCAGGGAAAAAATAAAACAAAGACCCATATCAACATATTTCCTCCAAAGGTGACCAGGAATAATAATCTTGTTACTGAAATATTCACTTATCAGTATTTTCTTACACAGAGAATTCTCATAAAAACAGTACTCTAAAGTGAAAGTAGGCATGCTAATTTTTTTCAAATAAATGGAAATTTAATCATGTCACACACTAAATATCTTTTTTTTTCTTTTTGGGTAACACCTGGTGATGGTCAGGGGTTACTCCTGGCTCTGCACTCAGGACAGTTCTTGAGGGACCATATGGGATGCTGGGAACCCAACCTGGGTCAGCCACGTGCAAGGCAAACACCCTACCCGCTGTGCTATCGCTCCAGCCCCACTAAATATCTTTTATATTGAACAATTTGCTTCTGATTATTCAAACTACATTAGAATATTGACACATCCGGAAGTTACTTTTACATTTTGCAAGCTACTGAGAGTATCCCACCTGAGAGCCTGTCAAGCTACCCGTGGCATACTCGATATGCCAAAAACAGTAACAATGATGGTCCTCATTCCCTTGACCCTGAAAGAGCGCCCAATATGCCATCGGGCTACACTAGCACGTGACAGGGATGAATGGAGAGGTTACTGGCACCCGCTGGAGCAAATCAATGAACAATGGGATAACAGTGACAGTGTATATTTATGTTAATGCGTTTTAATTTAATTATGGATTCATGGTGATATTATTTTTAAATTTTGCATTAAATCCTAGTGAAGACACTCAGTTAAAAGTTGTTCATGATTGGGTTTCAGTCATATACTGTTCCTACACTCATCGCTTCACCAGTGTACATTTCCCATAACAAATGTCCAGTTCCCTCCAACCCCCACTCTCACCCGCCCCCACCATCACCTGCCTCTCCGTGCTGATAATTAACTTACACATATGTACATATGTACAGCTTGTTTCTGTTAGCTTCCTATGCTACAGTTTATAAAATGCATTTGTGTTAGAAATGTTCTTAAACTCAGGATGATACTTATTTAATAAATGCTGAGTTCCTAAATTACTTTAAAATAGATGCAGATATCCACATGATTTTCTACAAATACAAGGGAGGAGATTAATTCAATGAATTCCTTGCTTTTCTATTTATTCCCCTTGTTATGGGAAGGAAGATATATTTTCTGGAAACGATGCACTTGGGTCCCTAATACAGCTTAATGCTTTGAAGGCACAAATAATGCAAGCCGAAGACTGATCTATTTGAGATTTTGGAGAAAACTCATTTTGGAGAAAGCTGGTGGTGGGCAGAGCCTTGGAAGATGGCGGGAGGGTTTATGGAGAAGGAATCACGGACAGGACTCACCAGTCTTAATTAGCTCCCTCGGGAACAGAGATTCAGGAGGCAAAATTTGCTTTTCTCCAGAGCAGTGACCCACAGGGAAATCATGTGCATGGTGGCCACATAATTAAGTGGCAGAATGGCAGCGTGCCTAATGAGCAAACATGAAGAGCTGTAAATACCTTCTCTGCCCAGTGCCTCCCTCGGATCCCCCTGTCTGAGGGACCAATGCTTTCATCCTCCTTGTTGTCTTGTCTGAGCTTCACTTTCTACCATCAACCACCTGGGGAGTCAGAGGATTTTGTATAAGAAATCCCACCCAGGTGAGTGCACCAGCCATGGATCTGACCAGTTTGCACTGAATTCAATCCATCCTTAATGCATAGGATTGGACTGGTCAGGGCATGGTGGGAAAGAGCTGGGGGCATCCCCCACTGTGTGTGTGTGTTCACATGCCAACCTAGTGGAATAAGATGCTCTTTTCAACTGATAAGAGTTTCTGGATTATACCTACCAAGATGACTCACATCACAGAGCAAAAATATCAGCCAGTAGATGGTCCTCAAGAGAGGATTTTGCTGATTCATGAGCTTTCACTCTAAGTAAATTTATAGAATCTGGAACTTGTGAGTGACGAAATCCTCCTTTCTGGAAATTCCTTCCTTCCTTCCTTCCTTCCTTCCTTCCTTCCTTCCTTCCTTTCTTTTGGCTTTTTGGGTCACACCCGGCACTGCACAGGGGTTACTCCTGGCTCTGCATTCAGGAATTACTCCTGGAGGTGCTCAGGGGATCATATGGGATGCTGGGAATCGAACCCGGGTTGTCTGTGTGCAAGGAAAATACCCTACCTATTGCTGTTGCTCCAGTCCCTGGAAATTTCTTTAGCAGCAGTGAGTTGAGGACACAACTCCTATTTCCTGACCCCTTCTCTCATCAAACTCCTTCCTGTTTACCCATCTTCCACATCTTTTTCAACAAGCTTTTTGCTCTGAGGGTTTGTACTAGCCTCCTGTGCATTCACAAACACATTTCTATAGGTCTTCTGGTTTCGTATTTCCTGTGTTCTCTGGACAAATATCTGCTAAATATAGTACTCACTAGATACACATCCTCTAAAGCTCTTTTCCTTGACATCAGGGTTACTCTCCCCAAACAACATATTAGATTAAATTTTTATATGTTGAATTTTTTTAATTTGTTGAAACATTTTTCCACCATTAGGACATAGACAACTGTCATTCAGCCTCCTACACAGGAGAACATGGTTTAGACTAGCCTAAGTTTCCTAAGGTTTGCAGAAATAACGGAATAAAGGCTGAAAGCAGGAAAGAAATTCTTGTTTCCTCTTTTTTAAATTTAATTTAATTTTTATAAAGTTGTTCACAATAATTGATTACATTTAATATTCAAACACCAATCCCACCACCATTATACCTTCCCGCCAGCATATTTCCATCTCGAATCCCAAACCCTGCCCCCAAAGCAGAGCTGAAATAATTTATTTTGTATTGCTTGTTATGAATAATCCACTAAAAATGAGACAGAAAAGGTTTATTAGAGGAAAGTGTATAAAGATTGTTGTATTTCACCCAGTAGCCATTAAGCCCATCTATAAGAGATTAGTAACATGTTATTAAAGGTTGGACTTGTGTGCTCATATATAAGGAATTAAACTTTTAACTGGATGGCGACTTTGTGGTCCAGAGACATCTCTGCAGTGTGTTGCTCTCTTCTACTTCCAAGGTTTATTTGTGAGTTTCTAGATCATGACTGTTGATGAGCTTAAATGGCACCAGAAATAGTTCGTGGTCCTGATTACCAGTTATTGGAAGCATAGGCAGATGGGAAGAGGTCGCCCATTCTTGGCTCTGGGTAAGTCTGGAGATTTCAGTGAAAAGGGACAGAAATTCTTGAAATGAGAGAAGTTCCTTTGAGGTCACAAAATCTATCCACAGAACATGGAAGAGAGTTTAATTCACAACAAATGCAGTAGTATTCCAATTAATGTATGTATTGCCTAAGACAAAAATGATGCCATTTTCTCCATGCTTTATAGTTCCCTCCACTTCATGGAACCAGAGAACAAAACTGGCACTACAGAGTTTCTTCTGCTAGGATTTTCAGAGGGATCAGAGTTGCAGTCCCTCATATTTGGGCTTTTCCTGTCTATGTACTTGATCACTGTGCTTGGAAACTTACTCCTCATCCTGCTCATCATCACAGACTTTCATCTCCACACCCTCATGTACTTCTTCCTCGCCAACCTGTCTTTTGTGGACATCTGTATCACATCTACTACCATCCCCAAGATGCTGGTGAACATCCAGGCACACAGTAAAGCCATCACCTTCCAAACTTGCATCACCCAGATGTTTTTCTTCCACATCTTTGGAGCACTGGACAACTTTCTCCTGGTGGTGATGGCCTATGACCGCTTTGTGGCCATCTGTCACCCCCTGTACTACACAGTCATCATGAACCCTCAGTTCTGTAGGCTGCTGGTTCTGGTGTGCTGGGTTACGAGTTTCCTGCATTCCTTGATAGAAAGTTTATTAGTGCTAAGGTTGTCCTTTGGCAAAAGAGTAGGATTGCGCCACTTTTTGTGTGAGCTCAGTAAGGTGATCCAACTTGCCTGTTCTGACACCACTCTGAATTACGTGGTAATATATTTGACGGTTATCCTTTTCGGTGGGGGCTCCCTGGCTGGCATCCTTTACTCTTACTCTAAGATCATTTCCTCCATCCGGAGAATCTCCTCAGCTCAGGGCAAGCGTAAAGCCTTCTCCACATGTGCGTCTCACCTCTCCATGGTCTCCTTGTTTTACTGCTCACTCATCGGCGTGTACCTGAGCTCTGCTGATGCCCACAGCTCATACTCCAGTGCAAGAGCCTCAGTGATGTACACAGTGGTCACCCCCATGCTGAACCCCTTCATGTATAGTCTGAGGAACAGACATAAAGGGGGCTCTGAGAATTCTTATAGGAAAAGAGAGAAGAAAACTTTAATTGTCCTGTGGACAAAGGAATGTCTCAGTTTCATGGTCTAGAGCAAGAGCATCAGAAACTGTGATTTCTTTTCAGAGGTGGCTCTGAAAAGGAAGCGAGCACTTTGTACTTTAATTTACTCCTCTAATTTGTTTTTAAATGTACTCTCTATAGCTTCTAAAATTCAACTTAATAAGCTGTTTCCACTCTTGATAGGCGGGCTTTTCTTTGTAACAATTTATGCTGTAATTTTCTTAACTTGAATCTAAAAATATTGAAGCTTTCACTTGTATTATGTACTATGTTTATGTTCGTTTGTTTTTCTATTCTTGAGAGTGGGGAATTTGCCACCTCCAGCAGTGCTCAGGGGCTATGTGGATGTCTTGAGAATAATTTATTCTAATTAGTAGTTTAAAGTAAATTTTGTGCACCTTTATTGAGAGAATAGTAGTGAGACTTATACTTTTAATAAAAACTATGCATCCACATTTTTTTCTTTTGGTGTGGGGAGTCTCACTTGACTGCTCAGGGCTTATTCCTAGCTCGGTGTTTAGTGATCACTCTTCTGGTGAGGGTTAGGACTCTTATTATTTTTTTTTTGCTTTTTGGGTCACACCTGGCAATGCTCAGGGGTTACTCTTGGCTTTGCACTCAGAAATCAATCCTGGCAGTGCTCAGGGGACCATATGGGTTGCTGGGAATCGAACCCGGGTTGGCCGTGTGCAAGGCAAATGCCTTACCTGTTGTGCTATCACTCCAGCCCCGGGTTAGGGGACGGGACTCTTAAGGCGAGTGGCCTACCCAGTTCCAGTCTATCCAATTGTTCCCAAAATTCCAACAGTTCCCCAGATACATAGAAATCTTTCACGATTGGTATCCAGTCATCCTACAGTCAGTGCATCCCTAATAATGAAGAGAGCTGAAGGTATCATATTTCTTGACTTCAAATTTTGTTTCAAGACCATATTGATGGTAAGTATAATACTGGCATGAAAAGAAAATAGATCATGGAACCAGCTTAAGAATTTGAAGCCTGGCGGGAATGATAGTACAGTGGGGATGGCACTTGCCTTACTCATGAGTTTGAACCTGGGTTTGAACCTCAGCTCCCCATATGGTTCCTCAAACCCCATCAGGGGTCTGAGCAGAGCGAGGACTAAACCCTGACACAGCCAGGACTATTCTCCAAGCCCTAAAAAATTGATAGAAACTTATGAACATATGGGCAATGGATACTATTCATATGAATCCACAAGATACTGTTGAGAATTAAAAGTAGGTTAGGAATGTTGCTTGTTACTGATTTTATTATCCAAGTAAATGAATGATATTAAAATTTTGTCTTATAAGACTCACATATATTAACACACAATGAATAAAAGATGGAAACATAACAACAGAACCACAATACTTAGGAAAACACGTGGAAACTAATGGCCTTGACATGACTTCATATATGATTTTTTGAATATGACACTCAAGACAGATAAAAATACTAATAATTAAGAAGAACAATATCAGGCAAATATTTCAACAGTAAAGGATGCAATCAACAAAGAAGAATACTCTATGATAGAAGGAAATATTTTCTTTTTTTTTTAATTTTTATTAGTGAAACACATATGAGGTACAATTGTAGACTTTCAAATTTTGAGCTTGGGTTTTATCCATACAATGACTGAGTACCCATCCATCCACCAGTGTCCATTCCCCACCTCCAATGCTCCCACTATCACTCCCATGCCCCCAACCCCACCATCCCACCCCACCCCTGTGGCACCATCCTACCCCACCCCTTTTGTTCTCTCTCTCCTTTTGGGTGCTGTGGTTTGCAAAAGCGGCATTGAATGGCAATCGTGTTTGGTCTATAGTCTATTTTCAGCATGTATCTCTCATCCTGGGAGGATCCTCCCAATACCCTCTACTTGGTGCTCCCCTCTCTATCTGAGCTGCCTTATTCCCCAGCATGTGTGACTGGCCTCCAAGCCATAGAGTGAACCTCCTGGTACTTATCTCGGCTATTCTTGGATGTTGGTCTCCCAATTTGTTACTTTATATCTCCCAGATGAATGCAATCTTTCTATGTCCATCCCTCTCTTTCTGACTCATTTCACTTAGCATGATACTTTCCATGTAGTACCACTTGTATATAAACTTCATGACTTCATCTTTTCTAACAGCTGCATAGCACTCTATTGTGTAGATGTAGATGTACCAAAATTTCTTTAACCAGTCATCTGTTCTCGGGCACTCGAGTTTTTTTTCCAGATTTTGGCTATTGTGAATAGTGCAGCAATGAACATAGAAGTGCAGATGTCATTTTGACTACACTTTTTTGTCTCTCCGGGATATATTCCCAGGAGTGGTATTGCTGGGTCAAATGGGAGCTCAATTTCTAGTTTTTTTTAGAATCATTCATACTGTTTTCCAAAAGGGCTGAACCAGTTGGCATTCCCACCAGCAGTGAAGGAGAGTCCCTTTCTAGCCACATCCACATCAACACCCATTGCTTTTGCTCTTTTGGGTGTGGGCCAGTCTCTGTGTTGTGAGATGATATCTCATTGTTGTTTTGATCTGCATCTCCCTGATGATTAGTGATGTTGAACATTTTCTCATGTGCATTTTAGCCATTCGGATTTCTTCTTTGGGAAAGTTTCTGTTCATTTCATCACCCCATTTTTTTCTTGGGGTTAGATGTTTTCTTCTTGTAAAGTTCAACCAGTGCTTTGTATATCCTTGATATCAACTCTTTATCAGATGGGTATTGGGTAAATATCCTTTCCCATTCTGTAGATTGTCTTTGTATTCTGGTTATTGTATCTTTTGAGGTGCAGAAGCTTCTTAATTTAATATAGTCCCATTTGTTTATCTCTGTTTCCACTTGGTTGGTCAGTGGAGTGTCATCTTTGAATGTACCATTAGTCTCAATATCCTGGAGGGTTCTGCCTACCTTTTCTTCAATGTATCATTTGGATTTTGGCCTGATGTTGAGATCTTTAATTTTTTATCTGACTTTTGTGCATGGTGTTAGGTCAAGGTCTAAGTCCATTTTTTTGCATGTGGTTGTCCAGTTATGCCAGCACCATTTGTTGAAGAAGCTTTCCTTGTTCCACTTCAAATTTCTTGCTACCTTATCAAAGATTAGATGTTCATACATTTGGGGTTGTGTGTACGGATATTCCACCCTGTTCCATTGATCTGCAGCCCTGGCTTTTTTCCAGTACCATGCTGTTTTAATTATTATCGCTTTGTAGTAGAGTTTGAGGTTGGGGAGGGTAATGCCTCCCCAGGTTTTTTTCCCAAGAATTGCTTTAGCTATTCGTGGGTATTTATTGTTTCCTAGGAATTTCAGGAATTCTTGATCTATTTCTTTGAAGAATTTCATGGGTATCCTTATAGGGATCATATTGAATCTGTATAATGCTTTCGGAAGTATTGCCATTTTGATGATGTTGATTCTTCCTATCCATGAGCAGGGGCTATATTTCCATTTCCTAGTGTCCTCTTTTATTTCATGGAGGAGTGTTTTGTAGTTTTCATTGTAGAGATCCTTCACCTCTTTAGTTAGGCTGATTCCGAGGTATTTGATTTTCTGGGGCACAATTGTGAAAGGGATTGTTTTTTTCATGTCACTTTCCTCTCTCTTGTTATTTGCATATAGGAAGGCCATGGATTTTTGGGCGTTGATTTTATAGCTTGCGACTTTACTGAACAAGACTATTGTTTCTAGGAGTTTTTGGTAGAAGATTTAGGATTCTTGAGATACATTATCATATCATCTGCGAATAGTGAGAGCTTGATTTCTTCCTTTTCTATCTGGGTACCTTTAATGTCTTTTTCTTGCCTAATTGCTATTGCAAGTAATTCCAGTACTATGTTAAACAGCAGTAGTGATAGTGGGCATCCTTGTCTTGTCCCTGATCTTAGAAGAAAGTGCCTTAGTCTTTCCCCATTGAAGATAATGCTTGCCATGGGTTTGTCATAGATGGCTTTGACTATCTTGAGGAAAGTTCCTTCAAAACACATTTTGGTGAGAGTTTTCATCATAAACGGGTACTGGATCTTGTGAAAAGCTTTCTCTGCATCTATTTATATAATCATATGGTTATTATCTTTACTTTTGTTGATATGATGGATTATGTTGATTGATTTCTGAATGTTAAACCATACTTGCATCCCCGGGATGAAACCTACTTGGTCGTGGTGTATGATCTTTTTGATGAGTTGTTGGATTCTATTTGCTAATACTTTGTTGAGGATCTTCTCATCTATGTTCATCAAGGATATTGGCTTATAGTTTTCTTTGTTGGTGGTGTCTTTGTTTGCTTTAGGTATTAGGGAGATATGTGTCTCATAGAAGCTGTTTGGGAGAGTTTCTGTTTTTTCAATTTCCTGGAAAAGCTTGAGGAGAACTGAAAAAAAGATCTTCTTTGAATGTTTGGAAGAATTCACTAGTGAACCCGTCTGGGCCTGGGCTTTTGATTTTGGGAAGAGTTTTGATTATCACTTCAATTTCCTTGATATGAATGGTCTATTCAGGTATCCCAAGTCTTCCTGGTTCAATCTTGGGAGAATATAGGAATCCAGTAATTTGTCCATTTCTTCTAAGTTCTCTTGTTTTGTGGCATACAGACTCTCAAACTAGTCTCTGATGATCTTTTGAATTTCACTGGTTTCTGTTGTAATGTCCCCTTTTTCATTTCTGATTCAGTTTATTAGGGTTCTCTCTCTTTTTTTCTTTGTGAGTCTTGCTAGTGGTTTATCAATCTTATTTATTTTCTCAAAGAACCAGCCCTTGGTTTCATTGACTTTTCGGATTATTTCTTTGGTTTCCATGTCGTTAATTTCTGCTCTAAGTTTTACTATTTCTTTCCTTTGGCCAATTTTGGGTTCCTTTTATTGGTCTTTTTCTAAAATCTTGAGCTGTGTGGTTAGGTTATATATGTAGGCCCTTTCGTCTTTCCTTAGGAATGCTTGCAACACTATATAAATTTTCCTATTAGTACAGCTTTAGCTGCGTCCTATAGGTTCTGGTAGCTAGTGTCTTCATTCTCATTTGTTTCCAGGTATCTTTTGATGTCGTCTTTGACTTCCTTCCTGACCCACTCATTGTTCAACATTGAGTTGTTTAATTTCCAAATGTTTGATTTGTTTCTTGGTGTCTTTGTGTGATTCACTTCGATCTTCAACACATCATGATCTGAAAAGATTGTTGATACTACTTCTATCTTCCTGATTTTATTGAAGTATGTTTTGTGGCCTAACACGTATTTTGGAGAATGCTCCATGTGCACTGGAGAATAATGTGCATTCTTTTGGGGGGGGGGGGGTGTAAAGCCCTGTATAGGTCTATTAGCCCTCTCTCTTCTGTTTCTTCAGAAGGAAATATTTTCAAACCCTATACCTGACAGGGTTGGAGCAGTAGCATAACGGGTAAGGCATTTGCCTTGCATCCTGCCGGCCAGGGTTCAATTCCTCTGCCTCTCTCAGAGAGCCCTACAAGCTATTGAGAGTATTCCAACCGTATGGCAAAGCCTGGCAAGCTACCCATGACATATTTGATATGCCAAAAACAGTAACAACAAGTCTCACAATGGAGATGTTACCGGTGCCCGCTTGAGCAAATCGATGAACAACAGGAAGGACAGGACAGTGACAGTGCTATACCTCACAATGGGTTACTATCTAAAGCACACCAGGAAGTCCTACAAATCAATAACAAAACACAAATATTCAAATAGAAATTGGGCAGAGGATCTGAGTAGATATTTTCCCAAAGAAGATAAATGTCCAATAGCTACATGTAGTCAATGCCACTAGTAATCAAGGAGAGGCCAATCAAAATAATGATATGTCACCTCCACCCTGTAGAATGGCTTTCTTAAAAAAAGTTGACAAGTAAACCAAGTTTAGGTGGTAAAAATAAAATGCACCTATGCACTGTGTGTGGGAATAAAAATTAGTGCAGTAACTATGTGAGAAAGTAATCTTGGGTCCCCATAATCCAACCCTGAGTATACATCCAAAGAAATAGTGGTGGGGCTGGGAGGCAACTTGGGGGATATTGGTGGAGGTGAGATTGGTGTTGGAACATTGGAACGTTGTATGACTGAAATACAACTTTGAATAATGTTGTAAATCATGGTATCTTAATAAAAAATTAACTAATAATGAATCATTATCTTAAAGAGATAAATGTCTTATTGTCTATCATAAATGTCTACTAAATATTAATCCTAGCAGCATTCACAATAGCAAAATATATGGGAGCAATCCAAGTGTTGTTCTTTGGTGAACGACTATAGAGATGGACATGGAGATATGAATATGGACTTGCATGCCTATAGACTCTGTGCCAGGCTGTTTTCACTAGGGGATCCCCAGAGTGGGGCAGGTGAGTGCCCTTCTCGCCCCAAGGGACACAGCCCTGGCAGCCAACCTCCACTACCCACAACCACTGCCATGCTCCAGGCCGCTTTCTGGATGCTCGGGCTGAGCCTCACGCATGAAATGAAGTCCCATGGAACCCAGGTAATGTGGAACTTTGTGACCTTAGACTCTGGGCTCAACAGGACCCAGGAGCAGAGATCCTCTGCCTGCATCCCCCAGTCTCCAGCGATCCAGGGGTCACACCAATAAGCCACTCCCTGTTGGTGCCAGATAATCTCTTCATTGGCCACCCTCCCGAACTCATCTGCTGCTTCTCCTGGAAGGCAGCATAAAATGAGGCTCCCTAAACCATGCTACCAGACTTCCAACCCATTTCTCATAATTACCACACCATATTTGATGGGGTTCAGACATTAGGCAATAAATCATAGAGAGAAATATATATTTATACTTCTCGGAGAGTCCGGCAAACTGCCGAGAGTATCCCGCCCGCATGGGCAGAGACTGGCAAGCTCTCCGTGGCGTGTTTGATATACCAAAAACAGTAACAATAACAGGTCTCATTCCCCTGACCCTGAAAGAACCTCCAATCATTGGGAAAGACAAGTAAGGAGAGGCTGCTAAAATCTCAGGGCTTGTGAGGAATAGAGACGTTACTGGTACCTGCTCAAGTAAATCGACGAACAATGGATTGACAGTGATACAGTGACCGTGATGCCATAGACATACATACGAATGGCATTTAACAAACAGGGAAATGACGTCATTGGTAGCAACACAGAGGGTCCTTTGAGTAAGTAAGTTAAGTGAAATAAGACCATGACCCAGAAGTATATGGCATCTTTGAAAACGAAGAGTACAAATATAACGAGTAGATTTATAGTCTCTACTTGCTGAGGTGTGAAGGCAATGGAATATTTTATTCGAAATGAGCCATATATTTATAGGATAAATAAGCTTTTAGAAGCTACTCTATAATATGATCACCACAGTGAATAATTTTGTATTATAAGGGCTGGAGCAATAGCACAGCGGTAGGGCGTTTGCCTTGCACGCAGCCAACATGGCCGACCCGAGTGCAATTCCTCTGCCCCCCCCTCGGAGAGCCCGGCAAGCTACCAAGAGTATCTCGCCCTCACAGCAGAGCCTGGCAAGCTCCCCGTGACGTATTCGATATGCCTAACACAGTAACAACAAAGTCTCCAATGGAGACGTTACTGGGCCCGCTCGAGCAAATCGATGATCAACGGGAGGGCCTTTACCTTTAATATGATCACCACAGTGAATAATTCTGTATTATAAGGGCTGGAGCGATAGCACAGTGGTAGGGCGTTTGCCTTGCACGCAGTCAACATGGCCGACCCGAGTTCGATTCCTCCGCCCCTCTCGGAGAGCCTGGCAAGCTACTGAGAGTATCTCGCCCGCACGGCAGAGCCTGGCAAGCTCCCCGTGACGTATTCGATATGCCAAACACAGTAACAACAAAATCTCCAATGGAGACGTTACTGGGCCCGCTCGAGCAAATCGATGAACAACGGAAGGGCCTTTACCTTTTTACCTTATATACTTGTACATTGCTAAAAAACCCTCTTAATGACCTCACACTAGCAAAATAATAATAATAATTGTGTGGGCGACAAAAAGGATAAGAGCCCAGAATGTTTTCCCATTTTCTTACACATACATTGTTTTCTACACGTTTTTCAATGCCATATGCCAGTTATGACTCATTAGAAATTAAAAAAATGGAATGGTGTAAGTTTTTCAATATTTAGAATGCCAAGACTCAAACAAAAGTTGAGTGGACAGTCTGATTCAATTTTCGAATATTTGTTTGGGTTCTGGAACACATCTGGTGGTGCTCCTATGGGTTCTGTATTCAGGAGTCACTTCTGGCAATGCTTAGGAGATCATTATAGTGCCATGAATTGAACTAACATTGGTTGCATGCAAAGGGAGTATGTACTCTCACCCTGGATCCCTGGGGGAGATTTTTTTCATTTTTATTTATTTACTTTTGCTTTTTGGGTCACACCTGGCGATGCACAGGCATTACTTCTGGCTCTGCACTCAAGAATTACCCCTGGTGGTGCTCAGGGAACCATATGGAATGCTGAGAATTGAATCTGGGTTGACCATGTGCAAGGCAAATGCCCTACCAGCTGTGCTATCACTCCATCCCCCGATTTTTTCATATTTTAAACAAAACTTACAAGTTCTCATTGTTACTTGCATGCTAAATCTTTGAACTTTAATTTCTTTATTTCTAATTATAACTTGGACTATGAACACAATTTCATGGGTTTTCTGGAAGAACAAATGCAATGTATAGAAGTAATTTGCTGAGTCTAAACAAAATATTCAAGAAAAATATGTGTGTAAGTAAAAAAAGATAAATTTTCATATATTCTCTTTGAAATAAATCCACTTACAGCGATACGCAATCCAATCTTTTTATTAGATAGTTAGCAAAATTTTCAAAGTTAGAATGAAGAAAATTAAAGTCTATGTTAAAGTTAAAATAACATAGAAATTTAAATTAAACAATTTCTAAAGCTACAAATATCAGTCCACATGGCATGACATATGTCAGTACATATTATAAATAAGAAACCCTTCTAAATGAGATGCAAATAAAGCTTGTGATATAGGATGAATCCCTAATTTTTGTAAATGTAGCCTGAAGCAAATAATTAAGTGATCAAGATTTTCTTTCAAAAGAGCATGGTTCTCTCCCCTGCTGAATTGTGGAAGATGAATTTTCTGTTATTATGGACTCTCCCAACACAACTTAATGCTTGGAAGATACCAGAACTAGCAATTCCAGAGACTTCTGAATCTTAGAATTTAGACATAATTCAAACTCATGTTTGGGAGAAAGTGCTGGATCAGCTAGAACTCTGGGAGACAGGATAGCTCACAGTGAAGCAATAATGAACACGATAAACTTGACTCCTAACCTGGTCTCCTGGGAACAGACCAGAGGGGAAAATATTCCTTTGTCCAAAGGAGTGACCAATAGGGACACATGTACTTATTTCATTCCAGACTGATCCTTGAGTGGAGACCCCTCTGTCAAACAGGAGCATCATAGAGTCTGTACCACATTTGGATACTCGTGACTCCTAACAAGACCTCCTGAGAAATGCAGGAAATTTCTGTCCTATCCTGAGTACTCTTTCTGGGAAATCATACTCTCAAGAGACAGGAGTGAGAAATTAAATGGGTCTTAATGAGCAGTCAAGGGCGCTGTGACTATCTCCACGGCTCAGTTCCTCAGTTTACGTGCTCTGGGACAAATCATGTTGGTTTGGAATCTTGCCTCTTTCTGAGAAACCAGTTGCCTCCACTCTTCTGTCTTGTCTTTTTCAACAATCTCCCAGTTCTGCTCCGAGAACTTCCTTTCAAAATTCCAGCCAGGTGAGTTCACCTGTGATGTATACTGTGTAGGAAAACGTCAGAAGGAATGAAAGGTAAGAACATCCAACTGAGTTTGACTGGGCGCTGATCCAGCTTAGCTAGATCCCAATGCCACTGGGTCCTTACACTCAACAAATTTATTGATGCATTGTGTTTGATGACCAAAAGAAACGTGATTGTTGATAAGCAATAGAAAGGACCCAGGCTGGGAATTTGATGGTACCAATGAAAAAAAATGGGGGGTGGGGAGGACTGGAGAATAGTAAAGCCAGTAGGGTGTTTGCCTTGCTTGCAGCCAACCGGGTTTGATCCCTGTTATCCTATACAGTCCCCAAACACTGCCAGAAATAATTACTGAGTGCAGAGCCAGGAGGAAGCCCTGAGCATCACTGGGAATGGACAAAAGGAAAAAAAGAATGTCTCTAAAATTCATATGCGCCTGGTTATTTGGGAGTGCCAAAACCTGCAGTGCTCAGGGATTACTCCTGACAGAACTTGGAGGATTGTAAGCAGTGCCAGTGATTAAACCTGATTGTCTGAGTGCAATGTAAATGCCCTACCTGCTGCACTATCTCTCCAACCCCAATATGCTCCAGTTTACTCATAAGGGGAGGGAGAGGCCATAGGTGTGGTCCCTCTTTGCTGACTTACAGAACTTTAATCACTGCCCCCCCCCCATAAAACTTCAGACAAATTTATTTTTAAAACTTTTAAACTTTCCCAACAAGGGACTGGTTGGACCCAGGGCAAGTTGTGAGCTATCTGGAATCGAAAGGAGCCTGGCCAAAGTGCCATAATACTTAGCTATAAGTTAAGAGCATGGTCTTGAACAAATTCTGTCAGGATCCAAAAAGTAATATCTAGATTAGGACCCTGCTAGGGTTAGAAAATATTAATCTGCCCTGAGTACTGTATGTAGTCTGAGATCTATAGCGAGTTGTCCCCAGGAGAGTCACCCTGCAAAGCGAATGTATCTCTTACTGTGTCCATACAAAATGACTAATATTAAGAAGTAGAATGAAGATGTTAATTAAGTTATTGGACTAAGGAGAGGAGAAAAACCCCTAGGTGGTATTTCTGCCCTTGAGTCTGATCTGTCGATCATGAAGGGCTTTGATATGTTGATTCTGCTACCTCCAATGGGGGGGGGGGTTGGTGAGAGACTAGAGAGAGACTAGGCTGTGAGTAGAAGGGTGGGGAGAGATGAGTGGGAGAGACAAGAGGAGACAAGAATGGGGGGCAGACTGCCACAGAGGCAGGGTGGAAGTGGCGGGAGGGATCCTGGGATCATTGGTGGTAGAGAATGGGCACTGGTGGAGGGATGGGTACTCCATCATTGTATGACTGAAATATAAGCAGGAAAGTTTGTAAATCTATAACTGCATCTCATGGTGATTCACTAATAAAAAATTTTTTAAAAAAAGAATGAGGGGCAGAGTGAGATTAGAATGAGGGGCTTAGGGAGACTGGAACAGGTGTGTGGGAAGAAAGGAATTAATGGCAACTGATCACCAAAAAAAAAATCCCACTTTTTTTTTCTTAATTTTTATTAGTGAAACACCATGAAGTACAGTTGTAGACTTACAAATTTTTGTGTTTGAGTTTCAATTATACAATGATCAAATACCCATCCCTCCATCAGAGCCCATTTTCCACCACCACAGGTCCCAGTATCCCTCCCACCTTTCATTCCCACCCCCCCCCATCCCACTCTGCCTCTGTATCGGGGCATTCTCTTTTGTTCTCTCTCTCAAAACCACAATGAGATATCATCTCACACCACAGAGACTGGCCCACATCCACAAGAACAAAAGCAACAGGTGCTGACGTGGATGTGGCGAGAAAGGGACCCTCTTTCACTGCTGGTGGGAATGCCGACTGGTTCAGCCCTTTTGGAAAACAGTATGGACGATTCTCAAAACATTAGAAATTGAGCTCCCATTTGACCCAGCAATAACACTCCTGGGAATATATCCCAGAGAGCAAAAAAAGCCCACTTTTAAGCTATCATGATTTACAAAGTTATAGAGAGTTGAGTTTCAGGCATACAATATTCCAATACCAACCCTACAACCAGTGTCAACTTCTGTCGACCAGTGTCACCAGGTTCCCTCCACCCCCTCTCCCCCACCCTTCCTACTGGGACAGGCACATTTTTAAGTTTGGTTGCTGTAGTTTGAACCTCAGGCTTGCAGTTCTGTTGGCTCTGTGGTTTAGACACATACACACACACCTATATACTGTCAATATGTCCAAGGCCCCTGCCCCCTGTCCAAGTTACCTTCCATCCACCTCTTCTTACTCAACACTTCCTTGATTTCTTTCCTTCCCTGGCAGTTCTATAAACAAACACTGTCCTCCTGTTGTTCATTGATTTGCTCGAGCAGGCCCAGTAATGTCTCCATTTTTGGGACTTGTTGTTACTGTGTTTTGGCATATCAAATACGTCACAGGTAGCTTGCCAGGCTTTGCCATGCGAGTGAGATACTCTCGGTAGCTTGCTGGGCTCTCCGAAAGGGGCAGAGGAATCGAACCCAGCTTGGCCAGGCTGGCTGTGCACAAGGCAAACAACCTACTGCGCAAGGCCAACACCCTACTGCTGTACTTTCGCTCCAGCCGGGCTAATTTCTATAAGCTAGTGTCAAAGGTAATCTAAGTGTTCCATTTTTTATATCTTTTTTTGTTCTTTTTGGGTCACACCTAGTGATGCTCAGGGGCCACTCCTGACTCATGCACTCAGGAATTACTCCTGGTGGTGCACGGGGGACCATATGGGATGCTGGAGATCGAACCTGGGTCAGCTGCATGCAAGGCAAATGCCCTCCCTGTTGTGCTATCGCTTCAGCCCCCACTTTTGTTATCTTGAATTCCCTGGTCCTATTTTCATATGCCAGAAATAAGCAAGATCATTTGGTATTGATTCCTCTTCTGCTGAGTTAACTTCACTTACCAGGATATCATTCAGTTGCATCCAAGTTGCAGTGAATTGCAGGTACATTTATATAAAAAAAATTTGAAGCTACATTTATGAAACAGCAGGTGAAATTTATGAGACTTGCTTCACAAAATAGATTTTATAAAAGTTTAAGTGAGCTAGTCAATAAAATGTTTAAAAAAGGTTATGTGGCATACAATTAGATGAATGCCTCTTTAAAGTTATGATTAGTTGGGATTGATTGACATCTATTAACGTCTTATATAATGTGAAATTCCTCCTTGGTTTGGCAAAAGTGACACTGAGTGAAGGACTGTGGGTCCGTCTCTGGCAACCTGGGGGTTGTGTCAGTGCTGTGCTTATGGACTAAATATGTAGGGACCTTCGCTAAGACCCACATTCCACCCTTAGACATTGCAATCTGGGACAAACAGGGTTGGGACAGTCCTGGAAGTTGACCCCTCAGTGAGTCAGGGGCTCAGGGAGGAGGAAACAGTTGGTTACACCTGACTCCTAACATGACTTCCTGCCATCCTGAGCTCCTTCAGGAAATTTCCATCCTTTGTGCAACATGACCCATGGGGAATGGACGCTCTCAGAGGCTGGAGTAGAAAGGGATCAGGCTAATGAGCCAACACCGTAGCTGTAAATACTCCTCTGCCCTGTCCCTCTGCGTGTTCACTCTGGGGATGCACAGGGCGTGCATGATGCTTTTGCAGTCCTGAATGTGTCGGTAGAATGAAGCTTCCTCTCCTTTCTGCTGCATTGTCTGGACTCCAGACTCCACTATCAACCTTGCAGTGAGGAATTTATGTTTGCACTCAGAGGCTTCCTCTTGGATTGCACCCAGGTGAATCCAACTGTCAGACAACCTCTGCAGGGAATGAAAGACACTTGTCACAGAGAATGAACAGCAAGGCTGCTCCCCCTGAGGTCCTGTGAGAAATACAGATATCGCGTATTCTAGGAGGGGAAGTAGAGTTTCAACATGGCAACTTCTTTTCTACATTTTCCCTCATTCCTCTCACTCAGAATGCGAGTATCTCTAAACAACAAGCTCGACTCATGGCAGAGCTGATTTTAGCCCAATTGTCATCAATTCATGAGTTGTCACTCATGACTCATCAATTCATGGTTTTGATGCTTCATCATCATGCATGATATGGTGGTTGTTTATGTCTTTGATGAGCTTTAATGATATCTTTAGAATATGTAAATATGCTATATCACCAAACATTTTTTTCATGATTAAGGAAAACTCTAGTTCGTTCCCTGATGTTTCCTAGAAGACATTGGGAAATTTCCACAGATATTTTAGAAGCAACACTGGAGGAGACTGGGTGAAGGCTGGGGTTGCTCTGACCTTATCTCAGATCACAGGAAAGACCCCACCAGAACTCAACTGGACAGAGAGCCAATAGCCCCAGTGGTGAAATGGTATCCAGGCTCTCAGCGCCATCTTCAAACGGTTTCTCCAACATCCAACACTTCATTATTCTGTCCTAAACATTAGAGTGGTCCCTTATAATGGTGTGAAACTTCATTCACAATGCGTCATTCAAAGGGTTTTGCAAGATTGGCTGTTGTAATTAGGATTTCTTAGTTTTTCACAAAGGAATCCTGACAGTATATCACTATGACATTTTGGGTCACCAGTTAGTTTGCCCTGCAATATATCCACACTTTCCTACTGTAACCTGTCTTCTGAATGACTAAGGAGATTTCCAAACTGAGCAAGGGAATCCGGGGACCCTCTCAGGGATACTCAGTCAAATCAGCTGGAGGGTTCAACAATAAGGTCTAAGAATTCTGTATTTCTCAGAAATTCTACCCCAGATGAGGGACTGAGCAGTAGTACAGTGGGTTAGGTGCTTGCCTTGCACACAGCTGACCTGGGTTTGATATTTGGAACCCTGTATAGTCCCCCAAGACTGCTGGGAGTGATACATGAGCACAGAGCCAGAAGTAAGCCTGAACACCACTGGGTGTGGCCCATAAAACAAAACAAAAAGAGAATATCTAATCCATATGAATTGACATGTCATGTAGAGCTTAGAGACGCATGTTCGTTTGATTATTATTTGTTTGTTTTGGTTTGGGGACCACACCTGGCAATGTTCACGGGTTATTCCTGGCTCTGCACTCAGAAATCAGTCCTGGTGGGCTCAGGGCAACCATGTGTGGTGCCAGGGATTGAACCCGGGTCTGCTGCATGCAAGACAAGTTTCTTACCTGCTATACTATCTCTCCAGCTGCTAGAGACGCATGTTTGACAGAAGGAAAGACAAGAACTTTGACCTTACGTCACCTGAGAGATCCTCCAGCTGAGAGCAGATACCATGATAATTGGTTTTTATGCTAGCATGATTAATGAATGAATGAACTAATATTTTTGTTTAGTCAACTCAGCTAGAAGGTTCTACAATAGGATCCAAGAATTGGACCAGTTTTGGTGGAGGGAGGGGTGTTGGAATGCTGTATGACTGAAATCCAATCATGAACAGCTTTGTAATGGCCTATCTCACAATGATTCAATAAAAAACTTAAAACATTAAAGAATTGGACCAGTTCTGATGACCAAAACCTTAGTAATTATTGAATAATCAATGCTGGTGTCAGTGCTAGCCATGCCTTTCAAAGAGCCTGGCAAGCTACTGAGAGTATCCTGCCCACATGGCAGAGCCTGGCAAGATATCCGTGGTGTACTTGATATTCCAAAAACAGTAACAATGATGGTCCTCGTTCCCCTGATCTTGAAAAAGTCCTCAATATGCCATTGGGCTATACTAGCATGCAACAGGGACAAATGGAGATGTTACTGGCACCTGCTTGAGCAAATAGATGAACAAAGGGATGACAATGACAGTGACAGTGATACAGGTCAAAATAATATAGTAATCACTCATTGGCCCTTACTGATTTATTTTCTAAGCATTCTATTTTCCAGTTCTTTAGTTCTTTAAGTTTTGTTTCGGCAGAGCCTGGCAAGCTACCCATGGCGTATTCGATATTCCAAAAACAATAACAAGTCTCACAATGCAGGTGTCCGCTCAAGAAAATCAATGAACAATGGGACGGCAGTGCTACAGTGCTAAGTTTTGTTGGAATAAGCAATATAAAGTAAATTTGGTATGTGCAACAGGGTGCAGGTTGGGATTGGGAGGGAAACTGGGAATATTGGTGGAGGGAGGGGGTGTTGGGACACTAAATGCTTGAAACAACTGTATAATGTACAACTTTGTAAGTCGCCATGATTTTTAATAAAAAACAAAGAGGAATCACTTACCACTTAACTTAACTTCCCGTTAGTCATCGATTTGCTCGAGCAGGCGCCAGTAACGTCTCCATTTGTCCCTGTCGCGTGCTAGTGTAGCCCAATGGTATCTGTTCGCTCCGGGAACATGAAGGGCCTCAAACCGATCGTTCATGATCTTCACGAAGAAGTCTGACCATCTGGAAGGTGGGTGGCACGCGGTCTTTTGACATCCCGTGGAATCCAGTCAGTAACAGCTCTAGTCCAGCGGTCATCTTTAAATCTCATTACGTGACCAGCCCATCTGATTTTTGACACCTTGGCAAATGAGACAGCGTCCCTGATTCTTGATCGTCGACGGATGTCAGAACTCCGGATTCTTTCTCTCATTTGAGTGAAACGTGATATTCCAAGCATAGCTCTTTCTATTCTTCTTTGGGAGACCTGAATAGTGTTCTCATCTTGTTTGCGTAGGGCCCAGGTCTCTGAGTCATATGTTAATGCAGGAAGAACAGTGGAATCAAAGAGATGTGCCCGGAGCCGGAGGTTCTTCATCCTCTTAGCTATTTCTTCGACGTTGTTGAAGGCGTTCCAAGCCGCTCTCTTCCTCCTGCGCAGCTCGGGTGCCAGGTCATTTGTCATGTTGACCTCTCGACCTAGGTACACATAGCTGTTGCATTCGGAGATGGTCGTTCCATTGAGAGTGAATGGGGCGTCAGGAACAAGGCTGTTTCTCATAAACATTGTCTTCGTAAGATTCAGCTGTAGTCCGACCTTTCCACATTCACGGTCAAAGTCGTTCAGCATTTGTGCCGCTTGGCTGATGTTTGGTGTTATTAAAACAATGTCATCAGCAAAGCGGAGGTGGTGTAGTTGCCGACCATCTATCTTCACTCCCATTCCTTCCCATTCCAGTCATCACATGATGTTCTCGAGGGTGGCACTGAAGAGATTCGGTGAAATGATATCACCCTGCCGAACCCCTTTCTTGACATCAACGATCACTTCTTTGTAGAATGGTGACATCCTGGTAGTGAATCCGCAATACAGCTCACAGAGGATCCTGATGTATTGTGCTTGAATGACTGATTGGCTATGGCTTCAATGACCGCTTCCATCTCAACAGAATCAAAGGCCTTCTTTAAATCAATGAACGTTAAACAGAGCAACATCTTGAACTCCCGAGAAACCTCAATGAGCTTGGTTATTGTGTGGATATGGTCGATGGTGCTGAATCCTTTGCGGAACCCTGCTTGCTCGCATGGTTGTCCTTCATCTAGTGTTCTGCCAATCCTACTTAGGATGACTCGAGTGAACAACTTGTAGATGACAGACAATAGGCAGATCGGGCGATAGTTGCCAATGTCATGGATGTCTCCCTTCTTGAACGGTCCTGCTGGTTTTCCATTGGGACAGAACCTTGCATTCAGACAGGTAGCGAGTGAAGAGCCGAGCCAGTGTATTGATGAGTACTGACGGCAGGTTCTTCAGGTGTTCAGGTCTGACCTTGTCTGGGCCGGGTGCTGTTTGTTTCTTTACCGACGAAATGGCTTGTCGGATTTCGGAAGGGAGAACGTTGGGAACGACATATCCATCCTGTGGAATTTGGTATGTCGGCAAGTAGACATGGCTATTGAAGAGATTTGAGTAGAAGTCATGGATAATCTTCTCCATTGCCGTTCTGGAGGATGTGATGGATCCATCAGGACCTCAGAGGGCAGTCATCTTGGTCTTATAGTTGGCGAAGGACGACGAATACTTTTCCCGGCTTCTGCCGCATCTACCAGTACTTCTGCTCTTCTCTCTTTGAGGTCTTCCTTGATCGCATCTCTGCACTGCTTTGCGAGCTCGGACGTTAGCTTGCGGTTGCCTGAGGCATGCGCCAAACCACGCTGGCGAATTAGCTCAAGAGTTTTCGAAGATAGGCGACTTTTTGTGGCTATCTCTCTCTTGGCGTTCCTCGCACATTCATGGAGGTGCTGAACCAGTCGATCGTATTCCTCGTCAATGTTGTCAACAATGGCATCTTCCCATGTTGCCGCAATAGTACCAAAGAATTCCCAGTTGGTGGTCATTCTGGGAGTTCTCTTTTTGAACTTTGCAGCCCTTTCTCTCCGCTCTGTGAAGTATAATTTTGCACGAAGGAGACGGTGGTCCGATCCCGTTAGAAATTTTGGGACAACAGCGACATCAGTCAGGCAAAACCGTCGATTGAATATGATGTGGTCTATTTCGTTGTGGAATCGTCCACCGGGAGACTCCCATGTCCATCGTTTAGATTCTGCCTTCTGGAACTGTGAGTTACCATGAATGGTCTTGGTCGACATGATGAACTCAGACAGTCTCTCACCCTGTTCGTTCCATTCTAGGCCATGGGTCCCGATGTGAAGTTCTTCAGCTGATCTTCTCGGTCCTATCTTGGCATTAAAATCACCCACAATGATCTTGTAGAAGGTGTGGTCTTCTTTATAGAACTTCTCTAGCTCCATGTAGAACTTCTCGATTTCTCTTTCATCATAATGAGATGTTGGTGCGTAGACAACGAAGATAGAAACTACAGGCAGTGAGCCACATCTATTCAAATGTAAACGTCCGATTTGGGTTGTTAGGCATTCGAATGAATCAATGCTCTTGGCCAAGTTTGTGTTGACAAGGACACCAACGCCTCTGACACCTCTTTTATCGCATGTTCCGAGGAACAATTCTTCTCCAGTGTCGAAAACGGCATGGTGAGATTCGTGCCTTCTTGTCTCAGTCAGACCAATGATGTCGTACTTGATCATTCGCGCTTGTACCATCAGGTCCTCGATGGATGTATCTGATGCTAGCGTACGTGCATTGAACATACAGAAGATCATTTTTGTCTTCCTTCGTTGTGGCAGCCTAGTTCGGCCTTGAGATTTTGTCGGCCTCTCCTTTCTCATCCTTCTCAGTGCTGCCATGTCGGTGAAGCCTTCAGGGTCAGGTGAATGAGACCAGTTGTAGTTACTGGTTTTGGCATATCGAATACACAACGGATAGCTTGCCAGGCTCTTCCGTGCGGGTGGAATACTCTCGGTAGCTTGCCAGTCTTTCCGAGAGGGATAGAGGCTTTTGGGGCGACCTCTAATCACCCTTGTAGGTGTTACCATATTTGAACCCTATCAAATATGGTACGACAATTCCGGAAGGTGGGTATTTAGTGTCTTATGATGTGTCAAGCAGCCGCGCGGGTCCGGAAAGCGTCCTGGAGTGTGGCGACGGCTGGGTAGTGGAAGTAGTGTAATGCTTGAAACAACTGTATAATGTACAACTTTGTAAGTCGCCATGATTTTTAATAAAAAACAAAGAGGAAGTAGGTTTAAAATCCTTTGCTAAATGCAGAACAGGTCAAAATATATTGAAAGTTACACGAGGGTAAAACATTGCATTTATGGTATGGAAGGCACAGTGAAGACATCTCTGTCAGAATGTTCTCTCCACTTCCAACAATTAGAGGACAGACCCGAGGCCAGATCATCAACTGGGTATTTTCAATCATCCCAGAATGAGGAAATGCACCTCCCGAATGTTCATGTCTTTGATATTTATAACTTTCTTACAACATAATCTTGTCATTCCGTGTTGCCTCAATAAAGTGTAACCCCTAACAGAATTTATATTTTTTACTCAATCCTTTCAGTTCTCACACTGCATGGAGTCAGAAAACCTTACAGGAGTTCTAGAATTACTTCTTCAGAAAAACCAGAAATGCAGCCCCTCATCTTTGGGATTTTCCTGTCCATGTACCTGATCACTGTGCTGGGGAACCTGCTCATCATCCTGGCCGTGAGCTCAGACCTCAACCTCCACACACCCATGTACTTCTTCCTGTCCAACCTGTCCTTTGTGGACATCTGCTTCACCTCCACCATCGTCCCCAAGATGCTGCTGAACATCCAGACACAGTAAGGCCATCAACTATGGAGGTTGCATTGCCCAAATGTACTTTTCCCTACTCTTTGGAGTGTTAGACAATTTTCTCCTGGCCGTGATGGCCTATGACCACTTTGTGGCCATCTGCCACCCCTTGTACTACACGGTCATCATGAACCCCCGCCTCTGTGGGCTGCTGGTCCTGAGGTCCTGGATCATGAGTGTCCTGGATTCTTTATTAGAAATCTTAATGGTGTTACAACTGTCCTTCTGTACAGAGTTGGAAATCCCTCATTTTTTCTGCCAGCTCAACCAGGTATTTCTTCTTGCCTGTTCTGACACCTTCATTAATAACCTGGTGATGTACTTTTCAATTGTGCTACTGGGGGGTGGCCCCCTGGCTGGGATCCTTTATTCCTACTCTAAGATTGTTTCCTCTGTATGTAGAATCTCCTCAGCGCAGGGGAAGTATAAAGCGTTTTCCACCTATGCGTCCCACCTCTCCGTGGTCTCCTTTTTTTATGGCACAGCCCTAGGTGTGTACCTAAGCTCTGCTGTGACCCAGAACTCACAATCCAGTGCCATCGCCTCAGTGATGTACACATGCTGAACCCCTTCATCTACAGTCTCCGGAACAAAGACATCAATACAATTTCAGTGTCCTAGAAGGATCTGACCTTACAAATAATTAACAGATTCTGATTAGGGGGAAAGCTAATTAACTGGTTGGGGAAGAGAGCATAGGGAAGAATTTACAGATAAACACAATGGAATGGAAGTGCCTCAGGAGCACTGTAATAAACCTGAGTTCCTTGTGGCAAGGGGGAAAGGACAAAACAATGTTATCCTACAGATTACATCAATTCAGAGCCAAAGATAAAAGTAGAAATCACTGTCACTGTCACTGTCCTCCAGTTGTTCATCGATTTGCTAGAGTGGGCCCAGTAACGTCTCCATTGTGACACTTGTTACTGTATTTGGCATATCGAATACATCATGGGTAGCTTGCCAGGCTTTGCCGTGTGGGGAGATATTCTCAGTAGCTTGCCGGGCTCTCCAAGAGGGGCAGAGAGGAATCGAACCTGGGTTGGCCAGATTGGCCGCATGCAAAGCAAACGCCCTACCTAAGTAGAAATAATATTTTTAATTTTTATGACAAGTTACGTTCCATATCATAACCACCAAAGACTTCATCATTAGAACCATAAGTATATTTATTTTTACAGTGGGGAATTCTCTCTACCAGCAGAGGATATAGCCAACACAGCACTTAAGTTTTTCCTACTTAAGTTGGACTTCCATGCACAATGTCCCTGTCCACATCCAATAGGATTAAATGAGATTTCTCAAAAACTAGATTAATATGTCACATTTTAATGCTGCTGTAACAAATTATTATTCTAGAGCTTAACGTCCTAGTTTAACACAGCATCAACTTCATGAGTCTCTTGTTGGAGAGGTGAAAACCCTGGGTTAACTCCCAATGAGATCAAGATGACCAATAAGACCAATATAAGGTCAAAATCCAATTCCTGCTGGAGATTCCAGGAGAGAATCTATTAACAATTAATTTCTAGGTTATGACCACAGGTATCCCTTGGCATATGGGACAATTCTCTTCATAATCAAACCACATAGGCTGGCATTTTCTTTCTTTCTTTCTTTTTAATTGAATTATTCTTTCTCCAATTTTTTAATTTATTTTTTCTTTTTTAAATTTTTTATTAATTTTATTAAATCACTGTGAGATAGTTATAAGCTTTCATGTTTGGGTTACAATCACACAATAATCAAACACCCATCCCTCCACCAGTGCACATTTCCCACCACCAATATCCCCAGTATAACCCCCCTTTCCCACCCTCCCTCTGCCTCCATGGCAGATATGATTCCCCATAATCTCTCTCTACTTCGGGGCATTAATGGTTTACAACCCTGAGAGGTTATCATGTTTGGTCCTTTAACTACTTTCTGCACACATCTCCCATCCCGACTGATTCCTCCATAGGCTGGCATTTTTAAATCTCTCTCATTCCCAGTATTTTGTCATTCTCTTCTATATCCAGGAAGCAGTGAGGATAATGTGAGTTCCTGTGTAACCATGGCTAATCTGTTATTGTAAGATCAACAATTGTGCAACCTCATCTCACATGCTCCTTCCTTCTACAGGCTCTCAGGACTCCTTAAATAAAATGATCAAACCTCTATATGTAAACACAAGTTCCTGAAATTGTGGATTTCCCATTTGTTCAAAATCACCTGCAATATAATTTGGCCTGGGGGACACTCATTTATCTTTAATTTATACAATGTGTTTAAAAAATAAATCAAATCAGATATTTGTGAAACTATAATCCACAGAACCACAACTTTGCTGTTTAGACAGTAGACCACAGACCAGGACTTGCAGCATCAGTGCTGAACAGCATTTTGTAGAGGTTGAATCCGTGGACCCTCTAGGAATTGAACCAAGAGGATCATGCATTTGGACTAGAAACCTTTGAAATATACCTACACGTTGTCACTGGAAAAGTGCTGGGTCAAAGGTGTCTGCCCACATTTTCAACTTACATTTTGGGTTCAATAATTCCATGTGTTGGGGGCTGACCCATGGAGTATAAATGTTGCTAAGCTTCTTTCAGACATTGTGAAATGCAGTAAGGGGAACATCATCTCTAACTGATAACTGCTGACAGAGAATTGGAAGTTTGAAAACATCTTGACTAAATTACCATCAGTGTCCACCCTTCCTCTGATTATATTTCTGGACAAATTGTGAAAGTTCACTGTACCATTTCTGCAACAAGGAATGGAATTTATAGTAGAACTACCTCACAGAAAGAACTTTATGAAAATTAAATCAATTTTCTATGAAAGCTAATTTTCCCAGAATGAAATTTATGAAAATTAAATCAAGCAAAGTCAAAAAAGCTGCAAAATTCTAAAAGCAAGCATGTGAATACATCTCTTAAAATTAGGTTTCTTATTCATTGGGCAGAATTGTAATTCTTAGTTTTCTGTAGTATGTGGAGATTGCCCTTTATTTGTCAAAAGTGTCACAAAGTTAAGGAATATGGTCCCAAACCCATCAGTTCTGTTGGATATCTAGGGCAGTTCTCTGGAGATCTCAGGAACTGGGTCCCCACCACTCTAATACTGTAAGATGCAGGGAACTAAGCCAAAACTAATTTTCCACTTTTATACACTTTAGAAAATGTAACTCAGAATTGGGAGGTGACCCATCTCTTGGTCTAGAAAATCAAGGAGTCATTGTGACAATTGGTCTCACCTGACTTCTAACAAGATCTCCTGGAAAACCTCACATCAGTTGGTAATTTCCATTTAGTCCAGACCAGTGTCACACAGGAAAATCAAAATCTCAGAGGGTGAAGTAAAAAAGTAATCGGACTTAATGAGCATAGAGAGGAGCAATAAATATCCTTTTTTTCTGTGGTACATCAGCTTGTTCAACGTGGGACTGAGAAAGACATGGTGGTTGCTTTCAGAGTCCTGAGTCTGGCTGGGGGACGGGAACTTCTCTCCTTCCTACAGACTCATCTGGGCTCCTGTCTGCATCATCCCTCACACAGAGAGAAATCTTCTCATTTCTGCAGAGACCTTGGGCTCTGGAATCCCTTCCGGGTGAGTCACACTGACTATATAGGAGAAGGTCAGAGAGAAGGAAAGGGAAGAACACTGCTCTGAGATACCTGTGAGACCATCCATTTTGTTCCAGATCCCTGAGATCATTTTCTTAGTATGGCTTGATTCATTATATACTGCTTATGATGACTCAAAGAGAAGTAGTTATTGAACAAATCAGGCAGGTGTCAAAGGGTATAGTATTAATTGGAGAAAAATTAGAAGAATTCTCCAGACAAGATATGCTTTCAGAGTTTTAATCTTGTGTTTTGGTTTCCGTGCTCATGTTATCAAATGAAAAGTTTTAAATGACATTAAACAAAGCTTGAGAGATATTAGTTGAAATAGAAACATCCCTGAAGAATGAATTCCTATTTCTTTTTTTTTTATGTAGGAGTACTGCTATTTATTCAGCCACTGATTAGCTGATTAAATTGGGCATGAACTCCACCTTACTATTTTTTTCTTCATAATTTAATTGATTTAGTTTTTCTTCTTATATTTATTTATTGAATCACTGTGGGAAAAGTTACAAAGCTTTCAGGTTTAAGTCTTGGTCATACAATGATTAAACACCTTTCCCTTCACCAGTACTCATTTTTCACCGCCAAGAACCCCAATATACCTTCCTCTCATCCCTCCCAATGCCTGTGAGGCAGATGATTTCTACTTTTCTATACATTGATTACATTCATTATTTTGACAAAAGATGCACCATTATTGTATAGAATATCCCCCCCCAACAATCAGAATTACTGAAAAGGCATTATGAAACACTTTGTTTTCTATAGCTGGTTATGAGAATCATATAATGATTTTGGATTTCTGCAAAGAGCCAATAATTATGAGATTGGTTTCTGGGCATCTGGTGTTATGGCTGTGCCAGAGATCCACTCGTGGGGGGCAACTCGTGACCTAGGTAGGGCGTGAATGATGAGCCAGTACCATCCCCCTTCCCATGAGACTGCAGTTCTCCCATCACTGCTGGCTCATACCTGGCTTCCTTATAAGCTCTGAGGCAGCGGCCACCTTGTATGCGGTCCAGAAGCCAAAAAGCCAAAAGCCGCTGGGTTTCGAGATTTGTTTCTGAGTCTCTGGGATCATTGCCGTTAATCAGCTTGATAAGGAGCCAGAGAGGCCATTTGTAGGTGGCAACTCGGGGTCTCATTGGGATGAGGAGGAAAGGGCTGGTTCCACCCCCATCTTGTGAGGCTCCACATGTCTCATCACTGCAGGCCCAAACCTGACTGTCCAGGGGCCTTTGGAGGATGGTGGTCACCGGGCCGCCAGGGGGAACAGGCCAAGGCACGGAACCTATTCCCACCTGGAGTGGCCCAGTGCCAGTAACCTACTGCAGGAACAGGACACATTTCTGCCAAAAGCCTTTGGGTTCTGAGATTCGTTTCTGAGTCTCTGGGATCATGGCCGTTAAGCAGTTCGATCAGGAACTAGAGAGACCATGCTTCCAATTATATAGCTGAGCCGGATGTGGTTTGTTAGTGTGTCTCCCACATACCTAACTTTTGGCCATTTACTTTCTTGGTAAACTTTGCCCCAAGTTTTTGGGGTCTGGCCAAAGGCAGCAGCAATTTGGGAGTATCTGCAAGTCTGACTGTGCCATCAGGCTGCTGATGCACTTGCCTCACAGGTACAAATTGACCTGCTGGTGGCACCATAGCCTCAGAATTCCTATTTCTTAATATAACTATTTTCATGTCATGTATTCTCCTTGATGATTTTCTTCCTTTTAGAGCCAAAATGGAGCACAAACATTTTAAGAGCATTTAATTTCAGTCTATATATATTCTTCATTTGAAATTGATTTCCATTTTTGTGCTATTAAAATAAATGTACTATTCCCAGAGTGTTAAAAAAATTCTCCAGACATAGGGATGTGGGGAAAGCTCATGGAAAATTTGGTGGCAAAAGTGGGCAGGATCTTTGTATACCGATACCAAGACTTTGAACACAATTATAACCCTAATACAGATATGATGATCAAAATATATTAATATGAAAAATAAAATGAAATAAAAATATAATTCTCCAGTAAATATAGGACAAAATCTCTTATCTTGCAATTAAGAGAGGTGTCAAAACTGCATTTTTTGAAAGGATGTAGCATGGACTTTGCTTGTTGATGAGAAAAACACCAGTGAAAAAAATGCTTGAAAATGTTATCTTGCAACTGCAATGGGGTCTGCTCAAACTGGTATCTGTATGAAAGAAAATTATGCACTGCATAAAAATAGGCTCTGATAATGAGCTTTGGGTTCTAATCATTTCATTTTCTGTGTGGATGAGCATTTTTTTCTTTTTGGGTCACATCCGGCAATACTCAGGGGTTACTCCTAGCTCTGCAAACAGGAATCACTTCTGGCAGTGCTCGGGGAACCATATAGGATGCCAGGGATTGAATCCAGGTTTGCCGTGTGCAAGGCAAATTCCCTGCCTGCTGTGCTATCGCTACAGCCCTGGATGAGCATATTTGTGGTGTGACAAACATTGTTTAGCATTGTGAACTGTCTATCCAAGCCCTTAGCTCTGGCGTGGTCAGGTCACAGTGATTTTGTTTCTGTTCTTCATTGCATTAAATCAAAAGCTAATAATAGACTTTTGCCATCTGACTATATTCCATTTAATTTGTTTACCACATATATTGGGCTGGAGTGATAGCACAGTGGGTAGTGCATTTGCCTTGCATGCAGCCAACATGGCTGACCCGAGTTCGATTCCTCCGCCCCTCTCGGAGAGCCCGGCAAGCTACCGAGAGTATCTCGCCTGCACGGCAAAGCCTGGCAAGCTACCAGTGATGTATTTGATATGCCAAACACAGTAACAAAAAAGTCTCGCGATGGAGACATTACTGGGCCTGCTCGAGAAAATCAATGAACAACGGGAGGACAGTGACAGTGACCACATATATTAAGAATATATAAAGTGTATGAATTAATGCGGTCAGTACTGTCAAATATTAATAGCAGAATTCAGTCTGCTTTGTCTTATTTCTTAGATGAAAGATTAACCTATCATTTTGTGATACTTCTGTGGTAATAAGGGAGGATATATATATATATATGTATATATATACACACACATATATGTTAAGCAAAGATTTTTGTAATAAAAGTTAGACATTGTTCTGTAATACACACACAATTAAGTTAAATCAAGGTGTTTGTAGAGAAAATTTTGTGGGCCAGAGAGATAGTACAGGAGTTAATCTGCTTGCCTTACATGCAGTTGATCTTAGTTTGATCTCTGGGACCACACAGGGTCTCCTGAAACCTCCAGGAGTGATCCTGAACACAGAGCCAAAAGTAAGCAGCCTGAGTACAGCTGGGTGTGGTCCCAAAAGAAAAAAGATAGCTAACATTTTATTTTGTGTTTGTGTGGGAGAGCTTGAGTATGTAAGTATGTATAAGTAAATGTGTATATATATGGTGAGTGAGAGTATGTGTGAGTGTATGGTGTGTGTGAGAGAGAGAAGAGAAGAGAAGAGAAGAGGAGAGGAGAGGAGAGGAGAGGAGAGGAGAGGAGAGGAGAGGAGAGGAGAGGAGAGGAGAGGAGAGGAGAGGAGAGGAGAGGAGAGGAGAGGAGAGGAGAGGAGAGGAGAAGAGAAGAGAAGAGAAGAGAAGAGAAGAGAAGAGAAGAGAAGAGAAGAGAAGAGAAGAGAAGAGAAGAGAAGAGAAGAGAAGAGAAGAGAAGAGAAGAGAAGAGAAGAAAGTGTCTGTTTGGGCCACACCTGACAAATTGCTCAGAAGTTGCTGCCGAGATGTGGTACTGAAATTGAGAGTTCCCACATGTAAATTATGTGCTCCGGGGCTGGACTGATAGTAAAGCATGTAAGGCACTTGTCTTGCAAACTGGGTTCACTCCCTGGCAGCCCTATGGTTCGCCCAGCCACACCAGGAGTGATTTCTGACTGCAGAGCAGGAGTCACCCCAAGCAAACTAAGGAAGAAAGAAAAAAATAAAGTAAGAGGAAGGAAGGAAGGAAGGAAGGAAGGAAGGGAGGGAGGGAGGGAGGGAGGGAGGGAGGGAGGGAGGGAGGGAGGAAAAGGAAAGAAAGAAAAAAGAAAGGAAGAAAGGAAGGGGAAAGAAAAAAGAAAGAAAGATAAAGAAAGGAAAGAAAGAGAAAGAAAGAAAGAAAGAAAGAAAGAAAGAAAGAAAGAAAGAAAGAAAGAAAGAAAGAAAGGAAGGAAAGAAAGAAGGAAAGAAAGAAGGAAGGAAGGAAGGAAGGAAGGAAGGAAGGAAGGAAGGAAGGAAGGAAGGAGAAAGGGAAAGGGAAAGGGAAAGGGAAAGGGAAAGGAAAGGAAAGGAAAGGAAAGGAAAGGAAAGGAAAGGAAAGGAAAGGAAAGGAAAGAAGGAAGGAAGTACTCCAGTCCTTTCGGCCATGTTCCCCACCCACAGAGAGCACATTTTCATAAGGGATCACAAACATTAATACGGTGCTAGATTGTAAGAGTCAAGTCTATGAAAATTGTAAATATACCAATCCAATAAAATACTTTGCATGGTGAATTGAAAAGTACTTCAGAGCAGGAATGACTATTTTCTCTAGCAGACACTGAACAATTTTCACGGACATTTTAGCTGCAACAAAAGAGCAGGAATGGTGGAGATCATGGGTGCTCTGAATGTTCTGGAAGGCACAGACAAATCTCACACAAAGAGTGTCAACAGTGCAAGAGTTAAGGGGGAGGAGTGTTTCTGTAGTATAAATATTTATAGCATTTGTCAATCAGTCTTGAAATCCCATGCTCCTTGATCCAAGCCCAAAATAATGACATTTTGTGTAATAATCATATTGTTTTTAACTCAGTCTTTATAGCTCACGCCATCACATGGAACCAGAAAATATTACTGGAATTATAGAATTTCTAATTCTAGGATTGTCCGAGGAACAAGAACTGCAGTCCTTGATTTTTTGCCTTTTCCTGTCCATGTACCTGATCACCGTGCTGGAGAACCTGCTCATTATCCTGGCCGTCAGCTCAGACCCCCACCTCCACACGCCCATGTACTTCATTTCTAACCTGGCCTTCATGGACATCTGCTTGACCTCTACTAACATCCCCAAGATGCTGGTGAACATACAGGCCCAGAGCAAAGCCATCACCTATGAAGGCTGCATCACCCAGATGTATTTTTTCATCCTCTTTGCAGGCCTGGACAATATCCTCCTGGCGGTGATGGCCTATGACTGCTATGTGGCCATTTGCCACCCTTTGCACTACATGGTCATCATGAATCCCCACCTCTGTGGGCTGCTGGTTCTGGGGTCCTGGGTCACCATTGCCCTGAATTCCTTATTAGAAGTCTCCATGGTTTTACGCCTGTCCTTCTGTACAGATGTGAAAATCCCTCATTATTTCTGCAAACTCAATCAGGTGATCCAACTTGCCTGTTCAGACACCGTTCCTAATGATTTGGTGATATTGTTTACAGCCGTGTTCCTGGGGGGCGGCCCCCTGACTGGGATCCTTTACTCTTACTCCAAGATCATCTCCTCCATACGGAGAATCTCTTCCGCTCAGGGGAAGTTTAAGGCATTTTCCACCTGCACGTCTCACCTCGCCGTGGTCTCCCTGTTCTACTGTACCATCCTAGGGGTGTATCTGAGCGCCGCCGTGTCTCAGAACTCCCATTCAACTGCCATCGCCTCAATAATGTACACAGTGGTCACCCCCATGCTGAATCCCTTCATCTACAGCCTCCGGAACAAAGACATCAAGGCCACTCTGATAAGACTTATCAGGAAGAAAAACTAAAAGACACGTGACCTCCCTAGGATGGACGAACTGGAAGACATTTCAGATCTTGAAATCTTGGAACCCGATACTGTTTTTTTTTTTAATTTTTATTAGTGAAACACCATGAGGTACAGTTGTAGACCTACAAATTTTTGTGCTTGGGTTTCAGTTATACAATGATCGAGTACCCATCCCTCCACCAGTGCCCATTCTCCACGACCACTGATCCCAGTATCCCTCCCACCCCCTATCCCTCCCATCCCACCCTGCCTCTGTGGCAGGGTATTTCCTTTTGTTCTTTTTCTCCTTTTGAGTGCTGTGGTTTGCAAAAGAGGCATTGAGTGGCAATCATGTTCAGTCTATAGTCTATTTTCAGCATGTATCTCCCATCCTGGGAGGATCCTCCCAATACCCTTTATTTGGTGCTCCCTTCTCTATCTGAGCTGCCTTTTCCTCTAGCATGTGCTGCTGGCATCCAAGCCATGGAGTAAACCTCCTGGTACTTATCTCAGCTATTCTTGAGTGTTAGTCTCTTGTTTTGTTACTTTATGTTTCCCAGAGGGCTGGAGTGATAGCACAGCGGTAGGGCATTTGCCTTGCATGCAGCCAAATGGCCGACCCGAGTTCGATTCCTCCGCCCCTCTCAGAGAGCCCGGCAAGCTACTGAGAGTATCTCTCCCGCATGGCAGAACCTGGCAAGCTACCAGTGATGTATTCGATATTCCAAACCACAGTAACAACAAAGTCTCCAATGGAGACGTTACTGGGCCCGCTCGAGCAAATCGATGAACAACGGAAGGACAGTGACAGTGATGTTCCCCAGATGAATGCAATCGTTCTATATCTGTCCCTCTCTTTCTGACTCATTTCGCTTAGCATGATACTTTCCGTGTAGTACCACTTGTATGTAAATTCCATGACTACATCTTTTCTAACAGCTACATAGTACTCCATTGTGTAGATGTACCAAAGTTTCTTTAACCAGTCATCTGTTCTCGGGCACTCAGTTTTTTTCCAGATTCTAGCTTTTGTAAACAGTGCTGCATCCCCGTACTGTTTTGTAGCCAAGTATGAAATGAGACATACCTATTTAATTCTGTTGTTCCCATTACTTTGTGACTTTGCTTTAGAATCTGGATGGCCCATGTCATCAGCTTGCTGCTGCGTATAGAAGTCTAGTTTCTCTTTGTGTATTTGAATGTATTTCAAACCTTAGATAGGGTTTGGAAATTTAGAAACTTAGGAATTTAGAAATTCTGTTTTGCAAGGTTTGCTCCAGACTGAATGGTGGGTGGCAGATGAAGTAGTGACATTTCCAGAATCAAAGACTACCCTGCCCCAGTGCGGAAGACAGGATTTATGGCCTACCCAGAGACAGGAAGCCATCAGGCTGCATTTCTTGCTTCCTCACATAGACATTGCCCCCCGCCCCCCTCCCCAAGATAACAGGTCAGACCAAGCACACCGGTTCCACTGGTCTCTGTTCCCTTTTATGCCTAAGACAATTTAAAAATCCTTCTTCATCTTGACCTCAGCCTCATCAGAGTTTCATAAAATTCCACCTAGAGTAGCCTCTCCCTGGACAAAAGAATCCTAACTGATCTAGGTCTCCCTAGACAAGAAAATGCTAACTTCTTTGGACTACTTGACCTCTGAAATCACTGCCAGTGTGTGACCAGTGGGGAGAAATACCTTCTTTTTTTTTCTTTTCGGGTCACACCCAGCAATGTTCAGGGATTACTCCTAGCAGTGCTTGGTGGACCATATGGGATGCTGGGGATTGAACCCAGGTCAGCTGTGCACAAGGCAAACCCGCCCTACCCGCTGTACCATGGCTCTGACCTGAGAAATTCTCTCTCTCTCTCTCTGTCTCTCTCCTCTCTCTGTCTCTGTCTCTCTCTCTCCTCTCTCTGTCTCTCTCTCTCCTCTCTCTGTCTCTAGCCAGACTCCCCATCCTCTCGCATCCTCATCCTCATCCTCATCCATCCTGCTGTGCTTCCCTGCGCTTCCCCCCACTCAGAGGGGCCCAGGTGAGGTCCCCACCAGTCAGCTCTACTGAGCTTTTGCTACCCATCCCCCCCAACCCACTCCAGCTTCTTGGGGCCCCTGCCGGGTCTCACCTACTGTTCCTCTCTTAACACCGCTGGGCTGGCCACTACAGCTGCCACTCCCTCATCACTCCCTCTGCCACCAATTCCAGATTCCAGACCTGAGCCCTCCCTGTCACTGCCACCTGGAACCCCTTCTCTCTCCTAGGTTTATTGAAAGACTGCCAGCCACATGCTAGGAAAACAAGTGTTTTAAGTCCAGTAAAATCTGTGTTTTCCTAGAAATTAGAATTCCAAAGACAATGACTTGCCCATGATTGAGTTTGCCGGCTTCTATACAAACAAAAGCACTTTCTTGGGACCCATTTTTTTTGAAACACCATGAGGTACAGTTGTAGACTTACAAACTTTCGTGCTTGGGTTTCAGTTATACAATGATCGAGTACCCATCCCTCCACCAGTGCCCATTCTCCATCACCAATGATCCTAGTAACCCTCCCACCCACACACCCCATCCCCCCACCCCACCCTCTGTGACAGGGCATTCCCTTTTGCTCACTCTTTCCTTTAGAGTATTGTAGTTTGCAATAGAGGTATTGAGTGGCTATCATGTTAGGTCTATAGTCTACTTTTAGCACACATTTCGTATCCCAAGCGAGTCCTCCAAAATCCTTTACTTAGTGTTCCCTTCTCTATCTGAGCTGCCTATCCCCCTCAGCATATGAGGCCGGCTTCCAAGCCCTGGAGCAGACCTGCTGGTATTTATCTCAACTATTCTTGGGTGTTCAACTCCCATTCTGTTACTTTATATTCCCCAGATGAATGCAGTCCTTCTATGTTGGGACCCATTTTTCACGTTAAAAAAAAAAGCACAGAATAAAAGCTGGGCCAGGTTGAAAAACGTGGAGAAAAGTTCCCAAATCAGCCAACAGGGATATTTTTTTAACCTGGAGACTGCCCCTTCTTTCCCCCCTCCCCCCTCCCTCACCACCCCACCAGGATCACATAACAACTGAAACTCATTGATCGGACATGTATGTGCATCTATGTATGTGTGGGCGTCATCCCCTCTGTCTGTACTCAATTCGTCTGTTTTTCTGTGTGTGGAATGTCAGAGCCAGGTTGAAATCAGAAGCAGAAATCCTTACATCTGGGCAAGCTGCATCATCACGAGAGGTGAGAGTGATGTGCAACCTAGCAATGAAAAAAGTTTAGATGTTTTTGGACCTTGTTAGACGAGGATTAAACAAAGGTTTCTCATCAGAACGTGGGACCTACAAAGAAATCAAAATTCTCAATCTAAATTTCTTATTGGAAAAACGTAAAATGGTTCTTATGGCTGGCAGATAGGGAAGGCTCCCTCCCAAGGCAATGGCAAAGATTTCCTGGGAAGAAATAGCCCCAGAGTGGTGAGATCCTGATAAGACCCTCAGCAGCAAGCAGGGGAAAAAAACAGAAAAAAAAACCAGGAACACACCCTGAGGAGTTGGACCCCTACAGAAATGATGAACTTCAGCAAAGATAACAACACAATTAAGGACTTGAAAGAGATTCACCAGAAACTTCAAAGTTGTTCCATTGATACTGTATCTATTCAATCCCCACCTCTGTCAGAAAGCTCTGGACTAAGGCATCCTTAAGAAAATACATATGGGGCCGGAGCAATAGCACAGCGAGTAGAGTGTTTGCCTTGCACACGGTCAACCCGGGTTTAATTCCTGGCATCCCATAGGGTCCCCTGAGCACCGCCAGGAGTAGTTCCTGATTGCAGAGCCAGGAGTGGCCCCTGTGCATTGCTGGGTGTGACCCAAAAAGCCACCCTTCCCCCCCAAAATGGAATATACATAAAAAAGCAGGTCCTAAAGAACATTTCAAGGCTTCTCCATCTTTGGAGAAAACTGCACTCTCCCTTAAGTGTGTTACTCTTTCTCTCTCCTCCCCTTCAATCCTCCAAATAAAATCTGTTTTACTTCACTGCTTTTATACTCCTGATTTTTTTTTTCTTTTTGAGTCATACCCGACAATGCACAGGGGTTGCTCCTGGCTCTGCACTCAGGAATGACTCCTGGCGGTGCTCGGGGGACCATATGGGATGTTTGGAATTGAACTCTGGTAGAGCTCGTGCAAGGCAAATGCCCTACTCGCTTATGCTATCACTCCAGCCCCTACTCCTGAAATTTTTTTTTGCGAGCGAGACAAGAACCCCGAAAACCCTGGATAAGGCCTGGGACTGGCCTCTCCTTTCCTGCAAAGAGTAAATCCTTGCTCCAGCCTGAGTTTGTTCCCTGCTCCGAGGAATCAGATGGCAGGGATCAACTCCCTTGTCTAGATGATCAAGCGACTTCAAGTGTGGCCTGACAACAACCTCGTGGGACTGGTGGGGCTCAGGCCCACGCAGAGCAGGGACTCATCGCAGTCTTTACCAAGTCCTAGTCTTCCCAGCAGGACCTGGGTGGCAGAGGCAGATGGGGAGAAAGTGACCATCTTTCTCCTCCTGGCTTCACATAAGTCACCAGTGGGGTCCAACAACATCACTTAACACTTAAAATTCTTTTGAGTTTAAGAATCTGAACTATCTAGAAAGGGCTGTGGAACTAGAGCCCCAAAATGAAGTGAGATCCAACTGAAAAGCTATTTCAACCTTACCCTCCTGATAAAAACACCGAATGCCAGGAACAAACACCATGGCCTTAGCACCCGTATTGCAAACCATAATGCACAAAAGGAAAAGGAGAGAGAGAGCAAGAAGGAAAGTGATTCCCATAGAGGAAGGCTGGGGGTAGGGGGTGGGGTGTTGGGGAACAGGGGTGGGGAAAAGGGGAACATTGGTGGTGGGAAATGTACACTGGTGGAGGGATGGGTGCTGGATGACTGAAATCCAATTATGAACAGCTTTGTAATGATTTATCTCACAGATATACAACTAAAAAAATTTTAATGAAATGAGTTAAGAGCTTAGAGAATGCAAGATTTTATTTTTAAGGCTTAACCAATTTTAATGAGAAATTGGGCTGTTTTACAAATAACTAAGGTACAAGAGCTATGGTGTGTCTAACTATACATATTTGTTTTGTTCCTGTATTGGATTATTAGAATAGCTGACCTAGAAAATCTTGTGAGTTGAAATAGTGGTGGCACATCAAAAAGAAAGGTTCAAGAAGTATTGGTTTAGTTTAAAACATGGGTTCTTAGTTATAAAATTGTTCACAAAACTTTTAGCCTATCAGTGTTTAAAGATCTCAGACTTTCCTGCTGGAATTCCAGACCAGTCTCACAAAAAAAGTGAGTCACTCTACAATCAAGAGGCTAGGAACAGCCCCTTTGGATTTAACAACTTCTGAATATGAATAATTGGGTGGAAAATGTGAAAATGACTGCAATAATTTTTTTCAGATTATGTTGCCAACCTGCCCAGTACATGAAAACGGATGCTATTATTAAGATGACTTTTTTTCATGTAAGCTTTGTCACCAAGTCTTGAACTTAAGAGAACTCTATTCACAAGTGTGTGAAATCCTTACTGTTTTATGGTAACCTTTGTAAGTGTTTTAACCTTTTATGTCTGGTTTCCTAGAAATCAGAATTCTAAAGATAAAACTTTTTGGTATGTTTTCTGATTAATTCCTAATATGAAGTGAATTTTTGCCAAGAGTAATATGTTACAAGTTCTTTAATTGTGAGCATCCAAAAACCTTTTATTGCGGGGGGGGGGGGGGGTCACACCTGGTGATGCACAGGTGCACAGGGGTTACTGCTGACTTTGCGCTCAGGAATTACTCCTGGCAGTGCTCGGGATGCTGGGAATCAAACCCGGGTTGGCTGTGTGCAAGGCAAACACCCTACCTGCTGTACTATTGCTACAGCCCCAGCCTTTTGAATAGTTGTAGAACTGATTAAATGTTTTTGAAAGAGTACTGCAGAGTACAATTTTGTTACGCTAAATGACATAATGATTAGCAACTTGTGTCTAAACTTCTTGACAGATCAAACTGTATTAAGTTCAGTAAAATAAGGAAGTTAAAATTGTAAGATGCGACTATATTTTATTTATTTATTTATTCATTTATTTTTTGGTTACACTCGGTGACGCACAGAGGGGTTACTTCTGGCTCTGCACTCAGAAATTACTCCTGGTCATGCTCGGGTGACCATGTGGGATGCTGGGGATCGAACCCGGCAAATGTCCTACCCACTGTCCTATTGCTCCAGCCCATGACTATATTTTAATAAGAAAGATAATCAATGGAGATACTGTTAGTGCAAAAAACTGGTTTTGAAATGGAATGAATAAAGGTTACAGGACAGAATGAATGTAAAGGAATGTGTTGAAGACTTGAGAATGTAAAGAAATGTGTACAAAGTTTGAGGTTGTGGTTTAAGGAAAGAAACTATAATCAAACTGGTATTGTTATAAGCAACTCTTTAATCTGCAGAATTTTTCTAGTACCTTTTTGGCAAGATCTATGGAAAAGATATTAGAAAAAATTTTTAAAAAAAGAAAAGATATTAGATGATTTGGACTCCTATTACAGTGCTCTGAGATAGACACTTTAAAAGGCTACAGGAAACTAAGGTTCTCAACATGAGACTAAATGAATTAGATATGATGTTAAACTGTATGGTAAAGATATTAGATGAATAATTTGGACTCCTGTTACAGTGCTCTGAGATAATTAGACACTTTAAAGATTACAGGAAATCAAGGTACTCAACATGAGACTAAATAAGTTAGATATGACGTTAAACTATGGTCTATCGATCTTAATGCTGGACTCCCATTATAGTGCTCTTAAATCATTGGAAATCAAGGTTTTTTACATAGGATTAAATGAATTAGACATGATGTTAAACTGTGCTCAGGTGCCACATGTGCTCGGCCACATGGGCACAAGCCGCATGTGGACTCAGACAGCAGCTGTGTGGGCTTTCTTTGTTCCGGGTGGCTTTTATTAGGTTTTTTCAAAGTGCCCCAGGTGGGGCTTCTTCCTAGGTAAAAGTTTGTTGCTAGGGTAATTTCCCAGAGGATAGAGTTGGGATTGGTTAGCTGTCCTCTTTGAAATTCCTTTCCTTGGCTTTGTTCCTGCTGGGGTCCAGACTTCTTTTTTCGGGGTGTGGGGTCACACCCGGTAATGATCGGGGTTACTCCTGGCTCTGTACTCAGAAATTACTCCTGGCGGTGCTCGGGGGACCCTATGTGATGCTGAGAATCGAACCCGGATTGGCTGCGTGCAAGGCAAATGCCCTACCCACTGTGCTGTCGCTCCAGCCCTGGGGTCCAGACTTGTCTGGGACCCCAGGTACTTCGTTAAGTAAATTGATAGAAACAAATTCTTCTTCAAATTAATCATTTTACTATGTTTCACTCATGATTGTCCTACATTGGAAGTGTTGTGCAATGTCCAGGAAAGATGATGAGACCTTAACCAAAATACCTATGAATTCATGGACACTGCAAGAGACTTTGGTGATGAACACTAAGTTGTGGGAAATTGACCCCATAACAGAAACCCCAAGGTCAGGAGAGTCTCCTAAGGAAAACAAGTTTAGACCAATAGAATAAAACAGGCATATCCAGGCCAGCATAGAATAAGCAAATTGTCACTTGACTCTAACCTTTAAGGGGGCCGCTGATTGTCCATATGAAATATCCAAGTCTCTGTCTTCATGCACCCCTTAATTGTGCTGTGTCTACTCACATGATAAACATGTCTGTCAACTTCCACAGCGGCTCACATGACGGGAATCAGGATGCAGGATCAGGAGAGATATGGATGAATAAATGGACCATTCTGTGCTCTCCATGTTTAGGTGACCCAAAGGCTTGGACACTCCTGATGGATTTGTCGTATTCTATGTGACCGGTCTTATTGGTCAGGGCTCTCAAATCAAACATTTTGGAGCACCAAGGCAATGACAGAAAAGATTGAAAAGAGAAATCTACAGAATCAAATAGTCTGTGACACTCTAAGACAGGATCTGGGGAGAGGTCAGACTGATTTAAGATTAAATAGGGGTAATACTATGATTCAAACAACTTGAATGGGGCCAGAGCAAAGGTAGATCGGGTAGGGCATTAGCCTTGGATGTGGTGGACCAGGGTTTGATCCCCAGCACCCCATCGGGTCCTCTGAGCACCGCCAGAGGTAATTCCTTAGTGCAGATCCAGAAGTAATCCCTGAAGATCGCCCGGTCTGACCCAAAGAGCTAAAGTAGGGAAAAAAAGAGACTTGAATGATTTTCAATTTCAGGACATATTATGGAAATACATAAAAGCTGCCAAGTTAAATAGAATCAATTTAAGCTGCACATAAATATAATTCTATGATATGAAGTGTATAATTTATTTTAAAATTTCTCAACAAGTTACTAAATTTAAGTCACTGAAAATAATCAACTGTAATAATTTTACAAAAATGGAAACAACAGGTCCAGAGACATTGTCCAGCGTGGAGGGTGCTTGTCATTTGATCCCTGGCATCCCATAGGGTCCTCCAAGCATGCCAAGAGTGATTCCTAAATTCCAAGATAGGAGTAACTGATAAGCACCACTGACTCTGACCCTAAAATAAAAACCAAAAAATGTGGAAGCAAATTCTCAGTTGTGATGATAATCCTCTGAATACTATTTTTGCACTAATTCTTCATTTTTTGAAAAACGACAGTGCTTTTGCACATTATACTGAACAAGAATAAGTTAGTCCCATTGATACCAGCATGTCATGACATTTCTCTCAAGTTGACCTACAAATCTGTTATTTATTTTTCTACAGGTCTTTACCAAATGAACAAGAAAGCAATGGACATTATAGTCCTACAAGAAATGATTTGGGGAGTATTATTTTTCTTCCAGTTCATAATTGGTTTCATTGGAAATTTATTGTTGCTCATGCTATATGTCAACAGCTTTCTGCAAAGAAAGAAGCAAATAGATTGGATATTTACCCACTTAACTTTAGCAAACATGATGACAGTTTTATTCTCTGGGATTCCAGAATTAAAATTTTCCTTTGGAATAAGAAACTTTCTGAATGACACTGGTTGTCAGGCAGTTTTGTTCCTGTACAGAGTGAGCTGGGGTCTTTCCCTCTGTACCACATCTTTCCTCGGTGTGTTCCAAGCCATCGTGATCACCAACAACCATGATCAGTAGGCGTGGCTCAAATTAAACATCTACACATGCATTTCATTCCTCTTTTTCTGGGTACTCAACATGCTGATCTATTCTGGGTTATCTTGTTAGTGAAGGCCCCATTCAATATTTCTGGAATTCAAGGAGTTTATAACCTGAAATACAGTATGATATGCATGGCACATGGCTGAGAAACTCTGGGAGCATCTCTATTTCATGGAGGAATGATTTTTAGAGATTTCCTGTGGGTGTTCCTCACGATCTGCAACAGCGTGCACATGGTAATGTTCCTCTTTAGCCATCAGAAGAATGTCTAGCACATCCTTAGGCACTGTCTCTGCTCACAATCCTCTCTTGAGATCAATCCTCTCTTGAGAGCACTCTATCTCTCACTGCCTGTTTAGTCTTGGGCTGCTTCCCCCACCCCTGGAAGGTCAATGGTGATGGGCAGTTGAAGGAAGGAAAACAAGGGCCAGGGTGGTCGGTGTCAGTTGCAGTTTATTCCAATCTCCTCTCCATTCACTCCTGTCTCTCTCCGTTTCTCCCCCCAGCCCACTCTTACAGTCTAGATAAATTCCCCAGCATGAGGCGTTGGGGATTCCACATAGGTGTGGTCACAATCAATAGGGTTAAAGTTCTTTTCCTCAGGGGATGCTTCTAGGACAGACCCTCTTTCAGCAGGATGACCCACCCTAGAGCGGAATCCCATGGGTGTGTTTCTCCTCTCCTTGTCCAACAAACATATAAGCATTCATAATGTTAATCATTTTGTATGGACACAGTAAGACTTACATTAAGTTTATTGAATTGCTCTCCTGGGGTCATCTCGATCTCAGACTACAGTGCTCAGGCCAGATTAGTCTTTCCTATCCCTAGCAGGGTTCTAGTCTCGTCGTTACTTTTGGATCATGACAACATTTGTCCATGATCAAGCTCTAAACTTATAGTTAAGAATCATGGTGCTTTGGCCTGGCCCATTTCGATGCCAGGGTAGCTCACAGCTTGCCCTGACTCCATTCAGTCCCTCATCAGGACCCTGCTTTGGGGGTGCTAGGAACAAAGGGCAACTGAGGCTTAAGTTGAGGAAGCAGGTGCCTGGGAGTGAATAATATTCGAAGTCAATTAAATCCCAAGTTACAAAAGCATAATATTAACTGTATTCCTGTGTCTATTCAAAAAGGACATTGCTTTAAACTAAACTATTCAAAAGACATAAGGAGAAGAGAAAGATAATATGTAACTTACAATACAAGTTCCGTGTCCTAGAAGGATCTGACCTTCCAAATTAACAGATTCTTATTAGGGGAAAAAGCTGATTAACTGGTTGGGGAAGAGAGCATAGAGAAGTGGTTACAGATAAACAATGGAATGGGAATGACTCAGGAGCACTGTGATGGGTGTAATCTGATAAACCTAAACTCCTTGTGGCAAGGGAAAAAGGACAAACCAATGTCTTCCTACAAGTGATGACTTCTTAGATGCAGAAAGAGTGAATAGATGAGTCAATAATTATTCAAAAGCATACTTATTTCATTTCATGAGTGTTTTTTCCAAGAAAATTGTAAATGTACATATTTTAATTGCGCTGGTACGTTGAACATTCCAGGGTCCATACCACTGGACCAATAGCAATCTCTGGCTTTGGGGTGCCTGATGATAATTTCCCTTTGGGATTTTCCTTTGGGACTCAACTATTATAGGGTTATTCCCAGCAATAGGGGGAGTACAAGTGATTGAACATTGATGTCATTGTAAAGGTAAAGGCCCTCCCGTTGATCGTCAATTTGCTCGAGCGGGCCAGTAACGTCTCCATTGGAGACTTTGTTGTTACTGTGTCTGGCATATCGAATACTCTCAGTAGCTTGCCGGGCTCTCCTAGAGGGGCGGAGGAATCGAACTTGGGTCGGCCATGTTGACCGCTTGTAAGGCGAATGCCCTACCCGCTGTGCTATCGCTCCAGCCCTGGAGCGATAGCACAGAGGGCTGGAGCGATAGCACAGCGGTAGGGCGTTCGCCTTACAAGCGGCCGACCCGAGTTCGATTCCTCCGCCCCTCTCGGAGAGCCCGGCAAGCTACTGAGAGTATTCGATATGCCAGACACAGTAACAACAAAGTCTCCAATGGAGACGTTACTGGGCCCGCTCGAGCAAATCGATGTCATTGTAATTGCTATTTTTAAAAATAAATTTATAAGAATATTTAAAAAAATCAGATCAAAGTGGATTAAAGACCTCAATATCAGACCTGAATCCAAAGGTACATGGAGGAGAATTTAGGCAGAACCCTCCATGACATTGAAGCTAAAAGCAACTTTAAGGATGAAACACCACTGGCAAAGCAAGTGGAAACAAACATAAACAAATGGGAGTATATTAAACTAAGAAGCTTCTGTACCTCAAAGGAAACAGTGACCAAAATACAGAGACAGCCCATGAAATGAAAAAGATTATTTACCAGATACCCATCTGATAAGGGGTTAATATCTAGGATATGCAAGACACTAGTAGGATTGTACAAGAAAAAACCTCCAACCCCATCAAAAAAAGGGGGAGAAGAAATGAACAAAAGCTTCCTCAAAAAAGAAATACGAATGGCCAAAAGGCACATGAAAAAATGTTCTACATCACTAATCATCAGAGAGACGCAAATCAAAACAATAATGAGACATCGTCTCACACCACAGAGACTGGCACGTATTCAAAAGAACAAGAACAATCAGTACTGGCATGGATGTGGGGAGAAAGGGACTCTCTTTCAATGTCGATGGGAATGCTGATTTGGAAAATGGTCCAGCCTTTTTGGAAAACAATATGGGCATTGCTTCAAATCATTAGAAATTTAGTTTCCATAAGACACTGCAATACCACTACTGGGAATATATTCTCAGGGTGCAAAAAAACTCTATAGAAATGACATCTGCACTTGTATGTTTGTGGAAGCACTATTTATAATAGCCAGAATCTGGGGGGGAAAAATGCCAAAGAACAGATGACTGGTTAAAGAAACTTTGGTGTATCTACATAGTGGAATACTATGCAGCTGCTAGAAAAAAAATCACTTGATCACTTGATATCCCGTTACTCATTGATTTGCTCGAGTGGGCACCAGTAATGTCTCCATTCATCCCTGTTGCATGCTAGCGTAGCCCAATGGCATCTGCTCATTCTAGGAACACAAAGGGTCTCAAACCGATCATTCGGGGTCTTGATGAAGAAATCTGACCATCTCGTAGGTGGGTGGCCACGTGTTCTTTTGATGTCCTGTGGAATCCAGTCGGTAATGGCTCTAGTCCAGTGGTCGTCTCTAAATCTCATTACGTGTCCAGCCCATCTGATTTTCTATGCCTTGACAAACGAGACAGCGTCCCTGATTCTTGAGCGTTGACAGAGATTGGAACTCTGGATGCTTTCTCTCATTTGAGTGAAGCGTGATACTCCAAGCATAGCTCTTTTTATTCCTCTTTGAGAGACCCGAATAGCGTTCTCATCCTGTTTGCGTAGGGTCCAGGTCCCTGAGGCGTATGTTAATGCAGGAAGAACAGTGGAATCGAAGAGATGTGCTCGGAGCTGGAGGTTCTTCGTCCTCTTCATTATTTCTTCGATGCTCTTGAAGGCGTTCCAAGCCGCTCTCTTCCTCCTGCGCAACTCAGGTGCCAGGTCATTCATCATGTTGACTTCTCGACCTAGGTACACATAACTGTTGCATTCGGAGATGGTCGTTCTGTTGAGAGTGAACGGAACGTCAGGAACAAGACTGTTTCTCATGAACACTGTCTTTGTGAGATTCAGCTGTAATCTGACCTTTCCACACTCACGGTCGAAGTGGGCCAGCATTTGTGCTGCTTGGCTAATATTTGGTGTTATTAGAACAATGTCATCAGCAAAGTGGAGGTGGTGTAGTTGCCGATCATCTATCTTCACTCCCATTCCTTCCCATTCCAGTCATCGCAGGACGTTCTCGAGGGTGGCACTGAAGAGTTTCGGTGAAATAGTATCACCCTGCAGAACCCCTCTCTTGACATCAATGATCACTTCTTTGTAGAATGGTGAGATCCTGGTAGTGAATCTGTAATACAGCTCACGGAGGATCCTGATGTTTGAACGCCCTGATTGGCTAGGGCTTCAATGACTGCTTCCGTCTCAACAGAATCAAAGGCCTTATTAGAAAAAATGAAATCATAAAATTTGCAGATGAGTTAATCAACATGGAGAGTATCATGCTAAGTGAAACAAGTCAGAGAGAGGGATAGACATAGAATTACTGCACTTATTTGTGGAATATAAAGGTGTTATTTAGGAGACTAATACCTAAGGACAGTAAGAAATAAGGGTCAGGAGGATCGCCCAGGACTTGGAAGCCAATATCATGTGCTGGGCAGGGATGTAGCAGGGATGGAGAAAGGAGCACTAAGTAAATAATGTTTGGAGGGATCGCTCAGGATAGTAGTTGCGGGCTGAAAGACTATGGACCAAACATAATGGTCGTTTGAAATCTGTATTGTAAACCATAACACCTTGAAGGACAGAGAGAATAAGAGGGAATGTGCCTGCCACAGAGAAATGGGGTGGGAATGGGCTCGGGTGGCAGAAGGGATACTGGAACATTGGTGATGGAGAATGGGCACTGGTGGAGGGATGTGTATTAAAGCATTGTTTGAATGAAATGCAATCATTAAAGTTTGAAAGTCTGTAACTGTATCTCACAGTGATTCTTTAAAATAAAAAAATTAGAATAAGTTAAAAAAATTTTTAAAGGGAACAATTGGAGTCCTTAGGGGAAGGAGGTGGATATACTGGTGGTGATGGGAATGGTATTGGAATTATGTACATGGGAAACCAGAATTAACAATATTAATTCTGTTAATCGAAGAACCTAATCAACTAAAGTATTTGTTTTAATTTTTTCTAAATGTTATTTTATTTTTGTAAAGTTGTTCACAATAATTCATTACATTCAAACATTCAAACACCAATACCACTACAACTGCACATTCCTAACACCATATTTTGAATGTTTCCACCCCAAATCTCAAATAGTGCCCCCCAAAGCAGAACAAAACAATTTTGTATTGCTTGTTATAAATAATCCATTTAAAATGGTCCAATAAAGACTCCTGATAGGAAAAGAAAAATGAAATGACATCTGCACCTATATGTTCATTGCAGGACTGTTCACAATAGCCAGAATCCGGAAACATTTTGAGTGCCAGAGAACAGACGACTGGTTAAATAAATTTTGGTAAATCTACACAATGAAATATTCTGCAGTTCTTAGGAAAAATAAAGTCATGAAATTTGCTTATAAGTGGATGGTCAAAGAGAGCATGATGCTAAGTGAAATGAGTCAGAAAGAGAGGGACAGACAGAATGACAGCACTCAGTTGTGGAATATAAAATAACATAATATGAAACTGACACCCAAGGACAGTAGAGACAGGGTGAGGAATATTACACCAAAGTTGGTAGCCTGCCTCATGAGCTAGGGGAGAAGGCAACTGGAATAGAGAAGGGATCACTAAGTAAATGATGGTTGGAGGGATCATTCGGAATGGCAGATGTGTGCTAAAAGTAGATAAAGGACCAAACGTGATACCCTCTCAGTATCTGCATTGCAAACCATAATGCCCCAAAGTAGAGAGAGAGTATAGGGGAAATTGGCTGCCATAGAGGCAGGGGGAGGGCGAGGGTGGAGGAGATGCTGGGGACATTTGTGATGGAAAAAGTGCATTGGTGGAGGGATGGGTGTTCGATCATTGTATGACTGAAACTCAAACATGAAAGCCTTGTAACTGTATCTCATGGTGATTCAATTTAAAAAATTACGATTTATAATCCTTATTTTCCTAGGTTGGTGGAGAATTTGGTTGTTCCCAAAATAAGTCCCAAATTGAGTGAAGCCTTAGAGAAAAGCGATTACTCTCCAAAAGACTGTCAGAAAGACTGTCCAAAAGACTGCTCAGCTATGAGAACTTTTAATTTCTCTGTGGAAGCCAATTATCCCCAAATTTGCTTTCTGCTCCGCTCCTGCAGAACTCTGTGAACTCAGGCTGATGTAATGGGAAAGTTTCTGAAGTGAACACCTGAGGAGGACTTTCACTAAAAACTTTTCTAAATTGATCCTTTTGCAACTCAGACAGCAATTTGTGAGTCCATGGGCACATCCGAAAATTTCCTGAGCTCAAAGTGAAAGGGTCTCTGGGGACAAGTCACTGGTGTATTTTTATAGCCCTGGATTAACACACAGGCATTCACCCGCAGCCTGGCAGAGGGTCCCGTCAACTTCGCCAGCCTCAGACTCAGTAAGTGCTTCCTGTCTCTGTTCCTGTTTGAAGGAAGAGACAGGGATTTTTCTTTAGAAAATTTCCTTTCCCTGGGGCAGGAGAGACATAGCAAGGGGTGGGGAGTTTCCTTTGCACACAGTTAACTTGAGTTTCATCCCTGACATTCCATAGGGTCCTTCGAGCACTGCCAGGAGTATTTCCTGAATGCAGGAGTAATCCAAGCATCGCCAGGTGTGACCCAAAAAGTCAATATAAGGAGAATATATGTTTCCTGATCCTGTTTTTGAGGGATACGTTTTGTAATACTAAACTCACCTGAGTTCCTATACTCACATTCCTTTATACTCATTTTATGATTTTCTCATTTTTTATTTTCTTGGGGGTTTTTGTTTGTTTTTGTTTTGTTTGTTTTTGAGGCACACCCAGCAATGCTAAGGGGTTACTCCTGGCTCTGCAAGTAGTAATTACTCCTACTACCGGTCGGGGGACTCTAGGGCATATACCCTGGTCAGTATAGTAATTCCTGGGGTCAGCAGAAATTACTGTGGGAATACTGGCAGATACAGAAATTACTCAGGGGATACTGGGGATGGAAACCTGGTCAACTGCATGCAAGGCAGGGTCCCTATCCACTGTACTATCACTCTACCCCATCAATTTATGTTTTTTTTGTTTTGTTGTGTTGTGTGTGTGTGTGTGTGTTTTGCTTCTTAGATCACACCCAGCGATGCACAGGGTTTAGGGGTTACTCCTAACTTTGCACTCAGGAATTACTCCTAGTAGTGCCAAGGGGACAATAAAAAGACTTTGTTTTCTGAGTGTGATTTTTGTTTTCTTTCTCTTCTACCCAGAATCCAGAGATTATCACACCAAGCTCCCGGGAAAGAACAAGGCAGAGTCTCCTACCCTGTGCCTGACTGTCCTCACCAGGGCCCAACAGCTAAAGACCTCCGGGCCCCAGCCAAGGTCATGCTGGGACCACTCTCCACACTTGGATGAGCCTCACACATAAAAGAACTGGCAGAGGAACCCAGGTGTGTGGGACCCGCGGCTGATATCTCCAAGCCTGCACGGTTTTGGGACTGGACCTGCCAGTAGCTAGACAGTTACACCCACCAACTGCAGTGTAACCCCAACAAGGGCCAGGATCCAGAGATTATCACACCAAGCTCCCGGGAGTGCGTGACCGCATTCGCGGCCGCACGACTTTTTATTTACATTTATTTGATTTTTCAGGGTACCTTAAATATCCCACCCACACTGCAGAGCCTGGCAAGCTATCCGTGGTCTATTTGATATGCCATATCCAGTTAAAAAAAATGGATCTCATTCCCCTGACCCTGAATACGGCAGAGTCGAGAAGGATGTGGAAGGAGAGGCTGATAAAATCCCAAGGCAGAAATAGGCTGCCAATAAAAAGGCACATGAGAAAATGCTCTACATCACGAATCATCAGAGAGATGCAGATCAAAACCACAATGAGATATCATTTCACACCACAGAGACTGGCCCACATCCACAAGAACAAAAGCAACCGGTGCTGGCACGGATGTGGCGAGAAAGGGACCCTCCTTCACTGCTGGTGGGAATGCCGGCTGGTCCAACCCTTTTGGAAAACAGTATGGACGACTCTCAAAAAATTAGAATTTGATCTGCCATTTGACCCAGCTATAGCACTCCTGGGAATATATCCCACAGAGGCAAAAAGGTATAGTCGAAGTGACATCTACACTTGTTTGTTCATTGCAGCACTCTTTACAATAGCCAGAATCTGGAAAAAACCTGAGTGCCCAAGAACAGATGACTGGTTAAAGAAACTTTGGTACATTTACACAATGGAGTACTATGTAGCTGTTAGAAAAGATGAAGTTATGAAATTTACATACAAGCGGTACTACACGGAAAGTATCATGTTAAGCGAAATGAGTCAGAAAGAGCGGGATAGACACAGAAAGATTGCATTCATCTGGGGAACATAAAGCAACAAAAAGGGAGACTAACACCCAGGAATGGCTGAGATTAGTACCAGGAATTTTGCTCCACGACTTGAAGGCCAGCCACAAGCTCTAGGTGAAAAGGAAGCTCAGATAGAGAAGAGAGTACCAAATGAAGGGTGTTGTGAGGACCCTCCCAGGGTGGGAGAAGCATGCTAAAAGTAGTCAATAGACCAAACATGATTGCCACTCAAAGCCTCTCTTGCAAAACACAGTACCCAAAAGAAGAGAGAGAGAACAAGGGGGAATACCCTGCCACAGAGGCAGGATGGGACGGGGGGGGGGGGGATGGGAGGGGATGCTGGGACCCGTGGTGATGGATGACGGGCACTGGTGGAGGGATGGGCACTTGATCATTGTATAACTGAAACCCAAGCACAAAATTTGTAAGCCTATAACTGTACCTCATGGTGTTTCACTAATAAAAAAAGAAAAAATAAAAATAAAAATAGCACTGTAAAAAAAATGGTCAAGTTTACTTTTAAAGGGGAAAAAGCAATTACCTCACCCCATTCCTGGGGGAAAAAAAGGCCTGAAAAGACAAAATCACCAGTGACAGAAGCAGATTGGTAGTTGTGTTTGACTGAAAAGGAAGGAACATTTGTGCATTTACTTGTAAACTGTACTTCAATAAAACATAATTGAAAAGAAAAAAAAGAAATAGGCTGTCAAAACGAAGAAATACAAAATTGATTGTCTGTACTTTTAATGTACATATACGCTGGCATCTGATGCATCCATCGAGGACCTGATGGTACAAGTGCAAAAGATCAAGTACGACATCATTGTTCTGACCGAAACGAGAAGACATCAATCACATCACGCCGTTTTCGACACTGTTGAAGAACTGTTCCTTGAACATGTGACAAAAGAGGCATCGGTGGTGTCGGTATCCTTGTCAACACAAACTTAGCCATGAGCATTGATTCATTTCAATGCCTAACAACCCGAATCAGACAATTACACTTGAGTAGATGTGACTCACTGCCGGCAGTTTCTATCTTTGTTGTCTATGCACCAACATCCAATTATGGTGAAAGAGAAATTGAGAAGTTCTACATGGAGCTGGAGAAGTTCTATAAAGAAGAACACACCTTCTACAAGATCATTGTCAGTGATTTTAATGCCAAGATAGGACCAAGAAGATCAGCCGATGAACTCCACATCAGGACCCATGGCCTAGAATGGAACGAACAGAGTGACAGACTATCTGAGTTCATCATGTCAACCAAGACCTTCCATGGTAACTCACAGTTCCAAAAGGCTGAATCTAAACGTTGGACATGGGAGTCTCCCGGTGGGTGGATGGTTTCACAATGAAATAGACCACATCATATTCAATCGGCAGTTTTGCCTAACTGATGTTGCTGTTGTCCCAAAATTCCAAACGGGATCGGACCACCATCTCCTTTGTGCAAAATTCTACCTCACAGAACGAGGAGAAAAGAATGCAAAGTTTAAAAAGAGAACTCCCAGAACGACCACCAACTGGGAGCTCTTTGGCTCTGTTGCGGCAACATGGGAAGATGCCGTCATTGACATTGATGAGGAATACGATCGAATGATTCAGCACCTCCATGATTGTGCGAGGAATGCCAAGAGAGAGATAACCACAAAAAAAAAAACGCCTTTCTTCAAACACTCTTGAACTTATTCGCCAACGTGGCTTGGCACATGCCTCAGGCAACCGCAAGCGAACGTTCGAGCTGGCAAAACAATGCAGAGAAACCATCAAGGATGACCTCAAAGACAGGAGAGCAGCGGTGCTGGTAGATGTGGCAGAAGCCGGGAAAAGCATTCGTAATGCCCGCCTGTCCTTCACCAACTACAAGACCAAGATGACTGCCCTCCGACATCCTGATGGATCTATCACATCTTCCAGAAGGACAATGAAGAAGATTATTCATGACTTCTACTCAGATCTCTTTAGTAGCCATGTCCACTTGCCCACATACCACATTCCGCATGATGGATAAGTCATTCCCAATGTCCTCCCTTACGAAATCCAACATGCCATCTCGTCGGTAAAGAAACAAAGAGCACCTGGCCCAGACAAGATCAGACCTGAAGAACTTACCATCAGTACTCATCAGTACACTGGCTCGGCTCTTCACACACTACCTGTCTGAATGCAAGGTTCCATCCCAATGGAAAACCAGCAGGACTGTACTACTATACAAGAAGGGAGACATCCACGACATTGGCAACTATCGCCCAATCTGCCTATTGTCTGTCATCTACAAACTGTTCACTCGAGTCATCCTCAATAGGATTAGCAAAACACTAGATGAAGGACAACAATGTGAACAAGCCGGATTCCAAAAAGGATTCAGTACCATCGACCATATCCACACGATTACTAAGCTCATTGAGGTTTCTCAGGAGTTCAAGATGCCGTTCTGTCTAACATTCATTGATTTAAAGAAGGCCTTTGATTCTGTTGAGACGGAAGCGGTCATAGAAGCCCTAGCCAATCAGGGCGTACAAACTCAATACATCAGGATCCTTCGTGAGCTCTATTACGGATTCACTACCAGGATCTTACCATTCTACAAAGAAGTAATCATCCATGTCAAGAAAGGGGTTCGGCAGGGTGATACCATTTCACCAAAACTCTTCAGTGCCACCCTCGAGAACATCATGCGACGACTAGAATGGGAAAGAATGGGAGTGAAGATAGATGGTCGGCAACTACACCACCTCCGCTTTGCTGATGACATCATTCTAATAACACCAAACATCAGCCAAGCGGCACAAATGCTGACCGACTTCTACCGTGAGTGTGGAAAGGTCGGACTACAGCTGAATCTTACGAAGACAATGTTTATGAGAAACATTGTTCCTGACGCTCCATTTGCTCTCAACGGAACCACCATCTCCGAATGCAACAGTTATATATACCTAGGTCAAGAAATCAACATTATGAATGACCTGGCACCTGAGTTGCGCAGGAGGAAGAGAGCAGCTTGGAATGCCTTCAAGAGCATTGAAGAAATAACTAAGAGGACAAAGAACCTCCAGCTAACGAGCACATCTCTTCGATTCCACTATTCTTCCTGCATTAACATATGCCTCAGAGACCTGGACCCTACGCAAACAGGATGAGAACGCTATTCGGGTCTCTCAAAGAGGAATCGAAAGAGCTATGCTTGGAATATCATGATTCACTCAAATGAGAGATAGAATCCGGAGTTCTGATCCCCGCCAACGCTCAAGAATCAGGGACACTGTCTCATTTGCCAAGGCATCAAAAATCAGATGGGCTGGACACGTAATGAGGTTTACAGACAACCGCTGGACTAGAGACATTACTGACTGGATTCCACCAAAATAACATCAAAAGATCACGTGGACATCGCGTGGACATCAAAAGATCGCGTGGACGCCCACCTACAAGATGGTCAGACTTCTTTGTCAAGACCCTGAATGATCGGTTTGAGGCTCTACATGTTCCTAGAATGAACAGATGCCATTGGGCTACGCTAGCACACAACAGGGATGAATGGAGACGTTATTGGCACCTGCTCTAGTAACTCAATGAATAATGGGGGATCAAGTGATCAAGTAATCAAGTGATCTCTTCTATTCACCTCTTCATGTATTTCTCATTGATTTTTAACTTTTCTCCAAATGCAATTTTTTCCACGTATTTTTCACAGATCCTATAATAGCCAAAATGTTGGAATTGTTGAGGGCAGCAGCCATAATGTAGCGGGGAGGGCTCTTGCTGTGCTTGCAACTGACACAGGTTTGATTCCCAACATCCCATTGGATCTCTGAGACCACCAGGAATGATCCCTGAGTGCAGAGCCAGGAGTAAGCCCTGAGCACTGCCGACTGTGGCCCAGAAAAATGAACAAAAGAAAATTAGAACTGTCTTATCTAGTTTAGCTTAGTTAAATGATTTTAGGAATGTTCAGGGATTTGTTTTTATGAATTTTAGAGTTTTTAATTTGGGGGAGAATTTTCTAGTGCAATACCAGATGTTCTGATCATAAATATTTTATGTATTCATATGTCTTTTTCTGTCATCAACAAAATCTTTCTATGAGTTTAAAAAGTTTTGATACTTTCCATGTAGTACCACTTGTATGTAAATTTCATAACTTCATCTTTTCTAACAGCTACATAGTACTCCATTGTGTAAATGTACCAAAGTTTCTTTAACCAGTCATCTGTTCTTAAGTATCATGTTAAGCGAAATGAGTCAGAAAGAGCGGGATAGACACAGAAAGATTGCATTCATCTGGGGAACATAAAGCAACAAAAAGGGAGACTAACACCCAGGAATGACTGAGATTAGTACCAGGAATTTTGCTCCACGACTTGAAGGCCAGCCACACGCTCTAGGTGAAAAGGAAGCTCAGATAGAGAAGAGAGTACCAAATGAAGGGTGTTGTGAGGGTCCTCCCAGGGTGGGAGAAGCATGCTAAAAGTAGTCGATAGACCAAACATGATTGCCACTCAAAGCCTCTCTTGCAAAATACAGTACCCAAAAGAAGAGAGAGAGAACAAGGGGGAATACCCTGCCACAGAGGCAGGATGGGACAGGGGGGGGGGGGATTAGGGGGGGGATGCTGGGACCCATGGGGATGGATGACGGGCACTGGTGGAGGGATGGGCACTTGATCATTGTATAACTGAAACCCAAGCACAAAATTTGTAAGCCTATAACTGTACCTCATGGTTTTTCACTAATAAAAAAAGAAAAAAAAATAAAATAAAGATCGAATAGAAGTGGGACAAAAAAAAAAAAGTTTTGACCAACAATTTCTTGCACCAATTGATAATATTTTATTCTATTATTGATGTTGCTAATCCTTTAACTTGTAACTACTTTATAAATTGTGCTATCATAATGATCCTTTCGTTTGAAGGTTTCAATATTAGCCAATGTATATCACTCATTAATATTGAATGAAGAAATCTAACAATTTATCATTTTCAATATTAAAGTTCTTTAATTATTTATCATATTATTGAAGATATCATGGAATAAAGTGAACTGTGATTGTTGATATTCATACGTATGACCTAAAATAATGAGTTTGGCAACTTAATATATTTTGTTATAATTACCTTAAATCAGTAAGTTTTCCCTTAAACTCATAATATTTTATAGTACAAAATTTTTTGTGTTTGTTTTGGGCCAGACCCGGTGATGCTTAGGGCTTACTCCTGGCTTTGAACTCAGGAATCACTCCAGGTGGGGTTCAGGGGATGCCAAGGATCAAACTCTATCAGCTGCATACCAAGCAAGCGCCCTTTGCACTATGTCATCGCTCCAGACCTATACAAGATTTTTGGTTCGTTGGTTGGTTAGTTTAGCTTTTTGGGTCACACCTGGCAGTGTTCAGGGGCTTCTCTTGGCTCTGCACTCAGGACTCACTTCTGGTGGTGCCTGGGGACCTTTTAAAATGCCACGAACAAACGGGTCGGCCTCGTTCAAGGTAAACGCCCTACCAACTAGACTCTCAATCTAGACCCATGAATGAGATTTTTCAAGGAGAGAGCTGCCTGTCTCACTTGTGATATGGTAATCTGACATATTTTGCCAAATGCGAAGTCAGTTATGCTAATGTTTTCTAAAGTTATGAAATTTTGACTTTTTGGTGAATTCCCTCATTGCTTTAGCTATTTTCCTTATACTACTTTATGGGTTTGCTTTTAAGCCACACCGGGCTGCACTCAAGGTTTACTCCTGACTCTGTGCTCAGGGAGCACTCCTGCTGAGGCTCAGGGGTATGTGGTACCAGGGATCGAACCCAAGATAGCTGCATGCAAGGGAAGTGTCCTCCCCTCTGTGCTATTGCTCCAGGCCTATTCCTATGCTATTTTGAAAACATTGTTAATTATTACACACATATTTTGGTATTTCATTAAGTAAATTGAAACAAATTCTTCTTCAAATTAATCCTTTTACTGTGTGTTACTACATTGGAAATGTGCAACCTTTGCTTTTATCTGCTGAAAAATTGCATCAACCCAAAGAAAAGAAAATGAATTTATTCTGATTGCTAATGATAATCTTTTTTCTTTCTTTACCACACCTGTTGATTCACAGAGAAATCTCCTGGCTCCTTCACCCAGGAATTATTCCTGCCAATGCCCAGGACACCATATGGGATGGCAGGGATAGAAACTGAGCTGGTCATGTGCAAAGCAAATGCTTAGCCTCTATTCTAGGGCTCCAACCCTGATAACGGATTTTTCTAGAATGAGAAGAGTAAGAATATGTGAAGCAGGCCAGGACCAGAATGAGATGTGAGTATAAATGAATGTCAGAGGTGATAGGAGGGGTAATAAAAGCACTTTCCTGAGCTTGTGGCACTGCCACAAGATCAGGATCTATGGAGGGAAGACAGTGATTTGGGTTCGACTTTCATGCAGGAAAAGCAACAGAGGATGTAGGTGGATGACTAGTGTTTCAAAATGAGTGACTGAGTATCAACAGGAAGTAGGCTTGGAATCAAACCTCAGGTGCACTATTTACGGGGCAGGAAGGAGAGAGACCCCCACAAACAAAAGATTTCTTCTTGTGGGATTTTTTTGTTTGTTTATTTAATTTATTTTTTATTGAATCACAAGAAGATAGTAGCAAAGCTTTTAAAATGGGGTTTCTGTCCTACATTGTTCCGACACCAATGTCTCCATCAGTACAGTTCCCACCAGGAATAGTGCCCAGGTCTAACCTACTACCCCACACCCTCCAGCCTGCCTCTCTGGCAGGCACTTTCCTTCTCTCTCACTCCTTCCCTCCTTCTGTCTTTCCCTCCCTCGCTCCCTCCCTGTTTCTCCATCTCCTTCTCTCCCTCTCTCTTTCCCTCTCTCTCCCATTCTCTCTCCCTCTCCTCTCTCTCCCTCTCTCGGTCCCTCTCTCCTCTCTCTTTTGCTCTGTCTCCCTCTCCTTATGGGTGCTGTAGCTTGCAATACAGATACTGAGACGCCATCGTGCTTGGCCCTTTACCCACTCTCAGCACACATCTCCCTTCCAGAGAGATCCCTTCTAGCCATCATAGTCAAAGTGGCCCCTTCTCTAACCAGCTGCCCTCTCCCCCAGCCCTGAGACAGGCTTTCAACCAGGAACCATCCTCCTGGTCCTTGTATCTATTGTTCATGGCTGTTAATGGTATAGTATCTTTTTATATCCTAAAAAAGAATGCAGTCATTTGACAAGATCCAGTACCCATTCATGATGAAAACCCTTGCCAAAATGGGAATAAAGGGGACTTCCTCAATATGGTTAAAGCCATCTACCACAAACCTACAGCAAACATCATCCTCAATGGGGAAAAGCTGAGACCCTTCCCCCTAAGGTCAGGGATGAGACAAGGATGCCCACTCTCTCCACTACTGTTCAATATAGTACTGGAAGTACTTGCAATAGCGATTAGGCAAGAAAAAGATATTAAGGGCATCCAGATAGGGAAAGAAGAAATTAAGCTCTCACTATTCGTAGATGATATGATACTATACTTAGAGAACCCTAAAACCTCTACCAAGAAACTCCTAGAAAAAATAGGCTTGTATAGTAAAGTGGCAGGCTATAAAATCAATACCCAAAAATACATGGCAAATAGTGAAAGAGAAGAAAGTGACATGAAGAAAATCCCATTCACAATTGTGCCCCAGAAAATCAAGTACCTAGGAATCAGCTTAACTAAGGAAGTAAAGGACCTGTACAAAGAAAACTACAAAATGCTACTTCAGGAAATAAAAGAGGACAAGAAGAAATGGAAAAATATTCCCTGTTCATGGATGGGGAGAATCAACATTGTCAAAATGGCAATACTTCCCAAAGCACTGTACAAATTAAATGCAATCCCTGTAAGGATACCCATGACATTCTTCAAAGAAATGGAGCAAACACTCCTGAAATTTACATGGAACAATAAGCCCCCACGAATAGCTAAAGCAATTCTTGGGGAAAAGAAAATGGGAGGAATCAATCTCCCTAACTTCAAACTCTACTACAAGGCAGTAATAATTAAAACAGCATGGTACTGGAACAAAGGCAGAGCTGCAGACCAATGGAACAGAGTTGAATATACTGACATTTCCTCCCAAACATATAAGCATCTAATCTTCAATAAGGGGGCAAGAAAAGTGAAATGGAGCAGGGAAAGCCTCTTTAATAAACGGTGCTGGCAAAACTGGACGGCTACATGCAAAAAATGGGCTCAGATCTCTGCCTAACGCCATGCACAAAAGTAAGATCGAAATGGACTTATGACCTCAACATCAGACCGGAATCCATAATGTTTATTGAAGACAAAGTTGGCAAACTCTCCATGATATTGAAGCTAATGGTATCTTCAAAGATGTCACGCCACTGGCCGAGCAAGTGAAAACAGAGATAGACAAATGGGACTATCTTAAACTAAGAAGCTTCTGCACCTCAAAAGAAACAGTGACCAAAATACAAAGACAGCCTACAGAATGGGAAAGGATATTCACCAAATACACGTCCGACAAGGGGTTGATATCAAGGATATACAAGGTACTGGTTGAACTCTACAAGAAGAAATCACCCAACCCCATCAAAAAATGGGGTGAGGAAATGAACAGAAACTTTCGCAAAGAAGAAATCCAAATGGCAAAAAGGCACATGAGAAAATGCTCTACATCACTAATCATCAGAGAGATGCAGATCAGAACAACAATGAGATATCATTTCACACCACAGAGACTGGCCCACATCCACAAGAACAAAAGCAACATGTGCTGGCGCGGATGTGGCGAGAAAGGGACCCTCCTTCACTGCTGGTGGGAATGCCGGCTGGTCCAACCCTTTTAGAAAACAGTATGGATGATTCTCAAAAAATTAGAATTTGATCTCCCATTTGACCCAGCTATAGCACTCCTGGGAATATATCCCACAGAGGCAAAAAGATATAGTCGAAGTGACATCTGCAATTGTTTGTTCATTGCAGTACTCTTTACAATAGCCAGAATCTGGAAAAAAACTGAGTGCCCGAAAACAGATGACTGGTTAAAGAAACTTTGGTACATTTACACAATGCAGTACTATGTAGCTGTTAGAAAAGATGAAGTTATGAAATTTACATACAAGTGGTACTACATGGAAAGTATCATGTTAAGCGAAATGAGTCAGAAAGAGTGGGATAGACACAGAAAGATTGCATTCATCTGGGGAACATAAAGCAACAAAAAGGGAGAGTAACACCCAGGAATGGCTGAGATTAGTACCAGGAATTTTGCTCCATGACTTGAAGGCCAGCCACACGTGCTAGGTGAAAAGGAAGCTCAGATAGAGAAGAGAGCACCAAATAAAGGGTGTTGTGAGGACCCTCCCAGGGTGGAAGAAGCATGCTAAAAGTAGTCTATAGACCAAACATGATTGCCACTCAATACCTCTCTTGCAAAACACAGTACCCAAAAGAAGAGAGAGAGAACAAGGGGGAATGTCCTGCCACAGAGGCAGGGTGGGACGGGGGGAATGGGGGGTGGGGGGGATGCTGGGACCCGTGGTGGAGGATGGGCACTGGTGGAGGGATGGGTACTTGATCATTGTATAACTGAAACCCAAGCACAAATATTTATAAGTCTATAACTGTACCTCATGGTGTTTCACTAATAAAAAAATTAATAAAAAAATTTTTAAAAAGACCTGTACAAAGAAAACTACAACGCTACTTCAGGAAATAATAAAGGACATGAGAAAATGGAAATATGTCCCCTGTTCATGGATCGGGAGAATTAACATTGTCAAAATGACAATACTACCAAGCATTGTACAAATTCAATGTGATCCCTATAATAATACCCATGACATTCTTCAAAGAAATGGAGCAAACACACCTGAAATTCATATGGAACAATAAGCCCCCACGAATAGCTAAAGCAATTCTTGGGGAAAAGAAAATGGGAGGAATAAACTGCCCTAACTTCAAACTCTACTACAAAGCAGTAATAATTAATACAGTATGGTACTGGAACAAAGGCAGTGCTGCAGACCAATGAAACAGAGTTGAATATACTGACATCTCCCCCCAAACATATGATCATCTGATCTTTGATAAGGGAGCAAGAAATGTGAAAGGAGTAAGGAAAGCCTCTTTAACAAATTGTGCTGGCAAAACTGGACAGCTACATGCAAAAAAAAAATAGTCTCAGATCTCTGCCTAACACCATGTAAAAACATAAGACCAAAATGAAATAAACACCTCAACATCGGACCGGAATCCATAAGGTACATTGAAGGCAAGGTTGGCAAAACCCTCCACGACATTGAAGCTAATGGTATTTTCAAAGATGATACGCCACTGGTCAAGAAAGTGAAAACAGTGACCAAAATACAAAGACAGTCACAGAATGGGAAAGGATATTCACCCAATACACATCTGACAAGGGGTTTATATCAAGGATATACACCCTTATATCAAGGATATACACCCTTGGTGGGAATGCCGACTGGTTCAGCCCTTTTGGAAAACAGTATGGGCGATCCTCAAAAAATTAGAAATTGAGCTCCCATTTGACCCAGCAATACCACTCTTGGGAATATATCCCAGAGAGGCAAAAAAGTACAGTTGAAATGACATCTGAACTTCTATGTTCATTGCTGCACTGTTCACAATAGCCAAAATCTGGAAAAAACCTGAGTTCCTGAGAATAGACGACTGGTTAAAGAAACTTTGGTACATCTACAAAATTGAGTACTATGCAGCTGTTAGAAAAGATGAAGTCATGAAATTTACATACAAGTGGTACCACATGCAAAGTATCATGCTAAGTGAAATGAGTCAGAAAGAGAGGTACAGACATAGAAAGATTGCATTCATCTGGGGAATATAAAGTAACAAAATAGGAGACTAACATACAAAAATAGCTGAGATAAGTACCAGGAGGTTCACTCCATGGCTTGGAGGCCAGTCTCACATGCTAGTGGAAAAGGCAGCTCAGGTAGAGAAGGGAGCATCAAGTAAAGGGTGTTGGGAGGATCCTCCAAAGATGGGAGATGCTTGTTAAATGTAGACTATAGACTGAACATGATTGCCACTCAATGCCTCTTTTGCAAACCACAGCACCCAAAAGGAGAGAGAGAACAAAAGGGAATGCCCTGCCACAGAGTTGGAGAGAGATGGGGGGGATGGAGGGGTGGGAGGGATACTGGGATCATTGGTGGTGAAGAATGGGCACTTGTGGAGGGATGGGTACTCGATCATTGTAGAACTGAAACCCAAGAACATAAATTTGTAAGTCTACAACTTTACCTCATGTTGTCTCACTAATAAATATTTAAAATATTATAATAAAAAATTAAAAATCAAGAAATAAAATTTAAATGCTCATCAAAATAAGCAAATCGACGATCAACGGGAGGGCCTTTACCTTTACCTTTACCTTTACCTTTATCAAAATAAATAAATAAAATAAATAAAGGCCCTCCCGTTGATCATCGATTTGCTCGAGCGGGCCCAGTAACGTCTCCATTGGAGACTTTGTTGTTACTGTGTCTGGCATATCGAATACTCTCGGTAGCTTGCCGGGCTCTCCAAGAGGGGCGGAGGAATCGGAACCTTTATCAAAATAAGAAAATAAAATGTAAAAAAATAAAAAATAAATTAAAAAAAGAATGCAGTCATTCTATCCCTATCGATCTGACTATTTCACTCTGCATAATACACTCCATATTTATGTATTTATAAGTAAATTTTATAACTTCAGTTTTCTAACAGCTGTGTGGCGTGTGGGCCTCAAAAGTCTCCTCTCCCTCCTCCATCTTGAAGTCTGGCCGCAATACAAAGGGAATCTTGGATCCGCAGCATTTGACCCCATAATTGCCTCCCAAGTGTATTTTTTTTGGTGGAGACACCAGGCAATACTCAAGGTTTACTCCTGGCTCTGCACTCAGATATCACTCCCGGCATTACTTGGGGCACAATTTGGGATGTGGGGAATCAAACCCAGGTTGGCCGCATACAAGGCAAATGCCCTACCCCACGAAAGTTTCTTGAGAAATGTGATACATGGTAGAGAAGTACATGAAGATAATATTCAAAAAAGATACTGAGACTGTAACAAAAATACCTACGAGTTCATGGATGCAGCAGAAGACTTTGGTAATGAATACCAAGTTGTGGGAAAATGACCCCCTAACAGAAACCTCAAGGTCAGGATAGTCCCCTAAGGAAAACAAGTTTAGACCAGAAGGAAGCAAACAGGCATTCCAGGCCAGAACAGAAGAGCAAATTGTCACATAATCTGTCCTTTAAGGCTGTCACTGATTGTCCATGTGAAATATCGGGTCTCTATCTTCATGCACCCCTTAATTGTGCCGTGTCTACTCACAGTGCTGAACATGTTTGTCAGCTTCCACAGTGGCTAACATGACGGGAACCAGGATGCTGGAGTGATATGGATAAATAAATGGCTGTTCTGTGCACTCCCTGTTTGGGTGACCTTAAAGCTTGAACACTCCTGATGGATATGTCGCATTCTATATGACCAGTCTCACTGGTCAGGGCTCTCAAATCAAACCATTTTGGAACACTGTTGGTAAGGATAGAAAAGATTCAGAAGAGAAATCTCCAGAATCAGATACTCTGTGATACTCTAAGACAGGATTTAGGGAGAGACCAGAATGATTTAATGTAAAATGATGATCCAAAATTATGATTAAATAACTTGAATGGGACCGGAGCAAAGGTACATCAGGTAGGGCATTTGCCTTGCATGTGGTGAACCAGGATTCGATCTCCGGCACCCCATATGGTGCCCTGAGCACCACCACAGGTAATTCTTCAGTGCAGAGCCAGAAGTAATCATGAGGATTTCCTGGTGTGACCCAAAATGCCAAAGTAGAAAAAAAAAAGACTTGAATGATTTTCAATTTCAGGAAACACATTAGAACTGTCAAGTTAAATAGAATCAATTTCAGCTGCAGAGGACATAAATATAACTATGATATGAAATATATAATTGATTTCAAAATTGCTCAACAAGATACTAAATTTACTTCACTGAAAATAGTCAACTTGAATAATTTTAGAAAAATGGAAACAGGCCCAGAGACATAGTACAGTGTGGAGGGTGCTCTCATTTGATCTCCAGCATCCCATACGGCTCTCCAAGCATGTCATGAGTGATTCCTAAATTCTGAGCTAAGAGTAACTGATAAGCATCACTGGCTGTGACCCTAAAATCAAACACAAAAAAAGGGGGAAGCAATAACCGTTCCTCACTGATGTCAATAATCCTCTCAATATTATTTTTCAACTAATTCTTCATTTTTTTTGGTAAATGACAGTGCTTTTGCATGTTCTACTGAATAAGAATATGTTAGTCACATTGATGCCAGCGTTTTGTGACTTTTCTATCAAGTTCACCAACAAATCTGTCATTTATTTTTTCTTCAGGTCTTTATGGAACACAGAAGAAAGCAATGGACACAATAGTTCTACAAGAAACGATTTGGGGACTGTTATTTCTTTTCCAATTCATGATCGGTTTTGTTGGCAATTTATTGTTGCTCATGCTATATTTCAACAGCTTTCTGCAAAGAAAGAAGCCAATAGACTGCATATTTACCCACTTAACTTTCGCCAACCTGATGGCAGTTTTATTTGCCAGTATTCCAGAATTAGTATTTTTCTTTGGAGTAAGAAAATTTCTGAATGACACTGGTTGTCAGGCAGTTTTGTTCCTGTACAGAGTGGGCCGGGGTCTTTCCCTCTGTACCACATCTTTCCTCAGTGTGTTCAAAGCCATCGTGATCACCAACAACCATGTTCAGTGGAAGTGGTACAGATCAAACATCTACACATGCATTTCTTCTGCCTTCCTCTTTTTCTGGGTACTCAACATACTGATCTATATTTCAGTCATCTTGATAGTGAAGGGTCCATTCAATATTTCTGGAATTAAAGAAGTTTATAACCAAAAATACTGTATGGCATGTCATATGGCACATGATTCAAAGACTATGGGAGCCAATGCAATTCTGGGAGGAATGATTCTAAGAGATTTCCTGTGTGTGCTCCTCATGATCTGGACCAGCGTGCACATGGTAAAGTTCCTCTTCAACCATCGCAAGAATGTCCAGCACATCCTTAGGCACAGTCTCTGCCCAGAATCCTCTCTGGAGATCAAGGTCACCCACACCATCCTGGTCCAAGTCAACTGCTTTGTTTTTTTTTTTTACTGGACCAACTGCTGCCTTACTATTTATGTAATATACAGTTATGAGGTACAAGGGTTAGAAAACATCACTGTTTTTGTCTCTTCCTGCTACCCAATAATCTGTCCTTTCTTGTTGATTAAAAAAACCACAAAGGCCCCTTGCTGAACTGCATCTATATAAGGAAGAGGAAATCTTCTCCACAAACCAACCACTGCCGTCAGAGACTTTAGTTACTCTCACACCACCTGTGACACTAAATGCTCAGAACAGAAAAATCCCACTGCAGAAGTTAAGTAATGGGGGGTTGGAGAGATAGCCTGGTGGGCAGGGCACTTTCCTTCACATGATCCGCATCTTGCCAGGAGTAATTTCTGAGTAGAGCCAGGGGTGAGCCTTGAGCAACACCAAGTATGACCAGGGTGAAAAAGCAGGGCGTGTGAGGGTTTTGTCGTGTAAAACAAAAGAAAATTAATATCTTATACCGACACATATCCAAGTCCACAACTTATTGTACAGACAGATAAATAAACTGTGAATTGAATAAAACACATTGTAGAAAACTGCACCTGTAAGCGAAACTTTATTTCCATTCTTTGTTGGTAAAGGGCTGGGCTTGGGGCTCCAACCAGGTTTGACTGCTTGCCAGGCAAGCATATTTCCCTCTAAACTCTTGCTCTCTTCCCCGCTTTATTTCACTTAAAAAATGATTTCAAATATTCATCTTTGAGAATATTAAAATGGCTCTGTGGAAACAATTAACCTAATGTGACGCATTCTGGAGTTAATGGAGTACTGGAGATCAAACCTGGGTCCTCCGTGTGCAAGACAAGTGTTCTATTTCACTGTGTATCTCTCCAACCCCAGCAAAGTCCTTTAACAGAATAATAGTGGGGTAGGGTTGGGGTTTGAGTGATAGTACAGCAGGTGTTGTATTTGCCTTGCACACGGCCGACATGGATTCAATCCCCAGCATCCCATATGGTCTTCTGAGCAATGCCTGAGTGCAGAGCTAGGAGGAACCCCTGAGCATCTCCAGGTGTGACTCCAAAAGGCAATTAATAAAGTGTATTTTTTAAAGAGTGGGATATGGGGGACAAAGCAAGAGAGATATTATTCACTGAGTTCCCCCCAAAAATAGATTTTATGAAGTAATGTCAGTAAACATCAAGTGATGAATCATCTATTCTAGATAATAAACAAACATATGGGAAGGTGGCCAAGGGTGGCATGAGGTGTTGGCCGAGAGCAGGATGAGTGATTGTGGGTGATAGCCCATCATTGGGGTCGGATCATTAGTCCAAGGGGAAGGGCACTTGTCTTGCATGCAGCTGACCCTGAAATCCCATAGGGTCCCCCATGCACCACCAGGAGTAATTTCTGAGTGCAGAGCCAGGAGTAACCCCTGAGCGTCACTGCTGCGCCTTCCCAAACAAGCAAATACAATTGGAATGTTTTGACATCCTAAAGTAATTCTTGACTGCTTACTTCAAACTCCAAAGAGTGGTGTTCTGTTGAGTTCTATGGGAAGGCTTATCAGGATCCAGATAACTAGGAAAACTGTTGCTCAGTGGGTTCTTGGGAAACCCATAAAAAACTAACACCTCAGGGGTCAAATGACAGTCCAGCAGGGAGCCGCTAGCCCTGTATGCCGCCAAACAGAGGTCAGTTCACAACAAACCAAAGGATGAGCACTGCCATGAGTAAGTTTTGAATGCAGAGCCACAAATAAACCGTGAACATTGCCAAGTGTGGCCCCAAAACAAAAGCAAATCAAGAAAAAACATTTTTTGTTGGTGGTGGTGACTGTATTGATATGTATTTAGGGAATGTACAAGCAAGAAGTTCCAGATCCAAAAAGTTAGGAGTAAGCCCTGAACATTGCCAGGTATTGCTCTAAAAAAACAAAAGCTTTTTCAATGATTGCTCCAAGGCAATCATATCCTGAAGTAGTTTAAAGTTGTGGTAATTATCTCATATAACCATTGAAACAGTCACAAGAATGTACCACTTGTCATGAAAAGGATGAACAAAGGCAAACATTGTGAAAAATAACGATATTTTTTTTCCTTTTGGGGTCATACCCACTTCACTGTCGCTCAGGCCCTGATCACTCATATTTTGACAGGTCACAGGGAAAACTAATGAATAGTGATGTCATTCCATGTTGTAAACCCTGAGTATACTGTTTCTCTAATTAAACGAGACATGGAATTATGTAAGAAAGGTTATTGGACGTTCTAAGTAACAGTTAAGGACAATATATTATAATTTGGTGTTATTTACAACAATTGGTTTACACAGTAAAAACAACATTTAAAAAATCAGTCTGAGGGCTGGAGCAATCCCCAACTCCACCCAACTACGGTGTCAATGCTCCCTGGTGCGCTCAGGACTGACAGGCATTCTCAGGTGATGGACAGAAGAACAGATGCAGACTCATCGCAGACAACAACTTTATTGAAAATTGAACAGGGCTAACGTAGGAAAAGAGGAACTGCTAAAGAGTGGGGTGGGGGGACAGGGATAGAATGGGAAACAATGCGGGGGAAGCACAGAGGAGGAGTTGAACACAGCAGTGTTTAACACACTTGGAGAATTGTGATTGTCCCTGGGGAGGGATGAGCCACGGATGTGCTGCAATGGATAGCTAGTAACTCAAATAACATAACTTCCAGCAGGGAAGAAAAATAGACCCATAGTCAAGCTGATCTGTTTGTAATAGAGGGGCAATGATTACACACATCAATTACAAATTATTGGGGGACAGCGCCCTTTCTGGGACTGTCATATGCCATCTCTGGAGTGGCGTTTCCCAAGCACTGCTGCCTCCAGGAGAATCTGGATCTTTAATCAACAGAATGGCACCGTCTACTAAGCATCACTAATTATGACTGAAAAAAGTAAATATACATATATATTGTTTAGAGATTCCATTAATATTCAGGCTGATCTTTTTAATCCTTAAGAATTATCATTTACTAGGAAAACGATGGTATCAAAAACCGAAGAAATACTGGATGAAGAGCTCAGGGCACAGGACCCAAACGGATCCACAGAGATGCTCATGTACAAAGCAAATCTGACTTTGTCTTCAGCAGCAAGTATTGATACTATCATACCGTTTTCAGCAATGTGGATGGAATCGAAGGATTTTATGTCATGTTAAGAGAGAGCATTTCAATGGTTGCTCTTAATTTCGCCGTGGTGAGAAACTCTTGGCCTCGGTTGATCAAGAAAGTAGAACAGCACCTTGCTGACATTCCTGCCCTCAGCTTCTCCCCTGCGCATCTGGTGACCTTGCACACTGCTCCAGCAGAGAAATAGCCATGAAACCTTAGAGTGCTCTTATCGGGATCCAGATAAATAGGAAAATTGTTCTCAGTAGGTTCTTGAGGAACCCATAAAAAACTAACAGCTCTGGGGTCAAATGACAGTACAATGGGGAATAGCTTGCCTTGCAGGCAGCCAAACAGAGGTCAGCTCGCAACAACCCATAGGATGAGCACGGCCATGAGTGATTTTTGAATGCAGAACCACAAATAAACCTTCAGCATCGGCAAGTGTGGCCCCCAAACTAAAGCAAATCAAGAAAAAACATTTTTTTGCTCCACAAAACAAAAACATTTTTCAGTGATTGCTCCAAGGCAATTATATTCTGAAATAGTTTAAACTGTGGTAATTATCCTTCTTAATCATTGAAACACCATAAGGATGTACCACTCGTCATGAAAAAGATGAACAAAGGCAAAGGTTGTGAAAAAGAACAACACATTTCTTTTTTTGTCATTTGTTTTTTTCTTCTTTTTTAATTTTTAAAAATTTTATAAGGTACTTCACAATATTTGATTACATTTAATATTCAATTGAATATGATGTGGTCTATTTCGTTGTGGAATTGTCCACCGGGAGACTCCCATGTCCAATGTTTAGATTCTGCCTTCTGGAACTGTGAGTTACCATGGATGGTCTTGGTCGACATGATGAACTCAGACAGTCTCTCACCCTGTTCGTTCCATTCCAGGCCATGGGTCCCGATGTGAAGTTCTTCAGCTGATCTTCTCGGTCCTATCTTGGCATTAAAATCACCCACGATGATCTTGTAGAAGGTGTGGTCTTCTTTATAGAACTTCTCCAGCTCCATGTAGAACTTCTCGATTTCTCTTTCATCATAATGAGATGTTGGTGCGTAGACAACGAAGATAGAAACTGCAGGCAGTGAGCCACATCTATTCAAATGTAAACATCCGATTCCGGTTGTTAGGCATTCGAATGAATCAATGCTCTTGGCCAAGTTTGTGTTGACAAGGACACCAACGCCTCTGACACCTCTTTTATCGCATGTTCCGAGGAACAATTCTTCTCCAGTGTCGAAAACGGCATGGTGAGATTCGTGCCTTCTTGTCTCGGTCAGACCAATGATGTCATAATTGATCATTCGCGCTTGTACCATCAGGTCCTCGATGGATGTATCTGATGCTAGCGTACGTGCATTGAATGTACAGAAGATCATTTTTGTCTTCCTTCGTTGTGGCAGCCTACTTCGGCCTTGAGATTTTGTCGGCCTCTCCTTTCTCATCCTTCTCAGTGCTGCCAATGTCGGTGAAGCCTTCAGGGTCAGGCGAATGAGACCAGTTGTAGTTACTGGTTTTGGCATATCGAATACACAACGGATAGCTTGCCAGGCTCTTCCGTGCGGGCGGAATACTCTCGGTAGCTTGCCAGTCTTTCCGAGAGAGATAGAGGCTTTTGGGGCGACCTCTAATCACCCTTGTAGGTGTTACCATATTTGAACCCTATCAAATATGGTACGACAATTCCGGAAGATGGGTATTTATTGTCTTATGATGTGTTGCGTGGCCGCTTTGCGGCCGTGCGGGTCCGGAAAGCGTCCTGGAGTGTGGCGACGGCTGGGTAGTGGAGGTAGTGTTGATAGTGGAAGTCTGCCAGTGGGGTATTTATCTGGGTAGGGTGGGTCTTCTGTGCGCAATCTGATCCCTGGGTGGTTGATGGAAGCAGACAGGGCAGGGTAGGGTGGGGCTCCTGGTTAGAATCCCTTTGTCACCTGTGGTTGGTGGGAGCGAGCAGAGAAACTCTGTCCCTGGGTCCGCCGAGCTGGAGTCCAAGGTCTCAGAGAGTTCCGCTTATCTTGTTCTGTGGGTCTTCAGTCGTGTGTGAGTCTCTTTGATTCCACTGTTCTTCCTGCATTAACATATGCCTCAGAGACCTGGGCCCTACGCAAACAGGATGAGAACACTATTCAGGTCTCCCAAAGAAGAATAGAAAGAGCTATGCTTGGAATATCACGCTTCACTCAAATGAGAGAAAAAATCCGGAGTTCCGATATCCGTCGACGATCAAGAATCAGGGACGCTGTCTCATTTGCCAAGGTGTCAAAAATCAGATGGGCTGGTCACGTAATGAGATTTAAAGACGACCGCTGGACTAGAGCTGTTACTGACTGGATTCCACAGGATGTCAAAAGACCGCGTGGCCGCCCACCTACCAGATGGTCAGACTTCATCGTGAAGATCATGAACGATCGGTTTGAGGCTCTTCATGTTCCCAGAGCAAACAGATGCCATTGGGCTATACTAGCACGCGACAGGGACAAATGGAGACGTTACTGGCGCCCGCTCGAGCAAATCGACGACTAACGGGAAGTTAAGTGATTAAGTGATTAATATTCAAACACCAATTCCACCACCATTACACCTTCCCACCACCATATTGGAGATGGTTTCATCCCAAGTCCCAATCCCTGTCCCAAAGCACAACCAAAATAACATATTTTGTATTGTCTGTTATGAAAACCAGCTGAAAATCCTACCAAAAAAAGTATCCATAGAGGGTATGGTGCCGCCAGCAGGTTAATCTGTACCTGTGAGGCAAGTGCATCAGCAACCTGATGGCACCATCAATCTTCCAGATACCCCAAAATTTCTGCTGTGCCTATGGCCAGACCCCAAAAACTTGGGGCAAAGTTTACCAAGAAAGTAAACAGCCAAAACTTAGGTATGTGGGAAACACACCCACAAACCACCTCCGGCTCAGCTATATAATTGGAGGCAAGGCCTCTCTGGTTCCTTATCGAACTGCTAAATGGACATGATCCCAGAGACTCAGAAACAAACCTCAAAACCCAACGGCTTTAGGCAGAAATGCATCCAGTCCCTGCAGTAGGTTACCGGTGCTGGGCCAACCCAGGTGGAAATAGGTTTCATGCCTTGGCCTGTTCCCCCTGGCGGCTCAGTGGCCGCCACCCTTCAGAGGCCACTGGATTAGTCAGGTTTGGGCCCCAGTGACAAGACACGCAGGGCCTCACGGGATGGGGGTGGAGCCGGTCCTGTCCTCCCCACCCCAACGAGACCCCAAGTCATCACCCACGAATGGCCTCTCTGGCTCCTGATCAAGCTGCTCAACGGCCATGATCCCAGAGACTCAGGAGCAAATCTTGAAACCCAGTGGCTTTTGGCAGAAATCCCTCCAGATTTAAGTGTTAAAATTTCAGAATTTCAAAATCGCATGGCCCTACTGCAGCCATGCGACATGATATGTTATTCATAACCAGCGATAGAACACAAATTGTCTACTGTTGCCTTTACAGCAGATCCTAGTGTTGGGGTAAAATCTCAAATAATAATGGTGGGTCTGGTGTCGAAATATTGAATGTGATCAAAGTAGAGAGAGAGTAATGTGGAATCATCTGCCCCACAGGTAGGGGGAGGGTTTGGGATGGGGGTATACTGGGGTTTTTGGTGGTGGAGAATGGGCACTGGTGAAGGTACGGGCGTTTCATTGTATGACCGAGACTTAGACCCAAAAGCTTCGTAACTGCTCTCATGGTGATTCAATAAATAAAATTATAAAAAATGAAAAATAAACTAAGGTGGAGTTCATTCATGCACAATTCAATCAGCTAATCAGTGGCTGAATAAATAGCAGTACTCCTACCAAAAAAAAAGTATCCATAAAGTAAACAGTGTTCTATTTTGGCAGGAGCCATTAAGACATACTTTTTTTTTAAGTTTACAACTTATTTTATTTAATTTTAAATTTTTATTAGTGAAATACCATGAGGTACAGTTGTAGACTTACAAAGTTTTGTGCTTGGGTTTCAGTTGTACAATGATCGAGTATCCATCCCTCCAACAGTGCTCATTCTCCACCACCAATGATCCCAGTATCCCTCCCACCCTCCCATCACCCTATCCCACCCCACCTCTGTGGCTGGGCATTCCCTTTCTTTTTTGCCTTTTGGGGTCACACCCACTTCACTATCGCTCTGGCCCTGATCATTCAACCTTTGACAGAGCACAGGGAAAAGTAATGAATAATGATGTCATTCCATGTCGTAAACCCTGAGTATACTGTTTCCTAATTAAATGAGACATGGAATTATGTAAGAAAAGTTATTGGATGTTCTAAGTCACACTTAAGAACAACATATTATAATTTGCTGTTATTTACTACAATTGGATTACACAATAAAAAGAAAATTGAAAAAAACATAAGCCTGAGGGCTGGAGCAACCCCCAATTCCCCCCAACCTGTGGTGTTCATGCTCCCTGGTGCGTTCAGAACTGAAAGGCATTCTCAGGTGATGAACAGAAGAACAGATGCAGACTAATCGCCAGACAACAAACTTTATTTTAAGAAAAAGATACAAATATATTTTGCAAACAAATATTCCTGTATTCTAGAATCTGAGTTACACATTTTATGCTCATCAAATATTAATAAACGTAGATAGCAATTTATGACATATAGAAATAAGTAAGCAAGGCTGAAATGATGGTACAGGAGGTAAGGTGTTTGCCTTGCACATGGCTGACACAGGTTCAATCCCAGGCAGCCCATATGGTATCCCAGCCCAATGGCAGCAATTCCTTAGTGCAGAGCCAGGTGCAACTCTAAGCATCGCTAATTGTTACCCCCCCCCCAAAAAAAAAATATATATATATTCCATTATAGAGATTCCATTAATATTCAGGATGATGTTTTGAATCCTTATGTATTGTCATTTACAGTCCTTGTTTTCCTAAGTCAATTCAGACTTGATTGTTCAACAAGAAATTCTGAATTGAGAGATCCCTTAGAGAAAAGCAATAACTCTCGAAAAGTTCTCAAAGCTACTTGATCAGAGCAATGAGAACTTTTCAATTCTTCTGCAATTAGCCAATTATCCCCAAGTTTGTTTTCCACTCTGCTCCTGCAGAACTCTGCGGACTCAGGCTGATAAAATGGGAAAGTTTCTGAAGTGAACACCTGAGGGGGACCCTCATTAAAAACTTTTCTAAATTGGTCCATTTGCAACTCAGAAGGTAATTTGTGAGTCCATGGGCACATCAGAAAGTTTCCTGAGCTCACAGTGACAGGGTCTCTGGGGACCAAGTCACTGGTGTGTTTTTATAGGCCTGGAATAACCCACAGGCATTCACCTGCAGCCTGGCAGAGGATCCCGGCAACTTCGCCAGCCTCTGACTCAGAAAGTACCTCCTGTCTCTGCTCCTGCTTGAAGGAAGAGACAGGGATTTTTCTTTAGAAAATTTCCTTTCCCTGGGACTGGAGAGATGGTGCAGGGGCTAGGGAGTTTGCTTTGGACATGGCTGACCCGGGTTCCAACATCCCCAACAGTCCATAGTGTCCCTTGAGCACCGCCAGGAGCATTTTCTGAATGCAGAGCCAGGAGTAACCCGAGCATCACTAGGTTTGACCCAAAATAACAAAAAAAAAAGAATAAGAATTTATTTTTCCTGATCCTGTTTTTGTGGGACACACTTTCTAATGCTAAGCTCACCTGAGTTCCTTAGACTCACATTCCTTTATACTCATAATATTCTGGGGGGGGGGGGGGGGCGGGTTCTTCTTCGTTTTGTTTTTGCTTTTGAGTCACAGCAAGTGATGCTGAGGGGTTACTCCTGCCACTGCACACAGAAGTTAGTCCTGTGATGCTTGGGAGACCCTATGGGGTGTAACTGGTCAGCTGCGTGCAAGACAAGCAGGAATTACTGTGGTTGTGCTCAGGGGATACTGGGGATGGAATCCTCCTTGGTGTGTGAAAGGAAAGTGCCCTACCCACTGTACTGTCACTTTGTAGCACTGTAATACTATCCTCCCATTGTTTATCAATTTGCTCTAGTGGGCACAAGTAATGTCTCCATTGTGAGACTTGTTACTGTTTTTGGCATATCGTTAAGCAAGGGATAGCTTCCCAGGCTCTGCCATGAGGGTGGGATACTCCAGTAGCTCTAGCCCCATCAATTATGATTTTCTTCTCTGCAGTTTCAACCATATATTTTGTTACATTTTTTATTCTACTGTACTTTTATTTAACTTTGGTTATTTGGGGGTCACAGTAGCGGTGCTCAGGACGTAGTCCTCATTCTGTGTTCAGGGATCACTCCTGGTGGGTTCCAGGGACCCTATACGATGCCAGGGATTAATCCCAAACCCACCAAGAGCAAGGCAAGTGCCCTCTGCACTGGACTATCGCTCTGGCCCTTTTATTGCTCTTATTCTGCACTTTTATTTAAAAGTATTATTTAAAACTTTTTGGTGGCAGAACTAGTCCTTATAGGAACAGATACAACAAGTTACTTAGAATGTTTTCATCCTCACGCATTCACTGACACAAGAAATCTGTTTACCTTTCCACTCTGATAAATTTTGTTTTCTGAGTTCACTTTGCTGTTTTTTCTCTTCCCCCATCTCTTTATGCATTTCTCGTTGATTTTTAACTTTTCTTCCAAATGCCCTTTTTCATGTATTTTTCTTAGATCCTATGATCTAATAACCAAAGTATTAGAACGGTTGGGGCAGCAGCAACAGTGCAGCGGGGAGGGCTCTTGCCATGGATGTAGCAGATGCAGGTCCCATCCCTGACAGCCCAGAGAGTCCCTGAGCCCGCCAGGAGTGATCCCTGAGTGAAGAGGCAGGAGTAAGCCCTGAGCACTGCTGAGTGTGGTCCAAAAAGTAAACAAAAGAAAGTTAGAACTATCTTATCTAGTTCAGCTTAATCAAATAATTTTAGGGTTGTTTGGGGATTTGTTTTATAAATTTTAGAGCTTTTAATTTTGGTAAGAATTTTATATCACAATACCAGATGTTCTGATTCATGAATATTTTATGTATTTAAATGTCTTTTTCTGTCATCTAAAAATATCTACCATTTAAAACGTTGTTTTAAAAATATCTACCATTTAAAATATTAACTATTTAATATGGAGAAACAACATTAGAATCATTAGAGTACCAGAAGGGCAGGGCGGCAATCCCAATGAAAAAGCCACAGTCATAGAAATTATTGCCGAAAAGTTCCCAGAGTTAAAGAATGCAGACATACAGATCCAAGGAGCCAGAAGGATGCCAGCAAAAAGACCCTAATAAAAACACTCCAAGGCGTATCATAGTCAGAACGATGGATGCTATGGACAGAGACACAATACTACAAGCAGCAAGGTCAAAGAAGGAAATCACGTTCAAAGGAGCACCCCTTAGATTTATAGCAGACCTATCAGCGGAAACTCTCCAAGCCCGAAGGCAATGGTGGGATGTAGTGAAAAAACTCAATGAAATGAATGCCTCACCAAGAATACTTTATCCAGCTAAACTCTCACTCAAACTCGATGGAACTATAAATCATTTTGTAGATAAACAACAGCTCAGGAACTTCATAGACTCAAAACCAAAACTAATAGAAACGTTAAAGGGGCTCCTGTAGGATAAGAAGGAAAACACTTAGAAACACAACCAGCTCCTACAGAAACATGGCACAAAATCCCATGACAATAATTTCCCTTAATGTCAACGGCCTAAATGCACAAACCAAGAGACACATAGTGGCAAAATGGATCCAGAAACTGAAACCAACATTCTGCTTTCTACAAGAAACTCATCTGAACGATCAGAGCAAAAACAGACTCAAAGTAAAAGGATGGAAAACAATCCTGCAAGCAAACAATTCCCTCAAAAAAGCTGGGGTGGCCATACTAGTATCTGACAACATGAATTTCACGTTGAAAAAGATTAGAAGGGCACTTTCAGCGAAAGGCACTTTCTCTTCATCAAGGGATATGTACAACAGGAATAAATCACACTATTAAATGTATACGCACCTAACGAGGGAACAGCTAAATACTTGAAACAACTGCTAACAGATTTTAAGGAGGACATTGCTAGCAGCACAATAGTAGCTGAAGACTTCAACATCACCCTACCACCTCTGGATAGATCAACAAGAACAAAACTCAGCAAGGAAACATTGGCTTTGAAAGAATAAATAGAAGAGAAAGGACTTATAAACCTGTAGAGGGCTTTACACCCCAAAAAGAAAGAATACACATTCTTCTCCAGTGTGCATGGAACATTTTCCAAAATAGACCATGTGCTAGGCCACAAAACATACCTCAGTAGAATCAGGAAGATAGAAATGCTACAAACAATCTTTTCAGACCAAGATGCACTGAGAATAGAAATGAACCACACGCAGACACGGAGAACCAAATCAAACACCTGGAAACTAAACAACTCAATGCTGAGCAACAAATGGATCAGGAAGGAAGCCAAGGACAAAATCAAAAGATACCTGGAAACAAATGAGAATGAAGACACGAGCTACCAGAACTTATGGGATGCAGCGAAAGCCATATTAAGGGGAAAATTTATAGCTCTGCAAGCATACCTCAAGATGGAAGAAAGGATGCACATAAACAACTTGACTTCACTGCTCAAGATCCTAGAAAAGGATCAACAGAAGGAGCCCAAAGTAGGCAGAAGGAAAGAGATCATAAAACTTAGAGCAGAAATCAAAGACATGGAAACCAAAGAAACAATCTGAAAGATCAATGCATCTAAGAGTTGGATCTTCAAAAAAATAAATAAGATAGATAAACCACTAGCAAAACTCACAAAGAAACAGAGAGAAAACCCTACTAAACTGAATAAGAAATGAGAATGGGAATATCACAACAGAAACCAAAGAAATTCAAAAGATCATCAGAGGCTACTTTGAAAGTCTGTATGCCACGAAACAAGAGAACCTAGAAGAAATGGATAAATTCCTGGATTCCTATAAACTCCCGAAGCTGAATCAAGAAGATATAGAGTATCTGAATAGACCTATTAACATCAAGGAAATTGAAACTGTAATCAAAAATCTTCCCAAAAACAAAAGTCCAGGTCCAGATGGATTCACTAGCGAATTTTTCCAAACATTTAAAGAAGACCTATTACCAGCTCTTCTCAAGCTTTTCCATGAAATTGAAAAAACAGAAATCCTCCCAAACAGTTTCTATGAAGCCCATATCTCCCTAATACCAAAAGGAAACAATCACAATCAAATCACAACCATCCTGTTATTCGTCGACTGCCTCGAGCAGGCCCCAGTAACGTCTCCTTCATCCTAGCCCTGAGATTTAAAAAAAAAAGTGCCATATTCAAGGCTCTTTCAGAGTTAGGAGAATGAGACCCTTAATTGTTACTGGTATTTGGCACATTGGGTACGCCACGGGGAGTTTGCCAGACTCTGCCGTGTGGGCAGGTTACATTTGGTAGCCTGCCAGTTTGTCCAAAGTAGGAATGAGATGATAAGATGTCGCGCGTAAAAGAAAACAAAGACACCACAAAAAAATAAAACTACAGGCCTATATCCCTGATGAACACGGATGATGCAAAGATTCTCAACAAAATACTAGCAAATAGAATTCAACAACTCATCAAAAAGATCATACACCATGACCAAGTGGGATTCATCCCAGGGATGCAAGGATGGTTTAACATTCGGAAATCAATCAACATAATTCATCATATCAAAAAAGAAAAGATAACAATCATATGATCATATCAATAGATGCAGAGAAAGCATTTGGCAAGATCCAGCACCCGTTTATGATGAAAATTCCCACAAAATTGGGGATAGAGGGGACTTTCCTCAATATAGTTAAAGCCATCTACCACAAGCCTACAGCAAGCATCATCCTCAATGGGGAAAAACTGAGACCCTTCCCCCTAAGGTCAGGGATGAGACAAGGATGCCCACTATCTCCACTACTGTTCAATATAGTACTGGAAGTACTTGCAATAGCGATTAGACAAGAAAAAGATATTAAGGGCCTCCAAGTAGGAAAGGAAGAAATCAAGCTCTCACTATTCTCAGATGATATGTTACTATACTTAGAGAACCCAAGAAACCTCTACCAAGAAACTCCTAGAAACGATAGACTTGTATAGTAAAGCTGCAGGCTATAAAATCAATACCCAAAAGTCCATGGCTTTCCTATATGCAAATAGTCAGAGAGAAGAAAATGACATGAAGAAAACAATCCCATTCACAACTGTGCCCCAGAAATTCAACTACCTAGGAATTAGCTTAACTGAAGAAGTAAAGGACCTGTACTAAGAAAACTACAAAACGCTGCTTCAGTAAATAAAAGAGGACACAAGGAAATGGAAAAATATCCCCTGTTCATGGATCGGGAGGATTAACAGTGTCAAAATTGCAATACTTCCCAAATCACTGTACAAATTCAACGTGATCCCTCTTAGGATACTCATGACATTCTTCAAAGAACTGGAGCAAACACTCCTGAAATTTATATGAAACAAATAAGCCCCCACGTATAGCTAAGGCAATTCTTGGGAAAAAGAAAATGAGAGGAATCAACCTCCCTAACTTCAAACTCTACTACAAAGCAGTAATAATTAAAACAGCATGGTACTGGAACAAAGGCAGAACAGCAGACCAACGGAACAGAGTTGAATATACTTACATCTCCCCCCAAACACATGATCATCTAATCTTTGATAAAGGAGAAAGAAATGTGAAGTGGTGCTGGCAAAACTTGACGGCTACATGCAAAAAAATGGGCTCAGATCTCTGCCTAACACCATGTACAAAAGTAAGATCAAAATGGTTTAAAGACCTCAACATCAGACCGGAATCCATAAGGTACATTGAAGACAAATTCGGCAAAACCCTCCATGACATTGAAGCTAATGATGTCTTCAAAGACGTCACGCCACTGGCTAAGCAAGTGAAAACAGAGATAGACAAATGGCACTATCTTAAACTAAGAAGCTTCTGCACCTCAAAAGAAACAGTGACCAAAATACAAAGACAGTCCACAGAATGGGAAAGGATATTTTCCAAATACACATCCGACAAGGGGCTGATATCAAGGACATACAAAGTACTGGTTGAAGTCCACAAGAAGAAAACATCCAACCCTATCAGAAAATGGGGCAACGAAATGAACAGAAACTTCATCAAAGATGAAATTCGAATGGCTAAAAGACACATGAGAAAATGCTCTACATCATTAATCATCAGGGAGATACAGATCAAAACAACAATGAGATATCATTTCACACCACATCCTAAAGAACAAAAGCAACCGGTGCTGGCACAGATGTGGTGAGAAAGGGACCCTCCTTCACTGCTGGTTGGAATGCCGACTGGTCCAACCCTTTTGGAAAACAGTATGGACGATTCTCAAAAAAACTAGAAACTGAGCTCCCATTTGACCCAGCAATTCCACTCCTGGGAATATAACACGGAGAGGCAAAAAATATATAGTTGAAGCAACATCTTCAGTTGTCTGTTCATTGCAGCACTGTTTACAATAGCTATAATCTGGAAAAGCCCTGAATGCCCAAGAACAGATGACTGGTTAAAGAAGCTTTGGTACATCTACACAATGGAATACTATGTAGCTGTCAGAAAGGATGAAGTCATGAAATATACATACAAGTGGTACTACATGGAAAGTATCATGCTAAGAGAAATGAGTCAGAAAGAGAGGGATAGACATAGAAAGATTGCATTCATCTGGGGAACATAAAGTAACAAAATAGGAGACTAACACCCAAGAATAGCCGAGATAAGTACCAGGAGGATTACTCCATGGCTTTGAGGACAGCTGCACACGCTAGGGGGAAAGGCAGCTCAGATAGAGAAGGGAGCACCAAATAAAGGGTGTTGGGAGATTCCTCTCAGGATGGGAAATGCGTAATGAGAGTAGACTATAGTCCGAACAAGATTGCCACTCAATGTCTCTTTTGCAAACCACAGCACTCAAAAGGAGAGAGATAACAAAAGGGAATGCCCTGCCACAGTGGTAGGGTGGGATGGGAGGAAGGGGGGTGGGAGGGATACTGGGACTGGTGGTGGAAGAGAATGGACACTGGTGGAGGGATGGGTACTCGATCATTGTATAACTGAAACCCAAGCACAAAAATTTGTAAGTCTACAACTGTACCTCATGGTGTTTTACTAATAAAAATTTAAGGAAAAAAAAAGAATTATCATTTACGCCTGGAGTGATCCTTGAGTGCAGAGCCATGAGTAAGCCCTGAGTACTGCTGATTGTGGTCCAAAATTTTCAACATTTATCTTCTTTATTGCTTAATCATACTACTGAGGATACAATTGAATAAACTGAGCTTTCAAAAACAAGTAGAATGCATGACCAAGAACAGATCTGTACACTGTTCACAATAACCAGAAGCTGGAAACAACCTGAGTGGCCAAAGCAAACAAATGCTTAAAGAAACTTTGGTACATACACAATGGGATACTACACAGCTGTTAGGAAAGAAGAAATCATGACATTTCCTTATAAGTGGATGGTCATGGAGAGTATCATGCTAAGTGAAATGATTCAGAAAGTGAGGGACAGGCATAGAATGACTGCCTTCATTTGTAGAATACAAAATAACAAATTATGAGATTGACACCCAAGGACAGTAGAGATAAGGGCCAGGAATATTGCTCCAATATTAGAAGTCTGCCTCATGAGCTGGAGGAGAACGCAGCTGGGATAAAGTGGGGATGCCTGAGATAATGATGGTTGGAAGGATCTCTCAGGATAGGACATATGTGCTGAAAGTCAACCAAGGACCAAACGTGATAGCCCCTCGGTATCTATATTGCAAAATCATAATGCCCTAAAGTAGAGAAAGAGTATGGGGAAAGTTGCCACAGAATCAGTGGGAGCAGTGGGGATGGGATACTGGGGACATTGATGGTGGAAAATGTGCACTGGTGGAGGGATGGGAGTTCTATCATTGTAGGACTGAAATTCAAACATGAAAGTTTTGTGAGTGTATCTCATGGTGATTCAATAAAAAGGAATTATCATTTCTAATCCTTCTTTTCTTAATTCAATGGAGAATTGGTTGTTCCCACAATAATTCCTGAGAGAAAAGTGATTACTCTCCAAAAGGCTGTCAGAGCTATTTGGTCTTTTGACCAAATGAGAACTTTTGATATCTCTGCAAGTAGCCAATTATCCCCAAGTTTGTTTTCTTCTCTGCTCCTGCAGAACTCTGTGGACTCAGGCTGATGTAATGGGGTGGTTTCTAAAGAGAACACCTGAGGGGGACTTTCGTTAAAACTTTTCTAAATGGATCCTTTTGCATCAGACAGTCCTTTGTGAGTCCATGAGCACACCAGAAAGTTTCCTGAGCTCAAAGTGACAGCGTCTGTTGCGTGCAAGGCAAACGCCCTACCCTCTGTTCTGTAGCTCTGGATCTGAGAATTTGGGGGTGGGGCTGCTTTGGTGTGGGCCCACAGGGTTCTGGGACCATTGAGTACCTGGGATTGAACCTGATCAGCTATGTGCAGGGTGACATTATTTTGTCATTGTTCTGTTCACTTGAACAAGAAAAGTTCTGAGCCCACTATGCTCTGTCTGTGACCCAGCTCTTTGGAAAGGTTTCCAGTTAGAGTTGACCCCACATGCCATCACCCCATGTTCTGAGGGTGCCCAACCCTCTTCTACTAAGAAGATACAGGGATATAGCAAGATACAGCTTAGAAGCCACCAACTTAGGGTGAGGGAATCCTCCACTGAGGGACTGAGGCTGTTTTTGGTTGGTTTGGTTTGTTCATGGTTTGGGGGCCACAAACCCAGCAATGCTCAGACGTTCTCCTGGCTCTGCAGTCAGGAATCACTCCAGCATGATGGTGAGACTGTATGAAGAGCCAAAGAAAGAAACCGGGTCTGTGACTGCAAGCCAAGAGCACTAACCGCTCTGTCCCTTGCAGAGACTTTAAGCTGCTTGCTTGATCCTTAATGACCCTATACCTAACATTGAAGCCAAGAAAAGGACTGGAAAGCTTAAGAGTGGGAAAGTCGGGCTGCCATAGTTCCACTGAAACGCCATGAGATGGCGATGTGGGGAGTTTCCGTCCCTGCCCAGACCCGTTTCTCTAAGAATTTTCCACCCTTTGGTTTGCTTCAGTGTTAAGTATGGGGTCATTAAGGATCAAGCAACCCGCTTCCACAGGTGCAGCTGTAAGAGAATCTGTGGGTGCTTGTCATTCACTTGAGTTCGATTCCAGCCTTCAGATCTTTGTTGGGTGCTTAGCTGAATCACCTCGGTGTCAAGTGGGTTGCCCTACCTTTGTCTCTGGACCTTGAGGAGTGCAGTTGATTGAACCTTGCCTAGAACGAGCAAGACAAAGTTATTTTCTAATTTTTTTCTTTATTCGCTCAGAGCAAGAAAAGTTCTGAGCGCACTTTGCGATGCCTGTGACCGAGCCCTTTGAATTTTCCTGTTATGGGGAATCCAAACAACCCAAACCCAAATTTGGGTTGTTATAGGCAACCCAAATTTTCTAGGAGTGGAAAATTCTTAGAGAAATGGGCCTGGGAAGGGACAGAAGCTCCCCTCAGCGCCATCTCTGGGCGTTTCGGCAGAACTGCCACGGCCCGACTTTCCCACGCTTAAGATTTCCAGCCTTTTCTTGGCTTCAATGTTAGGTCAGCACTGTCAGCACTGTCCTCCCGTTCTTCATCGATTTGCTCGAGCAGGCCCAGTAACAACAAGTCTCACAATGTTAGGTATAGGGTATAGGGTTATTAAGGATCAAGCACACAGCCTAATGCCATGGATCAAACACTGAGTCGGGAGGGCACTTGCCTTGTATGGGGCGATCCGGGCTCTATCCCTGCACCCCATAGTTCCCCAAGTACCGTAGGGAGTGATTCCTGAGTGCAGGGGCAGAGGTGACGCCGAAAATCGCCTAGTGTGGTCCCCAAAACACAAACATAAGCCCTTCACGGAGAATTCCTTCATGCCAAACTTGGGGATGCCGAGCTGAGTCTTGCTTCCACCACCTTCCTCCACGGAAGACCACGAAGGTGTGCAGATTACTGGGTCAGGAACCGTTTGCGAAAGGGGCTTAGAGGGAGAGATTCTACTGCGGGCAAAGTACGTGTCACGCTGCTGGTTCAATCCCGACACCCGGGTTGCCCCATGCCCCATGCGAGGCAAGCGCCCTGGATGCTCAGTACTGCTGCACGGCCTGAGGCGGCCTGCTGGATCCTAGTGACCCACAGGGTAACATGGAAGCAAACCCAAGGGCTGGAAATCTTCAGGCAGGAAAGTCGGGCCTCGGTTCTTCCGCCAATGCACCGCGAGAGGGCGCTGTGGGGCGTCTCCGTCCCTCCCCTCGGACGTTTCTCTAAGAAATGTCATCCCTGGTTCTGACCACTCTACAGAACCCACTATAGCTCCCCAGGACCCTCAGAATTTCTTCAGGAAAGAAAGTTATTTCTGTACAGAGGAACCAGATCCTTGGGGATCCATAGCTCCCAGAGTTGACTGGCCAAACTAGTGACTCTGGTTTCTTGATTTTGGGTTGTGGGCTCTGGATGGCCACAACCGTTTTTAGGGCAGCTCAGGTGACCCTATTGGTGCCTGAGACAGAACCCGGGGTCAGCACAGAAGACGATTGTGCCTTCCCGCAGAAGGATCCCTTCAAACCGACCTGATCTTGCAGTTCTCTAGCCCCAGCACCCCACATTTCTGACCATGTATGTATCTTCCTCCCTCCCTAAGAGAACTTTGTGGTTCACATACAAATGAAAAGTCCCACGTGCTCTGTTCCCCATAATGAGGATGGCAGAGGCCAGATTCAACTCCTACAGCTCCAGAAGTTTGGGTGACAGTAACTGACATCAGAGGAACTTGGAGTGGGTTGGGAAGAACTTTATTGAAAATGGGAATAATGAGCCTCGGCAGCCAATCTCCTTCCCTGGAAATTCTAAATACACCCACTCTGCTGAGCATTTTTTTTCTTTTTGGGTCACACCCAGCAATGTACAGAGTTAACTTCTGGCTCTGCACTCAGGAATACCTTCTGGCAGTGCTAGGGGAACCATATGGGATGCTGGGAATCGAACCGGGTCACCTGTGTACAAGACAAACACCGTAACCCCTGTGCTATCGCTCCAGCCCCACTGCTGGGGAATTTTAATTTTTATGGGGGTTTGGTGTGGGCCCGTGGAGTTCTGGGAACCATTAGAAATTCCTGGAATTGAACCTCATGTGCCACATGGAAGGCAAGTTTCATTTTTAAAAGCTTTTAAATAAAACTGTTATGTTCTTTCTCTCTGAGCAATGCAAGTTCTAAACCAGCTCTGCTAATGTTCTGACTGAACTGCTTCATTAAAGTTTCATGTAATTGTGCACCCCACTCCCTGACACCCCATATTTCTGAGGGTGTTCTCCCGTTCGGTGAGAATGAGAGGTGTGGAAGCAAAATTCATCTCCGTACCCCAATAACGTTGCATCCAAGAGAATCTGCTGGCATCGTATGAGACTGCTCTAATTTCTTTTCATTTTTTTATGTTTTGGGGACCACAATTGACGATGCTCAGGGTGACTACTGGCTCTGTACTCACATATCAATTTTGGCATAATGGGAGGGGGGGGACAAATGGGATACTGACCAGCATACCAAGGTCTGCAGAAAGCAAGGCAAGAGCTCTAAGCTCTAGTGCTGCAAGCCACAGGCTGCATGCTTAATCCTTAATTACCCCACACCTAACATTGAAGCAAACCCAAGGGTGGACATTTCTTAGAGAAAAGGGTCTGGAGGAGAGGGATGGAAACACCCACTGCGCCATCTCGTGGCGGTTAGGCAGAACTGCCGTTGCTCGAGTTTCCCACCCTTAAGATTTCCAGCCCTTTGTTTGTTTCAATGTTGAGGGTAATAGAATTCAAGCACGCAGTCTGGGACGATAGTGGGAGAACAGTGGGTAAAGCGCTTGCTTTGCGTCGGTTCGGAACTCTTGCACCCCATGTAGTCCCCGGCGCACCGACAGGAATATTTAACGATTGGAGAGACCAACCCCTGAGCATTGCTCTGGGTGGCTCCCAAGCCAGATACTTGCCGCCCTCCATAGCACCCCACACTAAATGGCCCCGCAAGTGTTTCTGGCTTCTATTTTTGGTGTTCAGAATTTGCATTTCCGGGAGGGGTTTGGTAGAGCATAAAGAAACGTGATACTCGTCCCCTCCCTACCCACCATACTGATGCACTGGGCAAGTGACTCTGTGTTCTTTATTGGGGAGAGGGGGGTCAATGACCACCGCAGAACTTCTGCAGGCGCTCAGGGACCCTACATAATGCGGGGAATTCACCTGTGTTGAACACAAAGCATTGCCTCCCCCGTATTCAATCTCAAAGAACCCCCTCACTGAAAGGTTTCCTGTCTTGGTCACCCCATACCTCCACACCCCATATTTCAATAATTGCCCTTTCTCTATTCTATGTGTAGATGCTGAGGTCGAAGCAAGATTTAGCTCAGTACCCCGGGTCTGAGGTGAAGGAATCAGCTGACAAAGAAACTAAGGTTATACTTTTTGTTTGCTAATTTCTAATTGGGGACCACACTCAGCAATGTTCCAGGGTGATTTCTGGTTACTCGTTCCTTAATAATTCCTGTAGGTGCTCAGGGAACTGTATAGGGTGCCTGGGTTCGGACCCGGCTTAACTGCTGCAAGAGAATTGCTTTTCTACCCAGTTTTCTCCTGCCCTATTGCCTGAGGCTTGATCCTTAATCATTGAAGTAAAACCCTTGGAAATCTTTTCTGTAAACCCGGGACGCTCCATTTCCTCTCCGTCACCACAAGACGGCGCTGTGGAGCGTGTCCGTCCCTGCCCAGGGTCCTTTCTCTCAGGAATGTCCACCTTTGGTCCTCATTCCAGAACCTGCTGAAGCTCCCCGGACCCTCCGAGCTCTCTGCAAGTGACCCCCGATCCTTGCTCACATCTGCAGCTCTCCGCACTGCCACACCAGTGCTCTAGCTTTATTTTGGGGTGGCCACAACGGAACTAAAGGTGTTGGGGTGCAAGGCTTTCGCTGGTGTGGGGCATCAATCCAGGTTGGCCAACGCAAGGCAAGAGCCTTCCAACAGTTCTGTCTTTTTGTCCGGACCTTTTTTTTTTTAAAGGTTTCCCATGGCGATCATCCTCACACCCCATCCTCCTCCGTACATTATTTTTTGCTTTATCCAATCACGATCACGACCATCCTGATATTTGTTGATTGCCTCGAGCAGGCCCCAGTAACGTCTCCTTCATCCCAGCCCTGAGATTTTTTAAAAAGTGCCATATTCGAGGCTCTTTCAGAGTTAGGAGAATGAGACCCTTCATTGTTACTGGTATTTAGCATATTGGGTATGCCACGGGGAGTTTGCCAGACTCTGCCATGTGGGCGGGTTACATTTGGTAGCTTGCCAGTTTGTCCAGTTTGCTTTATCCATGATGCTTAATTACAACACATTATAATTTGGTATTATTTACTACAATCGGATTACAACATGAAAAGAATATTTCAAAAAAACATAAGTCTCGGGGCTGGAGCAATCCCCAACAATCCCCAACTTGCGGTGTCCATGTGCCCTGGTGTGGGGGGCCCTGCCAGACCACTCTCCGGCCTGCAGAGGTGGCCCTAGGATCCGTAGGTGCTGGGAAGGACTGACCGAATGAACACGAGACACAAGAGACAGAATGCAGCTCAGAAACAGAGAGAAAAAGGGACAGGACTTTATTGGGGGCAATCAGGGTATATATCCATTAGTGAGGCAGCTACACAAAAGGTCGTGCCCATATATGGTTAGGAAGGTTTGTTTTCACCTATCATGCATTACAAGGTTTATGTGTATCTGGTACCAGACACGAGGTGATTACACAAAGGCCATGTCCATATGATTTACCAGACATGAGGTAGATACACAAAGAACCATGTCCATATGATTTATAAAATTTACATGCATCACGTACCAGACACGAGATAGTTACTTCTTGTTATTACTGACAGCCATGACAGATGTTCTCTCAGGATAACCATACATCAAGATAACCATACATAGCACTGGTTTTGCCTGTTGCGGGGTCACGTAGGTCAAAATGACCATACATAGCACAGGCTGTGCTTGCCGTGGGGTCGTAGGTCAGGATGACCATACAGGCACTTAGGCCTTGGTCAGTTAAAGGGCCAGCTTCCCACACCCTGGTGCATTTGAATAGAGTCTGAGCATTCCCAGGTGGTGGACAGAAGGACAGGTTGCAGACAGTTCACCAGAAAACAAACTTTCTTGAAAAATAAACAGGGCTAATGTGGGGAAATAGGAACTGTTAAAGAGTGGGAGACGGGGATAGAATGGGGAAAAATGTGGGGGAGGCACAGAGGAGGAGTTGAACACAGTGGAGTTTAGCACACATGGAAAACTGTGAGCATCCCTGTGGAATGATGAAACATGGATGCACTGCAATGGGTGGCAAGTAACTCAAATAACATAACCTTCAGCAAGGCAGAAAAGTAGACTCATAGTCAAGCCAAACTGCTCATAATAAAGGGGCAATGATTACACACAGCAATTACAAATTATGGGTGAGAGGGGCTGGCGCAATAGCACAGCGGATAGGGCGTTTGTCTTGCACGCGACCAACCCGGGTTCAATTCCCAGCATCCTATATGGTCCCCTAAGCACTGCCAGGGGTAATTCCTGAGCGCAGAGCCAGAAGTAACCCCTGCGTACCGCCGGGTGTGACCCAAAAAGCAAAAAAAAAAAAAAAATTATGGGCAAGAGCGCCCCTTCTAGGACAGTCCTATGCCATCTCTGGACCAGTGTCTCTGATGCCCTCCCACCTGCAAAGAAGCCCCGGATCTTGATTCAACAGGGTAGCATCCTCAGATGACTCAGAAACAGTGCCTGCGGAAACCCAACACACGAGGATACATACACTTGTCTTACACCGACTGACCAGAGTTTAATCCCCAGCACCATATATGGGTCACCAAGAACCGCCAGGAGTAATTCCTGAGTGTAGAGCCAACAAACAGCTCTGACCATCACTGTGTATGACCCAAATAGCTACAAACACCATAAAGCTGAGCAAAATAGAGTGTGAGTCATTGAAATGCTCCTATAGATGTTGAATTTGAGAGTTTTACTTTTCATGCTCATCAAATAGCTATAAATGTACACAATAATCTATGACATATAGAAATAAGTGAGCAGGGCTGAAAAGATAGTACAGCAGGTTCAATACCTGGCATCCCATATGATACTCCAGCCCAAAGGTAGTAATTCCTGAGTGCAGACTTAGGAGGAACTACTAAGCATCAATTGTGACTTAAAAAAAGTAAATATACATATATAGGCCCTCCCGTTGATCGTCGATTTGCTCGAGCGGGCCCAGTAACGTCTCCATTGGAGACTTTGTTGTTACTGTGTCTGGCATATCGAATACTCTCGGTAGCTTGCCGGCCGCTTGTAAGGCGAACGCCCTACCCGCTGTGCTATCGCTATATATGTGTGTGGTTTAGAGATTCCATGAAAAATCAGGCTGATTTTTTTAATCCTTAAGAATTATCATTTACTAGGAAAATGATACCATCAAAGCCCCAAGAAATGCTGAATAAAGAGCTCTGGGCACAGAACCCAAAACGATCCACAGAGATGTTCATGTACAAAGCAAATCCGACTTTGTCTTCAGCAGCATGTAATGATACTATCATGCCATTTTCAGCAATGTGATGGAACTGAAGGATTTTATGTCAAGTGAAGACAAAAAATTTCAAAGGGTTCTCTTAATTTATCCGTGGTGAGAAACACTTGGCCTCGGTTGATCAAGAAAGTAGAACAGCACCTTGCTGACATTCCTGCACTCAGCTTCTCCACCGCGTGTCTGGTACCCTTGCGTACTGCTCCAGCAGAGAAATAGACGTGAAACCATGCACCAAGAGCTTGCAACAGATTCTGGAGGTAGTGTGATAGACTACATCATCTGTATGGGCTAGAGAAAAGGTGGACCTCAGGAAAAAGGTGAGCTTTCATAGACAAGTGGAACTGATCTGTATAATGTTCGCAATAGCCAGAAGCTGGAAACAACCGAGTGCCCAAAAACAAACAACTAGTTAAAGAAATTTTGGTAGGCTACACAATGGAATACTATGCAGATGTTAGGAAAGGTAAAATCATGACATTTCCTTATAAGTGATGGTCATGGAGAGTATCATGCTAAGTGAAATGAGTCAGGCAGACAGGGACAGACATAGAATGACCGCGTTCATTTGTAGAATACAAATTATTAACATATTAATATATTATGAGATTGAGACCCAAGGACAGTGCAGGTAAGGGCCAGGAATATTGCTCCATAGCTGGAAAGCTTCCTTATGAACTGGAGGAGTATTTTCTGGGATAAAGTGGGGATCCCTGAGTTAATGATAGTCAGAGGAATCACTCAGGATGAGACAGGTGTGCTGAAAGTCGATAAAGGACCAAACGTGATAGCCCCTCCTATATTGCAAAATCATAATGCCCCAAAGTAGAGAAAGATTATGGGGAAAATTGCCACAGAAGCAATGGGAGGGGTGGGTGGTTGGGGATACTGGGGACATTGGTGGTAGAAAATGTGCACTGGTGGAGGGATGGGAGTTCTATCATATTCGGACTGAAATTCAAACATGAAAGTTTTGTGACTGTAACTCATGGTGATTCAATTAAAAAAAAGAATTATCATATATAATCCTTCTTTTCTTAACTCAGTGGAGATTTGGTGGTTCCCACAATAAATTCTGAGATAAAAGAGATTACTTTCCAAAAGGCTGTCAGAACTATTTGATCAGAGCAGTGAGAACTTTTGATTTCTCTGCGAGTAGCCAATTATCCCCAAGTTTGTTTCCTGCTATGCTCCTGCAGAAATCTGAGGACTCAGGATGATGAAATGGGAAAGTTTCTGAAGTGAACGCCTGAGGGGGACTCTCATTAAAAAACTTTTCTAAATTGATCCTTTTGCAACTCAGGCAGTAATTTGTGAGTCCATGGGCACATCAGAAAGTTTCCTGAGATCAAAGTGACAGGGTGTCTCTGGGGACAAGTCACTAGTGTGTTTTTGTAGCCCTGGATGAACACAGAGGCATCCACCTGCAGCCTGGCAGTGGGTCCCGTCAACTTCGCCAGCCTCAGACTCAGTAAGTACCTCCTGTCTCTGCTCCTGCTTGAAGGACGAGACAGGGATTTTTCTTTAGAAAATTTTCCTTCCCTGGGGTTGGAGAGTTAGAGCAGGGGATAGAGAGTTTGCCTGGCACGCGGCTGCCCCGGGTTCCAAAATTCTCAACTTCACATAGGGTTCCTCTAGCACTGCCAGGATTATTTCCTGAATGCAGAGCCAGAAGTAACCTGAGCATCACTAGGTGTGACCCAAAATGACAAAAAAAGGAAGAATTTATTTTTCTGATTCTGTTTGGGTGGGATACACTTTCTAATGCTAAGCTCACCTGTTCCTATACTCATGATACTCTGGGGTTGATTTCTTCTTTGTTTTGTTTTATGCTATTGAGTCACACAAAGTGATGCTGAGGGGTTACTCCTGCCTCTGTAAGCAGGAATTACTCCTGATGGTGCTTGGGGGGTCCTCTAGGATGGTAACTGTTTAGCTGCGTGCAAGACATGCAGGAATTACTCTGGTCATGATCAAAGGATACTGGGAATGGAATCCTGGTTGGTGTGTGAAAGGCAAGGCCCTACCCACAGTACTATCACTCTAGCTCAATCAATTTACGGTTTTCTTCTCTGCAGTTTCAAACATATACTTTGTTACAATTTTTATTTTACTGTACTTTCTCTTTTATTTAACTTTGGTTTTTTGCCGGCCACACTAGCATTGCTCAGGGCTCACTCCTGGTTCTGTGCTCAGTGATCACTCCTGCTGGGTTCTGGGGTCCCTATATGATGCCAGGTGTTAATCCCAAACCCACCACAAGGAAGGCAAGCACCCTCTGCACTGAACTATGGCTCTGGTCCCTTTATTGCTTTTAATCTGCATTTTCATTTTAAAGTAATTTAAAAAACTTTTTGGTGGCATAACTAGTTCTGATAGTAACATGTACAACAAGTTACTTAGAATGTTTATATCTACACTCATTCACTGACACAGCAACTGTGTTCACCTTTCCACTCTCGTTAAACCTTTTTTTTTGAGTTCACTTTTCTTTTGTTTCTCTTCCCCCCATCTATGCATTTCTCATTGATTTTTTTTTTTTTTTTTGCTTTTTGGGTCACAACGACGATGCATAGATGTTACTCTGGCTCATGCACTCAGGAATCACTCCTGGCGGTGCTCAGGGGACCATATGGGATGCTGAGAATCAAACCCGGGTCAGCTGCGTGCAAGGCAAATGCCCTACCCACTGTGCTATTGCTCCAGCCACTCTCATTCATTTTTAACTTTTCTCCTAAATGCCCTTTTTCATGGATTTTTCTTAGAGCCTAAGATCTAATAACCAAGGTATTAGAACTACTGGGGGCGACAGTGCAGCGGGGAGGGTTCTTGCCGTGAATGCAGCTGATTCAGGTTCGATCCCCGACAGCTCATAGGGTCCTTGAGGCAACCAGGAGTGACCCCTGATTGCAGAGACAGGAGTAAGCCCTGAGTACTGCTGAGTTTGGTCCGAAAGATGAACAAAAGAAAATTCTAATTATCTTATCTAGTTCAGCTTAATTAAATGATTTTAGGGTTGTTTGGGGAATTTTTTTATAAATTTTAGAGTGTTTAATTTTGGCAAGAATTTTCTATCACAGTACCAGATGTTCTTATTCATAAATATTTTATGCATTCAAATGTCTTTTTCTGTCATCCAAAAACATCTTTCTATTATTTAAAACACTTTGACCGAGAATTTCTTGGACCAATTAGAATTATTTTATATGAATAAGACTGTTGAAAATCCTTTAACTTTGCAACTGTTTTATGTCTTGTATCATCAGAATGACAGTTTTCTTTGGAGGTTTCAATTATTAACCAATGTAGATCATTCATTAACATTGAATCAAGACATTTAACAATTTATAATTTTCAACATTTATCTTCTTTATTGCTTTATCATACTATTGAAGATATAATGAAATAAAGTGGGCTTATTCATACTTGATATGTTCATACTTATGACCTAAAGTAGTGAGTTTGGCATCTTGTAGATTTTCTTATAATATCTTGAATCAATTATTTCTCCCTTAATCTTACAATACTTTTGTACTACAAGATCTTTTTTGTTTCTCTTTGGGGCCAAAACCCGTGGTTCTCAAGGTTTACTACAGCTTTGAGCTCAGGAATTACTCGGGGTGGGGTCCGGGACCATAAGGGATGCCAAGAGCCAAACCCTATCAGCTGTTGCCAGGCAAGCGCCATCCCTCTGTGTTATCACTCTAGCCTTGTATGGGTCTATGATTGGTGAGCTGGATTTACTTTCTGGATCACACCTGGCAATGTTCAGGGGCGACTCTTGCTCTGCACTCTGAAATTACTCCTGGGAGTGCTGTGGGGACTATATGAAATGCCAGGATCAAACGGGTCGAGCACGTGCAAGGTAAATGCCCTCCCAGCTCCACTCTCACTCTAGCCCCATGTATGAGATGTTTCAAGAGAGAGCTGCCTGTCTCATTTGTCTTTTGGTAATCTGACTTATTTTGCCAAATCTTAAGTCAACATGTTCATATGATTCGTAAAGTGGTGATATTTTAGCATGTCTGTGAATTCCCTAATGGCTTACACTGTTTGCCTTATGCTTCTTTTTGCTTTTAGGCCACCCTGCTGTGCTCACGTACTCCTGACTCTGTGCTCAGAAATCACTCCTGCTGGGGCCCAGGGGATATGGAGTACCAGGGATCAAACCCAAGACAGCTGTGTGCAAGGCAAGTGTCCTCCCTGCTGTGCTATTGCTCCAGGCCTTTTCCTATGTGATTTTGAAAACATTGTTGATTACTTACATGCATATTTTTGTACTTCATTTAATAATTGACTGAAACAAATCCTTCTTTAAATAATCCTGTGCTCATTTCTCTCATGACTGCATCTACTTTGGAAATGTTGTGCAACACTAGCTTCTATCTAGCTGAAACACTACATCAACCCAAAGGGAAAAAATGAGTTTATTCCTGTTCCTAATGACAGATTTTTTTCTTTCTTTGCCACACCTGGTGATGCTCAGGGGCTCCTCCTGGTGCTGCACTCAGGAATTACTCCTTGTAGTGCCCAGGGAACCATATGGGATGCTGGAGATTGTACCCAAGCTGGCCTCGTGTAAACCAAATGCCTAACAGCTGTACTATGGCTTCAATCCAGATAACAAATATCTATATTGTGAGCAGAATAAGAATGTTTGAGGTAAGCCAGAACCAGAGTGAGAAGTGACAATAAATGAATGTCAGAGGGTGAGGGGAATGGGTACTGAAAATGACATTCCTGAGCATTGCACTACCAAAATGGAGCAGGGGTTGGGTTAGGCAGTGCCACAGTGAGTCAGGAACTATGGAGGGAAGACATTGATTCAGGTTCAGTTAACTTGTCTGCAGGGCAAGCGACAGAGGTTGTGGGTGGATGAGTAGTATTTCAAAATGAGTGACTGAGAATCAACTGGAAATAGGCCTGGGATCAAAGAAAACATTTCAATCCTCAAGGGTGTATTTAAGGGGCAGGAAGGAGAGAGACCACACATACAACAGGTTTGTGTGTGTGTGCATGTGTGTTTTTAATTGAAGCACTGTGAGATAAAGTTAGAAGCTTTCTTGATGGAATTACAGTCATTCAATACACCCATTCCTCAAACAGTGTGCATTTCCCACCACTGATATCTCTAGTCTTACTCCTCTGTCTCTGTCTCTGCCTCTGTCTCTCTCTATGTCTCTCTCTGTCTCTCTCCTTTTGAGCATTACAATTTGCAATACACGTACTGAGAGTTCATCATGTTTGGCCCTTTACCTACTTTCAGCACACATCTCCCATCCAGAGCAATCTGTTCCAACCATCATTGTCATAATTGTTCCTTCTCTATCCCAATTGCCTTCTCCTCCAGCCCTGTGACAGTTTTCTAACCATGGACCAATACTCCTGGCCCTTGTTTCTACTGTCCATGGTTGTTACACTTACACAGTGTTTTTTTTAATCCCACAAATGAGTGCAGTCGTTCTATGTGTGTCCCTTTCCCTCTGACTTTTTTCACTCTACATGATACTCTCCGTGTCCATCCATTTATAAACAAATTTCATAGCATCCTTTTCTCTAACATCTTTATGGTATGGATACCACTTCAGGCTCATGACCCTTCTCCAGCCTGAATTCCGTCCCTCACACAAAGGGAAAATTGAACCCACAGAATTGGCCTGAGATTTCCTCCCTTGGGTTATTTTTTTTTTGAGGCACCACACCAGGCAAAGCTCAGGACTTACTCTTGTTCTGCACTCATAAATCATTCCCAGCAGTGCATGGGGCACCATATGGGATGTGGGGAAGGAACCCATGATGCCCACATGCAAGGCAAATGATCTACCCCAGGAAAGGGTTCTTGGGAAGGTGTGACTCATGGTAGAGAAGGAGATGAAGATAATATCCAGGAAACATACTGAGACCTTCACTGAACCAATCTACCTATGAATTCATGGAAACTCCAAGAGACCAGGTAGGAATAATGAGGTGTGGGAAATTCACCCCCTAAAGGAACCCCATCCTCAGAATAGACCCTAAGAAAAACAAGTTTAGACCAGAGGGAAGCAGACAGACACATCAAGGCCATAATAGAATAGCAAATTGTCACTGAATCTATCCTTTAAGGGTGCTGCTGATTGGCTGTTTGCAATATCCAGGTCTCTGTCTTCATGCACCCCTTAATTGTGCCATGTCTACTCACAGTGATGAACATGTCTGTCAAATTCAATGGTGGCTCACATGAGGGGAACCAGGATGCTGGAGTGATATGGGTGAAAAAATGGCCTCTCTGTGTGATCCCTGTTTGGGTGTCACATTATGTGCAACCAGATTTGTAGAAGAGATTTTCAGAAGAGAAATCTAGATAATCAGATAGTCCTGTGATACTCTAAGACAGGATCGGGAGGATCAGGAGAGAGACCAGAATGATGTGATGCAAAATGGTGATCCAATAATAGGATTGAAAAGATTGAATGTGGGCCGGTGTGATAGTATATATGGGAGGGCATTTGCTTTGCTCATGGCACACCAGGATTTGATCTCCAGCACCCCATAGAGTCCCCAGAGAACCTACTGGAGTAATTCCTGAGTGCAGAGCCAGCAGTCACCCCTGAACATCACCATGACTAAAAAACAAATGACATAAGTGATTTTAAGTTTCTGAAACATATTTCAAATTACAAAAATACATTAAAGTTGTCAAGTTAAAAATAATCAATTTAAGTCTCATATGATTAAAATATAACCTCTCTGATATAAAATATATAATTGATTCAAAATGTCCAACAAGATACTCAATTTACTTCTCTGGAAATAGTCAAGTGGAATAATTCAAGAAAAATGGGGAAAAAATAAGTGCCTAGAGACAGTAGAGCAGGAGGACGCTTGTTTTACACATGGCTGATCCCCGGCATCCCATTAGGTCTCTCAACCACCACCAAGAATAATTCCTGAGTGCAGAGCCAGGAGTAACCTCTGAGCATCGCTGGGTATGACCCAAAAATCAAAAACCAAAAATATGGTATCAATAAATCCTGGTAGGTGATGTTGATAACCCTCTAAAAATTCTTTTTGAACTAATTCTTCATTTTCTAAAAAATGACAGTGCTTTTGCAGATTCTACTGACGTAATGTGTAAGTCACATTCACATCAGCATGTCATGACATTTCTCTCAGGTTCACCAACAAATCTCTTATTTATACTTTGTGCAGGTTTTTATCCAATGAACCAGAAAGCGATGGACACAATAGTTCTACAAGATATGATTTTGGGAGTATTATTTTTCTTCCAATTCATATTTGGTTTACTGGAAATTCGCTGTTGCTCATGATATACATGAACACCTTTCTTAAAAGAACAAAGCCAATAGATTGGATATTTACCCACTTAACTTTAGCCAACATGATGACAGTTTTACTTGCTGGGATTCCGGAATTAATATTTTTCTTTGGAATAAGAAATTTTCTGCACGACACTGGTTGTAAGGCAGTACAGTGTACTGTACTTTCCTGTACAGAGTGGGCCGGGGTCTTTCCCTCTGTACCACATCTTTCCTCAGTGTGTTCCAAGCCATCGTGATCACCAACAACCATGATCAGTGGGCGTGGCTCAAATCAAACATCCACACGTGCATTTCTTCTGCCTTCCTCTTCTTCTGGATACTCAACATGCTCATCTATAGCCAGGTCATCATTGCAGTGAAAGCCCCATTCAACACTACTGGAATGGAACTAGTTTATAACCAAAAATACTGTATGGCACATGACTCAGAGACTCTGCTGGTGTCTGGAATTCTGGGAGGAGTGGTTTTAAGAGATTTCCTGTGTGTGTCCCTCATGATCTGGACCTGCGTGCACATGGTAAAGTTCCTCTTCAACCATTGCAAGAAGGTCCAGCACATCCTTAGGCACAGTCTCTGCCCACAATCGTCTCCAGAGATCAAGGCCACCCACACCATCTTGGTCCAAGTGAGCTGTTTTGTCTTTTTTTACTGGTTCAACTGTTGCCTTAACATTTATATAGCATACAATCGTGAGGTACAAGGGTTAGGAAACATCACTGTTTTTGTCTCTTCCTGCTATCCAGTGATCTGTCCTTTCTTACTGATAAGAAACCACAGAGGCCCCTTTCTGAACTGCACCTTCTTGAAGATGAGGAAATCTCCACAAACCACCACCTTCAGAGACTTAAATTCTCTCACAGCATCTCTGACACAAAGTGCTCAGGACAGAAAACGTTAAGTGATGTGGAGCTGTAGAGATAGGCCAGGGCACTTGTGTAGGGCACTTGCCTTGCACATGATCTGCAGCTTGCTAGAAGTGATTTCTGAGAACAGAGACAGGAGTGAGCCATGAGCGTCACCAGATGTGACCAGGATGGAAAAGGAAAGTGGAAAGCTGAGACTAAGTGATGTAAAATGAAAGAAAATAACATCTTAAATGGACATGTCTCCACCTCTACAGCTAGAGTAACTAGTACATACTAGATAAAAGAACAGCGAGATGGAATAAAAAAAACATCATGGGAAGACTCACCTATAGGGGGTGCACAACTGTCTGTGCCTCCCAATCAGGGTAGCTGCGTACCAGACAAGCACATCACCCCCTATACTATCGTTCTATGGTCCTCTTTATTTCATTTATATAACAATTTTAAATATTCATCCCTGAGAATATTGAAGTGGCTCTGTGGAACTGATTTATGTAATGTGACACATTCCTCAATTAATAAAGAGACCAAACCTGGGTCGCCCATGTGCAGGGCAAGTGTTCTAACCCACTGTGTATCTCTCCAAATACATAGACCCATAGCAAGTCGAACTGCTCATAGTAGAGGGGCAATGATTACACACAGCATTGGCAAATTATGGGGGCACAGCGCCCCTTCTGGGATTGTCCTATGCCATGTCTGGAGCCCTGTCTCCAAAGCCCTCTCACCTCCAGGAGAAACCCCGGATCTTTAATCAACAGGGTGGAACCATTAAGATGACTTGGAAACAGTGAGGGCTGGAATCCAATAGACATTGATACACTTGCCTTGCACCAGGATGACCAGAGTGTAATCCCTAGCACCACGTACGGGTCCCCAGGCACCCCAGGAGTAACTCCTCAGTGTAGAGCCAAGGGAAAAACCTGGCCATGACTGAGTGTGACCCAAGTAGCAACAAAAACCATAAACCCAATCAAAATAAAGATTAGTCATTCATACATTCCTAAATATTCTAGATTCTGAGAGTTATACTTTTCATGCTCATCAGATATTTATAAATGTAGACAATCATTTATGACATACAGAAATAAGTAAGCAGGGTTGAAATGATAGTACAGCAGGTAAGGTGTTTGACTTATACACAACCAACACAGGTTCAATCCCATATGGTGCCCTGGATCAATGGTAGTAATTCCTGAGTGCAGAGCCAGGTGTTACCCCTAAGCATTGCTGATAGTCACCAGAAAAAAAGAAAAAATATATATAAATGGGCTACAGATTTGATTAATATTCAGGCTGATTTTTTATCCATATGAATTGTTATTTATAGTCCTCGTTTCTCTAAGTCAATGAAGACTTGGTTGTTACACTATAATATGAAATTGAAAGAAGCCCTAGAGAAAAGCGATTACTCTCCAAAAGGCTGTTAGAGCTATTTGATCAGAGAACTGGAAACTTTGGATTTCTCTGGAGTAGTTAATTATCCCCAAGTTTGTTTTCTGCTCTGCTCCTGCAGAACTCTAAGGACTCAGGCTGATGAAATGGGAAAGTTTCTGAAGTGAACACCTGAGGGGGACTTTTATTAAAAACTTTTCTAAATTGAGCCATTTGCAACTCAGATAGTAATTCGTGAGTCCTTGGGCACATCAGAAAGTTTTCTGAGCTCAAAGTGACAGGGTCTCCGGGGACCAAGTCACTGGTGTGTTCTCATGGCCCTGGATTAACATACAGGTGTTCACCCACAGCCTGGCAGAGGGTCCCCGCAACTACGCCAGCCTCAGACTCAGTATATATCCCCTGTCTCTGCTACTGCTTGAAGGAAGATACAGGGATTTTTCTTCGGAAAAATTTTCTTTCCCTGGGGCTGGAGGGATAGAGCAGCTGGTAGGGAGTTTGACTTGGACATGGCTGACCAGGTTCCAACATCCCTGACATTATAGGGTCCCTTGAGCACTGCCAGGACTATTTCCTGAATGCAGAGCCAGGAATAACCCGAGCATCACTAGGTATGACCCAAAATGACAAAAAAAAAAGGAGAAAAAGAATTTAATTTTACTGATCCCCTTTTTGTGGGACTTTTTAATACTAAGCTCACCTGGGTTCCTTATACTCACATTCCTTTATACTCATAATAATCCGCTTTTCTTTCTTTTTTTTTTTGCTTTTGATTCACACCAAATGATGCTGAAGCATTACTCGTGCCACTGCATGCAGGAATTATTCCTGGTGGTGCTTGGGGGACCCTCTGGGATGGTAGCTGGTCAGCTGCGTTCAAGGCAAACAGGAATTACTCAGTCATGCTCAAGGAATACTGGGAATGGCATCCAGGTCGGCTGTGATAAAGGCTAGTGCCCTATCCACTGCACTATCACTCTAGTGCCATCAATTTATGGTTTTCTTCTCTGCAGTTTCAACCATATATTTTGTAACAATTTTTAATTCTACTGTACTTTCCCTTTTATTTAACTTTGGTTTTTTGGGGGCCATACTAGTGGTGCTCAGGACTTACTTCTGGTTCTGTGCTCAGGGATCACTCCTGGTGGGTGCTGAGGACCCTATAAGATGCCAGGGATTACTCCCAAACCCACCACAAGCAAGGCAAGCACCCAATCCATTAGACTATGACTCTGGCCCCTTTTATTGCTCTTATACTGCATTTTCATTTAAAAGTATTTTTTAAATTTTTTTGGCGTAACTAGTTCTTATAGTAACACATACAAGTTACTTAGAATGTTTACATCATCCTCACTCATTCACTGACACTGCGACACTGTTCACCTTTCCACTCTGATTAAACTTTGTTTTCTGAGTTCACTTTGCTGTTATTTCTCTTCCCCCACCCCTCTCTATCCATTTCTCATTGATTTTTAACTGTACTCCCAAATGCACTTTTTTGTTGTATTTTTCATAGATCCTTTGATCTAATAACCAAAGTATTAGAACTGTTGGGGACGTCAGTCACAGTGCAGAGGGGAGGGCTCTTGCCATGGATGTAGCAGATGCAGGTTCCATCCACGACCACCCAGAGGGTCCCTGAGCCCACCAGGAGTGATCCCTGAGTGCAGAGCCAGAAGTAAGCCCTGAGTACTGCTCAGTGTGGTCAAAAAAATTAACAAAAGAAAATTATAACTATCTTATCTAGTTCAGCTTAGTTTAATGATTGTAGGGTTGCTTGGGAATTTGTTTTATACATTTTAGAGTTTTTAATTTTGATAAGAATTTTCTGTCACAATACCAGATGTTCTGATTCATAAATATTTTATGTGTTCAAATGTCTTTTTCTGTCATTCAAAAATGGAGCTGGAGCGATAGCACGGTGGGTAGGGCATTTGCCTTGCACGCAGCCGACCCGGGTTCCATTACCAGCATCCCATATGGTCCCTTGAGCACCACCAGGATTAATTCATGAGTGCAGAGCCAGGAGTAACCCCTGTGCATTGCCAGATAAGACCCAAAAAAGAAAAAAAGAACACAAAAATATCTTTCTACCATTTTAAACGTTTTAACCAAGAATTTCTTGGACCAATTAGAATTATTTTATATGAGGAAGACTGTATAAAATACTTTAACTTTGCAACTCTTTTGTCACTTGTGTCATCAGAATGACAGTTTTCTTTGGAGCTTTCAATTATTACCCTATGTAGATCATTCATTAACAGTGAATCAAGACATCTAACTATTATTTTCAACATTATTCTTCTTTCTTGCTTTATCATACTATTGAAGATACAATGGAATAAAGTGAGCTTATGATAGTTGATATGTTCATACTTATGTTCATACTCAGGGATTACTCCTGCTGGGACTCAGGGGATATGTGGTACCAGAGACTGAACCCAGGACAGCTGCATGCAAGGCAGGTATCCTCCCCCTGTGCTACTGCTCCAGGCCTTTTCCTATGCTATTTTGAAAACATTGTTAATTACTACATGCCTATTTTGTACTTCGTTTAATAATTGACTGAAACAAATTCTTCTTTAAATAATCCTGTGCTCGTTTCACTCATGACTGTCCCTACGCCAGGCTCTGCACTCAGGAATTACTCCTGGCAATGCTTGGGGGACCATATGGGATACCCGGGATTGGATTCGGGTTGGATGCGTGCACGGCAAACACCCTACCTATTGCACTATAGCTCTGGATCCGAGGTATTTTTTGGAGGGAGCTGCTTTTGGTGGGCCTGCAGGGTTCTGGGATTGAACCTGGTCAGCTACGAGCAAGGTGAGATTATTTTGTCGTTGTTCTGTTCACTTTGAACAAAAAAAAGTTCTGAGCCCACTTTCCTCTGTCTGTGACCCGGCTCTTTGGAAAGGTTTCCAGTTATAGTCAACCCCACGTGCCATCACTCCACGTTCTGAGGTTGTCCTGAACCTCTTCTATCAAGAAGATACAGGGATACAGCAAGATACAGCTCAGAAACCCCCACGATGAGGTGAGGAAATCCTCCAATAAGGGACTGAGGCTGTTTTGGTTTCATTTGGCTTGTTTATGGTTTGGGGGCCACAAACCCAGCAATGCTCAGAGGTTCTCCTGGCTCTGCACTCACGAATCAATCTGGCATGATGCTGGGGATGTATGGAGAGCCAGAGAAAGAACCAGAGGCCTGTGACTGCAAGCCCAGAGCACTAACCGCTCTGCTCACGCTGCAGCGACCCAAGCGTCTTGCTTGATCCTTAAAGATCCTATACCTAACACTGAAGCCCAGAAAAGGGCTGGAAAGCTTAAGCATGGGAAAGTCAGGCCGCGGTAGTTCTGCCGAAGCGCCACGAGATGGCGCTGTGGGGCGTTTCCCTCCCTCCCCAGGCCCATTCCTCAAAGAATTTTCCACCCTTGGATTTGCTTCAGTGTTAAGTTTGGGGTCATTAAGGATCAAGCAAGCCTCTTCCACAGGTGCAGCGGGAGGAGAGCCGCACAAGTGCTTTTATTCACTTGAGTAACCAGGGTTCAATTCCAGCCTTCAGATCTTTCTGGGGTGCTTAGCTGAATCACCTCAGGGGTCGAGTGGATTGCCGTAGCTCCGTCTCTGGACCTTAAGGGGTTCAGACAATTGAACCTGACTTGGAAGAAGCCAGAAAAGGTTATTTTCTTACATTTTTTTTTCTCTTTGAGCAAGAAAAATTCTGAGCGCACCTTCCGATGTCTGTGTGCGACACCTTTGAACGTTTCCTGTTATGGGCAACCCAAACAACCCAAACCCAAATTTGGGTTGTTATGGGCAACCCAAATTTTCTAAGAGTGGAAAATTCTTAGAGAAACGGGCCTAGAAATGGACAGAAACTCCTCACAGCGCCATCTCGTGGCGTTTCGGCGGAACTGCCGTGGCCCCATTTTCCCATGCTTAAAATTTCCAGCCCTTTTCTTTGGGTCAGTGTTGAGTATGGGGTCATTAAGGATCAATCACGCAGCCTAGTGCCGTGGATCGAAAACTGAGGCGGGAGGGCACTTGCCTTGTATGGGGCGATCTGGGCTTTATACTTGCAACCCCATACGTTCCCCGAAAGGGGCCTTAGAGGGAGAGATTCTACTGCAGGCAAAGCACGTGCCACACTGCTGGGTTCAACCCCGACACACGGGTCGCCCCATGCGAGGCAAACACCCTCGATGCTCGGTACCACTGCACGGCCTGAGGCGGCCTGCTGGATCCTAGTGACCCGCAGGTTAACAGGTTAAAGTGGACCCAAGGGCTGGAAATCTTTAGGCCCGAAAGTCGGGCCACAGCTCTTCCACCAATGCACCGCGAGAGGGCGTTGTGGAGCGTCTCCATCCCTCTCCTGGGACGGTTCTCTAAGAAATGTCACCCCTGGTCCTAACCTCTCTCCAGAACCCGCTCTAGTTCCCCAGGACCCTCAAAATTTCTGCAGGAAAAAAATTATTTCTGTACAGAGGAGCCGGATCCTTGACTCGCTTTATAGCCCCCAGAGTTGACTGGCCAAGCTAGTGACTCTGGCTTCTTTATTTTGGGGTTTGGGCTCTGGATGGCCACAACATTTTTTAGGGCAGCTCAGGTGACCCTATATGGTGCCTGAGATCGTACCCAGGGTGAGCACAGAAGACTTTGTACTTTGTACTTTGCCTCCCGCAGTACAATCTCTTCAAACCGACCCGTTCTTACACGTCTCCAGCATCTCATCACATCCCCCAGCACCCTACATTTCTGACCGTGTATCTTCCTCCCTCCCTAAGAGAACTTTGGGGTTCACATACAAATGAAAAGTCCCAAGTCCTCTGTTCCCCGTAATGAGGATGGCAGAGAACAGATTCAACTCCAACATCTCCAGAAGTTTAGGGTGAAGGTAACTGCCATCAGAGGAACTTGGGGTGTGTTGGGAAGAACTTTCTTGAAATGGTAATAATGAGCCTCGGCAACCAATCTCCTTCCCTGGAAATTCTAAATACACCTATTCTTCTGAGAATATATTTTTTTCTTTTTTGATATGTCAAACACAGTAAGAAGTCTCACAGTGTTAATGGGCCCGCTTGAGCAAATTGATGAACAATGGGAGGACAGTGACAGGGTCACACCCAGCGATATACCGCTGGGTAGGGCGTTCGCCTTACAAGCGGCCAACATGGCCGACCCGAGTTCGATTCCTCCGCCCCTCTCGGAGAGCCCGGCAAGCTACCGAGAGTATTCGATATGCCAGACACAGTAACAACAAAGTCTCCAATGGAGACGTTACTGGGCCCGCTCGACCAAATCGACGATCAACGGGAGGGCCTTTACCTTTACTTCTGGCTCTGCACTCAGGAATTCCTTCTGGCAGTGCTCGGGGGGGACCATATGGGATGCCGGGAATCGAACCCGAGTCACCTGCGTGCAAACACCGTTAACCACTGTGCTATCGCTCCAGCCCCACTGCTGAGGATTTTTTATTTTTATGGGGGTTTGGTGTGGTCCCGCAGGGTTCTGGGGACCATTAAAAATGCCTGGAATTGAACCTCATCTGCCACAAGGAAGACTAGTTTCATTTTAAAAAATTTTTAAATAAAAATGTTATATTCTTTCTCTCTGAGCAAGGCAAGTTCTAAACCAGCTCTGCTAATTCTCTGGCTGAACTGCTTCATTAAAGTTTCATGTTATTGTGCACCCCGCAACCTGACACCCCATATTTCTGAGGGTGTTCTCCTGTTCTGTGAGAATGAGGGGTGTGGATGCAAGATTCATCTCCGTACACCACTAAGGTTGCATCCGAAGGAATCTGCCATCATCGGATTGAGACTGCTCTGATTCCTTTTCATTTTTTTTATGTTTTGGAGGTCACAGTTGAAGATACTAGGGGTGACTACTGGCTCTGTACTCAGGAAGCAATCTTGGCATAATTGGGGGGCCATATGGGATACTGGCGAAGGTATCAAGGTCTGCAGAAAGCAAGGAAAGAGCCCTAAGGGCTCTGATACTGCTGCACGCCCAAGGCTGCATGCTTAATCCTTAATTACCCCATACCTAGCATTGAACCAAACCAAAGGTGGAAATTTCTTAGAGAAACGGGCCTGGTGAGGGTCGGAAACGCCCACTCGCCATCTCGTGGCGGTTAGGCGGAACTGCCGTTGCTCGAGTTTCCAACCCTTAAGATTTCAGCCCTTGGTCTGTTTCTATGTTGGGGGTCATTAAGGATCAAGCAAGCAATCTAGGACAATAATGGGATAACAGTGGGTAAGTCGCTTGCTTTGCATCGGTTCGGAACTCTTGCACCCCATATAGTTCCCTGCGCACCGACAGCAATATTTAACGATTGGCGAGGCTAACCCCTGATGTTGCTCTGTGTGGCTCCCCAGCCAGATGCTTGCTGCCCCCCACAGCCCCCCACACTAACTGGCCCCGGAAGTGTTTCTGGCTTCTATTTTGGGTGTTCAGAATTTGAAATTCCAGGTGGGGTTTGGTGGAACATAAAGAAACGTGATCCTCTTCCCCTCCCCACATACCATACTGACTCACTGGGCAAGTGACTCTGGGTTCTTTATAGGGGAGAGGAGTCGGCGGTCACAGCAGAACTTCTGCAGATGCTCAGGGACCCTACATAATGCCGGGAATTTACCTGTGTTGAACACAAAGCATTGCCTCCCCCGTATTCTATCTCAAAGAATCCCATCTGAAAAGTTTCCTGTCTTGGGCACCCCATACCTCATCACCCCACATTTCAATAAATGCCCTTTCTCTATTCTATGTGTAGGTGCTGAGGTCGAAGCAAGATTCATCTCTGTACCCCGGGCCTGAGCTGAAGGAATCAACTGACAAAGAAACTGAGGTTATGGTTTTTGTTTGCTAGTTTGTAATTGGGGGCCACACCCGGCAATTTTCCAGGGTGATTCCTGGCTATTCTTTCCTTAATTACTCCTGCAGGTGCTCAGGGAACTATATGGGGTGCCTGGGTTCGCACCCAGTTTAACTGCTGCAAGAGGAGCGCTTTTCTACCCAGTTTTCTCCTGCTCTATTGCGTGAGGCTTGATTCTTAATCATTGAAGCAAAACCCAGCACTGGAAATCTACTCTCTAAACCCGGGACACGCCACTTCCCCTCGGTCAACACAAGTGGGCGCTGTGGAGCATGTCCGTCCCTGCCCAGAGTTATTTCTCAAGAATGTCCACCCCCTGGTACTAACCTTCTTCCAGAACCTGCTGAAGCTCCCCGGACCCTCCGAGCTCTCTGCAGAGGGACCCCGATCCTCGCTCACCTCTGCAGCCCCCCACACTGCCACACCAGTGCTCTGGCTTGATTTTGGGGTGGCCACAGCAGAACTAAAGGTGTGGGGGGTGCAAGGCTTTCTATAGTGCGGGGGATCAACCCAGGTTGGCTAAGACAAGGCAAGAGTTCCAACAGTTCTCTCTCCTTTTCCGGATCGTTTTATTTTTTATTTATTTATTTTTATGCTTTTTGGGTCACACCTGGTGATGCACAGGGCTTACTCCTGGCTCTGCACTCAGGAATCACCCCTGGCGGTGCTCAGGGATGCTGGGAATCGAACCGGGGTTGGCCGCCTGCAAGGGGTTGCCCTACCCGCTGTGCTATTGCTCCAGCCCCTCGTTTTATTTTAAAGGTTTCCCATCACGGTCATCCTCACACCCCATCCCCCTCCGTATATTATTTTTTGCTTAATCAATGATACTTAATTACAACACATTGTAATTTGGAATTATTTACTGCAATTGAATTACACCATGAAAAGAACATTTCAAAAAAATCATAAGCCTCGGGGCTGGAGCAATCCCCAACAATCCCCAACCTGTGGTGTCTGTGTGCCCTGGTGCATTTGGGACTGACAGGCATTCCCAGGTGGTGGACAACTGGACAGGTTGCAGACTGATTGCCAGAAAACAAACTTTATTGAAAAATAAACAGGACTAATGTGGGGAAAGAGGAACTGCTAAAGAGTGGGGTGGGGGGACGGGGTTAGAATGGGAAACAATGCGGGGGAAGCACAGAGGAGGAGTTGAATACAGCAGAGTTTAACACAGTTGTGATTGTCCCTGGGGATGAGCCACGGAGCGCTGCAATGGATAGCAAGTAACTCAAATAACATAACTTCCAGCAGGGAAGACAAATAGACCCATAGTCAAGCCAATCTGTTTGTAATAGAGGGGTAATGATTACACACAGCAATTACAAGTTATGGGGGGACAGCGCCCCTTCTGGGACTGTCGTGTGCCATCTCTGGAGTGGCATTTCCCAAGCACTGCTGCCTCCAGGAGAATCCCTGGATCTTTAATCAACAGAATGGCACGATCTACTAAGCATCACTAATTGTGACTGGGAAAAGTAAATATACATATATATTGTTTAGAGGTTCCATTAATATTCAGGCTGATTTTTTTAATCCTTAAGAATTATCATTTACTAGAAAAATGATGGTATCAAAGACCGAAAGAAATGCTGGATAAAGAGCTCAGGGACAGACCCCAAAAGGATCCACAGAGATGTTCATGTACAAAGCAAATCTGACTTTGTCTTCAGCAGCAAATATTGATACTATCATGCCGTTTTCAGCAATGTGGATGGAATCGAAGGATTTTATGTCATGTGAAGACAGAGCATTTCAATGGTCGCTTTTAATTTCGCCGTGGTGAGAAATCTTGGCCTCAGTTGATCAAGAAAGTAGAACAGCACCTTGCTGACATTCCTGCCCTCAGCTTCTCCCCTGCGCATCTGGTGACCTTGCACACTGCTCCAGCAGAGAAATAGCCATGAAACCTTAGAGTGCTCTTATCGGGATCCAGATAAATAGGAAAATTGTTGCTCAGTGGGTTCTTGGGAAACCCATAAAAAACTAACAGCTCTGGGGTCAAATGACAGAACAGCAAGGAGCAGCTTGCCTTGCAGGCAGCCAAACAGAGGTCAGTTCGCAACAACCCATAGGATAAGCACTGCCAAGAGTAATTACTGAATGCAGAGCCACAAACCTTCAGCACGCCAAGCGCGGCCCCCAAACTAAAGAAAATCAAGAAAAACTGTTTTTTGCTCTATGAAACAAAAACATTTTTCAATGATTGCTCCAAGGCAATTATATCCTGAAATAGTTTAAACTGTGGTAATTATCCTTTTTAATCATTGAAACACCATAAGGATGTACCACTCGTCATGAAAAAGATGAACAAAGGCAAACGTTGTGAAAAAGAACAACACATTTCTTTTTTTGTCATTTGTTTTTTTTTCTTTTTTAATTTTTAAAAATTTTATAAGGTACTTCACAATTTGCTCGAGCAGGCCCAGTAACGTCTCCATTGGAGACTTTTGTTGTTACTGTGTCTGGCATATCGAATACTCTCGGGTCGGCCATGTTGGCCGCCTGTAAGGTGAACGTCCTACCCGCTGTGCTATCACTCCAGCCCATAGCACAGCGGGTAGGGCGTTCGCCTTACAAGCGGCCAACATGGCCGACCCGAGTTCGATTCCTCCACCCCTCTCGGAGAGCCCGGCAAGCTACCGAGAGTATTCGATATGCCAGACACAGTAACAACAAAAGTCTCTGGGCCCGCTCGAGCAAATTGACGATCAACGGGAGGGCCTTTACCTTTACCTTACTTCACAATATTTGATTACATTTAATATTCAAACACCAATCCCACCACCATTACACCTTCCCACCACCATATTGGAGATGTTTCCATCCCAGGTCCCAATCCCTGTCCCAAAGCACAACCAAAATAATATATTTTGTATTGCCTGTTATGAAAACCCGCTGAAAATTCTACAAAAAAAGTATCCATAAAGGAAACAGTGTTCTATTTTGGCCGGAGCTATTAAGACATTCTTTTTTTTTTAAGTTTACAACTTATTTTATTTTATTTTTAATTTTTATTAGTGAAACACCATGAGGTACAGTTGTAGACTTACAAAGTTTTGTGCTTGGATTTCAGTTATACAATGATCGAGTACCCAATCCCTCCACGAGTGCCCATTCTCCACCACCACTGATCCCAGTATCCCTTCCACCCACATCCACCCAATCCCACCCCACCTCTGTGGCTGGGCATTCCCTTTCTTTTTTGTCTTTTGGGGTCACACCCACTTCACTATGCTCTGACCTTGATCACTCATCCTTTGACAGAGCACAGGGAAAAGTAATGAATAGTGATGTCATTCCATGCTTTAAACCCTGAGTATACTGTTTCCTAATTAAACGAGACATGGAATTATGTAAGAAAAGTTATTGGGTGTTCTAAGTCACACTTAAGGACAACATATTATAATTTGCTGTTATTTACTACAATTGGATTACACAATAAAAAGAACATTGAAAAAAACATAAGCCTAAGGGCTGGAGCAACCTCCAACTCCCCTCAACCTGTGGTGTTCATGCTCCCTGGTGCGTTCAGAACTGACAGACATTCTCAAGTGATGGACAGAAGAACAGATGCAGACTGATCGCCAGACAACAAACTTTATAGAAAAAAAAAGATACAAATATATTTTGCATACAAATATTCCTGTATTCTAGAATCTGAGTTACACTTTTTATGCTCATCAAATATTAATAAATGTAGATAGCAATTTATGACATATAGAAATAAGTAAGCAAGGCTGAAATGATGGTACAGGAGGTAAGGTGTTTGCTTTTCACATGGCTGACACAGGTTTAATCCCAGGCAGCCCATATGGTAGCCCAGCCCAATGGTAGCAATTCCTTAGTGCAGAGCCAGGTGCAACTCTAAGCATCGCTAATTGTTACCCCCCCCCCAAAATATATATATATATTCCATTATAGAGATTCCATTAATATTCAGGATGATGTTTTGAATCCTTATGTATTGTCATTTACAGTCCTTGTTTTCCTAAGTCAATTCAGACTTGATTGTTCAACAAGAAATTCTGAATTGAGAGATCCCTTAGAGAAAAGCAATAACTCTCGAAAAGTTCTCAAAGCTACTTGATCAGAGCAATGAGAACTTTTCAATTCTTCTGCAATTAGCCAATTATCCCCAAGTTTGTTTTCCACTCTGTTCCTGCAGAACTCTGCGGACTCAGGCTGATAAAATGGGAAAGTTTCTGAAGTGAACACCTGAGGGGGACTCTCATTAAAAACTTTTCTAAATTGGTCCATTTGCAACTCAGAAGGTAATTTGTGAGTCCATGGGCACATCAGAAAGTTTCCTGAGCTCACAGTGACAGGGTCTCTGGGGACCAAGTCACTGGTGTGTTTTTATAGGCCTGGAATAACCCACAGGCATTCACCTGCAGCCTGGCAGAGGGTCCCGGCAACTTCGCCAGCCTCTGACTCAGTAAGTACCTCCTGTCTCTGCTCCTGCTTGAAGGAAGAGACAGGGATTTTTCTTTAGAAAATTTCCTTTCCCTGGGACTGGAGAGTTGGTGCAGGGCCTAGGGAGTTTGCCTTGGACATGGCTGACCCGGGTTCCAACATCCCCAACATTACATAGTGTCCCTTGAGCACCGCCAGGAGCATTTTCTGAATGCAGAGCCAGGAGTAACCCGAGCATCACTAGGTTTGACCCAAAATAACAAAAAAAAAAGAATAAGAATTTATTTTTCCTGATCCTGTTTTTGTGGGACACACTTTCTAATGCTAAGCTCACCTGAGTTCCTTAGACTCACATTCCTTTATACTCATAATATTCTGGGGGGGGGGGGGTTCTTCTTCATTTTGTTTTTGCTTTTGAGTCACAGCAAGTGATGCTGAGGGGTTACTCCTGCCACTGCACACAGAAGTTAGTCCTGTGATGCTTGGGAGACCCTATGGGGTGTAACTGGTCAGCTGCGTGCAAGACAAGCAGGAATTACTGTGGTTGTGCTCAGGGGATACTGGGGATGGAATCCTCCTTGGTGTGTGAAAGGAAAGTGCCCTACCCACTGTACTGTCACTTTGTAGCACTGTAATACTATCCTCCCATTGTTTATCAATTTGCTCTATTGGGCACCAGTAATGTCTCCATTCTGAGACTTGTTACTGTTTTTGGCATATCGTTAAGCAAGGGATAGCTTCCCAGGCTCTGCCATGAGGGTGGGATACTCCAGTAGCTCTAGCCCCATCAATTATGATTTTCTTCTCTGCAGTTTCAACCATATATTTTGTTACATTTTTTATTCTACTGTACTTTTATTTAACTTTGGTTATTTGGGGGCCACAGTAGCGGTGCTCAGGACGTAGTCCTCATTCTGTGTTCAGGGATCACTCCTGGTGGGTTCCAGGGACCCTATACGATGCCAGGGATTAATCCCAAACCCACCAAGAGCAAGGCAAGTGCCCTCTGCACTGGACTATCGCTCTGGCCCTTTTATTGCTCTTATTCTGCACTTTTATTTAAAAGTATTATTTAAAACTTTTTGGTGGCAGAACTAGTCCTTATAGGAACAGATACAACAAGTTACTTAGAATGTTTTCATCCTCACGCATTCACTGACACAAGAAATCTGTTTACCTTTCCACTCTGATAAATTTTGTTTTCTGAGTTCACTTTGCTGTTTTTTCTCTTCCCCCATCTCTTTATGCATTTCTCGTTGATTTTTAACTTTTCTTCCAAATGCCCTTTTTCATGTATTTTTCTTAGATCCTATGATCTAATAACCAAAGTATTAGAACGGTTGGGGCAGCAGCAACAGTGCAGCGGGGAGGGCTCTTGCCATGGATGTAGCAGATGCAGGTCCCATCCCTGACAGCCCAGAGAGTCCCTGAGCCCGCCAGGAGTGATCCCTGAGTGAAGAGGCAGGAGTAAGCCCTGAGCACTGCTGAGTGTGGTCCAAAAAGTAAACAAAAGAAAGTTAGAACTATCTTACCTAGTTCAGATTAATCAAATAATTTTAGGGTTGTTTGGGGATTTGTTTTATAAATTTTAGAGCTTTTAATTTTGGTAAGAATTTTCTATCACAATACCAGATATTCTGATTCATGAATATTTTATGTATTCAAATGTCTTTTTCTGTCATCCAAAAATATCTTTCTATCATTTAAAACATTTGGACAGAGAATTTCTTGGACCATTTAGAATTATTTTATATGAGTAAGATGGTTGAAAATCCTTTAACTTTTCAACTATTTTATGACTGTGTTCTCAGAATGATAGTTTTCTTTGGAGATTCCAGTTATTAGTCAATGTAGATCATTCATTAACTGAATCAAGAAATCTAATTTTCACCATTTATTTTCCTTATTGCTTTATCATACTATTGAAGATAAAATAGAATAAAGTGAGCTTATGATAGTTGATATATTCATACTTTGGACCTAAAATAATGCGTTTGGCATCTTGTATATTTTATTATAGTATCTTGAATCAATTAGTTCTCCTTTATACTTACAATATTTTTGCACTCCAAGATTATTTTTCTCTTTGGTGTCAAACCCGGTGGTGCTCATGGCTTACTCCAGCTTTGAGCTCAGGAATTACTCAGGGTTGGGTTTGGGGACCATAAGGGATGCCAAGAATCAAACCCTATCAGCTGTGTGCCAGGCAATTGCCATCTCTCTGTGTTATCACTCTGCCTTGTATGAGATGTTTGGTTGGGTCATTGGATTTGCTTTTTGGGTCACACCCGGGAATGTTCAGGGGATACTCTTGGCTCTGCACTCAGGAATTACTCCTGGTGGTGCTGATGGGACCATATGAAATGCCAGCATCAAACAGGTTGGACTCATGCAAGACAAATGCCCTCCCCACTGGACTCTCACTCCAGCCCCATGTATGAGATTGTTCAAGGAGAGAGCGGCCTGTCTCTTTCGTCAGTTGGTAATCTGACTTATTTCGCCAAATGTTAGGTCAATATGTTAATATGTTTCCTAAAGTGATGATATTTAAGCATGTTTGTGTATTCCCTAATGCTTATGATATTTTTCTTATGTTCCTTTTTGGTTTTGGGCCACACTCGGCTATGCTCCAGACTTACTCCTGGCTCTGTGCTCAGGGATCACTCCTGCTGTTTCAGGGAATATGCAGTAATCGGGATTGAACCCAGGACAGCTGTGCGCAAGGCAAGTGCCCTCCCTGCGGTACTATTACACCAGGTCTTTTCCTATGAAATTTTGAAAATACTGTTAATTAATTACATGCATATTTTTGTACTTCATTAAATAATTGACTGAGACAAATTCTTCTTAAAATAATCCTGTGCTCGTTTCACTCATGACTGTCCCTACATTGGAAATGTTGTACAACCTTGGTTCTATCTAGTTGAAAATTACATCAACCCAAAGGACAAAATATGAGTTTATTCTTATTCCTAATGACATTAACTTATCTGCAGGGAAAGCGACAGAGGTTGTAGGTGGATGATTAGTGTTTCAAAATGAGTGACTGAGAATCAACTGGAAGTAGGCGTGAGATGAAGGGAACATTCCAATCCTTGAGTGTGGTACTGAAGTGGCAGGAAGAAAGAGAGCCCCACAAACAAAAGGTTTCTTCTGTGTTTTTGTTTATTTAATTCATTTCTTTATTGAATCTCCAGGAGATAGTAGCAAAGCTTTCGAAATGGGATTTCTGTCATACATTGTTCCAACACCCATACCTCCATCAGTACAGTTCCCTCCAGGAATATCCCCCATATCCACCGGACTACCCCACCCCCTCCAGCAGGCCTCTCTGGCAGGCCCTTTCCTTCTCTTCCTCCCTTCCTCCCTCCCTCCCTCCCTCCTTCACTCCATTTCTACTCCCACCATCCTTCTGTCTCCCTACCTCCCTCTCTCCCTCTTCCTCTCACACTCCTTCCTTTACTCTCTCTTTTTCTCTCTCTTTCCTTCTTATGGGCATTGTAGTTTGCAATACAGATACTGAGACACGATCAGGCTTAGCCCTTTACCCACTCTCAGCACACATCTCCCATCCATAGAGATCCCTGCCAGCCATCATTGTCTCTAACCAACTGCCCTCTCCCCCAAATCTGAGATGAGCTTCCAAGCAGGAACCATCCTCCTGGCCCTTGGATCTACTGTCCATGACTGTTAGAGGTATACTATGTTTTATGTCCCACAAGAGTGCAGTCATTTTTGTCCCTGTCCTTCTATTTCACTCAGCATGATACTCCCCATGTCCATGTATTTATAAACAAATTTCAGAACCTTTTTTTTTTCTTTTTGGGTCACACCTGGCAATGCACAGGGGCTACTCCTGGCTCTGCACTCAGGAGTTACTCCTGGCAGTGCTCGGGGGACCATATGGGATGCTGGGAATCAAACCCGGGTTGGCCGTGTGCAAGGCAAACGCCCTACCTGCTGTGCTATCTCTCCAGCCCCATCAAAACGTCATTTTTCTAAGAGCATTTTGACTGCAAAATGCTCCTCCCCCTCCTCCAGCCTGAAGCCCAGCCCCAACACAAAAGGAATCTTGGATCCTCAGCGTTTTTCACCACAATTCCTTCCCTTGTGTTTGTTTTGAGGGCCACACCAGGCAAGGCTCAAGTCTTATCCTGGCTCTACACTCAGAAATCCCTCCTGGCAGTGCTTGGGGCACCAACTGGGATGTGAGGGATTGAATCCAGGTTGGCCACATGCAAGGCAAATGCCCTACCCCACGAAAAGTTTCTTGAGATGCTGTGAATCATGGAAGAGAAGTACATGAAGATAATGTCCAGAAAAGATATTGAGACCTTCACTGAACCAAAGTACCTATGAATTCATGGACACTGCAAATGACTTGGTTAAGGAATAGTGAGAGGTGGGAAAGTCACTGCCTATCAGGAACCCCAAGGTCAGGACATTCCCCTAAGGAAAACAAGTTTAGACCTGAGGGAAGCAGACAGGTATAACCAGGCCAGAATACAGGAGCAAATTGTCACTTGACTCTATCCTTTAAGGGGGGTCTGCTGATTGGCCATGTGAAATATCTGGGTCTCTGTCTTCATGCACTCCTTAATTGTGCCGTGTCTACTCACAGTTCTGAACATGTCTGTCAACTTCAACAGTAGCTCGCATGATGGGAACCAGGATACTAGAGCGATATGGGTGAATAAATGGCTGCTCAGTGTGTTACCTGTTTAGGTGACCCGAAAACTGGGACACTCCTGATGTATTTGTCTCATTAAATGTGACCAGCTCACTGAACAGAAACTCAATTCAAAGGTTTTTGGAGCACTTGAGGTAATGGTAGAAAAGATTCAGAAGAGAAATCCACAGAATCAGAGAGTCTGTGATTAGTAGGATCTGGGGAGAGGCCAGAATGATTTAATTTTAAATGGTGATCCAGTACTATGATTCAAATAAATTGAATGGGGTCAGAGCAAAGGTATATTGGGTAGGTTATTTATCCTGCATGTAGCAAACAAGGGTTCTATCCCCGGCACCCCACAGAGTGCCCTGAGCACCATCAGTGGTAATTCATCAGTGCAGAGCCAAAAGTAATCCCAAAGTCACCAGGTGTGACTCAAAAAGCCAAAGTAGGAAAAAAAAAAAAAAGACTTGAATGATTCTCAATTTCAGGGACATATTATGGAAATGCATAAAAGCTGTCAAGTTAAATAGAATCAATTTAAGCTGAGTTAAATATAACTCTATGATATGAAATATATAATTGATTTAAATTGCTCAACAAGATATTAAATTTACCTCTCTGAAAATAGTCAATTGGAATAATTTTACAGAAATGAAAACAACAGGGCCAGAGATACCAGACAGCGTGCAGGGCACTTGCCCTTTGATCCCCGGCATCCCTTCTGGTCCTCCAAGCATGTCACGAATGATTCCTAAATTCCAAGCTAGGAGTAACTGATAAGCATCGCTGGCTGTGACCCTAATTTCAAAATTCTAAAACATAAAAGTAATAATAACTGCTCCTCAGCAATGTGGATGATAACCCTCTTAAAATTATTTTTGCATTAATTCTTCATTTTTTGGAAACATGACAGCACTTCTACACGTTCTACTGAACAAGAATATGTTAGTCACATTGATGCCAGGATGTTGTGACACTTCTCTCAAGTTTACCAACAAATCTGTTATCTATATTTTCTGCAGGTCTTAACCAAACAAACAAGAAGGCGATGGACCCAATAGTTTAACAAGAAACGATTTGAGGAGTATTATTTTTCTTCCAATTCATAATTGGTTCCATTGGAAATTTATTGTTGCTCATGCTATATGTCAACACCTTTCTGCAAAGAAAGAAGCCAATAGATTGGATTTTTACCCACTTAACTTTTGCCAACCTGATGACAGTTTTATTCGCCGGGATTCCGGAACTAATATTTTTCTTTGGAATAAGAAACTTTCTGAACAATGCTGGTTGTCAGGCAGTTTTGTTCCTGTACAGATTGGGTCAGGGTCTTTCCCTCTGTACCACATCTTTTCTCAGTGTGTTTCAAGCCATGGTGATCACCAACAACCATGGTCAGTGAGCGTGGCTCAAATCAAACATCTACACGTGCATTTCTTCTGCCTTCCTCTGTTTCTGGGTACTCAACATGCTGATCTGTAGCCAGGTCATCTTGTTAGTGAGGGCCTCATTCAATATTTCTGGAATTAAAGAACTTTATAACGAAAAATACTGTATGGCACATATGGAACGTGACTCAGAGACTCTGGGAACGTCTGCATTTCTGGGAGGAATGATTTTAAGAGATTTCCTGTGTGTGTCCCCATGATCTGCACCAGCGTGCACATGGTAAAGTTCCTCTTCAACCATCGCAAGAATGTCCAGCACATCCTTAGGCACAGTCTCTGCCCACAATCCTTTCTGGAGATCAAGGCCACCCACAACATCCTGGTCCAAGTCAGCTGCTTTGTTCTTTTTTTATTTTTTTATGGGATCAACTGTTGCCTTACCATTTATGTAACAAACAGTTATGAGATACAAGGTTTAGAAAACATCACTGTTTTTGTCTCTTCCTGCTACCCACTGTTCTGTCCTGTCTTGCTAGTAAAAAACCACAGAGGCCCCTTTCTGAATTGCACCTTTGTAAAGCTGAGGAAATCTTCCCCACTAACCAATGCCGTCAGAGACTTCAATAACTCTCATGTCATCTCTGACACAAAGTGCAAAGGACAGAAAAATCCCACTACAAAGGTTAAGTGATGGGGAGTTGACGAGATGGTCCAGTGGGTAAGGCACTTACCTTGCACATGATCTGCAGAGGGTCAGAAATAATTTCTGAGTTCTAAGCAGGAGTGAGTCCTGAGCATCACCAGGTGTGACCAATAAAAAAGGAGAGGTGTGAGGGTTTTATGGTGTAAAATAAAAGAAAATAGTTACCTTATACAGATACATATTCATTTCTACAGCTTACTGTACAGACTGGGCTAAATGAACTGTGAATTGAATGAAACACATTGTAGAAAGCTGCACCTGTAAGTGAAAACTTTATTTCCCTTCTTTCTTGGGAAAGTGGATGCACATCTGGCTGTGCTTGGGGCTCCAACCAGGTTTGGCTGCTTGCAAGCCAAGCACATTTCCCTCTATACCCTTGCTCTCTGCCCCCTTAATTTCATTTATAAAATGATTTCAAATATTCATCTTTGGGAATACTGAAGTGATTCATGGAAAGAATTAACCTAATGTAATGCATTCTGCAGTTAGTGGGGTACTGAAGATCAAACCCGGGTCGTCCAGCTGCAAGTCAAGTGTTCTATGCTCCTATCTATCTCCACAACCCCAGTGAAGTCCTCTAGTAGAGTAATAGTGGGGTATGGTTGGTGTTTGAGCAGGTATGGTGTTTGCCTTGCACACAGCCGATGTGGATTCAATCCCTGGCATCCCATATGGTCTTCTGAGCAATTCCTGAGTGCAGACTCAGAAGGAACCCCTGAGCATCTCCAGGTGTTACCACGAAAGAAAATTAATACATACAGTGTTTTTTTAAAAAATAAATAAATAAATAAAAGAGTGGGGTGGGGGAAACAAAGCAAAGCATTATTCACTGAGTTTCAAATAGTTTCGTTGAATGCATAAAATGTGAACTTAAAGGTTCTATAGACGAGCTCAAATGAAGGTAAGACACAATCTGTAAGCAGTATAATAAATGTCTGATTCAAAACATTGAGTACATAATGCACAAAAGGAAAAAGGAAAGAGACAGCAAGAAGGAAAGGGCCTCCTCTAGAGGGATGCTGGGGTTCGCGCTGGGGGTTTGGGGGATAGTGGTAGGGAAACAGAAGACCTTGGTGGTGAGAAATGTACACTGGTGGAAGAATGGGTGATGGATCATTGTATGACTGAAACCCAATTATGAACAGTTTTGGAATGGTCTATCTCAACAATATCCAATTTTAAAAAATTTAATGAATCACCGTGAGATAGTTAGATTTACAAACGTTTCAATTATACAATGATCGAGTACCTATCCCTCCACCAGTGCCCATTCTCCACCACCAATGTTGTCAGTATCCCTTCAGTAACCCCCCGCCCCATCCCCCCTGCCTCTGTGGCAGGCACATTTCCTTTTACTCTCTCTCCTTTTGGGTATTAAAGTTTTGGATACTAAGTGGCCATCATGTTCGGTCCATAGTCTACTTTCAGCACCCATCTCCCATCCTGAGTGAGCCCTCTAAGCATCGTTTACTTGGTGATCCGTTCTCTATCTCAGCTGTCTTTCCCCCAACATGTGAGGCTGACCACGGATATCCAATTTAAAATTATTTTTGGGGGGCTAGAGCAATAGCACAGCAGGTTGGGTTTGGGGGATACTTGCACACAACTGACCAGGGTTCGATTCCCAGTATCCCATAGGGTCCCTCAAGCACCACCAGGAGTAATTCCTGAATGCATGAGCCAGAAGTAACCTCTGTGCATCGCGGGGTGTGACCCAAAAAGAAAAAAAAAATTTTAGTAGAGTTCATGTCCAATTCAATCAGTTTAGTCAATGATGGTACTGAATAAATATAAGTACCCCTACACACAAGATAAAAAAACACTGAGTGGCTCAATTTCCCTCAATACCAGTGAAACCTCAATTATTCCTGAAATATAGAAGGTGTTGTGTAGTAATGTGAATAAACATCACGAGACGAATTATCTATTCTAGATAATCTACAAACATACGGGAAGGGGCCCGGGGGTGGAGTGAGCTATGGACAGAGAGCAGGATGAGTAATTGTGGGTGATATTTGATTCAAGATTAGCCCATCATTGATTGGGGTCAGAGCGTTAGTCCAACGGGGAGGGCGCTTGTCTTGCATGCAGCTGACCAAGGTTCAATCCCTGGCATCCCATAGGGTCCCCCGTGCACCACCAGGAATAGATTTCTGAGTGTAGGACCAGGAGTAACCCCTGAGTGTCACCGGGTGCGGCCCCAACACAAGCAAATACAAGCGGAATGTTTTGACATCCCAAGGAATGGTGTTCTGTTCAGCTGTAGGGGGTCCTATCAGGATCCAGATAACTAGGAAAACTGTGCAACACTCATCGCACTGCATCTCACTCCAGCATACTCCAGCCCACCCCGCCCCAGCCCACCTCACCCCGCCCCACCGCATCCTGCCCCAGCCCACCTCACCCCATCCCACCCCATCCCGCCCCACCCCGCCTCACCCCGTCCCGCCGCATCCCGCCGCATCCCGCCTCACCCCCAGCCCACCCCATCCCGCCTCACCCGCTCTCCGCCGCCTCCCCGGACCCCGCCTCCGCCGATGGCGCCGCGGAGGGTCCCTCTCGGGCCGGAGCCGCCGCTACCACGGGCTTCGCGTCCCCTTCTTCCGCCTAGGCTGCATTCGGAGCCGCGGCCGGGCCGGGGGGCTGCACTCAGCCCCGGGGCCGAAGCCGCTTCCTGCCGCCGTTATTACTGGCGCCTCCCACACTTCTCGTGAGAATCTTGTTTCTCGCGCGACTTGATGGTAGTGTCGGAGAGCACCGGGCCCGCCTGTGAAGACGCGCTCGCGGCCCCTTTAAAGGCCTGGCCGAGGGCTCGCGGCCCCTTTAAGGGGGCGGGGCCTGCGCATCCCGCCCGCGGGAGGGGCCCGGCGGGGCTGCAGCACGTGACCTGAGGGTGGGCGCAGGCAGGATTCTGGGGACGCTCGCTGCGGGGAGCCGGCTTGGTGGCTCAGAGTGGGAGCGCCCACCGGGAGGAGCGTCCGAGCGCCGGTTCCCTGCCGAGCACCCCGTCCCCGAGCCCGCCAGCTGCAGGTGCAGGGGCAGGGTCAAGCCCCAGGACCGCCCGTGTGACCTAGCACCAGGACCTCAGCCGGGGGCATCGCATCAACGGGTAGAGGCGAGGGCAGGGCGCGCAGGCGAGTGGGTGCAGGCAGGCGGGAGAGGCAAGCACAGCGGCCAGTGCCGTGAGAGGCGGGGAGCAGAGTCCCAGAGTCGGTGAGCACTAGACAGCATGCGGCCCGCGGGATGGGACGGGGCGGGGAGGGCATCGGCCTTGCCCGCCCACCCGGTTCCGTCCTCGCATCCCGTATGGTGGTACCCTAAGCACCGGTTATTCTGGAGCACAAAGCCAGGAGCAACCCTTGGGAACCTGATCATTCCCAGGTGTGACCCCAACAAAGAAAAGAATTAGAAAAATTGGGGGGCAAGAGAGGACAAATTAACGTGCTTGTCTTGCACACAGTCAACCCAAATTGGATACAACTTGGCACCACCAGGGTGAAAAACAAGGCAGGAGGCGGAGGGGGGGGGGGGGGGCAGAAAGAAAACTGCTGCTCACTGGGTTCTTGGGGAACTCATAAAATATTAACACCTCTGGGGTCAAGTGACAGTACAGTGGGGAGCAGCTTGCCTTGCTTGCAGCCCAACAAAGGTCAGTCCACAACAACCTATAGGATGAGCACTGCCTCGAGTAATGTTTGAATGCAGAGCCACAAATAAACCAGCATTGGCAAGCCTGGCCCGAATACAAAAGCAAATCAAGAAAGAACATTTTTTTTGGAGGTGACTGTGTGGATATGTATTTAGGGAATGTATTAGCAAGCGGTACCACATCAAAAAATGCCTAAAGAGCAGACAGACGAATTGCCTAACAAAAATGGACTCCAGGTGTCCCAGATCAATACTATAAAGGGGTAGGGGGCTTGCCTTGTACATGGTTGACCCAGGTTCAATTCCCCAATATCCCATGTGGTCTTGAGAACCACCAGGAATGATTCCAGTGCAGAGTTAGGAGTATACCCTGAACATCGCCAGGTATTGCTCTAAACAAAAACATTTTTCAATGAACTCCAAGGCAGTCGTGTGCCGAAGTAGTTTAAAGTTGTGGTTATTCAACACCCAAAAGGAGAGAGAGCTAAAGGGAATGCCCTGCCACAGAGGCAGGGTGCGATGGGGGGAATGGGGGGTGGGAGGGATACTGGGACCTCTGGTGGTGGAAAATGGGCACTGGTGAAGGGATGGGTACTTGATCATTGTATAACTGAAACCCAAGCACAAAAATTTGTAAGTCTACAACTGTACCTCATGGTGTTTCACTAATAAAAATTTTAAAAAATAAAAAATAAAATTGTGGTTATTATCCTATGTAAACTTTGAAAAGGCCATAAGGATGTACCACTCTTCACGAAAAGGATGAACAGAGACAAACGATGGGAAAAAGCATGACACTTTTTTTTTTTTTGCCTTTTGGGATCACATCCATTTTACAATAGTGGCCCTGTGAACTCTCATGACATTCAAAATGAGCAATGGAAAATTAAGTATCTAGCATCTACTCAATGGTGGTGAAAAATGTTGGGCAAAACACAATTTCCTAAATTAGAGAGTATTGGGAAAATTGTCTGCCATAGAGGCAGGGTGAGGAAAGGCATGTGGGGGGGGGGGTTTATAAAGGGGGATACTGGGGACATTGGTGATGAAAAATGTGCACTGGTGGAGGGATGGGTGTTCCATCATTGTATGGCTGAATCTCAAACATGAAAGCTCTATCTCATAGTCATACAGTTAAAAAAAGAAAAGTAATGTGGAGTTCATGCCCAATTCAATCAGCTTAATCAATGGGCTGAACAAATAGCAGTATTCCTACATTATTTATATTTAAAAATTTTTTTTAAATACATAAGCCTTGGGGATGAAGCAATCCCCATCTCCCCACAACCTGTGGTGTCCATGTACCCTGGTATGTTCGGGACAGACAGGTGTTCCCAAGTGATGGACAGAAGAACAGGTTGCAGACTGATCACCAGACAACATACCTTACTGAAAATTAAACAGCGCTAATTTAGGGAAAGAGGAACTGCTAATGGGGGTGAGAGGATAGAATGAGAAACAATGCAGGGAAGCACAAAGGAGAAGTTGAACACAAGCAAAGTTTAGGACACAGGGAGAATTGTAAGTGTCCCTGGGGAGTGATGAGCCACGAATGCTCTGCAATGGGTGGCAAGTAACTCAAATTACATAACCTCCAGCACAAAGAAAAATAGACCCATAGTCAAGCAGAACTGTTCGTAACAGAGTGGTAATGATTACACACAGCAATTACAAATTATGGGGGACAGCGGCCCTTCTGGAACTGTCCTGTGCCGTCTCTGGAATGGTGTCTCCAAAGCCCTATCACCCGCAGGAGAATGCCAGGATCTTTAATCAACAGGATTGCACCATCCAGATGACTTCGAAACAGTGCCCGCAGAAACCCAACAAACAATGATACACTTGCCTTGCACCAGGTGACAAGAGTTTAATCCCAAGCACCACATATAGGTCCCCAAGTACCGCCAGGAGTAATTCCTGAGTGTAGAGCCAGAGAAAGTCCTGACCATCACTGCATGGTGTGACTCAATTAGCAACAAAAACCATAAACCTGATCAAAATGAAGATTAAAATCATTCAAATGGGGGCTGTAGCGATAGTACAGAGGGTAGGGCATTTGACTTGCATGCGGTTGAGCCAGGTTCGATCCCCAGAATCCCATATGGTCCCCTGAGCACCGTCAGGAGTAATTCCTGAGAGCAGAGGCAGGAGTGAACCTGAGTGCTGCTGGGTGTGATCCAAACAGCAAAAAAAAAAAAAGAGTCATTCAAATATTCCTATATTCTAGAATCTGAGTTACACTTTTCATGCTCACCAAATATTTTGAAATGTAGACAGTAATTTATGACATATAGAAATAAGTAAGCAGGTAAGGTGTTTGCCTTGCACACGGCTGACATAGGTTCAATCCCAGGCAGCCCATATGGTATCCCAGCCCAATGGTAGCAATTTCCGAGTGCAGAACCAGATGTAATTCCTAAACATCGTTAATTGTTACCCAAAAAATGAAAGGATATATATATATATACATATATGTGGTCTAGAGATTCCATTAATATTCAGGCTGATTTTTTAAATCCTCATGTATTGTCATTTATAGTCCATGTTTTCCTAAGTGAATTCAGACTTGATTGTTCCACAATAAAACCCGAATTGAGAGAAGCCTTAGAGAAAAGTGATTACTCTCCGAAGGGCTGTCAGAGCAATTTCATTAGTTATGAGAACTTTTGATTTCTCTGCGAGTAGCCAATTATCCCCAAGATTGTTTTCTGCTCTGCTCCTGCAGAACTCTGCGGACTCAGGATGATGAAGTGGGAAAGTTTCTGAAGTGAACACCTGAGGGGGACTCTCATTAAAAACTTTTCTAAATTGGTCCATTTGCAACTCAGAAGGTAATTTGTGAGTCCATGGGCACATCAGAAAGTTTCCTGAGCTCACAGTGACAGGGTCTCTGGTGTGTTTTTATAGCCCTGGATTAATACACAGGCTTTCGCCCGCAACCTGGCAGAGGGTCACGTCAACTTCACCAGCTTCAGACTCAGTAAGTACCTCCTGTCTCTGCTCCTGCTTGAAGGAAGGGACAGGGATCTTTTTCTTTAAAAAATTTCCTTTCCCTTCAACTGGACAGATAGTACAGGGAAAGAAAGTTTGTCTTGCAGACAGCTGATCCTGGTTCCAACATCCCTGACATTCCATAAGATCCCACAAGCACCAGCAGGAGTATTTCCTGAATGGGTCACCAGGTATGATCCAAAAAAAGTTAAAAAAAAATAACGGAGAATTTATTTTTCCTGATGCTGTTTTTGTGAGATATGCTTTCTAATGCTAAGTTCATCTGAGTTTCTATACTCACATTCCTTTATGCTCATGATATTCTGGGGTCTTTTTCTTCTTTGTTTTGTTTTTTATTTTTGAGTCACACCAAGTGATGCTGAGGGGTTTCTCCTACCTCTCCACACAGGAATTACTCCTTGTGGTGGATGGTAACTGGTCTGCTGAGTGTAAGGAAAGCCAGAATTACTCTGGTCGTACTCAGGGAATAATGGAGATGGAATCCTGATTGACTGTGTGAAAGGCAAACGACCTACCCACTCTAGCCCCATCAATTTATGATTTTCTTCTCTGAAATTTCAACCATATATTTTGTTACACTGTATTCTACTGTACTTTCCCTTTTATTTAACTTTGGTTGTTTGGGGGCCACACCAGCAGTGCTCAGGATGTACTCCTGGCTCTGTGCTCAGGGATCACTCCTGGAAGGGTCTGGGGACCCTATGTGATGAGATTAATCCCAAACCCACCACAAGCAAGACAAGCGCCCTATGCACTGGACTATGTCTCTGGCCACCTTTTATTTCTCTTAATCTGCATTTTCATAGAAAAGTATTTTTTAAGACTTTTTGGTGGCCTAACTAGTTCTTATAGCAACACATACAACAAGTTACTTAGAATATTTACATCCTCACTCATTCACTTATACACCAACTCTCTTCACCTTTCCCCTCGAATTAAACTGTTTTCTGAGTTCAATTTTCTTTTATTTCTCTTTCCCCCACCTCTTTATGCGTTTCTCATTGATGTTTAACTATTCTTCCAAATGCCCTTTTTCATGTATTTTTCTTAGAGCCTATGATCTAATAACCAAAATTTTAGAACTGTTGGGGGTGGCAGACACAGTGCAGCGGAAGGCTTGTGCCGTGCTTGTAGCTGACACAGGTTTGATCTCTGATGTCCCATAGGGTCACTGAGCCCTGCAGCAGTGATCCCTGAGTGCTGGGATCCTGATCGTATTCAGTATTCAGGAGAAACCCTGAATACTGCCGAATGTGACCGAAAAAAAAAAAAAGAAAGAAAGAAAATTAGAACTACTTTATCTAGTTCAACTTAATTAAATGATTTTCGGGTTGTTTGAGGTTTATTTTAACAAATTTTAGAGTTTTTAATTTGGGGGAGAATTTTCTATTACAATACCAGATGTTCTGACTCATAAATATCTTATGTAGTTGAATATCTTTATCTTCCAAAAACATCGTTCTACAAGTTTAAAAAGTTTTGACCAAGAATTTCTTGCATCAATTGGGATTATTTTTTAATTGGAATTGTTTTATCAGAGTAATAATGTTGGAAATCCTTTAACTTTGCGACTATTTTGTGAATTGTGTTATCATAATAGTGTCTTTTGGAGGTTTCCATTGTTAACCAATGTAGACCATTCATTAATAATAAATAGAGAAATCTAATTTAATGTTCAATATTTATCTTTTCTTTATCAGATGATGAAATATAATGGAATAGAGAGTGCTATGATAGTTGATATGTTCATACTTATGAATAAAATAATGATTTTGCACCTTATATCTTTTGGTATAATTTGTTATAAAGACCTGCTGAGTCCAGCGCTCACTTACCTGAACAAAGACAGACTTGGGCACCTTAATTTGAGGCCAGTTGGAATACTGTCTAGATGGTCACCATAGGCACTATGACGCATTTTCTGTGGTAAGTGCTAACCATCTCCCAAATAAACCCTTTAAAATGAAGATGTTTCCTTCTCAAGTAGGATAGTATTTCTGTTGACCGTTTACAATGCTGGAACCAAGTCTCTTAGGAGAATGCTAACCATAAACAACATTGATTTTAGCTGAGAGGAATCTGATCCTGAGGTCAGTCACTTGTGCTCATTCGCTTTGCATCTGAGTACTAAAAGAGCATGGCGAGGTGGTAGATGCTCAGAGATTGCACAGAGTCCTCATGAGCCAAAAGCAGGAGTACATGGACAGGCTTGGTGAGGCTGGCTCTAAAGAATAATATATTGCTGGCCTCTGGGTTGAGGGTTTTTGGAATTAGTAACCAAGGATCAGTATAATTCATATAGAATCATCTCCCAAAAGTAAGCATTTTTAAAACATCCCCAAGTTTAGATTTTTGTTGACTCTATACAGGTATTGTCAAATGTTCCTTTTTTGGTAGAACAAAACAAAACCCATACATTAGTGTGCTTGGGTGGTCATATGTGGTTTGAAAGCCATTTGGTTGACCTTATGGTTATAGCTGTTTTCAAGGGCACTGCATGTTACCCATAGTTCTACTAATAAAATTCCTAGGAAACTATATCAGGTTAAATACTTAAAATTAAATTTAAATTTAATCAAATATGGTAAAATCGGGACCTGAAAATGAGGAAACAAGACACTTTCCAGAATACTTGTACAGAATATGCTCACCTGTTTATCTTAGTGGATAATATTTGTAAAATGTTAGTATCTGAAAGATTTCTAGACTATTTACCAGCAAAGTATTTGACCTGATTTGTTTGGATTGCCATGGTAATTAACCCATATGTTTACACGTTCATGAAAAAATTGGCATTTGGGAATCCCTTTTGAATGTAAATGTGGTGTCTTTCAGCTGTAGAATCATGTTGACAAGCTTATAAACCACACATGCCTTTTGTTAAAAAAGAAGCATGTGTCACACACCTTATGACTGAATATCTTCTTCAGTGCCTTACTTATTTGAGAAAAATAGAATCAATCTCAAAACCAGTCCTTGTAGGGTAAAACAATAATGTTTGTTTCTGTTTATTTGTTGTTGTTGTTGTTAAATTATAGAGGTACATCATTGTGTTGGTTAGCCACTATATACTTTTTTTTTTTTTGGTTTTGCTTTTTGGGTCACACCTGGCGATGCACGGGGGTTACTCCTGGCTCTGCACTTAGGAGTTACTCCTGGCGGTGCTCAGGGGACCATATGGGATGCTGGGAATCGAACCCGAGTCGGCCGTGTGCAGGGCAAACGCCCTACCCGCTGTGCTATCTTTCCAGCCCCACTATATATGTTTTTAACTTTTTTTTTATTAACTATTTAAGACTGGCACAGTGAAAATATACCACTGTAATTTCACACAAAATTAGTGGAATTCCACCAAGAATCTTGGAACCATGCCAGTGGAATCCATCTTTCTATAATTTGGCGCTCATATGGTGTAGCTATTACTTGATGTTGTGTGAACCAGAAGTTTGGATAATAAAGTAAACATCAAGGACAAATTTGAAGGTATTTCATTGATCATTTGCTTTGAAGTAATAAGAGGAAATGTAGTCATTACCATTCCTAAGTGGATGAGTGTTTTTGGCCTTAGCTGTTTTTATTAAGTTATAATGTTTATATACATGTTACTACCTGTGGAATGTGAAAGAATAAAGGGGCAAGAAGCAATGATTCTGTATATCAACCCAGTTCCTTTCGATTGCCTTTTATTCCTTGGAGTCCTTTCCCACAGATGTTGGATAGTCTTGGCAACCTTTTCATTCGAACCACAGAGAAGATTATGAAAACACAGCCTGACTAAAGCAGGTGTTAATTCCTGAGCTCAGCAAATACATTAAGCACAATAAGGAGTTCACTTTCACTGAGAAGAAATCAACATTCTTTATAAGCCCAAAGAGTGATTCGTCTGCCAACTTCTGAATTGCTGTAGAATTAAATGCATCAGAAGAAAGGAGGTTACTCTTAAAGAGATGTGCATGTGTGTGCACATGCGTGTATGTCTGCATGCGTGCATACTCACACACTTGGCTGCCATGCAGCTGTGGATCACTGGTGGCACATGGGCTCACAGACAGTGGAGCTGCCAGACTCATGCTCTGTGTATGTGGGAATCCAGGTATTCAAACCCATGACTGTGCAAAGAAGCACTGAAAGTCTTTCCACTAAGTTGCCTCTGGGCCACGGATGGGTCTATTTAGCCCACATGTAAGAAACCGGGCTGGAGCGATAGCACAGCAGGTAGGGCGTTTGCCTTGCATGCTGCCGACCCAGGTTCCGTTCCTCCATCCCTCTCAGAGAGCCTGGCAAGCTACCGAGAGTATCCTATCCGCAGGGCAGAGCCTGGCAAGCTCCATGTGGCATATTCATATGCCAAAAACAGTAACAACATGTCTCACAATGGAGATGTTACTGGTGCTCGCTGGAGCAAATCACTGAACAATGGGAGGACAGTGCTACAGTGCTACATAATTACCTTGAATCAATTAGTTCTCCCTGATATTTATATAATATTGCATGCTACAAGATTTTTTTTTGGTTCTGTTTGGAGCCACACCCGGTGGTGTTCAGGGCTTACTCCTGGCTTTGAACTCAGGATTCACTCCAAGTGGGGTTCGGAGAGTCATAAGGGATGACGAGGATAAACCCTATGACGTGTGTGCCAGGCAAACAATGTTCCTGCAGTGCTATAGTCCCAGACCTGGATGAGATTTTTGGTTGGTTGGCTGGTTGGTTGGTTGGTTGGTTGGTTGGTTGGTTGGTTGGTTGGTTTAGCTTTCTGGGTCAAACCTGACAATGTTCAGAGGTTACTCTTGGCTCTGCACTCAGAAATCACTCCTGGGGTGATGGGGGGACCTTACAAAATGCCCGGGATCAAACAGGTCGGATGCGTGCAAGGTGAACGCCCACCCTGCTGTACTCTCACTCCAGCCCCATGTATGAGATTTTTTAAGGAGAGAGCTGCCTGTCTCATTTGTCATTTGGTAATCTGACATATTTTTCTAAATGTTAAATCAATTATGTCAATATGTGCCTGAAAGTGATGATATTTTAGCATGTTTGTGAATTCCCTAATAGCTTATGCTATTTGCCTTATGTTCCTTTTTGGCTTTTAGACCACACTTGGCTGCACTCAAGACTTACTCCTGGCTCTGTGCACAGGAATCACTCCTGCTGTGGCTCACGGAATGTGATACCAGGGATCAAACTCAGCTGTGTGCAAGGCAAGTGTTCTCCCCGCTGTGCTATTGCTCCAGGCCTGTTCCTCTGCTATTTTGAAAACACTGTTAATTATTTACATACATATTTTTGTACTTCATTAAATAATTGCCTGAAACAAAATCTTCTTAAAATAATCCTCTTCTCATTTCATTCATAACTGTCCCTACATTTGGAAATGTTGTGCAACTTTTGCTTCTGTCTAGCTGAAAAATTACATCAACCCAAGGGGGAGAAAATGAGTTTATTCTTATTCCTTGAAGTATTGTGTCTCTATCTTTGGTATCTGCCATTCTGATTATGATATGTCTTGGAGTCTTTTTATTAGGGTCTCTTTTAGCTGGTAGCCTTCGGGCTCCTTTGATTAGGATGCCTGCATTCTTCACCTCTGGGAACTTCTCAGCAATGATATCTTTAACTGTTGCTTCTTCATTGGGGTTGTCTCCCTGTCCTTCTGGTACTCTGATGATTCTTATATTGTTCCTCTTGAATTCATCTCCTAAGTCTCTTATTTTCCCGAGAGCTATTTTGAGGTCTTTTTCCATTATATCTTGTTTTCTGTATGCTTTCTACAGCTCATCTTCAAGCTCACTGATTTTATCTTCGGCTGTTGTCATTCTACTGTTGAGGTGCCCACTGAGTTTTTAACTTCGTCTACAGAATTTTTTATTAGTGACACTTCTGTTTGTAGCCTTCTTATTTCGGTTATCATTTCCTCCTTTACTTTGTTGGCTGTTCGTTCCACTGTTTCTTTCATGTCTTCCTTTAATTTACGGGATGCCTGTTCCACCGTTTCTTTGAGCTCATTGAACATCCTCAACATTTCATCTCATAATTCTTTATCAGAGAGATTATGTTTGTGGGAATTCCCTGTTGAATCTTCAGGGCTCTTTTCTTCATCCACTCCTCATGGAGGGGATGTGCCCTGTTTCTTCATGTTGCTGTGGGAGTATGGACGTGGGTCCTTCCAGTTCACTATCAGTGACCACTCTCACTGCAAGGGAGGATTCAAGATAGGCTCTGTCGATGATGGCCTCCTTTTCCCCTCTTTGGTAAGAGTACTACCTCTTTGGTGTTTCTCTGTGCCTTCTATGAGGCCAATAGTGTAGCTTCAGGGAATGTGTTCTTTTTCATTAGGCTTGTTCAATTTTTTTGTGTTTGCTGTTATTTTGGTGGTTGGGGGAGTATTTTGATTGGAATAGGCTAGTGAACTATTGGCCTAATGTGTTTGGGGTAGCCAGAATGTTCTCTTCAGGATTAGTTAATGGAGGCTGAGCTGTGAGTCCAAAGTACAGGGAAAGAAAAAAATAACTTCGGCTGCCCTGGCTGCCATGCCTACCACCAGTGTACCTGTGCTTGGAGGGGTCGCTTCAGTGTCCGTGCAAGGTTTGGATGACGTTTCTGGAATTCCTGCGTCTTGCCAGATTCCCCTGGCCAGGCACTGAACAAGGGCCTAACTTATTCCTAATGACAATTTTTTTCTTTCTTTAAGGGTTACTCTGACTCTGCACTCAGAAGTTACTCCTCGCAGTGCCCGGGAACCATATAGGATGCCAGGGATTGAACCTGAGCTGGCCACGTGCAAAGCAAATGCGTAACCACTGTACTATGACTTCAACCCCAAAGACGAATTTCTATAAAGTAAGCATAGTAAGACTGTGTGATGAAGGACAGGACCAGAGTAAGAAGTGACGATAAGTGAATGTGAGAGGTGAGGGGCTGGGTACTGAAAATGGCTTTCCTGAGCATCGCACCACCAAAATGGCACCGGGGTTGGGTTAGGCAGTGCCACTGCAAGTCAGGATCTATGGAGGGAAGACAGTGACTTGGACTCAATTAACTTTTCTGCAGGGAAAGCAACAGAGGTTGTAGGTGGAGGACTCGTGTTTCAAAATGAGTGACTGAGAATCAACTGGAAGTAGGCTTGGGATCAAAGGCTTAGGAACAAACCGAACATTCCAGTTTTCGGGTGCAGTATTTAAGGGGCAGGAAGGAGAGAGACTCACGCATAAAACAGATTTCTTTTTCTGTGTGTGTGTGTTTAATTGAATCACTGTGAGATATAATTACAAGCCCTCTTGATGGAATTACAGTCATACAAATTTCCAACACCCATTCCTCAACCAGTATACATTTTGCACCACCAATATTTCCAGTTTTCTTTCTCTGTCTCTGTCTTACTCTCTGTCTTTGTCTCCCTCTCTGTCTCTCTGTCTCTGTCTGTCTGTCTCTCTCTCTCTCTCTCTCTCCTTTTGAGCATTATTGTTTACAATACAGATACTGAGAGACCATCATGTTTGGCCCCTTACCCACTTTCAGCACTCATCTCCCATCCAGACCAATCTATTCCAACCATCATTATCATAATTGTTCCATCTGTATCCCAATTTCCCTCACCTCCAGCCCTGAGACAGGCTTGAACCATGAACCATTCCCACTGTCCTTGTTTCTACTCTCCACAGTTCTTAGATTTATACTATGTGTTTGTTTTTTTTAATCCCACAAATAAGTGCAGTCTGTCTCTTTCCCTCTTATTTTTTTTCACTCTGCATGAAACTCTCCATGTTCAACACTTTATAAGCAAATTTCATACATTATTTTTTCTAACAGCTATGGTATGTAGACCACCTCAGGCTCTTCACCCTGCCCAGCCTGAATTGCAGTTCCTCACACAAAGGGAAAATTGGACCCGCAGCATTGACCCATAATTGCATCCTTGGTTTTTTTGTAAGGAGCCACTCCTGGCAGAGCTCAGGGCTTAATCCTTGCTCTGAACTCAGAAATCACTCCTGGCAGTGCTTGGGGTACCATTTGGGATGCAGGAGATAGAACCCAGGTTGCCCACATGCAAGGCAAATGCTCTACCCCAAGAAAGGGTTCTTGAGAAGCTGTGACTCACGGTAGAGAAGTAGATAAAGATAATGTACAGGAAAGATATTGAGACCCTCACTGAACCAAAGTACCTATGTATTCATGGACACTGCAAGAGACTTGGGTAAGAAATAGCAAGATGTGGGAAATTCACCCCCTGACAGGATCCCCAAGATCAGGAAGTTCCCAAAGGAAAACAAGTTTAGACCAGAAGGAAGCAGACAGGCATGTCCAGGCCAGAATAGAATAGCAAATTGTCACTTAATCTACCCTTTAAAGGGTGCTGCTGATTGGCCGTGTGAAATATCCAGGTCCCTGTCTTCATGTACCTCTTAATTGTGCCCTGCCTAATCACAGGGCTGAATATGTCTGTCAACTTCAACAGCGGCTCACATGATGGGAACCAGGATGCCGGAGCAATATAGATGAATAAACGACCACTCGGTATTATCCCTGTTTGGGTGACCCTACAGCTTGGATATTACTGTTTTATTCATCACATAATCTGCGACCAAATTTTCAGAAGAGAAATCTACAGAATCAGATAGTCCTGTGATACTCTAAGACAGGATCAGGAGAGAGACTAGGACGATGTGATGTAAAGTGGTGATCCTATAATATGATTGAAAAGATTTGAATGGGGTCTGAGTGATAGTACATAGGGTAGGACATTTGCTTTGCTCATGGCACACCAGAATTCAATCCCCAGCACCCCATATAATCCCCAGAGAACCTTTTAGAGTAAAAATTCCTGAGTGCAGAGGCAGAAGTTATCCCTGAACATCACCATGACCAAAACTGTCAAAGGGAAAAAATAAATAACTTAAATGATTTTCATTTTCTGGGACATATTAAGGAAATGCATTAGAGTTGTCAAGTTAAAAATAATCCATTTATGTTCATATGACTTAGAACCTCTCTGATATGAAACATATAATTGATTAAAAACGTTCAACAAGAGACTAAATTTATTTCTCTGAAAATAGTCAATGGAATAATTCTACAAAAATGAAAAATTAGGTGCCGAGAGACAGAAGAGCAGGGAGGGCACTTGTTTTACACTTGGCTGATCCCCGGCATCCCACAGGGTCCCTCAGCACCATCAAGAGTAATTCCTAGTGCAGAGCCAGGAGTAACCCCTGAGCATGACCGGGTGTGATCCAAAAATAAAAAATAAAAAATATGATATCAATAAATCCTCCTAGGTGATGTTAATCACTGTCATGGTCCTCTCGTTGTTCATCGATTTGCTCGAGTGGGCCCAGTAACGTCTCCATTTTGAGACTACTTGTTACTGTGTTTGGCATATTGAATACATCACGGGTAGCTTGCCAGGCTCTGCCGTGCGGGCGAGATACTCTAAGTAGCTTGCAGGGCTCTCCGAGAGAGGGGCGGAGGAATCGAACTCGGATCAGCCATGTTGGCTGCGTGCAAGGCAATCGCCCTACCGCTGTGCTATCGCTCCAGCCCAGGTGATGTTGATAACCCTCTAAAAATTATTTTTTGCACTAATTCTTCACTTTCTGAAAAATGACAGTGCTTTTGCAGATTCTATTGACATAATGTGTAAGTCACATTCACACCAGCATGTCATGATATTTCTCTCATGTTCATCAACAAATCTGTTATTATACTCTGCGCAGGTCTTTATCCAATGAACAAGAAAGCTATGGACACAACAGTTCTACAAGATATGGTTTTGGGAGTATTATTTTTCTTCCAATTCGTATTTGGTTTTGTTGGAAATTCACTGTTGCTCATGATAAATATGAACACCTTTCTGCAAAGAGCAAAGCCAATAGACTGGATATTTACCCACTTAACTTTAGCCAACATGATGACAGTTGTATTCGCCGGGATTCCGGAATTAATTTTTTTCTTTGGAATAAGAAATTTTCTGAACGACACAGGTTGTAAGGCAGTTTTGTTCTTGTACAGAGTGGGCCGGGGTCTTTCCCTCTGTACCACATCTTTCCTCAGTGTGTTCCAATCCATCGTGATCACCAACAACCATAGTCAGTGAGCTTGGCTCAAATCAAACATCTACACATGCATTTCTTCTGCCTTCCTCTTTTTCTGGGTACTCAACATGCTGATCTATAGTCGGGTCATCATTGGAGTGAAGGCCCCATTCAACACTACTGGAATTGAAGGAGTTTATAGCCTAAAATACTGCCTGGCACATGACACAGAGAAGATGGGAACATCTGCATTTCAAGTAGGAATGATTTTAAGAGATTTCCTGTGTGTGTCCCTCATGATCTGGACCAGCATGCACATGGTAAAGTTCCTCTCCAACCATCACAAGAATGTGCAGCACATCCTTAGGCATGGTCTCTGCCCACAATCCTCTCTTGAGATCAAGGCCACCCACACCATCCTGGCCCAAGTCAGCTGCTTTGCTTTTTTTTATTGGACCAACTGCTGCCTGACCATTTATGCAACCTACAGTCATGAGGTACAAGGGTTAGAAAACGTCGCTCTTTTTGTCTCTTTCTGCTATCCAGTGATCTGTCCCTTCTTGCTGATAAAAAATCAGAGACGCCCCATTCTGAATTGCACCTTTGTAAATATAAGGAAATCTCCACAAACCACTGCATCAGACGCTTGAGTACTCTCACACCATCTCTGACACTAAGTGCTCAGAACAGAAAAATTCCAGTGCAAAGGTTAAGTGATGGGGTCTGGAGAGATAGCCCAGTGGGGAGGGCACTTGTTTTGCACACGATCTGCAGCTTGCTAAGAGTGATTTCTGAGTACAGAGCCAGGAGTGAGTCCTGAGCATCACCAGGTGCAAACATGACAAAAAAAAAAAAAAGGAAGGTGGAAGGCTGAGGTTAAGTGATGTAAAATTAAAGAAAATAATATCTTAAAAGGAAATGTCTTCAAACCACAGCTTAGTCTACATACCTGATAAATGAAGAGTAGTACTGAACAAATGACATCGTGGAAAACTACACCTATAAGGGGATGCACTCACTGTGCCTGGGGTGAGTGAGTGAGTGAATGATTGCCTTGCACCAGGCTGATCACTTGTTTACTTGATCACTTGACATCCCATTACTCATCAGTTTGCTCGAGCGGGCATCTCCATCCATCCCTGTCGCGTGCTAGTGTAGCCCAATGGCTTCTGCTCATTCTAGGAACACGAAGAACCTCAAACCAATCCTTCAGGGTCTTGCACCAGGCTGACCAAAGTTTAATCCCTAGAACCGCACGTGGGTCCCCAAGCACTGCCAGGAGTAATTCCTGAGTGCAGAGCCAGGATAAAAACCTGACCATCACTGAGTGTTACCCAAATGGCAACAAAAACTGTAAACCTGTCAAAACAAAGATTAGAGTCATTCAAACATTCCTATATATCTAGATTCTGGGAGTTACACTTTTCTTGCTCATCAAATATTTATAAATGTAGACAATCATTTATGACATATAGAAATAAGTAAGCAGGGCTGAAATGATAGTAGAGCATGTAGGGTTTGCCTTGCACACGGTTGACACAGGTTAAATACTAGGCATTCCATATGGAACCCTGGCCCAATGGTTCAGGGTCCCTGAGGGGGATTTTCATTAAAAACTTTTCCAAATTGATCCTTTTGCAACTCAGACAGTAATTTGTGAGTCCTTGGACACATCAGAAAGTTTCCTGAGCTCAAAGTGACAGGGTCTCTGGGGACCAAGTCACTGGTGTGTTTTTATAGCCCTGGATTAACCCACAGGCATTCACCCGCAACCTGGCAGAGGGTCCTTGCAACTTCGCCATCCTTAGACTCAGTAAATATCTCCTACTCTGCTTCTGCTTGAAGGAAGAGACAGGGATTTTTCTTTAGAAAATTTCTTTTCCTTGAGCTGGAGAGATAGAGCAGGGTGTAAAGTGACTTTCACGTAGCCAATGCAGGTTCCAACATCCCTGACATTCCATAGGGTCCCCTGAGCACTGTCAGGAGTATTTCCTGAAAGCAGAGCCAGGAGTAACCCAAGCATCTCGCCAGGTGTGACCAAAAATGACCAAAAAATAATAATAATTTCTTTTTACTGATTCTGTTTTTGTGGGACATGCTTTCTAATGCTCACCTGTGTTCCTATACTCACATTCCTTTATACTCGTGATATGCTGGGATTTTTTACTTCTTGATTTTGTGTTTTGCTCTTGAGTCACACCAAATGATTCTAAGGGTTATTCCTACCTCTACACAAAGGAGTTAGTCCTGGTGGTGCTCGGGGACCCTATGGGGTGGTAGCAGGTCAGTTGTGTGCAAGGCAAGCAGGAATTATTCTGGTTTTGCTCAGGGAATACTGGGAATGGAATCCTAGTTGACTGAGTGCAAGGCAAGCGCCTTACCCACTGTACTATCACTCTACCAGTGTATGATTTTCTTCTCTGCAGTTTCCACCATATATTTTGTTACACTTTGTATTCTACTGTACTTTCCCTTTGGATAGCACAGCGGTAGGGCGTTTGCCTTGCCCGCAGCCAACATGGCCGACCTGAGTTTGATTCCTCCGCCCCTCTCGGAGAGCCCGGCAAGCTACCGAGAGTATTCGATATGCCAAACACAGTAACAACAAAGTCTCCAATGGAGACGTTACTGGGCCCGCTCCAGCAAATCGATGATCAACGGGAGGGCCTTTATTTTATTTTTTTATTATTCCCTTTGATTTAACTTTGGCTGTTATGGGGCCACACCAGCAGTGCTCAGGACCTACCCCTCGCTGTTCTCAAGGATCACTCCTGGCAGGTTCCGGGGACCCTATCTGATCCCAAACCCACCAAGAGCAAGACAAGTGCCCTATGCACTTGACTATTGCTCCAGCCCCCTTTTATTTCTCTTAATCTGCATTTTCATTTCAAACAATTTTTTAAAAGTTTATGATGGACATATGTAGTTCTTACTTAACACATATATCAACCTCTTTAGAATATTTACAAGCCTCTTTTATCACTTGACAGCAACTCTGTTCTGTGACGGCCAAACTGATGCCATGATAAGCTGCAGCTGACATTAAGTCTCAACTAGGCCTCAGTTTCTGTTTCCCCAGAGCTGGATTGCAGTTTCTGGTAAACTCCCAATTGAGTTAATTCACCAAGAAACTGGGCGTTTGGATCTGACCAGTCATGAGGGGTCGCCATACCCTTCCTGAGAAGAACCCCAATCTGTTACTGGTACCTGCTGTCTAATTGCTGACCACTGTTGTAACAGGGCAATGCTAAAAATAGATCAGTATATAAACTGCTTCTTGACTGAACCCTATAGAAACTGCTTGTGATTTGGAGTCGGGGTCCTTGTCAAGACTCCACTGTGTGGGATGAGACTTGGACCCTAGCTCGGGCTAGTTCCTTTGCTTTTGCATTATCATGTGTGGAACTGGGTCTCTCCACTATTGGGGATCTGAAACTTGGGCACAACAGTTCACCTTTCTACTCTGATTAAACTTTGTTTTCTGAGTTGACTTTTCTTTTATTTATCCTCTACCCACCTCTTCATGTATTTCTCATTGACTCTTAACTTTTCTCCCAAATCCCTTTCTTAACTTTTCTCCCAAATCAATTTTTTTTAGATCCAGGATCTAAAAAATCCAAAATTTTAGACCAGTGCAGCTGGGAGGGCTTGTGCCATGAATGCAGCTGACGCAGGTTCGATCCCTGACAGCCCATAGAATCCCTGAGCCCGCCAGGAGTGATCCCTGAGTGCAGAGCCAGGAGCCAGCCCTGAGCACTGCTGAGTGTGGCCCAAAAAGCAAATAAAAGAAAATTAGAAATATCTTATCTAATTCAGATTAATTAAATGATTTTATGGTTGTTTGGGGATTTGTTTTATAAATTTTAGAGTTTTTGATTTGAGGGAGAATTTTCTATTATAATACCAGATGTTCTGATTCATAAATATTTAATGAGTCCGAATGTCTTTTTTCTGTCATCCAAATAAATCTTTCTGGGAGTTTAAAAAGTTTTGACCAAGTTTCTTGCAACAATTGGTATTATTTTAGAGTAGTTTTTATGTTTCTAATCCTTTAACTTTGTAACCATTTTATGAATTGTGCCATCATAATGATATTTTTGATTGAAGGTTTCAATATTAACTAATATAGATCACTGTCACTGTCCTCCCATTGTTCATTGATTTGCTCGAGCAGGCATCAGTAACGTCTCCATCGTGAGACTTGTTGTTGCTGTGTTTGGCATATTGAATATGTCATGGGTAGCTTGCCAGGCTTTGCCATGTGGGTGGGATACTCTCCATAGCTTGCCGGGTTCTCCGAGAGGGGCAGAGGAATCGAACTCAGGTCGGTCACATGCAAGGCAAATGCCCTACCCGCTGTACTATGGCTGGGGTGATAGCTTAGCAAGTAAGGCGTTTGCCTTGCATGCGGCCAACCCGGCCGATGCAGGTTTGTTTCCTCGACCCCTCTCGGAGAGCCCAGCAAGCTATGGAGAGTATCCCACTCGCATGGCAAAGCCTGGCAAGCTACCTGTGACATATTCGATATGCCAAACATAGTAACAGCCATGTATGCCACAAAAATAAACTAATATAGATCATTCATTAATTTTGAATGAAGAAATCTAACATTTATCATTTTTAATATTAAACTTCTTTATTTCTTTATTTTATTTTTTTATGAATCACTGTGAGGCACAGTTACAGACTTAAAAACTTTCGTGTTTACATTTCAGTGATACAAAATCGAGTACCCATCCCTCTACTAGTGCCCATTTTCCAGCACCAGTGTTCCCAGTGTCTCCCTCACCACCCCCACATCATACCCCCCCCACATCTGTGGCAGGCGCATTTTTTTTTCACTTTCTCTCTCTCACCTTTTGAGTGTTGTGGTTTGCAATACAGGTATTAAGTGGCCATCATGTTCGGTCCATAGTCTACTTTCAGAACACAACACCCATCGCAAGCAGCCCTCCAAGCATCCTTTACTTGGTAGTCCCTTCTCTATCTAAGCTGCTTTTTACCCCAACATTTGAGGACGGGCTTCCAAGTCATGGAGTATTTCTTCCTTCTGGTCCTTATCTCTACTATCCTTTGTTGTTAGTCCCCTATTCTATTGCTTTATATTCCACAAATGAGTGCAGTCCTTCTATGTCAGACCCTCTCTTTCTGACTCAATCCACTTAGCATGATACACTCCATGTTGATCCACTTACATGCAAATTTCATGACTTCATCTTTTCTAACAGCTGCACAGTATTCCATTGTGTAGATGTACTAAAGTTTCTTTAACCAGTCATCTATTCTCAGGCAGTTGGGTTTTTTTCAAATTCTGGCTATTTTAAATAGTGCTACAATAAACATACAAGTGCAGATGTCATTTTTACTGTACTTTTTTGCATCTCTCGGATATATTCCCAGAAGTGGTATTGCTGGGTCAAATGGGAGACAAATTTCTGGGGTTTTTTTTCATTTTTTATAATTTTATTTATTGAATCACTGTGAGAGCAATAACAAAGCTTTTGGGTCTAAGTCTTGGTCATACAATGAAATACCCCTACCTTCACCAGTGCCCATTCTTCACCCCCAACAACCCCAGTATACTCCCATCCCATACCTTCCCCCTACCTGTGGGGCAGATGATTTCCACATTACTCTCTACTTTGATCACATTCAATATTTTGACACCAGACCCACCATTATTATTTGAGATTTTACCCCAACACTCAGATCTGCTGAAAAGTAGACAATTTGTTTTCTATTGCTGGTTATGAATAACATATGATGTTGCATGGCTGCAGTAGTGGCTGTGCGATTTTGAAATTCCAAAATACCTGTATTGCAAACCACAACACCCAAAAGGTGAGAGAAAGAGTAAAAGAAAATGCGCCTGCCACAGATTTGGAGGGGGAGTATGATGTGGGGGTGGTGGGAGAGATACTTGGAACATTGGTGCTGGAAAATGGGCACTAGTAGAGGGATGGGTACTCAATTTTGTATCACTGAAACATAAACAAGAAAGTTTGTAAGTCTGTGACTGTACCTCACAGTGATTCATTAAAAATAAAATAAAATAAAATAAAGAAATAAAGAAGTTTAATATTAAAAATGATAAATGTTAGATTTCTTCATTCAAAATTAATGAATGATCTATATTAGTTTATTCTTGTGGCATACATGGCTGTTACTGTGTTTGGCATATCGAATATGTCACAGGTAGCTTGCCAGGCTTTACCCTGTGGGCGAGATACACTCCATAGCTTGCTGGGCTCTCCGAGAGGAGCCGAGGAAACGAACCTGGGTCAGCCAGGTTGGCCGCATGCAAGGCAAACGCCCTACCCGTTATGCTATCACCCCAGCCATAGCACAGTGGGTGGGGTGTTTGCCTTGCACACAGCCATCACAGCCAACCCGAGTTCGATTCCTCCGCCCCTCTCAGAGAGCCCGGCAAGCTAGAGAGTATCTCGCCCACACGGCAAAGCCTGGCAAGCTACCTGTGACGTATTCGATATGCCAAACACAGTAACAAGTCTCACTATGTTACTGGGCCTGCTCGAGCAATGAACAACAGGAGGACAGTGATAGTGACAGTGATCTATATTAGTTAATATTGAAACCTTCAATCAAAATATCATTATGACAGCACAATTCATAAAATGGAATCTGCAAAAGCGCTGTCATGCTTCTCCCATTCTGGAGGGGATCCTCCCAATACCCCCCATTTGGTGCTCCCTTCTACATCTGGGCTGCCTTTACCCCTAGAGTGTGAAGCTGGCCTCCAAGCCATGTAGTAAACCTCCTGGTATTTATCTCGGCTACTCTTGAGTGTTAGTCTCCTATTTTGTTACTTTATGTTCCCCAGATGAATGCAGTCTTTCTATGTCTATCCCTGTCTTTCACTTCGCTTAGCATGATACTTTCCAATGTAGTACCACTTGTATGTAAATTTCATGACTTCATCTTTTCTGACAGCTACATAGTATTCCATTGTGTATATGTACCAAAGTTTCTTTAACCAGTCATCTGTTCTTGGGGACTCAAGTTTTTTCCAGATTCTAGCTATATTGTAAACAGTGCTGCAATGAACAGACAACTGCAGATGAAAAATGACATTACTGTTGCATGTTCTACTGAACAAGAATGTTAGTCACATTGATGACAGCATATCGTGACATTTCTCTCAAGTTCACCAACAAATCTGTCATTTATTTTCTCTGCAGGTCTTTACCGAATGAACAAGAAAACAATGGACACAATAGTTCTGCAAGAAACAATTTGGGGAGTATTATTTTTCTTCCAGTTCATGATTGGTTTTATCAAAAATTCATTGTTACTCGTGCTATATGTCAAAAATTCTCTGCAAAAAATGAAGCCAATAGATTGGATATTTACCCACTTAACTATAGCCAACCTGATGACAGTTTTATTTGCCAGGATTCCGGAATTAATATTTTTCTTTGGAATAAGAAACTTTTTGAATGACACTGGTTGTCAGGCAGAGTGGGTCGGGGTCTTTCCCTCTGTACCACATCTTTCCTCAGTGTGTTCCAAGCCATGGTGATCACCAACAACCATGATCAGTGGGCGTGGCTCAAATCGAACATCTACATGTGCATATCTTCTGCCTTCCTCTTTTTCTGGGTACTCAACATGCTGATCTATTTACGGGTCATTTTGTTAGTGAAAGCTCCATTCAACACTACTGGAATTGAAGGAGTCTATAACCTAAAATACTGTATGGCACATGAGTCAGAGACTCTGGGACTGTCTATATTTCAGGGAGGAATGATTTTAAGAGATTTCCTATGCGTGGTGCTTATGATCTGGGCCAGTGTGCACATGGTAAAGTTCCTGTTCAACCATCGCAAGAATGTCGAGTACATCCTTAGGCACAGTATCTGCCCACAATCCTCTCTTGAGATCAAGGTCACCCACCTCATCCTGGCCCAGGTCAGCTGCTTTGCTTCTTTTTACTGGACCAACTGCTGCCTTAACATTTATATAAGATTCAGTCATGAGGTACAAGAGATAAAAAAAACTTCACTATTTTTGTTTCTTTCTGCTATCCAGTCATCTGTCCTTTCTTGCTGATAAAAACCCACAGAGGCCCCTTTCTGAACTGCACCTTTGTAAAGATGAGGAAATCTCCACAAACCACTGCTGTCAGAGACTTGAATTACTCTCACATTACCTGTGACACTAAGTGCTCAGGACAGAAAAACCCCACTGCAAAGGTTAAGTGATGGGGGGAGGGGGGCTGGAAAGATGGCCCAGTGGGTAAGACACTTACCTTCACATGATTTGCACAGGGCCAGGAGTAATTTCTGAGTTCTGACCCAGGAGTGAGTCCTGAGCATCGCCAGTGTGACCAGGCGAAAGGAGGAAGTGTGAGGGTTTTGTGGTGTAAAACAAAAGAAAATAATATCTTATACAGACACATATGCAAGTCCACAGCTTACTTTACAGATTGAGATGAATTAACTGTTAATTGAATAGAACACATTGTAGAAAGCTGCACTTGTAGGCAAAACTTTATTTCCAGTCTTTCTTGGGAAAGGCGATGCACATCGGGCCTTGCTTGGAGCTCCAAAATATTTTTTTGTGTAAGTCTGTACATAGTAATGCCAACCTCATTGTTCCAAGGGATATTCCCATGTGTTTTGAGTTTTGCTTGCAATGAAATGCTTCCTTTGAATTTTGCCACTGCATTTCAGTCAAGAGTCCCTCATAACTTTTTATTGTGGTCATTCTACACCATTATGACCCACAAAATGGAAGGATGCGGTTTGGATATTTTTATCACTAGAAGTTCTTTTATTCCTTTGTTCTAGTGACAGTAGTGATGACTTCTTAGATGCAGAAAGAGTGAATGGATGAGTCAATAATTATTCAAAAGCATAGTTATTTCACTTCTTGTGTGCTTTATTTTTTCCAAGAAAATTGTAAATGTATATATCTTCATTTCACTGGTACATTAAATATGCCAGTGGACCAAAGGCAATTTCTGGCTTTTGGGTGCCTGATGACAATGTCTTAATTTTCCTTTGGGATTCAACTATGTAGGGTTTTCCCAGCAATAGAGGGAGTACAAGTGATTGAACATTGATGTCATTACAATTGTTATTTTTAAAAATAAATTTATAAAAACATTTTTAAAAAGCCATACCAAAGTGGATTAAAGACTTCAACATCAGACCTAAATCCATAAGGTACATGGAAAATGTAGGCAGAACCCTAATTGACACTGAAGCTAAAAGCATCTCTAAGGATGAAACACCACTGACCAAGCAAGTGGAAACAAACGTAAAAAAATGGGGCTACATTAAACTAAGAAGCTTCTACACGTCAAAGGAAACAGTGACCAAAATACAGAGAGAGCCCATGGAATGGGAAAGAATATTTACCCGATACCCATCTGATACTTGTTGTTACTGTTTTTGGTATATTGAATGAATACGCCACAGGTAGCTTGCCAGGCTCTACCATGAGGGTGAGATACTCTCGGTAGCTTACCAGACTTTCCGAGAGGGACGGAAGACTTGAACCCAGGTTGGCCGCGTGCAAGGCAAATGACAATGGAGACATCACTGGTGCCCTCTCAAGCAAATTGATGAACAATGGGAGGACAGTGCTACAGTGCTACGCATTTGATAAGGGATTAATATCCAGGATATACAAGAAACTAGTAGAATTGTACAAGAGAAAAACCTCCAACCCTATCAAAAAATGGGGAGTAGAAGTGAACAGTAACTTCCTCAAAAAAGAAATGTAAGTGGTCAAAAGCACATGAAAAAAATGCTCTGTCACTAATCATCAGGGCGATACAAATCCAAACAACGAGACATCATTTCACACCACAGAGATAGGCACACATTAAAAAGAAAAATAATAACCAATGCTGGCATGGATGTGGGGAGAAAGGGACTCTCATTGTTGATGGGAATGCTGACTTGAAAAATGGTCCAGGCTTTTTGGAAAACAATAGGGCATTCCTTCAAAAATTAGAAATTGGGGGGCTGGAGAGATAGCGCAGCGGGTAGGGCATTTGCCTTGCACGCGGCTGACCCAGGTTCGATTCCCAGCATCCCATATGGTCCTCTGAGCACTGCCAGGAGTAACTCCTGAGTGCAGAGCCAGGAGTTACTGTGCATTGCCAGGTGTGACCCAAAAAGCAAAAAAAAAAATTAGAAATTGGGCTTCCATATGACCCTGCAATACCAAAGTTTCTGGGAATATATCATGAGGGTGCAAAAAAGCACAGTAGAAATGACATCTGTACTTGAATGTTTATGGCAGCACTATTTACAATAGCCAGAATCTGGAAAAAAACCCGAGTGCCTGAGAACAGATGACTGGTTAAAGAAACTTTGGTACATCTACACAATGAAATACTATGCAGCTGTTAGAAAAAATGAAATCATGAAATTTGCATCTAAGTGAACCAACATGGAGAGTATCATGCTAAGTGAAACGAGTCAGAAAGAGGGACAGACATAGAATGACTAGACTCATTTGTGGAATATAAAGGAACATAGTAGAGACTAACACTTAAAGACAGTAAAAAGTAAGGGTCAAGAAGATCGCCCAGGACTTGGAAGCCAATTTCATGCTCTGGGAGAAAAGGTAGCTGGGATTGAGAAAGGAGCACTAAATAAATGATGATTGGAGGGATCTCTCAGGATAGTAGATGTGTGCTGAAAGTAGACTATGCACCAAACACAATGCCCATTTGGTATTTGTATTGCAAACCATAACACACAAAAGGACAGAGAGAATAAGAGGGAATGTGCCTGCCACAAAGGCAGGGGATGGAAAGGGGTGGGGGTGGTGGGAGGGATACTGGGAACATTGGTGGTGGAGAATGGGCACTCGTGGAGGGGTGGGTACTCGAATATTGTTTGAGTGAAATGCAATCATGAAAGTTTGTAAGTCTGTAACTGTATCTCATGTGATACTTAAAATTTAAAAAATTAAAATAAATTTAAAAAAAGAAAGGGAACAATTGGGATCCTTAGGGGAAGAAGGTGGATGTACTTGTGGTGATGGGCATGGTATTGGAATTATGTACATGGGAAACTAGAATTAATAATATTATGTCAAAAAACCTAATCAGGGGCTGGAGCAATAGCACATCGGGTAGGGCGATTGCCTTGCACGAGGCCGACCCGGGTTCGATTCCCAGCATTCCATACGGTCCTCCAAGCACCGCCAGGAGTGATTCCTGAGTGCAGAGCCAGGAGTAACCCCTGAGCATTGGCTGGGTGTGACCCAAAAAGAAAAAAAAACCTAATCAATTATAGTTTTTATTTTAATTTCTTCTAAAATTTATTTTGTTTTTGTCAAGTGGTCCACAGGCTGGAGAGATAGCACAGCAGGTAGGGAGTTTGCCTTGCACAAGGCCGACCCAGGTTCGATTCCTCCATCCCTCTTGTAGATCCCAGAAAACTACCAAGAGCATCCTGCCTGCATGGCAGAGCCTGGCAAGCTCCCTGTGGCATATTCAATATGCCAAAAACTGTAACAACAAGTCTCATAATGGAGATGTTACTGGTGCCTGCTCGAGCAAATCGATGAACAAAGGGAGGACAGTGCTACAAGCAGTGCTATAAAGTGTTGAACAATAATTCATTACTTTTGACATTCAAACAGCAATCCCACCACCACTGCACATTCCCATCACCATATTTTGAATGTTTCCACCCCAAATCCCAAACCATGCCCCCCAAACCAGAACAAAACAATTTTGTATTGCTTTGTTATGAATAATCCACTCAAAATGGTCCAATAAAGTTTCCTTAAAGGAAAAGAAAAATGAAATGATATCTGCACCTAAATGTTCATTGCAGCACTGTTCACAATAGGCAGAATCCGGAAACATTCTGAGTGCTGGAGAACAGACAACCGGTTATATAAACTTTGGTAGGGCTGGAGCGATAGCACAGCAGGCAGGGCATTTGCCTTGCACATGGCCGACTTGGCCTACCTGAGTTCGATTCTTCCACCCCTCTCGAAGAGACGGGCAAGCTACTGAGAGTATCTCACCCGCGCGGCAGAGACTGGCAAGCTCCCAGTGAGTATTCGATATGACAAACACAGTAACAAGTTTCACAATTTTACTGGGCCTGCTAGAGCAAATCAATGAACAATGGGAGGACAGTGACAGTGACATCTACACAATGAAATACTCTGCAGTTCTTAGGAAAGATAAAATCATGAAATTTGCTTATAGAGTATCATGCTAAGGGAAATGAGTCAGAAAGAGAGGGCCAGACATAGAATGACTGCACTCATTTGTGAAATATAAAATAACATAATATGAAACTGACACCCAAGGACAGTAGAGACAAGATCAGGAATGTTGCACCACAGTTGGTAGCCTGCCTCATGAGCTAGGGGCGAAGGCGGCTGGAATATAGAAGGGATCGCTAAATCAATGAGGGTTGGAGGGTTCTTACGGGATGGCAGAAGTGTGCTGAAAATAGATGAAAGACTAAACTTGGTAGCCTCTCATTATCTGTATTGCAATCCATAATGCCCAAAAGTAGAGAGAGAGTATGGGGGAAATTGGCTGCCATAGAGGCAGGGGGAGCGGTGGAGTGGGGGGATGCTGAGGACTTTGTTGATGAAAAATGTGCATTCGTGGAGGGATGTGTGTTCGATTATTGTATGACTGAAACTCAAACAGGAAAGCTTTGTAACTGATTCTCATGGTGATTCAATTAAAAGAAAAGGGTTATGATTTATAATCATTGTTTTCCTAAGTCAGTGGATATATGGTTTTTCCCACAATAAATCCCAAATTGAGTCAAGTCTTAAAGAAAAGCGGTTTCTCTCAAAAGGCTGTCAGAGCAAATTTTTTTGACAAATAATTTTACATAATTTACATAATTTTACATAATTTTACAGCCACCACCATGCTGAGACCACTCTCTGCACACCTGAAGGTACTGGCAGAAGGACAAATCCACGCGGGTTCCGGGGCCGAGATCTCCCAGCCTACTCGGATTGGAGTCGAGCATCCTCCATCCAGATCCTCCAAATTCCAGTAGGCGGGGGTCACACCCACCACCTGGCCCCCTGGCGCCGTGTAATCCCATCATCGGCCAAGACTCAGAGACTATAAAATTCAGCTCCTGGACTAGAACAGTGCAGTCTGCCCCCGTGCCTGGCTGTTCCTCACCGGGGCCCGTTGGAGGGGAGCGGGTTGAGCTTTCCTCCCCGCCCCGACCAGGGCTCCGGCAGCCGAAGACCTCCAGAACCAGCCACCACCATGCTGAGACCACTCTCCGCACACATGAAGGTACTGGCAGAGGGACAAATCCACATGGGTTCTGGGGCCGAGATCTCCCAGCCTACTCAGATTGGAGTCGAGCATCCTCCACCCAGATCCTCCAAATTCCAGTAGGCGGGGGTCACACCCACCACCTGGCCCCCTGGCGCCGTGTAATCCCATCATCGGCCAAGACTCAGAGACTATAAAATCCAGCATTCGCGGCCGCACAACATCTTATCAGGACATCTTTTATGACATCTTATTATCTCATTCCTACTTTGGACAAACTTGCAGGCTATCGAATGTAGCCTGCCCACAGGGCAGAGTCTGGCAAACTCCCCGTGGCATACCAAATATGCCAAATACCAGTAATAATGATGGGTCTCATTCTCCTAAAGAGCCTTGAATATAATCTCAGGGTTAGGATGAAAGAGACGTTACTGGGGCCTGCTCTAGGCAATCGACGAATAACAGGATGATGAAATGAAATGAAATGAATTTTACATATATTGACAATAAAGGAATTTTTAAAAAAGCTATTTTGGACCAAATGTAAGGGTGTTCAGGTATTACTCCTAACCCCGATCAAGAATCACTCTTGCAAATGTTTAGGGGACCACATATGTGTGATCTAAGACCAGCACCTTACCCACTATACTATCTTTCTTTCTTTTTTTATTAATTTAATTTTTATTAAACACCATGGGGTACAGTTGTAGACTTACAAACTTTCATGCTTGGGTTTCAGTTATACAATGATCAAGTACCCATCCCTCCACCAGTTCCCATTCGCCACCACCAATGATCCCAATAACCCACCCACCCACCCCCGCCCCGCCTCTGTGACAGGGCATTCCCTTTTGCTCTCTCTTTCCTTTAGGGTGCTGTGGTTTACAATAGAGGTATTGAGTGCCCATCGTGTTCGGTCTATAGTCTACTTTGAGCTTGCACCTCCCATCCTGGGCATGCTGTTCCCTTTACTCAGTGTTCCCTTCTCTATCTAAGCTGCCTTTTCCCCAGCATGCGCTGCCGGCTTCCAAGCCATGGAGCAAACCTCATAGTACTTGTCTCAACTATTCTTCGGTGTTAGTCCCCCAGTCTGTTACTTTATATTCCCTAGATGAGTAGAGTCTTTCTATGTCTGCCCCTCTCTTTCTGACTCATTTCACTTAGCATGATACTTTCCATGTAGAACTACTTGTATGCGAATTTCATGACTTCATCTTTTCTAACAGCTGCATAGTAGTCCATTGTATAGATGTACCAAAGTTTCTTTAACCAGTCATCTGTTCTAGGACACTTGGGTTTTTTCCAGATTTTGGCTATTGTAAACAGTGCGGCAATGAACATACAAGTGCAGATGTCATTTCAACTGTACTTTTTTGCCTTTCTGGGACATATTTCCAGAAGTGGTATTGCTGGGTCAAATGGGAGCTCAATTTCTGATTTTTTTTTTTAGGATAGTCCATACTGTTCTCCAAAAGGGCTGAACCAGTCAGCATTCCCACCAGCAGTGAAGGAGAGTCCCTTTCTCCCCACATCCACACCAACACTGGTTGCTTTTGTTCTTTTGGATGTGGGCCAGTCTCTGTCAGAGCAATTTGATCAGCTATGAGAACATTTGATTTCTCTGGGAGTAGCCAGTTATCCCAAGTTTGTTTTCTGCTCTGCTCCTGCAGAACTCTGAGGACTCAGGCTGATGTAATGGGAAAGTTTCTGAAGTAAACACCTGAGGGGGGCGCTCATTAAAAACTTTTCCAAATTGATCCTTTTGCAACTCAGACAGTAATTTGTGAGTCCATGGGCACATCAGAAACTTTCCTGAGCTCAAAGTGACAGGGTCTCTGGGGAACAAGTCACTGGTGTGTTTTTATAGCCCTGGATTAACCCACAGGTGTTCACCTGCAGCCTGGCAGAGGGTCCCATCAACTTCGCCAGCTTCAGACTCAGTAAGTACCTCCTGTCTCTGCTCCTGCTTGGAGGAAGAGACAGGGATTTTTCTTTAGAAAAATTTCCTTTACCAGAAGCTGCAGAGATAGAGCAGGGGGTAGGGAGTTTTCCTTGCACGCTGCTGACCTGAGTTCCATCCCTGACATTCCATAGGGTCCCCTGAGCACCACCAGGAGTATTTCCTGAATGCAGAGCCAGGAGTAATCCAAGCATAGCTAGGTGTTACCCAAAAAGTCAAAAAAAAGGAGAACATATTTTTTTCTGATCCTGTTTTTGAGGGACACTCTTGGTAATGCTAAGCTCACCTGAGTTCCTATACTCACATGCTTTTATGCTCATTTTATGATTGTCTCGTTTTTTATTTTCTTATTTGTTTTCTTTTGTTTTTGTTTTTGAGGCACTCCCAGCATTGCTATGGGGTTACTGCTGGCTTTGCAAGTAGTAATTACTCCTGCTACCACTCAGGGGACCCTAGGGCATGTGCCCTGGTCAGCATAGTAATTCCTGTGGTCAGCAGAAATTACTGTGGTCGTGCTCAGGGGATACTGGGGATGGAAACCTGGTCAGTTGCATGCTGAGCAAGTCAAACGCCCTACCCACTGTATTATCACTCTAGCCCCTTAAATTTATGATTTTTTTTTGCTTCTTGGGTCACACCCTGCTATGCATAGGGTTTAGGGGTTACTCCTGGCTTTGCACTCAGGAATTACTCAGGAATTATTACTCAGGAATTATTGTGCCCAGGGGACAATAAAAAAACTTTGTTTTCTGAGTGTAATTTTCTTTTATTTCTCTTCTACTCTCCTCTTCATGTATTTCTCATTGATTTTTAACTTTTCTCCCAAATGCCTTTTTTTCACGTATTTTTCTCAGATCCTGTTACTGTCACTGTCACTTGTTCTTACATTGTTCATCAATTTGCTGGAGCGGGCACCAGTAACATCTGCATTGTGAGACTTGTTGTTACTGTTTTTGGCTTATCGAATACACTAAGGGTAGCTTGCCAGGCTCTGCTATGCGGGTGGGATACTCTCGGTAGCTTGCCGGGGTGTCCAAGAGGGATGGAGGAATCGAACCCGGGTCGGCCATGTGCAAAGCAAATGCCCCCATTGTGCTACCGCTCAGATCCTAGAATCTAAACCAAAATGTTAGAACTGTTGGGAGCAGCAGCCACAGTGCAGTGGGGAGGGCTCTTGCCGTGCTTGCAGCTGATACAAGCTCGATCCTGGACATCCCATAGGGTCCCTGAGCCCACCAGGAGCGATCCCTGAGTGCAGAGCCAGAAGTAAGAACTCAGTACTGCCAAGTGTGGCCCAAAAAACAAACAAAAGAAAATTAGAACTATCTTATCAGTTTAGCTTAGTTAAATGATTTTAGGGTTGTTTGGGGATTTGTTTTATAAATTTTAGAGTTTTTAATTTTGGGAAGAATTTTCTATTACAATACCAGATGTTCTGATCATAAGGATTTTATGTATTCTTGTGTCTTTTTCTGTCATCAACAAAATCTTTCTAGGAGTTTAAAAAGTTTTGACCAATAATTTCTTGCACCAATTGATATTATTTTATAGTAGTATTGATGTTGCTAATCCTTTAATTTGTAACTACCTTATGAATTGTGCCATCATAATGATCCTTTTGCTTGAAGGTTTCAGTATTAGCCAGTGTAGATCATTCATTAATATTGAATGAAGAAATCTAACAATTTATCATTTTCAATATTAAACATCTTTAATTCTTTATCATATTATTGAAGATAACATGGGAAAAAGTGAGCTGTAATTGTTGGTATTCATACTTATGATCTAAAATAATGAGTTTGGCAACTTAACATATTTTGTTGTAATTACCTTGAATCAATAATTTTCCCTTATATTCATAATATTTTATAGCACAAAATTTTTTATGTTTTGGGCCAGGCTGCAGCAATAGCACAGCGGGTAGGGCATTTGCCTGGCCAACCCGAGTTTGATTCCTCCGCTTCTCTCGGAGAGCCCAGCAAGCTACCGAGAGTATCTCGCACAGTAAAGCCTGGCAAGCTACCCGGGATGTATACGATATGCCAAACACAGCAATCACAAGTCTCACAATGTTACTGGGCACCGCTCTAGCAAATCAATGAACAATGGGAGAACAGTGCTACAGTGCTACAGTTTTGGGCCAGATCCAGTGATCCTTAGGGCTTACTCCTGGCTTTGAACTCAGGAATCACTCCAGGTGGGGTTCAGGGGACGATAAGGGACGCCAAGGATCATACTCTATCAGCTGAGTGCCAGTCAAGCGCCCTCTGTGCTATGCTATCACTCCAGACCTAGACAAGATTTTTGCTTCTTTGGTTGGTTTAGCTTTTTGGGTCACACCTGGCAATATTCAGGGGCTACTCTTGGCTCTGCATTCAGGAGTCACTCCTAGTGGTGCCAGGGAAGCTTATAAAATGCCACAAACAAACGGGATGTCCAAGAGGGATAGAGGAACCGAACCCGGGTCGGCCATGTGCAAGGAAAACACCCTACCCATTGTGCTACCGCTCAGATCCTAGAATCTAAACCAAAGTGTCCTAAACGAACAAACAGGTTGACCTCGTTCAACGTAAGTGCCCTACCCAATAGACTCTCAATCTAGCCCCATAAATGAGATTTTTCAAGGAGAGAGCTGCCTGTCTCATTTGTGATATGATAATCTGACATATTTTGCCAAATGTGAAGCCAATTATGTGAATGTTTCCTAAAGTTATGAAATTTTCACTTTTTTGTGGATTCCCTCATTGCTTTCATTATTTTCCTTATACTACTTTATGGGTTTGCTTTTAGATCGCACCAGATTGCACTCAGAGTTTACTCATGGCTCTGTGCTCAGAGATCACTCCTGCTGAGGCTCAGGGGATATATCGTCCCAGCGATCGAACCCAGAACAGCTGCATGCAAGGCAAGTGTCCTCCCCACTGTGCTACTGCTCCAGGCCTTTTCCTATGCCATTTTGAAAACATTGTTAATGATTACACACATATTTTGGTATTTCGTTAAGTAAATTGAAACAAATTCTTCTTCAAATTAATCCTTTTACTGTGTTTCACTCACAACTGTCCTACATTGGAAATGTACAACCTTTGCTTTTTTCTAGCTGAAAAATGACAGCTCCTAAAGAAAAGAAAATAAGTTTATTCTGATTTCTAATGACAATTTTTTTTCTTTCTTTACCACACCTGGTAATGTGCAGGGATTACTCCTGGCTCCTTCACTCAGGAATTACACCTGTCAGTGCCCAGGGCACCACATGGGATGCCAGGGATAGAACCTTAACTAGCATGTGAAAAGTAAATGTTATGGCTCGAACCCCGATGACGGATTTTTTTAGGATGAGCATAGTAAAAATGTATGAGATAGGCCACAACCAGAGTGAGATGTGAGGATAAATGAATGTGAGAAGGTGATGGGATGGGTACTGAAAATAGCTTTCCTGAATCGCACCACCAAACGGAGCCAGGGTTGGGTTAAGCAGTGCCACAAGATCAGGATCTATGGAGGGAAGACAGTGATTTGGGCAAAATCAACTTATCGGCAGGGAAAGCAACAGAGGTTGTAGGTGGATGACTAGTGTTTCAAAATGAGTGATTGAGAATCAACAGGAAGTAGGTTTGGGATCAAAGGGAACATTCCAACCCTCAGGTGGTGTAGTATTTAAGGGGGCAGGAAGGAAAGAGACTCCCCCACAAAAAAAAGGTTTCTTCTTGTGGTTTTTGTTTGTTTGTTTATTTCATTTATTTTTTATTGAATCACCAGGAGATAGTAGGGAAGCTTTTGAAATGGGTTTTCTGTCATAGATTGTTCTAACATCCATACCTTCATCAGTACTGTCCCACCTCGAAAATGCCCCATACCCAACCTACTACCGAACCCCCTCCAGCCTGCCTCTTTGGCAGGCACTTTCCTTCTCTCTCTCCTTCTCTCCCTCCCCCCCTCCCTCCCTCTCTCTGTCTCTCTGTCTCTCTCTGTCTCTCTCTGTCTCTCTCTCTCTCTCTCTCTCCTCAAGGGCATTGTTGCTTGCAATACAGATACTGAGATGCCAACATGCTTGGTCCTTTCCCCACTTTCAGCACACAGCTCCCATCCAGCAATCCCTTCTAGGCCTCATTGTCATAGCAGTCCCTTCTCTAACCAACTGTCCTTACCCCAACCGTGAGACAGGCTTCCAACCAGGAGCCATCCTCCTGGCCCTTGTATCTACTGTCCATGGCTGTGCAGTCATTTTGTCCCCGTCCATCTATTTCACTCCACATAGTACTCTTCGTGTTCATGTATTTATAAGAAAATTTCATAACTTCATTTTTCTAACAGCTGTATGGCGTGTGGACTGCAAAATATTCTTCTCCCTACTACACCTTAATTTCGGCCCCCCACACAAAGAGAATCTTGTATCCTCAACATTTTACTCCAGAATTATTGCCTCCGTTGTGTTTTATTTGGTGACCACACCAGGTAATGCTCAAGGTTTATTCCTGACTCTGCAATCAGAAATCATTCCTGGCAGTGCTTGGGGCACCATTTGGGATGTGGAGGATCAAGCCCAGGTTGGCTGCATACAAGGAAAAATGCCCTACTTCACTAACCTTTCTTGAGAAGCTTTGACTCGTGGTAGAGAAGTACTTGATCACTTGATCACTTGACATCCCGTTACTCATTGATTTGCTCGAGCAGGCACCAGTACATCTCCATTCATTCCTGTCACATGGTAGATGCCCAATGGCATCTGCTCACTCCAGGAACACAAAGAGCCTCAAACTGATTGTTCAGGGTCTTGACCAAGAAGTCTGAGCATCTCATAGGTGGGCGGCCATGCAATCTTTTGACGTCCCGTGGAAACCAGTAGTCAGTAACGGTTCTAGTCCAGCGGTCATCTCCAAGTTGCATTATGTGTCCAGTCCATCTGATTTCCGACGCTTTGGCAAACGAGATTGTGTCTCTGATTCTTGATCATTGACAGAGGTGGGAACTCCAGATTCTTTCTCTCACTTGAGTGAAGCTTGATACTCCAAGCGTAGCTCTTTCTATTCCTCTTTGGGAGACCCAAATAGCATTCTCATCCTGTTTTCGTAGGGCCCAGGTCTCTTAGGCATATGTTAATACAGGAAGAACAGTAGAATCAAAGAGATGTGCCTGGAGCCAGAGGTTCTTCATTCTCTGAGCTATTTCTTCAACGCTTTTTTTTTATTATTGAATCACTGTGGGGAGAGTTACAAAGCTATCAGGTTTAAGTCTCAGTTATGCAATGATCAAACACATTTCCCTTTAACAGTACTTATTTTTCATCACCAAGAACCCAAATATACCCCCCTGTCACCCTTCCCAATGCCTTCAACGCTCTTGAAGGCATTCCAAGCTACTCTCTTCCTCCTGCGCAACTCAGGTGCCAGTTCATTCGTTATGTTGAGTTCTTGACCTAAAGTACACGTAACTGTTGCATTCGGAGATGTTCGTTCCATTGAGAGCGAATGGAACGTCAGGAATGAGTCCGTTTCTCATAAACATTGTCTTCGTGAGATTCAATGTAGTCCAATCTTTCCACACTCACGGTCAAAGTCTGCTAGCATTTGTGCCGCTTGGCTAATGTTTGGTGTTATTAGAACAATGTCATCAGCGAAGTGGAGGTGGTGTAGTTGCTGACCATCTGTCTTCACTCCCATTCCTTCCCATTCCAGTCATCGCATGACATTCTCAAGGGTGGCACTGAAGAGTTTCGGTGAAATGGTATCACCCTGCCGAACCTGTCTCTTGACATGGAGGATCACTTCCTTGTACAATGGTGAGACTCTGGTAGTGAATCAGTAACACAGTTCATGGAGGATCCTGATGTATTGAGTTTGAACGGCTTCAATGGCCGCTTTAGTCTCAACAGAATCAAAGGCTTTCTTTAAATCAATGAATTTTAGACCGAGCGGCATCTTGAACTCCTGAGAAACCTCAATAAGCTTGGTTACCATGTGGATATGGTTAATCATGCTGAATCCTTTTCAGAACCCGGCTTGCTTGCATGGTTGTCCTTCATCTAGTGTTCTGCCAGTCTAGTCAGAATGACTCGAGTGAACAGCTTGTACACGAAGACAACAGGCAGATCAGGCAATAGTTGCCAATGTCATGGATGTCTTCCTTCCTGTACAGTAGAATAGTCCTGCTGGTTTTCTATTGGGATGGAACCTTGCATTCAGATAGGTAGCGTGTGAAGAGCCGAGCCAGTATATTGATGAGTAGAGAAGTGCATGAAGATAAATTCTAGGAAAGATACTGAGACCTTAACCAAAATACCTAGGAATTCATGGACACTGCAGGAGACGTTGGTAATGAATACTAAGTTGTGGGAAATTGACCCCCTAACAGAAACCCCAAGGTCGGGATAGTCCCCTAAGGAAAACAAGCTTAGACCAGAGGAAAGAAAGCAGGCATTTCCAGGCCAGAATAGAATAGCATATTGTTGCTTGACTGTATCCTTTAAATGGGCTGCTGACTGGGTGTGTGAAGTATATGGGTCTCTGTCTTCATGTACCCCTCAATTGTGCTGTGTCTACTCACAGTGCTGAACATGTCTGTCAACTTCAATGGTGGCTCACATGAGGGGAATCAGAATGCTAGAGCGATATAGATGAATAAAAGGCCACTATGTATGCTCCCTGTTTGGGTGACCCTAAAGCTTGGACACTCCTGATGGATTTGTCCCATTCTCTATGACTGGTCTCACTGGTCAGGGCTCTCAAATCAAACATTTTTGGAGCACTGGAAGTAATGATAGAAAAGATTCAGAAAAGAAATCTACAGGATCTGGGGAGAGGCCAGAATGATTTAATGTAAAATCGGGATCCAATACTATGATTCAAATAACTTGAACAACCTAAGTGAAGGTACCTCGACTAGGGCATTTGCCTTTCATGTGGTAGACCAGGGTTCGATCTCTGGCACCCCACAAGTTCCCCTGAGCACTGCCAGAAGTAATTCCTCAGTGCAGAACCAGAAAATATCACGAGGATCTCTGGGTGTGACCCAAAAAGGCAAAGTGGGAAAAAAAATGACTAGTGATTTTCAATTTCAGGGATGTATAACTGAAATGTATTAAAGCTGTCAAGTTAAATTTAGGCTGCATATGACTTAAATATAGCTATGATATAAAATACATAATTTATTAAAAATTACTCAACAAAATACTAAATTTAATTCACTGAAAGTAGTCAACTGGAATAATTTTTACAAAATGATAACAGGGGCCAGAGACACGTACAGCAATGGGGGGAGCTTGCCTTGCACAGGGCAGACCCGGATTCCATCCACTGCATCCCATAGGGTCTTCCAAGCCTGCCAGGACTGATTCCTGAATTTCAACCTAAGAGTAATTGATGAGCATCACTCTGTGACCCTGAAATCAAAAACAAAAGAACATGAATGCAATAACTGCGCCTCAGTGATGTTGATAACCCTGTAAAAATTCTTTTTGCACTAACTCTTCAATTTTTAAAAAATTATAGTGCTTTTACACGTTCTACTGAGAAAAATGTGTAAGACACATTCAAGCCAGCATGTTGTGACATTTCACTCAAGTTCACCGACAAATCTGTTATTTATTCTTTTTGTAGGTCTTTACCGAACAATCAAGAAAACAATGGACACAATTCTACGAGAAATTATTTGGGGAGTATTGTTTTTCTTCCAATTCATAATTGGTTTTATTGGCAATTTATTATTGCTAATACTATATGTCAACAGCTTTCTGCACAGAAAGAAGCCAATAGATTGGATTTTTATCCACCTAACTTTTGCCAACATGATGACAGTTTTATTCTCGGTGATCCCAGAATTAATATTTTTCTTTGGAATAAGAAACTTTCTGAATGACATTGGTTGTAAGGCAGTTTTGTTCTTGTACAGAGTGGGACGGGGTCTTTCTCTCTGTACGACATCTTTCCTCGGTGTATTCCAAGCCATTGTGATCACCAACAACTATGCTCAGTGGGCGTGGCTCAAATCAAACATCTATACGTGTATCTTTTCTGCCTTCTTCTGTTTCTGGGTACTCAATATGCTTCTCTATATACGAGTCCTCTTGGTAGTGAAGGCCCCATTCAACATTACTGGAATTAAAGAAGTTTATAACCAAAAATATTGTATGGCACGTGAGGTAGAGATGACGGGCGCATCTGCATTTCAGGGAGGAATGATTTTAAGAGATTCGCTTTGTGTACTCCTCATGATCTGCACCAGCATGCACATGGTAAAGTTCCTCTTCAACCATCGCAAGAATGTCCAGCACATCCTTAGGCACAGTCTCGGTCCACAATCCTCTCTTGAGATCAAAGCCACCCACAACATCCTGGTACAAGTCTGCTGCTTTGCATTTTTTTACTGGACCAACTGCTGCCTTACTATTTATTTAACATACATTCATGAGGTACAAGAGTTAGAAAACATTGCTATTTTTGTCTCTTCCTGCTATCCGGTGATCTGTCCTTTCTTGCTGATAAAAAACCACAGAGGCCCCTTTCTGAACTGCACTTTCATAAAGATGCGGAAATCTCCAGAAACTACTGCCCTCAGAGACTTGAATAACTCTCACACCATCTCTGACAACAAAGTGCTCAGGACAGAAAAATGCCACTACAAAGGTTAAGTGATGAGGGACTGGAGAGATAGCCCAGTGGGTAGGGAACCTGCCTTGCACCCTGCACACAGCCAGGAGTCATTTCTGAGTATTGAGTCAGGAGTGAGTCCTGAGCATCAGTAGGTATGACCAGGAAAGTAAGGAGGGTTGTTGAGGGGTTTGTGGTGTAAAACAAAAGAAAATATTATCTTATGTAGACATGTATCCAAGGCTACAGCTTACTCTAAAAGACTGAGATCAATGAACTGTGAATTGAATAAAACACATTGTAGAAAGCTGCACCTCTAAGAGGGACTTTATTTTCATTCTTCTTTGGAAAAATGGGACACATCTGGCATTTCTTGGTGCTCCAACTGGGTTTGGCTGCTTGCAGGGTGAGCACATGACCCTCTGTACTATTACTCTATACCCCACTTTATTTCACTTATAAAACCGTTTCAAATATTCATCTCTGAGAATTTTGAAGTGGCTCTGTGGGAACAATTAACCTAATTTGACTATTCCTCAGTGAATGGGGCGCTGAAGACCTAATCAGGGTTGGCCATGTGCAAGGCAAGAGTTCTGTCCCACTGTGTATCTCTCAAACCCGGCAAAGTCCTCTAATGGGATAATAGTGAGGTAGTTAGGGTTGGGACTAGAGCAAAGTGCAACAGGTAAGGTGTTTGCCTTTTACAAGGCCAACCAGGGTTGAATCCTTGGCATCCCATATGGTCTCCCAAGCAATGCCAGGAGCAGTTCTTGAGTGCAGAGCCAGGAGGAACCCCTGAGCATTGGCGGTGTGACCCCAAAAGGCAATAAATAAATACATTTTTTTAAAAAAAGAGTAGGGTAGGGCTGGAGAGATAGCACAGTTGCTAGGGCGTTTGCCTTGCAGGTTCGATTCCCAGCATCCCATATGGTCCCCTGAGGAGTTACCACTCTGAGTGCAGAGCCAGGAGTAACTCCTGTGCATCGCCAGGTGTGACCCAAAAAGCAAAAAAAAAAGAGTAGGGTGGGGGAACAAAGCATTGGAGATATTACTGAGTCCCAAATAGTTTCACTGAATGCATAAAAAGTGAATTCAAAATAAGCTCAAATAAAGGTAAGAAGCAATCTGTCAGCAGTATAATAAATGTCTCACTCAAGACATTGAGTAGCTAATTCAAAAAGAAAAAGGAGTAAGAGAGCAAGAAAGAAAGTGCCTCTCCTAGAGGGATGCTGAGGGTTAGTGCTAGGGCATTGGAGGATGGTGGTAGGGAAACAGAAGACCTTGGTGGTGGGAAATGTACAGTAGTGAAGGGATGGGTTCTGGATCATTTTATGACTGAAATCTAATTATATACAGCTTTGGAATAATCTGTCTCATGTATATCCAATTAAAACACTGTGTTTTAAAGTAATGCAGAGTTCATGTCCAATTCAACTTAATGAATGGCTGAATAAATATCAGTACACCGACATTAAAAAAAAAAAAGACATTGAGGGGCTGGAGCGATAGCACAGCGGCTAGGGTGTTTGCCTTGCAAGCAGCCAACCCAGGTTCGATTCCCAGCATCCCATATGGTCCCCTGAGCACCGCCACGGGTAATTCCTGAGTGCAGAGCCAGGAGTAACCCCTGCGCATGGCCAGGTATGACCCAAAAAGCAAAAAAAAAAAAAAAAAGACATTGAGTAGTTCTATTTCCCTCATGACCAGTAAAATCTCAATTATTCCTGAAAAGTAGATGGATTTGTGAAGTAATGTGAGTAAACATCAAGTGAAGAATCATCTATTCTAGATAATCTACAAACACTGGGAAAGGGGGCCGGCGGTGGTGTGAGTGTAGGTAGAGAGCAGGATGAGTGATCGTGGGTGATATTTGATTAAACATTAGCCCATCATTGAGGCCAGAGAGTTCAAAGGACTGCACTCATTTGTGGAATATAAAGTAACATAATAAGAGACTAACACCTACGGACAGTTAAAATAAGGGTCAGCTGGTCTCAAAGCCATGGAGTAATCCTCCTGGTACTTATCTCAGCTATTCTTGGGTGTTAGTCTTCTATTTTGTTACTTTATGTTCCCCAAAGGCAGTTCAGATAGAGAAGGGAGCACCAAATAAAGGATGTTGGGAGGTTCCTCTCACGATGGGAGATGCATGATGAGAGTAGACTATTGACCAAACATGATTGCCACTCAATGTCTCTTTTGCAAACCACAGCACTCAAAAGGAGAGAGAGAACAAAAGGGAATGCCCTGCCACAGAGGTAGGGTGGGATGGGGGGATGAGGGGTAGGAGGGATACTGGGATCAGTGGTGGTGGAGAATGGGCACTGGTGGAGGGATGGGTGTTCGATCATTGTATAACTGAAACCCAAGCACAAAAATTTGTAAGTCTACAACTGTACCTCATGGTGTTTCACTAATTAAAATTTAAGGGGAAAAAATGAAAAAAAAAAACGGGGCTGGAGAGATACTAAAAAATAAATAAATAAATAAATAAATAAATAAGAGTCAGGAGGACAGCAACACGGCTTGATAGCTGATCTCATGCATTAGGGGGAAAGGTAGCTGGGGTGGAGAGAGGAGTAGTAAATAAATGATGGTTGGAGGGATCACTCAGGATAGTAGATGCATGTTGAAAGTAGACTATGAACCAAACATAATACCTGTATTGCAAACCATAACACCCAAAAGGACAGAGAAAGTAAGAGGGACTGTGCCTGCCACAGAGGCAGGAGGTGGGAAGGGGTGAGGGTGGGGGGAGGGATACTGGGAACATTCCGGTTGGGGAATAGGCACTGGTGGAGGGATGGGTACTTGAACATTGTTTAACTGAAACACAATCAAGAAAGTCTCTTAGTCTGTAAATGTATGTCACGATGATTGATTAAAATGAAAAAAGAAAATTAGCCCATTACTGGGGTCAGAGCATTAGTCCAGCGGGAGCATGCTGTCTTGTATGCAACTGACCCAGGTTCCATCTGCAGCATCCCACAGGGTCCCACGTGCACCACTAGGAGTAATTCCTGAGGGCAGAACCAGGAATAATCCCCGAGCATCACTGGGTATGCTCATTTTGGTGAGCATACAAAATCAATTGTCTAATAAATGTATTTCACTATTTTGATGGGCTAAAAATTACAAATTGCTGCTATGTAGTAAATTTTTGAAAGGGAATTTCTTGATGCAATGTAAAAAAAGTTATTGCTTACTACATCCATCTTTTTCTGGACATTTAAATCTCTAATTTCTTACCTTTCTTTTTTTTTCGGGGCGGGTTACACCAGGAGATGCACAGGGGTTACTCCTGGCTCTGCACTCAGGAATTACCCCTGGTGGTGCTCAGGGGACCATATGGGATGCTGGGAATCGAACCCGGGTTGGCCACATGCAAGGCAAACATCCTACCCATTGTGCTATGGCTCCAGCCCCTCTTTGAAATGTTTTCTGGGTTCAAGCCACATGCAAGGCACTAGACTAATACCCATTGGACTATTTCTTTTTATTTTTTTCTTTATTGTGAGGAATTTTTTTTATTGGATTACCATGACATAGTTACAAAGCTTTCATGACTGAGTTTCAGTCATACAATTGATGTAGGCAGGCAGATAGGGAAGGCCCCTTCCCAAGGCAATGGCAGTAAATCTGGGAAGCAATAGCCCTGACCTCATGGAGAACTAACCGGCACCAGTCCACCAGTCTGTGGCAGACCCTGCGGAGGATGTCTACAGGGATGACAGCAGAAGAAATGGAGACCAATTAAGGACGAGAGAGATTAACCAGAAACTCCAAATTTGTTCCTTTGACACCTGACCAACCCCCTCCAACAGAAGCTCCTGCAGAAACAAAAGTCAGGAAAGGAATTTCAAAGAAGACCATCACCACTACCAACCCCCTTGGTAACCTCCCTAGCAATGGACTTTTACCTAGGTAGAAGTCCCACATGGGGGCAAGTTGGAGAAACCCTATAAAGGCCACCTAGAACATAGAACATAGGAAGACTGGGCATATTGCTGCCTGAGCAAATGTGTCACCCGCATCTCCTTTTTTTGAGATGTGCTCTTTCATGTTTTCATGTCTAATGCTGGGATGTGTATAGGGGCTCTCTCCACCCTTGGAGAAGCCCGAGTTCCCTTTTGAGTAGGTTACTCTCTACTCTCTCTCACTTTCTCTCCCTTCTTCCCTTCAAAACCTCCAAATAAAAACTGTGTAATTTCACTGCTCATCTACTCCTGAAATTCCTTTCTGCGAGGCGAGACAAGAACCCAGTAATGCTGGGGAAAGAATCCATATTAGAGCATTAAATTTTTGCATAACTTGCAACATTGCTTTCTGTAAAACTGCTTGGCTGCTTTGCACCTGGGGTGGAACTTGGAATGTGAACAGGGCATAACTTCTTGTGAAACCAAGTGTGACAGGTTTCAGGCGTATTTACTGTTTCTGGAATGTATTGTTTCAGTAAAGAACCCTGCAGATGTCTTGGGTAATGGATAACTCAGGGTGCGGGTGGTTGGGGGAGATTACCCAAGGCTTACTGTTTTCGCTTTAACCTTGCTTGTGATAACAATCAATGTATGTTACTGCTGACTTTTGAATCTATAGGCTATGCAATGCGCGGGCTTTGTTATAACGGCCGGTGAAGGCCTATGTAAGACCCCCTTTGAAGAAGCTCGGGGCTCTCTCTCAGCCACTGCTCACTCTGGGGTATGCTGTGGAGCCCCAGCATGCTGGTCTAAATAAACCCCGTTTGTACTCCTACAGGAATTGTATCTGTCTGGTCTCTCCGCGCCTCCCAGGGCTAGGGGACTCCCGACCCCAACATTTGGAGGTCCCACTGAGATTTCCAAGGACCCTGCCCCAGGATGCCAGATTGAGCCACGGGGTAAGTTAAGGCGCCTCTTTCTCCTTCTTTGTTTCTCCGGTACCATTTCTCTTTACCACCCGATCAGTGGCACTGTTGTATGTGTGTGTGTGTGAGCCTTGTTTCTGACAGACGTGTCCAGAATAGACACTGGCCGCAGCCCTGGGGGACACTCCGGTGGCGGTGAGGACCAGGGACGCCTGCAGGCCTCTTTTGTGGTAGCCTCGGAGAGGCTACATCTGCTGTGTGGTAGCCTCGGAGAGGCTACATCTGGTGTGCCAAAGAAGGAATCATCGGCTGCTCTATTACTTCTCTATTCTCCTTTCCTCTCCAAAGGGCCTTGCACTCGCGTCATTCTTTCTTATAGGTTGGATCGCGTTCATCCTTTTTCTCTTTCGAGACATCGTCCTTGGAACTATGGGACAATCCCCATTCACTCCTCTCTCACTCACTCTCTCCCACTGGTCAGAGGCCCATTCTCGTGCTCAGAATCTCTCTCTGATTGTTAAAAAGCCTAAATGGCAGACCTTTTGCTCTGCAGAATGGTTGACATTCCAGGTTGGTTGCCCCCCCCCCCAGGGATATTCCACTAGCCGCTTATCTTCCAGATCAAGGGAGTCATCTACCGGTCTGCTCCCCGGGGGCACTCGGACCAGGAGCCTTAGGCAGGAGGCCCAGGCAGGAGAAGGGGCCCCCACTGAGACGACTCTGCTCCTCCTCCGCCCCTGAACCCTGAACTCTCTAATGCCACTCCCGGGCCAGCACTGGCCTTTCTCTACTTCTGATCTCTTCACTTGGAAGAACTAAACCCTCCGGAGGTGAAAAATCATGTGCACGCCCTTTGGGCATATTCGGGAGTCCCAGGGTGACTGGTGAGTGTGGCGCGCACCCGTGTGACAGAGTGAACTGGTCCGAGCAAGTGCAGGAGTGTGATCTGTGCCTGTGTCCATAGTGTGTGTATTTGTCTTATTATCTTTCTCCTAATTCTGTTTATTAAGATTGTTTAATACGGGTCAGAATCAATCGACCCCCAAAGCTTTAATTCTTGATCACTCCTCTGAGATCCACAGGAAAGCTCAGGATCTGGGCTTGATGATCAAAAAAGGTAAGTTTGGCACTTATTGTTCATCAGAATGGCTTTCCTTTGGTGTGGATTGGCCCCCACGAGGTTCCTTCTCTCCAAACCTTGTGGCTCGGATAAAGGAGGTAATCTGTGGAAGATCTGCTGTGAAGGTATGGTCCCTTGAAAATCTCTAGGGGGACTCTGGGAAGAATGTGATAACCTCTGTGTGAATGCGTGTGTATATGAGCACCCTGATAGGTCCTCCTATCGGATGTGATTTTGTAGCTTCACGACCTGGCACTCTTAAAGTCCCTCTAAAGTCACGGAGCTCGAGTGGGCTGCCTGTGACTCCACGGAGAACATACGGTCAAGGGTGGCACTGGCATAGCTGCTGGTCGCAAGTCACAATGCTGAACCACTAGGGCTAAGTTCTCCACCGGCCAGGCGAGCATCTGAATGGTCCCTGCAAAGAGGCACCCCTCCTTTGTCTGTTTTGTGTCACTGTCCACTATGGGAGGGACGGGAGGAAAGCCCACTAGTGAAAAGATCCTGGGAAACTATGGCAGATCAATTTCCAGGCAGAAAATCCTTTCCCCACCCAGTCTCAGTCTAACCAGAAGATCAGCTAGAGGTCAATTGAAATGTTAATGAAGGCAGTTAAGATGTATGGCAGAAAAGGGGAAAAAAGGGTAAACGGAGAGAAGCCTCAAGCCAGCAAAAAGTGGGAAAAGTAGAAAGCTAAGAAAGGCAGAAATGTTTTTTTAAGGAGCAGAGTTTTAAGACCACAGCACCAGGTTTGGCTCGGGCACACAGCTGTGGGTCTGTCCAATGCCAGGCCCACCCAGGTGGAGATGAGCCTCTGAATAAAGGCCTATTTACGGGGGGGGGGGGGGGGGGGGGGGGTTAGAGTCCCCTTAGGAAAGGCCAAAGTGATAGACCTGGAGAGAAGTTTTGCCAAGGATCCCTCCTTTTTCATAGATTATTGCTTGCAATTAGGAAAACATCTGAGGAGCTTCCAACTAGGTAGTTTTAGATAAGGAGATCTTGTTGACCTCTGTAACACCATGTGGCCTGAGTATAGTGGGGAAAGATAGCGAGTGAATGGCAGTTTGCATTACCAGATCATTTTGCAGTCAGATCTTTGCAGGTAACAAAAGGAATAGGGGAGTATCAAAGCAGAGGAGGCAGAAAAATACAAGATCTTATGATTAACTGTTATGATTGACATCAGAAACAAAGAAGCCTATCCCCATGTCTGATAAGAAGATACTAGCTCCCTGCCTCAGAATTAGTCTTGGCCAAAATATGGTAACATCTTTGTCATAGTTTATTTTGCCGGCTTATATCAACAAAACCGCTTTCTTGACCCATTTTTAACAAGTGGGAGACTGGCTGGTCAGGCTGGGAAATGAGGAGCAGAGTTCCCAACCAGCCGATAAGGTTTCTTCGCCCTGGGGACTGTCCCTTCCTTTCTCAGTCCATCAGTTTCTTCCTGCCATTTTTTTGAAGGGTCAGATTGATCGATCAACTGCAGATGTGTGCACATGTACGTGTGGTGTTTTAGTCAGTTCATTGTCTGTTTGTCTGTCTGTCTGTCTGTGTCTGTATGTCTGTCTGTCTGTCTATGTGGAACACTCGAGTGTTGGAACCAGGCTGAAATCAGAAGTAGAAATTTTAGAGAAGTTAATGATATGCAACCCAGTGATTTAAGAAATGCAGTTGTTTTTGGAACCTGTTAGACAAGGGTTAATCCTTATCAAAAGGTTGAGCCTACAGAGAAAACAGAATTCTCAATCTAAATTTCTTGTTAGAAGAACATTGATGATTATATTATTAACAGTTGAAATCCTTTTTGAACTTAAGAATCTGTGCTATCTAGAAGAGCTATGGAACTAGAGCCTGAAACTAAAGTGAAATAAAGTTCACAGAATGCAAGGCTCTATCTTACAAGCCTCAGCTAACTTTAATGAAAAAGTAGGCCACTTTTACAAACTACAGAGGTACAGAAGCCATTAAAATGAAGTTTCCTTATTTTCCTAAACAGTGGCAATTTATAGGATAACAATGGATTTGTCCATTCTCCCTTGACACAAGGAGCTAAGGTTTATCAGGTTACACCCATCACAGTGCTCCTGAGTCACTTCCATTCCTTTGTTTATCTGTAATGACTTCTCTATGCTCTTCTCCCCAACCAGTTAATCAGCTCCCCTAGTAAGAATCTGTTAATTTGTAAGATCAGATCCTTCTAGGACACTGAACTCGTATTGTAAATTGTGAGTCGATCTGCTAAGTAAGAATCTGTCCTAGAAGAATGTCCTGACTAGTTTGGATGAAGCTAAACATTTTTCCCTCTCAAACTGCCTTCAGTAAATAATTTCAATATACTGCAAGAGGCAGCTCCCCTTATCTTACAGAAACCTTGCTGGTAGAGGCAGCTTCCCTTATCTCACAGAGCAGATCTCAGGTGCTAGCTAGGCCTGATCTTTGGGATGTAGATGCAGGGCTCCAGGCAGGCTGATCTTTGAGATATAGATTCCAAACTCTAGCAGACTGGTCTTTGATGTGCTAATCCAAGTGCTTGCAGCTTGTAAAAGGTGAGGCCAAAATTACTGGCCTGCAGACATAAAGAAGCAATGTATGTTTTGTTGCCTCAATGTTCTTTCTCCTTTTGATGACATCACTGTATTGCCCCTTTAGAGGTACCATGATCTATATGAGGAGATTTCAGGGCTCTCTACTAGGAGATCTGAGAGAACAGGGGAAAACATGCTTGAGAGAACCTGAGTTTCTTTTATGGGATATAATGAGACTGTAAGAATGGGCTAGGAGAGGCAGAAGAGATACGAGAGTGAATGGAGAGAGGATTGGAATAAACTGCAACTAAGATCAAGCAGCCAGGCCATAAGGTTTCCTTTCTTTTCCTGCCCATCGCCATCCACCTCCCTGGAGTGGGGAAAACTACCGAACGCAGGCGGTGGGAAAGATAGATTGCTGCCATCCTTTTTGGGTTCACACAGCAATTCAAATATTTTCTTATACCGAAATCAAAGTTTGGCAAAGAAAAAAAAAGAAAAAAATCCGAAGGGCTTTTTCTGTGACTGAAAGCATGTTTGTAATTTTGTGGAATTGTTAAAAATATCTGGTATAGAAAGCTCATGATTTTAAATAATTAAGGTACAAGAACTATTGAAATTAAGCCAAAGAAGTTTTTATCATGTCTTATAAAATTTGATATAGGTCTTATGTTGTTATGTTAATGTACATGTTTGTATCTGCATTGGATTAGAATATTTGACCTAGAAGGAGTTAAAATAACTATGACACATGAAAACAGGTTCAAAAAAGTAATGGTTTAGTTTAAACATGAGTTTCTAGACTTATATAATTGGTTGCAAAATTTGTCCTACCAGTGCTCTAGCTGATCCCTGAGACTCTTGGTAACTAAAATTTCTAGGGCTACTTAGCAATAAGTTGTATTGAATTAGTCTCAGATGTCAGCCTGACAATTTGAAGCCATAGCATTGCACCTTGGTGTGAGTATGAGATAAGAATGGAGAATTTCATGGAAAGTGTGGGAAATTTTACTATGTTGTTAATCAGCCTGTCTAGTGCTTAAAAGTGCATGCTATTATTTTGATAATTTTATTTCATGCCAAGCTTTGTCTCCAGGTATCAACCTAGTCCTGACCTGAGAACTTTGTACCTAAGTGTGAAATGCTTTCTGTTTCATGATAATCTATGAGTGCTTTAATCTTTTTGTATTTGTGTTTTCTTGTAAATCAGAATTTTAAGATGTCTTCTTGATGTAGGCAGGTAGACAGGGAAGGCCCCTCCCAAGGCAACGACAAAAGCCAGCCCTGCAGAAAATAGGAAAACAGGAACTAAGGTTTAATAGACCTTCACCTGGCTCCAGCAACAGACCCAAAGAAGCTCCTGCAGGAACAAAAAAGGCCAGGAAAGGAATTTCAAAGAAGACCATCACCACTCCCATCCTCCCTGGTAACCTCCTTAGCAATGGACTTTTACCTGGGAAGAAGTCCCACGTGGGGGCAGGTTGGAGAAACCCTAAAAAGGCCACCTTGAACAAAGGAAGGGCGTACATATGCTGCCTGAGCCCATGTGTGCTTATGCCCACGTGGCTGAGCACACGTGGTGTCCAAGCGCATGTGTCGCCCGCATCTCCCCTCTTGAGATGTGTACTTTCATGCTTTCGTGTCTAACTTTACTCTCTCTCTCTCTCTCTCTCTCTCTCTCTCTCTCTCTCTCTCTCTCTCTCTTTCGTCCCCCCTCCCCCACTCCACACCTTTAAAATCCTCCAAATAAAATCTATTTACTTCACTGCTTGTCTGCTCGTGAAATTCCTTTCTGTGAGGCGAGACAAGAATCCAGTAACCCTGGGTCCCGGGTGGCAGAGGCGGTTGGGGAGAAAGTTGATGTAGGCAGGTAGATAGGGAAAAGGCCCTTGGTGATGAAACTTGATTTAAGAAAGTTTCGTGGAAGAAGAATTCTAGGACTGACCCACCCTGTGGACACAGAGAACAAAGACTTGATAAGACCATCCCCAGACCCTGAAGATATGGGCCTCCTCCCCATGAAATTCCTCCTTTTCGAAAACCCCCTTTCAATCCGGTTAGCTCCAGCGACCCAGCCCCAAGGAGATTCCAGGACATTCCAAGTCAGAAGATTTTCGGACCCGCCCTTTTCAATCTGGTTAACTCCAGCGAGCCAGCCCAAGGAGATTCCAGAACATTCCGAGTCAGGAGATTCCAGAACATAAGAGCCAGCTCGCGAGCCCAGTTGGGGCTCTCTCCACCCTCGGGGAAGCCCGCGTTCCCTCTGGACGCATTACTCTCTCTCTCTCTCTCTCTCTCTCTCTCTCTCTCTCTCTCTCTCTCTCTTACTCTCCATCCCCCGCTTGTCTGCTTATCCCTTTCTCTCCCTCTCCAAAGCCTCCAAATAAAACCTGTTACTTCACTGCTCGTCTACTCCTGAAATTCTTTTCTGCGAGCGAGACAAGAACCCCAGAAACCCCGGGTAAGGCTTGGGACTGGTCTCTCCTTTCCTGCAAAGAGCGAATTCTCACCCCAACTTGAGTCCGGTGCTCCCCGAGCAATCGGGTGGCGGGGATTAACTCCCGTGCCGAGAAGATCAAGCAGACTTCAGGTGTGGCTGGACGGCCACCTTGTGGGGCTGGCGGGGCTTAGGCCCGTGCCGAGCAGGTGCTCACTGCAGACTTTACCGGTCCTAGCCTACCCAGGGACTTGGGTGGCAGGGGCGGAGTGAGAGAGAGTGATCATCTTTCTCTCCTCCCGACTCGTGTGAGCCACCCGTGGGGTCCACTGACATCAAAACGACTGTCTTTCTCCTCCCTGCTTCACATAAATCACCCGTGGAGCCCACCGACATTAGATGGCGACCACAAAGGGACTGATGCAGTGAAGAAATCCACGAGGAAGGAGGTAATCTGTGGAAAATCTGCTGTGGAGGTATGCTCCCTTGGAAATCTCTAGGGGGGAGAGGAGGAGGAATGTGATAACTTCTGTGTGAATGCGTGAGTGCGTGAGCACACTCATAGGTCCTCCTATAACCTCTGTGTGAATGCGTGCGTACATGAGCACCCTCATAGGTCCTCCTATCGGACGTGATTTTGTCCGACCTGGCACTCTTAAAGTCCCTCTAAATTCACGGAGCTCGAGTGGGCTGCCTGAGATTCCACGAAGAACATACGGTCAAGGGTGGCACTGGCATAGCTGCCGGTCGCAAGTCACAATGCTGAACCACTAGGGCTAAGTTCTCCACCGGTCAGGTGAGCATCTGAATGATCTCTGCAAAGAGGCACCCCTCCTTTGTCTGTCTTGCGTCACCGTCCACTATGGGAGGGAAGGGAGGAAACCCACTAGTGAGAAGACTCTGGGAAACTAAGGTAGACCAATTTCCAGGCAGAAAATCCTTTCCCCCACCCAGTCTCAGTCTAACCAGCAGAATCAACTAGAGGTCAATTCAAATGCTAATGAGGCAGTCAGCAGGTTTAGCTCTAGGAAAAGTGAGGAAGAAGAAAAAAAAAAGGTGAAAGGCAGGTAAGAAGCCTGAGAAAAGGAGCAAGCCAGCAAAAAAAAAGCAGGGAAGATATAGCAAGCTGAGAAAAGGCAGAATTTTTTTCAAGGAGCAGAGTTTTAAGACCACAGCACTAGATTAGGCTCGGGCACACAGCTGTGGGTCTGCCCAATGCCAGGTCCACCCAGGGACGCATGCGGTGGAAGCAGAGGCCATTGGTGGAGACAGTCCAAATCCAATGAGCCTCTGAGTAAAGGCCTATCTACGAGGGGTTAGAGTCCCCTCGGGAGAGGCCAAAGTGAAGGTCAATATACGAGGGGTTTGAGTCCCCTTGGGAGAGGCCAAAGTGATAGACCTGGAGAAAAGTTTTGCCAAGGAACCATCTTTTTCATAGATTATTGCTGGCAATTAGGAAATATGGTAAATTCTACATCAGTACCTAAATATTCTCCTTTGGGTTGCTCATTAAAACACCAGAAGAGCTTCCAAGTAGGTAGTTTGGATAAGGAGTATCTTGTTAACCTCTAACACCGTGGCCTGAGTATATTGGGAAGGATATACAGTGAATGGCAGTTTGCATTACCAGATCATTTTGCAGTCAGATGTTTGCAGGTAACAAAATAGGATTATCAAAGCAGAGGAGGCAGGGAAATGCAAGATCATGATTAACTGTTTGATATCAGAAACAAAGAAGTGCCGTCACTAAGGCAGCCTATCCCCATGTCTGATAAGAAGATACTAGCACCCTGCCTCAGAACTAGACTTGACCAAAATACTGTACTATCTAACATCTGACCACCTTAGGTTTCAACAACTTTGTCATAGTTTATTTATTTTGCCGGCTTATATCAACAAAAGCGCTTTCTTTACCCATTTTTAACAAACAGGAGACTGGCTGGTCAGACTGGGAAACGGGGAGCAGCATTCCCAATCGGCCGACAGGGCTTCTTTGCCCTGGGTGAAAGAATCCATATTAAGGCATCAAATTTTTGCGTGCTTCAGCTAACTTGCAACATTGCTTTCTGTAAAACTGCTTGGCTGCTTTCCACCTGGGGGAGAGGGGACTTGGAAAGTGAACAGGGCATAACTTCTTTTCTAAACCAAGTGTGACAGGATTCAGGTGTATTTACTGTCCCTGAAATGTATTGTCTCAGTAAAGCACCCTGCAGATTTGGGTAAAGGATAACTCAGGATGCGGGTGGTTGGGGGAAATTGCCCTTTCCTGGAATGTATTGTCTCACTAAAGCACCCTGCAGACTTGGGTAACTCAAAACGAGGATGGTCAAGGGAGATTACCTAAGGCTTAATGATTCCAGCTATAACCTTGCTTGTGCTGACAATCGATGTACGTAAATGCTGATCTTTGAATCTATAGGCTAAGGAGTGAGGTACTTTTAAATGGATTGGTTAAGAAAGTATATGTTGTTACAAATCTATTGGCTATGAAATGTGCGGGCCTTCATGTAACGGCCAGTGAAGGCCTATATAAGATCCCCTTTGAAGAAGCTCAGGGCTCTCAGCCACTGCCCACTCTGGGGTATGCTGTGGAGCCCCAGCATGCTGGTCTAAATAAACCCCGTTTTTACTCCTGCAGGAATTGTGTCTATCTGGTCTCTCCGCACCTCCCAGGGCTAGGGAACTCCCGATCCCAACATGGGGACTGCTCCTTCCTTTCTCAACCTATCAGTTTTCTCCCTGCCATTTTTTGAAGGGTCAGATCGATTGATCAACTGCAGATGTGTGCACATGTACGTGTGTTTTTAGTCAGTTCAGTATCTGTTTGTCTGTCTGTCTGTCTGTCTGTCTGTGGAACACTCGAGTGCTGGAACCAGGTTGAACTCAGTAGAATTCTAGAGAAGTCAGTGAGTGATATGCAACCTAGGGATTTAAGAAGTGTAGTTGTTTCTGGAACTTGCTAGACAAGGTTTAAACGAAGATTTCTTATCAAAAAATTACCTACAGAGAAAGCAGAATTCTCAATCTGAATTTCTTATTGGAAGAACATTAATGGTTATTGACAGTTGTAATTCTTTAGAACTTAAGAATCTGTACTGTCCAGGAAGAGCTGCGTAATTAGAGCCTAAAACTAAAGTGAAATAAGAGTTTAGAGAAAGCAAGAACTTATCTTACAAGCCTCAGGTAACTTTTATGAAAAATTTGTAAGAGGCAGTTTCCCTTTTCTCACAGAAACCTAGCAGGTCTTAGATATGCAGATCTCAGGTGCTAGCCAGGCCTGATCTTTGAGATGTAGATTCCCAGCTCTAGCCAGGTTAGTCTTTGGTATGCAAAGCTCAGATACTTGTCTTTGGGATGTAGATTCCAAGCTCTAGCAGACTGGTCTTTGGGATGCAAGCCCAAGTGCTTGTAGCTTGTGAAAGTGCTTGTGAAAGGTTTCAGTTTGGTTTTGTATCTTCTTTCCCGAGGCCAAAATTACTGGCCAGCCCATGTAAAGAAACAATGTATGTTTTGCTGCCTCAAAGTTCTTTCTGTAACTCCTTTTGATGACATCACTGTATTGCACACTTTAGAGGTACCAAGATCTATGTGAGGAGATTTCGGGGCTCTCTACTAGAGGGTCTGAGAGAACAGGGGAACACATGTTTGAGAGAACCTGGGTTTCTTTTATGGGATATAATGACTCTATGAATGGGCTGGAAGAGGCAAAGGAGAGACAAGAGTGAATGGAGAGAGGATTAGAATAAACTGCAACTAAGATCAACCTGCCTAGCCATAAGGTTTCCTTCCTTCTTCCCATCGCCATCCACCTCCCTGGAGTGGGGGAAACTACCGAACGCGGGCGGTGGGAGAAATAGATTGCTGCCATCTTTTTTGTGTTTACACAGCAATTCAAATATTTTCTTATTCTAATATCAAAGTTTGGTTTAAAAAAATTTAAAGGGCTTTTTCTGTTTCTGAAAGCACGTTTGTATTTTCGTGGAATTGTTAAAAGTATCTGGTGTAAGAAAATCAAGTACCTAGGAATCAGCTTAACTAAGGAAGTAAAGGACCTGTACAAAGAAAACTACAAAATGCTACTTCAGGAAATAAAAGAGGACACGAGGAAATGGAAAAATATCCCCTGTTCATGGATGGGGAGAATCAACATTGTCAAAATGACAATACTTCCCAAAGTACTGTACAAATTCAATGCAATCCCTATAAGGATACCCATGACATTCTTCAAAGAAATGGAGCAAGCACTCCTGAAATTTATATGGAACAATAAGCCCCCACGAATAGCTAAAGCAATTCTTGGGAAAAAGAAATTGGGAGGAATCAACTTCCCTAACTTCAAACTCTACTACAAGGCAGTAATAATTAAAACAGCATGGTACTGGAACAAAGGCAGAGCTGCAGACCAATGGAACAGAGTTGAATATACTGATATTTCCTCCCAAACATATAATCATCTAATCTTTGATAAGGGGGCAAGAAAAGTGAAATGGAGCAGGGAAAGCCTCTTTAATAAACTGTGCTGGCAAAACTGGACGGCTACATGCAAAAAAGTGGGCTCAGATCTCTGCCTAACGCCATGCACAAAAGTAAGATCGAAATGGATTTATGACCTCAACATCAGACCGGAATCCATAATGTTTATTGAAGACAAAGTTGGCAAAACTCTCCATGATATTGAAGCTAATGGTATCTTCAAAGATGTCACGCCACTGGCCGAGCAAGTGAAAACAGAGATAGACAAATGGGTCTATCTTAAACTAAGAAGCTTCTGCACCTCAAAAGAAACAGTGACCAAAATACAAAGACAGCCTACAGAATGGGAAAGGATATTCACCAAATACACGTCCGACAAGGGATTGATATCAAGGATATACAAGGTACTGGTTGAACTCCACAAGAAGAAATCACCCAACCCCATCAAAAAATGGGGTGAGGAAATGAACAGAAACTTTCGCAAAGAAGAAATCCAAATGGCAAAAAGGCACATGAGAAAATGCTCTACATCACTAATCATCAGAGAGATGCAGATCAGAACAACAATGAGATATCATTTCACACCACAGAGACTGGCCCACATCCACAAGAACAAAAGCAACATGTGCTGGCGCGGATGTGGTGAGAAAGGAACCCTCCTTCACTGCTGGTGGGAATGCCAGCTGGTCCAACCCTTTTAGAAAACAGTATGGATGATTTTTCAAAAAATTAGAATTTGATCTCCCATTTGACCCAGCTATAGCGCTCCTGGGAATATATCCCACAGAGGCAAAAAGATATAGTCGAAGTGACATCTGCAATTGTTTGTTCATTGCAGTACTCTTTACAATAGCCAGAATCTGGAAAAAAAACTGAGTGCCCGAAAACAGATGACTGGTTAAAGAAACTTTGGTACATTTACACAATGCAGTACTATGTAGCTATTAGAAAAGATGAAGTTATGAAATTTACATACAAGTGGTACTACATGGAAAGTATCATGCTAAGCGAAATGAGTCAGAAAGAGCGGGATAGACACAGAAAGATTGCATTCATCTGGGGAACATAAAGCAACAAAAAGGGAGACTAACACCCAGGAATGGCTGAGATTAGTACCAGGAATTTTGCTCCATGACTTGAAGGCCAGCCACACGTGCTAGGTGAAAAGGAAGCTCAGATAGAGAAGAGAACACCAAATAAAGGGTGTTGTTAATGTAGGCAGGTAGACAGGGAAGGGCCCTCGGTAATGAAATTTAGATAACAAAATTTTAGGAAGGAAACAAGACCTGACAAGCCCTTCAGCAGATCCGGAAGAAACTTGATCCCTCACCGGGGAGCCGCCAGACACATCTACACCTTTCAATCCACTTTTGGTGAATCTGCCCAGAGAAGATTCCAGAGCTTCCAACCAAGACGACCCCCAAGAGCCTATAAAACCCCACCCAAAAGCCCATTCAAGGCTCTCTCCGTTTCTGGAGAAGCCCGCGCTCCCTCTGAGCGAGTTACTCTCTTACTCTTCATTTCCCCACTTACTCACTTACCTCTCTCTCTTCCTCTTACCAAAAACCTCCAAATAAAACCTGTTACTTCACTGCTTGTCTACTCCTGAAATTCCTTTCTGCGAGCGTGACAAGAACCCTAGAAACCCCGGGTAAGGCTTGGGACTGGTCTCTCCTTTCCTGCAAAGAGCAAATTCTCGCCCCATCTTGAGTCCCTGGCTCCCCGAGCAATCGGGTGGCGGGGATTAACTCCCGTGCCGAGAAGACCAAGCAGACTTCAGGTGTGGCTTGACGGCCACCTTGTGGGGCTGGCGGGGCTTAGGCCCGTGCCGAGCAGGGGCTCACTGCAGACTTTACCGGTCCTAGCCTACCCAGGGACTCTTGGGTGGCAGAGGCGGAGTGAGAGAGAGTGATCGTCTTTCTCTCCTCCCGACTCGTGTGAACCACCCGTGGGGTCCACCGACATCAGAACTTGGCGAGCCAGCCAGGAGGAAGCAGTGAAGAAATCCACGAGGAAGGAGGTAATCTGTGGAAAATCTGCTGTGGAGGTATGCTCCCTTGGAAATCTCTTGGGGGGAGGGGGAAGGAATGTGATAACCTCTGTATGAATGTGTGCGTGCATGAGCACCCTGATAGGTCCTCCTATCAGGCGTGATTTTGTAGCTCCACCACCTGGCACTCTTAAAGTCCCTCTAAAGTCACGGAGCTCGAGTGGGCTGCCTGCGAATCCACGGAGAACATACGGTCAATGGTGGCACTGGCATAGATGCCGGTCGCAAGTCACAATGCTGAACCACTAAGGCTAAGTTCTCCTCCGGCCAGGCAAGCATCTGAATGGTCTCTGCAAAGAGGCACCCCTCCTTTGTCTGTCTCGCGTCACTGTCCACCATGGGAGGGACAGGAGGAAAACCCACTAGTGAGAAGATCCTGGGAAACTAAAACAGATCAGTTTACAGGCAGAAAATCCTTTTCCCCACCCAGTCTCAGCTAGAGGTCAATTCAAATGCTAATGAAGGCAGTCCAGAGGTAAGGCAGAAAGAAAAAAAAAGGGGGGGTAAAAGGCAGGTAAGAAGCCTAAGAAAAGCAGCGAGCCAGCAAAAGCAGGGAAGATGTAGCAAGCTAAGAAAAGGCAGAACTTTTTCAAGGAGAGAGTTTAAGACCACAGCACTAGGTTAGGCTCGGGCACACAGCTGTGGGTCTGCCCAATGCCAGGTCTGCCCAGGGACGCCTGCGATGGAAGCAGAGGCCATTGGTGGAGACGATCCAAATCCAGTGAGTCTCTGACAAGAGGCCAATTTAGGGGGGTTTGAGTCCCCTCGGGAGAGGCCAGGGTATACAGGGGGTTAGAGTCCCCTTGGGAGAGGTCAAAGTAAAGGGGTTCGAGTCCCCTTGGGAGACAGACCCAGGAAAAGTTCTGCTCGAGAACCATCCTGTCTTAGGTTTTTTCTCTTCCATAGGTCGTTGCTGGTACTCAAAGACATGGGCAACTCAACTTCAATACCTAAAGATTCCCCTCTGGGTTGCTTATTAAAACATTGGAAGAGCTTCCATTTAGGTAGTTTAAATAAGAAACGTCTTGTCAACCTCTGTAACATCACATGGCCTGAATATAAGCTAGAGCATGGGGAAACATGGCCAGTGAATGGCAGTTTGCATTACCAGACCATTTTGCAGTTAGATCGTTTTTGCAAAAAGGAAAAGAAGTGGGACGAAATTCCTTATGTCCAGGCCTTCATGGCACTATACCAGGATTCAGAGAAAAGGAAAAGCTGTCGCATCTGCTGCGTGCATGTGTCAGAAGTAAGGGAGCCAGAATCAGACCCTATAGATGACATTCTAATGTTGCACTCCCCACGAACTGCCCCAAAGGCACCCCCACCTCCGTTTCCAACTGTGCCTCTACCTCCACTTCCGCCTCTGCCTGCTGGGCTGGCTGGGACTGCCTCTAATGAGCCCCCTCCCCCACCGGAATCGACACCAGTATGGCCTAGTTCTGGGCTTCCTGGTCTGGCAGCCAAGGAGCAATCTACACAAGAAAAGAAAGGTTTAGAGATAAGTGCTAGCCGGTTAGCTGACTGTGATCACAGAACAGTTGAAGAGAGCAGCCCCCCTTCAGATGAAGGAGCTAGTGCAGAGGAGTGTGATAGCAAAGGAGCTTGCTGTCAGCCCGAAGCAGCTCATGCAACTCAGGCATGCCCCTCTCTGTCAGAAGCAAGTCCAGCGGGGTGCACCCGGAGCGGCGCCTGCTATCATCCCAAACCTGACCCCAGTTCTGATAGACTAGCTCAAATGTTTCCCTTAAGGGAAGTGCCAAATGGAGAAGCAGGCATAGTGAAGGTTCATGTGCCTTTCTCAATAAGTGACCTTCACCGATGCAAACAACAGCTAGGGAGATTTGGGGAAGATCCTTCGAAGTTCACAGAGGAATTTCAGGCCCTGATTTACTCTTATGAGCTCACCTGGGATGACATACAAGTAATTCTATCCAATTGTTGCACCCCAGATGAAAAGGTACAGATTATAACAGCTGCACAGGCCTATGCAGATGAGCTCCGGGCTACTGACCCTGATTACCCTGTGGGTTTAACAGCAGTTCCCTTAACAAACCCGGAATGGGATTACCAAACTAGGGGAGGCAGGAAAAGGCGAGACCACATGATTAACTGTCTAATATAAGGGATGAAGAAGTGTGTCGTTAAGGCTGTGAACTATGACAAGGTGAAGACAGTTATGCAGGAGAAAAACGAAAATCCTTATCAATTCCAGGGAAGGCTGATAGAAACAATGAGGAAGTATACGAACATAGATCCCCAGTCTGAGGCAGGAAAAGTCCTGATAGCCTCTTATTTTATAAGTCAGTGTGCCTCTGACATAAGGAGGAAGCTTCAAAAGTCAGCTATGGGACCCCAAACGTCTCTAAGCTTCTTGAAATAGCCTCCAGCATATATAACAATCGAGAGCAGGTAGAGAAAGCCGAGAAAGTCGAGAGAGATCGGTTCAAACGACGAGACCAGGCTCAGTTGATAGCAGTTGCTATCGGTAAAGTCCTGAGACCTCAAAGTAACCCTAGAGGTAGGCTCTCAGCTGGAAGATCCCAGATGCACCCGTCTGGAAGGGAGTGCTTCAACTGTGGAAGAGTGGGACATCAACGGTGGCAATGTCCAGATCCACGACCACCGCGCGGACCGTGCCATAACTGCAAGCAGGAGGGTCACTGGAAAAGGGACTGTCCTCAGCTCCTGAAAGGGCTGGAGCCAGTCCCTGCTCTAGAGGCCCCAGTGCAAGAAGACTGAAGAGGCCCGAGGTCATCGCTGGCTCCTGACTCCAACTTGATGATAACAAAAGCTGAGCCTCGGGTTACCTTTGACGTAGCAGGTAGGAATATCGACTTTTTGGTCGATACAGGAGCCACCTACTCTGTCCTTTGCCAATCTCCAGGACCACTCTCGGCTAACTCCTGTGTGATAATAGGGGTAGGAGGTGTCCCTGTGAGAAGGGTATTTACTCAACCATTGAGCTGCAGCTATGGAGATATTGTTTTTACTCATGCCTTCCTAATTGTCCCAGAATGCCCAACCCCTCTACTAGGAAGAGACGTAATGCATGTCTTAGGAAGCACCCTTCAGCTCTTCCCCTCGAGGGAAAGGATCTTTATAGCGATTTTATTGGGCAACTCTGACACAGACCTCCCAGACATCCCCCTTGAAATTAAAAGCGCTGTAAACCCTGTGGTATGGGATCAGGGAATGCCTGGAAGAGCCTTAAGAGCATCTCCAGTAAAGATTAGCCTCAAGGAAAATGCAGGTTACCCGCATAAGCGTCAATATTCAATTAAACCTGAAGCCAGAAAAGGGCTACAGCCCCTGATAGAGAAGTTCTTAAAATATGGACTGATAGTGCCTTGCCAGTCACCTTGTAATACTCCAATCCTTCCAGTAAAAAAGTCAAATGGTGAATACAGACTAGTACAGGACCTCAGAGCTGTTAACGAAGCAGTGGTTCCAATCCACCCTATTGTGCCTAATCCATATAACATCCTGAATCAGGTCCCTGGTAACTCTGCCTGGTTCACAGTACTGAACCTAAAAGATGCATTCTTTTGCATTCCCCTGCATCCTGATTCTCAGTTCCTCTTTGCCTTTGAATGGACTGACCCCAATTCTAACGAAACACAGCAATATACTTGGACTGTTCTTCCTCAAGGCTTTAGAGACAGCCCCCACATTTTTGGGAATGCATTGGGTAGAGAACTCAGAGAGTTACAGTTAAAGGATGGAGCTATTATACAGTATGTGGATGACATCCTTATTTGCAGTCCAACAAGGGAAGCCTCCATTAGTCATACAATTCAAGTATTAAACTTCTTGGGAGAAAGGGGATATAAGGTCTCCCCCTCTAAGGCGCAGATTGCTAAGCAAAAAGTTAAGTATCTGGGATATGTTCTTACTCCTGAAGGCCGAACATTATCTAGCGACCGGAAGGATGTCATTCTAAAGCTTGCAGAACCACAGACTAAGAAACAGTTGAGGGGCTTCTTGGGAATGACAGGATTCTGTAGACTCTGGATCCCCAATTATGGAATCATAGCTAAACCTCTTTATGAGGCCCTAAAGGGAACGGATTTTGAGCCTCTGAACTGGAATAAGAGTTGTCAGTCAGCGTTTCAGAACCTAAAAGACCAACTAGTCACAGCTCCAGTCTTAGCAATACCTAATCTGGAAAAGCCTTTTACTTTGTATGTAGCCGAAAAACAGGGAACAGCACTGGGGTTGTTACTTCAAAAGTTAGGAGAAACCCCTAGGCCTGTCGCTTATTTGTCCAAACAGCTTGACAGTGTGGCCCAGGGTTGGCCTGGATGCCTGAGAGCAGTAGCAGCAACTGCTCTTATGGTAGAGGAGTCCGTGAAGCTCACTCTTGGACAACCGCTAGAGGTTTTGACTCCCCATCAAGTCCAGAGCGTACTAGAAGTAAAAGGGCACCAATGGCTGACAGGTGGGAGGCTGGCAAAATATCAGGCCCTGCTCTTGGACTCCCCAGAAGTGACCCTCAGGACTTGTCAGACTCTGAACCCAGCAAACTTTATCCCTCTCCCTGAGGAGACCTGTGAGACCTTAGACGCGTAGATGCGTAGAGGCCTTAGATGCGTAGAGGTGATTGAACAGGTCTATTCCAGCAGGCCTGATTTAAAGGAGACGCCCCTAGACAATCCAGATGAGACTTGGTTTACTGATGGTAGCAGTCTGGTACACGAAGGGACTCGAAAAGCCGCATATGCCATTGTCAGTCTGACCAGGATAGTGGAAGCTGAGGCCTTACCAGGTGGAACCTCAGCACAGAAGGCAGAATTAATTGCTCTCACCCGAGCCTGTCAGTTGGCCAAAGGACTGAGAGTGAACATCTACACTGATTCTAAGTATGCTTTCTTAGTTCTACATGCGCATGCAGCGATCTGGAAGGAACGAGGATTTTTAACTGCTAAAAACAGTCCAATAAAACATGGGGAGGAAATTCTAAGATTATTGGAAGCTGTACAGGCCCCTACGGAGATCGCTGTTATGCACTGCAGAGGACACCAGAAAGGAGACACAGAGATTATTAAGGGAAATCACCAGGCAGATACCGTAGCTAGAAAGACAGCTCTTAATTCTTGTTCCATCATGGGATTAATACCCCATCCTGAGAATATTTCCTCTAAACCAGAATATACAGCAGGAGAAGAGCAATGGGCACTGGAACGAGGTTTCAAACGGGAAGTTGATGGATGGTTTACCAAACAAGGAAAATTGCTAATTCCTGGGCCAATGCAGTGAAGATTATCAAAGGGTTGCATGAAGCTTCCCACATGGGAAGAGATGCTTTAACAACACTGGTGAAAACCATTTTCCAAGGGAGGGGACTGAATAAGACAGTAAGGGAAGTGACACAGAATTGTGCTTTGTGTGCTGTTAATGAGCCTAGTGGGAATCCCAGGCCTCCCCTTCTGACACAACCAGTTCAGCATCGAGGAACTTATCCAGGGGAAGACTTGCAGCTTGACTTCACACAGGTGCCTAAATGCTCAGGATACCAATATTTACTGGTTTTCATTGACACCTTCACTGGATGGGCAGAGGCCTTCCCAACACACACTGCAACAGCCAGAGAGGTATCTAAGGCACTACTTAAGGAAATAATCCCCAGATTCGGCCTACCTAGGTCCCTACAGAGTGACAACAGACCTTCTTTTGTTTCTAAAGTCACCCAGGATCTAGCCTCAGCCCTGAAGATTAATTATCAGCTCCACACAGCCTGGCATCCCCAATCATCAGGAAAAGTGGAGAAATTTAATCACACCTTTAAAAGGATTTTAGGGAAATTGTGTCAAGAAACATCTGAGTCCTGGCTCTCCCTCCTGCCTATAGCCCTCCTCAGACACCGAATATCTCCAAGAACAAAACTTCAACTCAGTCCTTTTGAACTGCTCTATGGTAGACCATTTTTAACCACAGACTTCTTATTGGATTCAAGAAGTTTAGAACTGACCAAGTATGTTGTTAATCTGGGACAAGTGCAGCAGGCAATTCAGGAATATGGGAATGCTATTCTGCCTCACCCAAATAAAGAACTACCCCCAAGTAAAATTCAGGTAGTTGGGTCTTGTTAAAAACCTGGAAGGCTGGATCCCCTTCCGATCATTTGCTGCCCAAGTGGAGGGGACCTTATCAGGTTATCCTGAGCGCTCCCATGGCTGTTAAACTTAATGGAATTTCTAGTTGGGTTCATCTTTCCAGGATAAAACCATTTCCATCTACATCGCACAGTGAGGAGACTCCAACAGAAGGCAAGGTGACTTACTCCTGCGAACCCATCGAAGACCTAAAACTCCTTTTTAAGAAAAACTAGAGATACTTCTATTAAAAGCTAAGTACCATGTCTCTTTATCTGAAATTGCTTTTAATTGTAATAATTGGAATGCAGCCAATAGAAACAGGGCCCAACATATTCTTACAGTGGGCCCACCAGTATGCAAAGGAAAGAAATCAGAGTGCATGCTGGGTGTGTGGCCTTATGCCCTTATCCAGCACCTCGGGGTTACCCTGGTGGGTATCCCCATTTCAAGGGGCAGACTGGGCAGCTCTTCAGAAGTTCATAAACTCTTATAAGAAACTATTTCTCTCAGACATCTCTATCACCAGATCCAACGTGAGTGGCCTGGTGTTCTTATATCTATAGGAAAACCAGGACACAACATGTCTTTCTCTATTAACCTGACTCAAGGAGAGGCCAATGCTTATATTAAACAGTTATCAAACACATCAAAACTCACAGCACCCTCTGAAAGAGTTAGATACACTGAAGGGGAACTTTACCAGGTCTGGGATCAATATATGTGGATGACTCCCTCAACAGGGACTCTGAGTAAGAAAGCTCCATTATGCTGGGAACAGAGCTGGCCATTAACTTCTAAATACTACACCCGTTCTCTAGATATGGGGTGGCTCCAGCCCCTCATGTGTGAACAAATTCAAGTCCTACAGACCACCGATTGGTTTGCAACAGATTGGACAAGGAGGCCAGGAATTAGATGGATAGCACCACACGGTTCTAGCTGGTTGTGTGGACAGAACCTATGGCCCTGGCTTCCTCCTGGATGGAGTGGCAGATGCACTTTAGGCTTTGCCTGGATGCAGGGCAGGCATGTGCAAACACTCCATCCGCACAAACCTGCTAACTACCAGCAAATGGTCCACCGTTGGACTAGGTCAATTTTTCACTGGTATGACCATTTGGGTTTTTTCCTTTCCCCACAAATAGGAATAGAAGACGTTGCTGAGCATGTAGAGACCCTGGCAAAGTATATGCAAAAGGCATTAAATGACACTCAAGACAGTCTCTCTCTCATTAACTCGGAGATGTCTCAAATGAGGAGGGCAATCCTCCAGAATAGGATGGCCTGGATATGCTCACTGCTGCTCAGGGAGGAACTTGTGCCATCATAAAAACTGAGTGCTGCGTGTACATCCCAGATTATTCTGCAAATGTTTCTAACCTCCTAGATGACATGAAAACACAGGTACAGGCTCTTGAGGACTCCTCTCCAAGTTTTTGGGACCAGATCAGTTCATGGTTTGGAGGAGGATGGATGTGGCTGGAGAAATTATTATTTTCCATCTTTATGACCATAGGGATAGTCATGGGGTTATGCTGCTTCGGATTCTGCTGTTTCAATTTCTGTCTTACCATTCCAGATAGGATGTTTTCTAAAGTTGTTGACCACTCTGCCCTTGCTAGGTCAGAGAGAGACTTTTATTCCTCCAAGGTCTAATCATCTTAAATGAGGTTCTTCAGCCTAATCAGTTTTATTTTTGTTTCAGATGGTGATCGCAAAAACTCATCCTTCATTGCCAGGGCCCTACTAAACGAAGGTAGCCTGAGATTTCACCCCTTCTGTAGGCAGGGTCAGCGCCCCTTTGTCAGCATGAAGCAGCTCCAGAAGACGGACCTTCAACCATTCTCCCTTAAAGATTTAAGGTGGTGAAATCTCTAGGGGGGAATATGATGTAGGCAGGTAGACAGGGAAGGGCCCTCGGTAATGAAATTTAGATAACAAAATTTTAGGAAGGAAACAAGACCTGACAAGCCCTTCAGCAGATCCGGAAGAAACTTGATCCCTCACCGGGGAGCCGCCAGACACATCTACACCTTTCAATCCACTTTTGGTGAATCTGCCCAGAGAAGATTCCAGAGCTTCCAACCAAGACGACCCCCAAGAGCCTATAAAACCCCACCCAAAAGCCCATTCAAGGCTCTCTCCGTTTCTGGAGAAGCCCGCACTCCCTCTAAGCGCGTTACTCTCTTACTCTTCATTTCCCCACTTACTCGCTTACCTCTCTCTCTTCCTCTTACCAAAAACCTCCAAATAAAACCTGTTACTTCACTGCTTGTCTACTCCTGAAATTCCTTTCTGCGAGCGTGACAAGAACCCTAGAAACCCCGGGTAAGGCTTGGGACTGGTCTCTCCTTTCCTGCAAAGAGCAAATTCTCGCCCCATCTTGAGTCCCTGGCTCCCCGAGCAATCGGGTGGTGGGGATTAACTCCCGTGCCGAGAAGACCAAGCAGACTTCAGGTGAGGCTTGACGGCCACCTTGTGGGGCTGGCGGGGCTTAGGCCCGTGCCGAGCAGGGGCTCACTGCAGACTTTACCGGTCCTAGCCTACCCAGGGACTCTTGGGTGGCAGAGGCGGAGTGAGAGAGAGTGATCGTCTTTCTCTCCTCCCGACTCATGTGAGCCACCCGTGGGGTCCACCGACATCATTGTGAGGACCCTCCCAGTGTGGAAGAAGCATGCTAAAAGTAGTCTATAGACCAAACATGATTGCCACTCAATACCTCTCTTGCAAAACACAGTACCCAAAAGAAGAGAGAGAGAACAAGGGGGTATGTCCTGTCACAGAGGCAGGGTGGGACGGGGGGAATGGGGGGTGGGGGGGATGCTGGGACCCGTGGTGGAGGATGGGCACTGGTGGAGGGATGGGTACTTGGTCATTGTATAACTGAAACCCAAGCACAAATATTTATAAGTCTATAACTGTACCTCATGGTGTTTCACTAATAAAAAAAATTAATAAAAAAATTTTTTAAAAGACCTGTACAAAGAAAACTACAACGCTACTTCAGGAAATAATAAAGGACATGAGAAAAAGGAAATATGTCCCCTGTTCATGGATCGGGAGAATTAACATTGTCAAAATGACAATACTACCAAGCATTGTACAAATTCAATGTGATCCCTATAATAATACCCATGACATTCTTCAAAGAAATGGAGCAAACACACCTGAAATTTATATGGAACAATAAGCCCCCACGAATAGCTAAAGCAATTCTTGGGAAAAAGAAATTGGGAGGAATCAACTTCCCTAACTTCAAACTCTACTACAAGGCAGTAATAATTAAAACAGCATGGTACTGGAACAAAGGCAGAGCTGCAGACCAATGGAACAGAGTTGAATATACTGATATTTCCTCCCAAACATATAATCATCTAATCTTTGATAAGGGGGCAAGAAAAGTGAAATGGAGCAGGGAAAGCCTCTTTAATAAACTGTGCTGGCAAAACTGGACGGCTACATGCAAAAAAGTGGGCTCAGATCTCTGCCTAACGCCATGCACAAAAGTAAGATCGAAATGGATTTATGACCTCAACATCAGACCGGAATCCATAATGTTTATTGAAGACAAAGTTGGCAAAACTCTCCATGATATTGAAGCTAATGGTATCTTCAAAGTTGTCACGCCACTGGCCAAGCAAGTGAAAACAGAGATAGACAAATGGGACTATCTTAAACTAAGAAGCTTCTGCACCTCAAAAGAAACAGTGACCAAAATACAAAGACAGCCTACAGAATGGGAAATGATATTCACCAAATACACATCCGACAAGTGGTTGATATCAAGGATATACAAAGTACTGGTTGAACTCCACAAGAAGAAATCACCCAACCCCATCAAAAAATGGGGCGAGGAAATGAACAGAAACTTCCGCAAAGAAGAAATCTGAATGGCAAAAAGGCACATGAGAAAATGCTCTCATCACTAATCATCAGAGAGATGCAGATCAAAACAACAATGAGATATCATTTCACACCACAGAGACTGGCCCACATCCACAAGAACAAAAGCAACCGGTGCTGGCGCGGATGTGGCGAGAAAGGGACCCTCCTTCACTGCTGGTGGGAATGCCGGCTGGTCCAACCCTTTTGGGAAACAGTATGGACGATTCTCAAAAAAATTAGAATTTGATCTCCCATTTGACCCAGCTATAGCACTCCTGAGAATATATCCCAGAGAGGCAAAGAGGTATAGTCGAAGTGACATCTGTCATTGTTTGTTCATTGCAGCACTCTTTACAATAGCCAGAATCTAGAAAAAAACCTGGTGGAGGGTTGGGTACTTGCCCGAAAACAGATGACTGGTTAAAGAAACTTTGGTACATTTACACAATGCAGTACTATGTAGCTGTTAGAAAAGATGAAGTTATGAAATTTACATACAAGTGGTACTACATGGAAAGTATCATGTTAAGCAAAATGAGTCAGAAAGAGCGGGATAGACACAGAAAGATTGCATTCATCTGGGGAACATAAAGCAACAAAAAGGGAGACAAACACCCAGGAATGGCTGAGATTAGTACCAGGAATTTTGCTCCATGACTTGAAGGCCAGCCACACGTGCTAGGTGAAAAGGAAGCTCAGATAGACAAGAGAGCACCAAATAAAGGGTGTTGTGAGGACCCTCCCAGGGTGGGAGAAGCATGCTAAAAGTAATCTATAGACCAAACATGATTGCCACTCAAAGCCTCTGTTGCAAAACACAGTACTCAAAAGAAGAGAGAGAGAACAAGGGGGTATGTCCTGCCACAGAGGCAGGGTGGGATAGGGGGGATGGGGGGGATGCTGGGACCCATGGTGGTGGAGGATGGGCACTGGTGGAGGGTTGGGTACTTGATCATTGTATAACTGAAACCCAAGCACAAAAATTTATAAGTCTATAACTGTACCTCATGGTGTTTCACTAATAAAAAAAATTTTTAAATGAAATAAAAGTATCTGGTATAGAAAGCTCATGATTTTAAATAACTAAGGTACAAGAACTATTGAAATTAAGCCAAAGAAGGTTTTATCATGTTTAATGAGAATTGGTGGTTCAAAGGTTTTATGCTGTTATATCAATGTACATATTTGTATCTGCATTGGATTAGAATATTTGACCTAGAAAATCTTGTGAGCTGAAATAATGTGGTACACAAAAACAGGTTCATGTTTATTTCAAAATATGAGTTTCTAGAGTTATAAAGTTGGTTGCAAAACTTATTCTACCAGTGTTTTTATTTGATCTATGAGACTTTTGGTAACTAAAATTTCTAGAGGTACTTAGCAAAGAATTATAAGTGATCTCAGATGTCATCTTGATAGAGTTAAGCCATAGCATTGTGCCTTGGAAAAATTTGAGAAAAGAATGGAGAATTTCATGGAAAATGTGGGAACTTTTACTATTAATAAGCCTGTCCAGTATATGAAAATATATGCTATTATGATAACTGCCAAGCTTTGTCTCCAGGTATCAACCTAGTTCTGACCTTCAGAAAGCTTAGTACTCAAGTGTGAAATCCTTTCTGTTTCATGGTAATCTATGAGTGTTTTAATCTTTATATCTGTGTTTTCCTAGAAATCAGAATTCTAAGATGTCTCTTGATTAATTTCCAATGTAAAGTAAACTTTTGCCCATTAAATATATGTTGTAAGAACTTGAGTTGTGAGCATCTCTAAAGTCTTTTAAATACCTATCGAACTGATGTAATGCTTTTGAAATGGTACTGCAGAGTAGTTTTGTCATGTTAAATGAGATGATTGGTAACTAGTGTCTAAACTTGGGAGATCATGTTGTGCTAAGTTCAGTAAAATAAGAGTTAAAACTTGTGGGATGACTATTGGGAATATAGATGTGTGTCTTAAGTCAGAAAGATAATGGATGGAGATATCAGAGGGGAAAAAGGAAAGGAATTCTGTTACAGTGAAGTTGATCTTTAAATGAATGAAAGTTACAGAATGAATGTAAAGGAATGTGTAGAAGGTTTGAGGTTGTTTTAAGAAAAGGAACTGATCAAATTGTTTTGTTGTAAGAAACTCTTTAAATCACATGCAGAATTGTTCTAGTGCCTTTTTGGTAAGATCTATGGAAAAGATGATGGATGGATTATCCGAACTCTTGTTACAGTATCCCTAGATAATTGAAATTTTTCAAAAGTTGCAGGAAATCAAGGGTTTTTTGACATGGGATTAAATGAATTAGACTGTATCCTGGACTCCTGGTACAGTGTCCTTATTAATGGGAATTTAAGGTTTTCAACATTGGATTGAAAACATGCTAAACTGTATACTTTATCTCTACAGACTCTAGCTTCTTTTGACTAGGACCCACAGCAAATTGGTGTATTTCATCTCATTGTGGGTAAAGTGAGGGGCTTGCTTTTCTCTTCTTTTGTACCTTCAGTATGTTTTTGATGCTCCATGGCACTATGTTGGTTTGCATAAATCCAGATAAGTCTTTCCTCTCTGTAATAGGGTCTACCCCTCATGCATAGGAAAAACCAACTATGGGACCCCAAAGCCCTCTTCCAGGGAACAGTCAGGGGATCTGTCTAAATGACAGGAGCAGGGATTTAACAGGTACTGTTTCAAGTACCCTACAAACCTCAGGGCGACCCTAGAGGCAGGCTGGCTCGAGAAAAGACTGGAAATCATCACTGCTATGGAGAATGAGGAATCTAGGACTCTGCAATGACTAACTCCTGGGCCTACTCTCAGCGTCAAGAAAAAACCTGGAAACCAGGACTTCTCCAAGCCCTGAAGAAGGGATGGGATGGACTCCTTTCTGCCAGGACATCTCTGTGGAAAATGAGGCCCAAAGCTACATCCAGCTCAACTTGAAGGCTCAAGGCCATCAATCCAGTTCATCGTGGGACATCTTCTGACCAGGCCTGGGTAGCTCTGACGTGCCAGATAAGATTAATGCCACTATTGGTGTGTCTCCTGTTTTTAGCCGATCCCCAGGACTTCTCAGTAAATAAGGGGTATCCCAAATGGAGAGTTCTCTAATCTTACTGTGTTTATGCAAAAAAACAAGCCAAGTTTGTTAAGCTATCTTGCATAGCTTTAAAATGAAGGTGGAGAGAAAACCATGTTTCTGTAACTTGTTTTTTGTAAGAATCAGATTCTAATTCTACAGAGGTGATTAAATAAATGTATCCCAGTCTTGATCTAAAAGGTACCCCCTTTGGGGAAATTTAGATAAAACTTGGTTTACTGTCTGTAGGTAAACAGCCTAATCTGTAAAGGAACTCAATGTTATACATGCTGTTACTAGTCTGATACGAGCATTGGAAGCCAGAGCTTTACTAGGGTGAAGCTCATCTCAAAGTGCAGAATTGCTTTCCCCCAGTCTGAATTGGCGAAAGTGTCAAGAAGGGCATCTAAACTGGTTAAATTACAATAGATTAATATCTAGTTCTAAAATACTGTGAATTTTCTTTCTATACTTTATTGCATCTCATTTTCTGTGAACAGTCATTTGGAGAGAACAAGAATATTATCAGTTCTTAATTTCTGTTGCATCGTGGGATTAACACCAGAGAATACTTCCTCTAAACCAGAATGCTCTGCAGAAGAGGAACAATGGACATTGGAGGTTTCCAAAAGGAAGTTGATGGATTTACCCAACAAGGAAAGTTGCTAACTCCTGGACCAATGCAATGGAATATTATTAAAGGGTTATGTTTTAACTGTGGTAAAGGTAAAGGCCCTCCCGTTGATCGTCGATTTGCTCGAGCGGGCCCAGTAACATCTCCATTGGAGACTTTGTTGTTACTGTGTCTGGCATATCGAATACTCTCGGTAGCTTGCCGGGCTCTCCGAGAGGGGCGGAGGAATCAAACTCGGGTTGGCCATGTTGGCCGCGTGTAAGGCGAACGCCCTACCGCTGTGCTATCGCTCCAGCCCTAGTGAGAACCATCTTCCATGGGGAGGAACTGAACAGCAAGTAAGGTAGAAGTAATTCAGAACTGTGCTTTCTGTGCCATTAATGAACCTAGTGGAAATCCTGAGCCTCCTCTCCTAACACCTGTTCAACATCAAGGAACTTAGAGGTGAATCGGCAGCTTGACCTCATGCAAATGATCACATACTCATATGTTCAAGGTATAAATATCTGTTGATCTCATTGATAGCTTCAGTGTATGGGCAGAAGCTTTTCCAATCTGTACTGAGAAAGCCAGAGAATGGCTTGGTGTTTCTGTGTCCATTAGAAAAATCTGGACACAGGAAGTCATATTATCAACCAAACCTGTTTGTAGAGTTATCCTTTTCATTGTTTTAATGACATTTAATGTTTGTAGAGTTAATCCTTTTCATTCTTTTAATGATAGAGATGGGTTGCTTTGGTTTCTGTTGCTTTAACTCTTGTTTTTTAAGACAGCAAACAACATTGTCCTCACTGGGTCAGAAAGGAACTTCTAATCCTTCAGGATCTAACCATTTCAAAGTAATATCCCTCAGGCGGGGGGCAGCGGGGGCCTCATAGGAAGGGGGGCGTTCTGGGCCGTCCTTCACGCCCCACCGAGGTCACCAGCTGCCCCCCACGAGCGGCTCTCTGGCACGGCCACGACTCCAGAGCACAGAAACCAATCTCCTAACTATCTAACTTTTAATAGAAATACTTCCAGAGTTAATAAGTGAAACAGCAGAAATCCAAAACCGCGCGGCCGCTATTGCGGCCGCGCGACATCATTTTATTCTTAAACCAAGCTGTAGAAAGCAAATCATTTCACAACACTGTTTCAGCATATCTGATTGGGGGGAGGGGGGGTCGTAAACTCTAAACAATAATTGTGTATCTTCTATCGAAACAATGTATCTAGTCAAAGTAGATAGACTATTAACTAGAACTCATCTGCCTCACAGGAATTGGGAGGGGTGGGAGGTGGGGTTCTATTGGGGTTCACGGTTAAAAATAAGTATTGGTAAAGGGAAATGTGTTTGATACTTACATGACTGAGACCTAAACCCGAAAGCTCTGTAACTTTTCCCACAGTGATTCAATAAAGAAATAAACTATTAAAAAAAAAAAAAAGTAATATCCCTCAGTCTAATCCATCTGATCTTTTCTTTCAGATAACTTCAGGAACCCAACCAATTCATTGGCTGGGGCCCATTATAAACTAAGGTAGTCTGAGATTTCCCCCTTACACAGGCAGGGTCTGTGCCCCTTTGTCAGCATGCAGCAGCTCCAGAAGATGGACCTTCAACCAATTTCCCCTTAAAGATTTAAGGTGGTGAAATCTCTAGGGGGGATATGATGTAGGCAGGTAGACAGGGAAGGCCCCCTCCCGAGGCAATGACAAAAGCCAGCCCTGCAGAAAATAGGAAAACAGGAACTAAGGCTTAATAGACCTTCACCTGGCTCCAGCAACAGACCCAAAGAAGCTCCTGCAGGAACAAAAGGCCAGGAAAGGAATTTCAAAGAAGACCATCACCCCTCCCATCCTCCCTGGTAACCTCCTTAGCAATGGACTTCTACCTAGGCAGAAGCCCTACGTGGGGGCAGGTTGGAGAAACCCTATAAAGGCCACCTTGAACAAAGGAAGGGCGCGCATATGCTGCCTGAGCACATGTGTCGCCCGCATCTCCCCTTTTGAGATGTGTACTTTCATACTTTCATGTTTTCGTGTCTAACTTTTCTCTCTCTCTCTCTCTCTCCCCACCCCAACTCCACACCTTAAAAATCCTCCAAATAATATCTATTTACTTCACTGCTTGTCTACTCCTGAAATTCCTTTCTGTGAGGCAAGACAAGAACCCAGTAACCCTGGGTCCCGGGTGGCAGAGGAGGTTTGGGAGAAAGTGACTGTCTTTCTCCTTCCTGCCTCACATAAGTCACCCCTGGGGCCCACCGACATCATCCTGGTTAATTTCTAATGTAAAGTGATCTTTTGCCCAGTGAATATACCTTGTAAGAGCTTTAATTGTGAGCATTTTTAAGGCTTTTTGATATCTATAGAACTGATCTAATGCTTTTGAAATAGCACTGCAGAGTACAGTTTTGTCATGTTAAGTGAGATGGTTGGTAACTTGTGTCTAAATTTGGGAGATCACATTGTATAGATGTATGTCATAAGTCAGAAAGATATGGATGGAGATATCTGTTGGGATCGGGTCGGGAGTCCCCTTGCCCTGGGAGGCGCGGAGAGACCAGACAGACCCAATTCCTGCAGGAGTACAAACAGGGTTTATTTAGACCAGCATGCTGGGGCTCCACAGCATACCCCAGAGTGGGCAGTGGCTGAGAGCCCTGAGCTTCTTCAAAGGAGGTCTTATATAGGCCTTCACTGGCCGTTACAGCAAAGCCCGCACATTTCATAGCCAATAGATTTGTAACAACATATACTTTCTTAACCAATCCATTTAAAAGTACCTCACTCCTTAGCCTATAGATTCAAAGATCAGCATTTACGTACATCGATTGTCAGTACAAGCAAGGTTATAGCGGGAATCATTAAGCCTTAGGTAATCTCCCTTGACTATCCACATTTTGAGTTATCCTTTACCCAAGTCTGCAGGGTGCTTTAGTGAGACAATACACTCCAGGAAAGGGCAATTTCCCCCAACCACAGCATCCTGAGTTATCCTTTACCCAAGTCTGCAGGATGCTTTACTGAGACAATGCATTTCAGGAACAGTAAATACACCTGAATCCTGTCACACTTGGTTTAGAAAGAAGTTATGCCCTGTTCACTTTCCAAGTCCCCTCTCCCCCAGGTGCAAAGCAGCCAAGCAGTTTTACAGAAAGCAATGTTGCAAGTTAGCTGAAGCACGCAAAAATTTGATGCCCTAAAATGGATTCTTTCATATTGTCAGTGGAAAAAAGGAAAGGAATCCTGTTAAAGTGAAAGTTACAGGACAGAATGAATGTTAAGGAATGTGCAGAAGGTTTGAGGTTGTGTTTTTAAAAAAGGAACTGATTAAACTGTATTGTTATAAGAAACTCTTTAAATTACACCTGCTGAATTGTTCTAGTGCCTTTTTGGTAAACTCTTATGGAAAAGATATTGGACAGATTGTCCAGACTCCTGGTACAGTGCTCTTAGAAAGTGGGAAGTCAAGGTTTAAACATGATGTTAAATGGGAAGTCAAGGTTTAAACATGATGTTAAATGGGAAGTCAAGGTTTAAAAGTGCTGCTAAATTGTATCCTTTATCGATACAGATTTAAGCTTCTTTTGACTAGGACCCACCACAAATGGGTGTATTACACCTCGCTGTGAGTAACCATGGGTCCTTGAATAAGGCCCCGATCTCCCCACGATCTCTAGGATTAGAGATGCTCATTAAAAGAAGTGGGGAATGAAAGAATCCATATTAGGGCATTAAATTTTTGCATAACTTGCAACATTGCTTTCTGTAAAACTGCTTGGCTGCTTTACACCTGGGGTGGAACTTGGAATGTGAACAGGGAATAACTTCTTGTGAAACCAAGTGTGACAGGGTTCAGGCGTATTTACTGTTCCTGGAATATATTGTTTCAGTAAAGAACCCTGCAGATGTCTTGGGTAATGGATAACTCAGGGTGCGGGTGGTTGGGGGAGATTACCCAAGGTTTAATGTTCCCGCTATAACCTTGCTTGTGATAACAATCGATATATGTAACTGCTGACTTTCGAATCTATAGGCTATGGAATACGCGGGCTTTGTTATAACGGCCGGTGAAGGCCTATATAAGACCCCCTTTGAAGAAGCTCAGGGCTCTCTCTCAGCCACTGCTCACTCTAGGGTATGCTGTGGAGCCCCAGCATGCTGGTCTAAATAAACCCCGTTTGTACTCCTGCAGGAATTGTGTCTGTCTGGTCTCTCTGCGCCTCCCAGGGCCACGGGACTCCTGACCCCAACACCTGGGTCCTGAATGGCAGAGGTGGATGGGGAGAAAGTGACCGTCTTTCTCCTCCCTGCTTCACATAAGTCACCCATGGGACCCACCATCATCACAATGATTGAACATCCATCCCTCCACCAGAGTACATTCTCCACCACCAATGTCCCCAGTATCCCTCCCGCCACTCCCACACCACTCCACCCCTTGTCTGTATGGCAGGCACTTTATATTCTCTACTTTGGGGCATTATGGTTTGAATACAGATAGAGGTTATCATATTTGGTCCGTTGTTGACTTTCAGCACACATCTCCCAACCCTTAGGGGCCACATCCGGCAGTGCTCAGTGCTCAATACTCAGGGATCCCATCCCTAGCAATCCCTCCAACCATCATTGACTTAGCCGCTGGACTTTTTCTTAAGCTCCTTATTTCTCACTCTTCTAGAAATAAATAACAGTTTGAATTCAAGCAAATTAAATGCTTTATTTACCAAATCAATGTGCAAAGGAGGCAAAAACCAGTTTAACTAGAACTTGAGAATTGTAACAAAGAATGAACTAGGAGTGTTTATTATTAAGAGATCAAAGAGTTGAAGCCACGTGTTTGCCTGAGTGAGTAGACAGGAGTAACCCCTAAGTATCACCTGGTCACAGTCACGGTCCCCGTCCTCCCATTGTTCATCGATTTTGCTCGAGTGGGCCCAGTAACGTCTCCATTTTGATACTTCTTGTTACTGTGTTTGGCATATCGAATATGTCACAGGTAGCTTGCCAGGCTTTGCCGTGCGGGCGAGATACTCTCGGTAGCTTGTCGGGTTCTCCAAGAGGGGCGGAGGAATCGAACCCGGCTCGGCCAGGCTGGCTGCGCACAAGGCAAACGCCCTACCACTGTGCTATCACTCCAGTCCCTATCTTTATTTTTATTCATTTATTTTTTTAAAGGTGAGCCTGCAAGGGCAAAGGCCTTTTATTTTATCTATTTATTTTTCCCTTTTTTGGTGGGGGGTTACACCCAGCAATGTTCAGGGATTACTCCTAATCCCTGTTTTTAAATCTTTGAAAAATATACTTTATTTCATTTGGGCTGGAACCATAGCACAGTGGTAGGGCTTTTGCCTTGCACGCAGCCAGCCCGGCAGAGCCACCCCTCTCTAGGAGCCGGCCAAACTACTGAGAGTATCTCGCCCACAGGGCAAAGTGTGGCAAGCTCCCCATGATGTATTCGATATGCCAAATACAGTAACAACAAAGTCTCAAAATGGAGACGTTACTGGGCCCACTGGAGCAAATCGATAAACAACGGGACCCAAAAATGAAAAAAAAAAAAAAAAAGGTCAAAGGGCTGGGGCTGGAGCAATAGCGCAGCGGGTAAGGCACGTGACTGACCAGGGTTCATTTTCCAGCAAAAAAAAAAAAAAATGGTCAAAGGGAAAGCTGTGCAGAGCCCAGAGATAATGGCAGCATTGTGTATCCCACCCAAGGCCTGGGGGAGATTAAAGGAAGCTTTCAAGGTAAATTGAAATTCAGATTTTAGGGACTGGAAGGAGTTTGCCTTGCAGGGGATGACCTGGATATGATCCTGGCTTCCCCTCCCCAGCCCACCCTGAGTGATCTTGCCTGCAGAGCCAAAAGTAACCCCTAGGCATTTCCGGGTGTGCCCTTACCCCTACACCCCAAATAAAGAACTTATTTTGTGAATTGAACAGAAAGCAGTGTTAGGGGGAGCTGGTTTATGAATGACAGATGTGATTTCAGTGATCTCTGTGATCAAGGCTTTCTCTGCCTGTAGATGGATTTTCAGGGCTCACCTCCAGTACCACATGGTCGCCTGGTACCACCAGAGTCATCAACTACCTGGGCAGCACTGGGTGCCTTAGGATTTGCATCTTTGGGGAGGGGACCACACCCAGCAGTGCTCAGGGCTTATTCCTGCCTTTGCACTCAGGAACCACTCCTGCTGGGGTCAGGGTTGCAGGCTTAGAGGGAATACATGGGGGACCATATGAGGTTCTGGGGATCCAACCCAGGTCAGCCGTATGCAAAGCTACCAACTCTCTGCCCCCCCTTTTTCTTAGCTTTTTGGGTCACATCTAGCGATGCTCAGGGGTTCCTCCTGGCTCTGCATTCAGGAATCACTCCTGGGATGTTTAGGAGATCATATGGGTTGCCACGAGTCAAGCCAGGTTGACTGCCTGCAAGGCAGGTGCTTATCTGCTGTATTATCCTTCTGACCCTAATTTAAAAGACTTTTATCAAAGTAATTGTGTCATCTTTATCCCCTGTACAGAGTCAAAGCCCATGTTTTACTAAGTATAACTTTATTTCTGTGGATTTGGGGAAGGGTTGGGCCATACCCAGCAGTATTCAGGGGTCGCTCCTGAAGGTGCTCAGAGCACCATAAGTAGTGATGGGGATTTGAACCGGGGCCCACCATATGCCAGGCAACCACTGTACTAGCTTTTCATTAAAAAAAAGAAATGTGAGGGGCAACCATCATACTAGCTTTTCATTTAAAAAACAAAAAATGTGATTACAAAGAGGCTGTGTAACAGTATTGCCAAGGCGGGGCTGGAGAGATAGCACAGTGGGTAGGGCGTTTGTCTTGCACGCCGCCGACCCAGCCAGGTTCGACTTCCAACATCCCAAATGGTTCCCTGAGCACCGCCAGGAGTAATTCCTGAGTGCAGAGTCAGGAGTAACCCCTGTGCATCGCCAGTTGTGACCAAAAAAGAAAAAAAACAACAACAACAGTATTGCCAGGGCTCAATTATCTGCCCCTCCTCTCCTTCCAACACTTCCTTTGCTCAAGTCCTAATGTCCAGCACCTCCTAGTGGTTTGGAGGGAACTGATGTAGGCAGGCAGGCAGACAGGAAAGGCCCTATATATAATATATTTAATAGATATAGAGTCCTCCCGATGTTCATCGATTTGCTCAAGCGGGCCCAGTAACGTCTCCATTGTGAGACTTGTTACTGTGTTTGGCATATCAAATACGTCACGGGTAGCTTGCCAGGCTTTGCCGTGCGGGCGAGACACTCTTGGTAGCTTGCCGGGCTCTCCAAGAGGGGCGGAGGAATCAAACCCGGCTGTGCCGGGCCGGCTGCATGCAAGGCAAAATATATTTAATATATATTATATATTAATATATTGTGCTTGATAGTACTGATGTAGGCAGGTAGACAGGGACGGTCCCCTCAAGTTAGCCCTGCAGAAAATAGGAAAAACAGGAACTAAGGCCTAGATAAGACCGTCACCTATCTACAGCAACAAACCCAGGGAAGCTCCTGCAGAAACAAAAGGCCAGGAAAGGAATTTCAAAGAAGACCTTTCCCAACCCCCCCCCCAACGTCCTTAGCAATGGACCCACCTGGTGGCAGGTTGGAGAAACCCTATAAAGACCACCTTGAACAAAGGAAGGGCGGCCATATGCTGCCTGAGCCCATGTGCTGCTTATGCCCACTTGGCCGAGCACAGGTGGTGGCCGCATCTCCCCTCTTGAGATGTGTACTTTCATACTTTTGTGTCTAATGTTGGTATGTGTGTAGAGGCTCTATCCGCCCTTAGAGAAGCCTGTGTTCTCTCTTGAGTACTTTACTCTCTCTCTCTATCTCTCTCTCTCTCTCTCTCTCTCTCTCTCTCTCTCCTCTCTCCCTCTCCCCCCACCCCACACACACACCTTAAAAATCCTCCAAATAAAATCTGTTTATTTCACTGCTTGTCTATTCCTGAAATTTCTTTCTGCGAGATAAGACAAGAACCCAGAAACTCTGGGTTCTGGGAGGCAGAGGCGGTGTTAGGGCGCGGATCATGATCTCCCTTTAACGACAGAGACTCCAGAGACTGCAAACAGCAAGCAAGGTTTATTGTAAGACTGGCTAGCCAGGGTCAAGCCACCTACACAGACACGCAGGTCAGTTAGGTGAGCCAAGACCCCGAACTTCTTCAAAGGGGATCTTATATAGGCCTTCACTGGCCTTTACAGCAAAGCCTCCGCATTTCATAGCCAATAGATTTGTAACAACATATACTTTCTTAACCAATCCATTTGAAAGTGATGTCGGTGGGCCCCGTGGGTGACTTATGTGAAGCAGGGAGGAGAAAGACAGTCACTTTCTCCCCACCCGCCTCTGCCACTTGGGACCCAGGGTTACTGGGTAGGCTAGGACCGGTAAAGTCTGCAGTGAGCACCTGCTCGGCATGGGCCTAAGCCCCGCCAGCCCCACAAGGTGGTCATCAAGCCACACCTGAAGTCCGCTTGATCTTCTCAGCACGGGAGTTAATCCCCGCCACCCGATTGCTTGGGGAGCCACGGACTCAAGTTGGGGTGAGAATTCGCTCTTTGCAGGAAAGGAGAGACCAGTCCCAAGCCTTACCCAGGTTTTCTGGGGTTCTTGTCTCGCTCGCAGAAAAGAATTTCAGGAGTAGACGAGCAGTAAAATAACAGGTTTTATTTGGAGGCTTTTGGAAAGGGAGAGAAAGGGATAAGCAGATAGTAAGAGAGAGTAACGCATCCAGAGGGAACGCGGGCTTCTCCGAGGGTGGAGAGAGCCCCAACTGGGCTCTCGAGCTGGCTCTTAAAGATCCTTCTGACTCAGAATGTTCTGGAATCTCCTTGGGGCTGGGTCACTGGAGTTAACCGGACTGAAAGGGGGTTTTCGGGAAGGAGGAATTTCATGGGGAGGAGGCCCATATCTTCAGGGTCTGGGGATGGTCTTATCAAGTCTTTATTCTCTGTGTCCGTAGGGTGGGTCAGTCCTAGAATTCTTCTTCTATGAGACTTTGTTTCATTGCAGAGAGCCTTTCCCTATCTACCTGCCTACATCAAAAGTACATCACTCCTTAGCCTATAGATTCAAAGATCAGCATTTATGTACATAGGCATTGTGGCTAGTGGGCATCTGGTAACTCGGACATTTGGTTATCACCTGGCTCCCTTTGATTCTGTGGAAGCATCTAAGGGAAAAAGTAGGAACTTTACCTAACAGAGGTAAACTTTACCTAACAGAGGTAAACTTTACCTAACAGAGGATCAGGAAGGGCCAACAAAACAAATGGTTTCCGGATTTACATCCCAGCAGGGAAGAGTCAACAAATGGTTTCAGAATTTACATCCCAATAAGGAAGGGCTTCACAGCTAAGGCTCTACTAGGAGGGGGCAGGAAAGGGAGAGTTACTAATTAGAGTTTTAACTCTGGAATCTCCCTCAGGGTCCCTAGGAACCTTACAGGCGGTTGGGGAGAAAGTGACCATTTTTCTCCTCCCCGCTTCACATAAATCACCCGTGGTGCCCACCGACATCAGTACCTCTGAGGATAGTGCAAATGGACATGTACAATGAGAAGTTTAGGAATATTCGCTGAGTTCAAAAGAAAATTCAGGATCAGCGGGTATCAGTTTTAAAGGTATTGAAAGAATCCATATTAGGGCATCAAATTTTTGTGTACTTTAGCTAACTTGCAACATTGCTTTCTGTAAAACTGCTTGGCTGCTTTGCACCTGGGGGAGAGGGAACTTGGAAAGTGAACAGGGCATAACTTCTTTTCTAAACCAAGTGTGACAGGATTCAGGTGTATTTACTGTCCCTGAAATGTATTGTCTCAGTAAAGCACCCTGCAGATTTGGGTAAAGGATAACTCAGGATGCGGGTGGTTGGGGGAAATTGCCCTTTCCTGGAATGTATTGTCTCACTGAAGCACCCTGCAGACTTGGGTAACTCAAAACGAGGATGGTCAAGGGAGATTACCTAAGGCTTAATGATTCCAGCTATAACCTTGCTTGTGCTGACAATCGATGTACGTAAATGCTGATCTTTGAATCTATAGGCTAAGGAGTAAGGTACTTTTAAATGGATTGGTTAAGAAAGGATATGTTGTTACAAATCTATTGGCTATGAAATGCGCGGGCTTTGCTGTAACGGCCAGTGAAGGCCTATATAAGATCCCCTTTGAAGAAGTTCGGGGCTCTCAGCCACTGCCCATTTTTGGGGTATGCTGCGGAGCCCCAGCATGCTGGTCTAAATAAACCCCGTTTTTACTCCTGCAGGAATTGTGTCTATCTGGTCTCTCCGCGCCTCCCAGGGCTAGGGAACTCCCGATCCCAACATTTGGAGGTTCCACCGAGACCACCGAGGACCCTGACCCAGGGACGCCGGATTGAGCCGCGGGTAAGTTAAGGCGCCTCTTTCTCTCTCTTTGTTTCTCCGGTACCATTTTACTGTAGTTACCGATCGGTGACACAAGCACAGTGGTGTGCAGCACAGTGACAGTGGTGTGCAGCACACTGTTGTGTGTGCGAGCCTTGTGTCTGACAGACGTGTCGGGAATAGACACGGGCCGCAGCCCTGGGGGACGCCCCGGAGGTGGATGAGGGCCAGGGACGCCTGGAGGCCTCTTTTGTGGTAGCCTCGGAGAGGCTACATCTGGTGTGTCAGGAATCATCGGCCGCTCTATTACTTCTCTATTCTTTCCTCTCCAAAAGGCCTTGCGCTTGCGTCATTCTTTTTTGTAGGTTGGATCACGCTCGTCCTTTTTCTCTACCGAGACACCGTCTTTGGAACCATGGGACAATCTCCGTCCACTCCTCTCACTCACTCCCTCCCACTGGTCAGAGGTCTGCTCTCGTGCTCAGAATCTTTTTCTGATTGTTAAAAAGCCTAAATGGCAGACCTTTTGCTCTGCAGGATGGCCGATGTTCCAGATTGGTTGCCCCCCCCCCCCCCAGGATCGTTCCACTCGCCGCTTATCTTCCAGGTCTAGGGAGTCATCTACCAGCCTGCTCCCCGGGGACACCCGGACCAGGAGCCTTAGACAGGAGTGCCAGGCCGGGGGGAGAAGGGGCCCCCACTTACTCTGCTCCTCCTCTGCCCCTGAACCCCGAACTCTCTATTGCCACTCCCGGGCCAGCACTGGCCTTTCCCTACTTCCGATCTCTTCACTTGGAAGAACTAAACCCTCTGGAGGTGAAAAATCATGTGCATGCCCTTTGGGCATATTTGGGAGTCCCAGGGTGACTGGTGAGTGTGGTGCACACCCGTGTGAAAGAGTGGACCGGTCCGAGCGAGTGCCTAAGTGTGATCTGTGCGTGTATCCATAGTGTGTGTATTTATTATCTTTCTCCTAATTCTGTTTATTAAGATTGTTTAATACGGGTCAGAATTGATCACTTCTCTGAGATCCACAGGAAAGCTCAGGATCTGGGCTTGATGATCAAGAAAGGTAAATTTGACACTTATTGTTCATCAGAATGACCTTCCTTCGGTGTGGATTGGCCCCCACGAGGTTCCTTCTCTCCAAACCTTGTGGCTCAGATAAAGGAGGTAATCTGTGGAAGATCTGCTGTGAAGTTCTCCGCCAGGCAAGCATCTGAATAGTCTCTGCAAAGAGGCACCCCTCCTTTGTCTGTCTTGCGTCACCATCCACTATGGGGGGGATGGGAGGAAAGCCCACTAGTGAGAAGATTCTGGGAAACTAAGGCAGATCAATTTACAGGCAGAAAATCCTTTTCCCCACCCAGTCTCAGCTAGAGGTCAATTCAAATGCTAATGAAGGCAGTCCAGATGTAAGGCAGAAAGAAAAAAAAAGGGGGTAAAAGGCAGGTAAGAAGCCTAAGAAAAGCAGCAAGCCAGCAAAAGCAGGGAAGATGTAGCAAGCTGAGAGAAGGCAGAACTGTTTTTTTAAGGAGCAGAGTTTTTAAGACCACAGCACTAAGTTTGGCTCAGGCACACAGCTGTGGGTCTGCCCAAAGCCAGGCCCACCCAGGTGGAGATGAGCCTCTGAATAGAGTCCCCTTAGGAGAGGCAAAAGTGATAGACCTGGAGAAAAGTTTTGCCAAGGAACCATCCCTTTTCATAGATTATTGCTTGCAATTAGGAAATCATCTGAGGAGCTTCCAACTAGGTAGTTTTAGATAAGGAGATCTTATTGACCTCTGTAACACCATGTGGCCTGAGTATAGTGGGGAAAGATAGCCAGTGAATGGCAGTTTGCATTACCAGATCATTTTGCAGTCAGATCTTTGCAGGTAACAAAAGAAATAGGAGAGTATCAAAGCAGAGGAGGCAGGAAAATGCAAGATCTTATGATTAACTGTTTGACATCAGAAACAAAGAAGCCTATCCCCATGTCTGATAGGAAGGTACTGAAAGAATCCATGCTAGGGCATCAAATTTTTGTGTGCCTCAGCTAACTTGCAACATTGCTTTCTGTAAAACTGCTTGTGCTTCAGCTAACTTGTAACATTGCTTTCTGTAAAACTGCTTGTGCTTCAGCTAACTTGTAACATTGCTTTCTGTAAAACTGCTTGTGCTTCAGCTAACTTGCAACATTGTTTTCTGTAAAACTGCTTGGCTACTCTCGTGACCGGATTCAGGTGTATTTACTGTTCCTGGAATGTATTGTCTCACTAAAGCACCCTGCAGACTTGGGTAAAGGACAACTCAGGATGCGGGTGGTTGGGGGAAATTGCCCGATCCTGGAATGTATTGTCTCACTAAAGCACCCTGCAGACTTGGGTAAAGGATAGCTCAGGATGCGGGTGGTTGGGGGAAATCGCCCATTCCTGGAACTTATTGTCTCACTAAAGGCTTAATGATTCCGGCTATAACCTTGCTTGTGCCACTGACAATCGATGTATGTAACTACTGACTTTTGAATCTATGATCCTTGGAATGCGCAGGTTTTGTTGTAACGGTTGATGAGAGCCTATATAAGACCCCCTTTGAAGAAGTTCGGGGCTCTCAGCCACTGCCCGCTTTGGGGTATGCTGCGGAGCCCCAGCATGCTGGTCTAAATAAACCCCGTTTTTACTCCTGCAGGAATTGTGTCTATCTGGTCTCTCCGCGCCTCCCAGTGCTAGGGAACTCCCGATCCCAACAGGTACTAGTTCCCTGCCTCAGAATTAGCCTTGGCGAAAATATGGTAACATCTTTGTCATAGTTTATTTTGCCGGCTTATATCAACAAAAGCGCTTTCTTGACCCATTTTTAACAAGTGGGAGACTGACTAGTTAGGCTGGGAAATGAGGAGCAGAGTTCCCAATCAGCCGCCCTGGGAGCTGTCCCTTCCTTTCTCAGTCCATCAGTTTCTCCCTGCCATTTTTTTGAAGGGTCAGATTGATCGATCAACTACAGATAGTTCATTGTCTTGTTTGTCTGTCTGTCTGTCTGTCTGTGTCTATCTGTCTGTCTATGTGGAGTACTTGAGTGTTGGAACCAGGCTGAAATCAGAAGTAGAAATTTTAGAGAAGTTAGTGACATGCAACCCAGTTATTTAAGAAATGCAGTTGTTTTAGGAACCTGTTAGACAAGGGTTAATCCTTATCAGAAGGTTGAGCCTACAGAGAAAGCAGAATTCTCGATCTAAATTTCTTGTTAGAAGAACATTGATGATTATATTATTAACAGTTGAAATCCTTTTTGAACTTAAGAATCTTGTACTATCTAGAAGAGCTATGGAACTAGAGCCTGAAACTAAAGTGAAATAAGAGTTCAGAGAAAGCAAGAACTTATCTTACAAGCCTCAGCTAACTTTTATGAAAAATTTGTAAGAGGCAGTTCCCCTTTTCTCATAGAACCTAGTGGGTCTTAGATACGGAGATCTCAGGTGCTAGCCAGGCCTGATCTTTGGGTTGTAGATTCCCAGCTCTAGGCAGGCTAGTCTTTGGTACGAGAGTGGAGAGAGGATTGGAATAAACTGCAACTAAGATCAAGCAGCCTGGCCATAAGGTTTCCTTCCTTTTCCTGCCCATCTCCATCTACCTCCCTGGAGTGGGGGAAACTACAGAACGCTGGCGGTGGGAAAGATAGATTGTTGCCATCCTTTTTGTGCTCACACAACAATTCAAATATTTTCTTATGCTGATATCAAAGTTTGGTTAAAAAAAAAATCCAAAGGGCTTTTTCTGTGTCTGAAAGCATGTTTGTATTTTTGTGGAATTGTTAAAAAGTATCTGGTGTAGAAAGCTCATGATTTTAAATAATTAAGGTACAAGAACTATTGAAATTAAGCCAAAGAAGGTTTTATCATGTTTTATAAAAATTGATTGTTTATAGGTCTTATGCTGTTATGTTAATGTACATATTTGTATCTGCATTGGATTAGAATATTTGACCTAGAAGGAGTTAAAATAACTATGACACATTAAAACTGGTTTAAAAGTAATGGTTTAGTTTAATCATGAGTTTCTAGAGTTATAAGATTGGTTGCAAAGTTTGTCCTACCAGTGCTCTATCTGATCTCTGAGACTTTTGGTAACTAAAATTTCTAGGGCTACTTAGTAATAAGTTGTATTGAATTAGTCTCAGATGTCAGCCTGACAATTTGAAGCCATAGCATTGCTTGTCTAGTGCTTGAAAGTACATGCTATTATTTTGATAATTTTATTTTATGCCAAGCTTTGTCTCCAGGTATCAACCTAGCCCTGACCCGAGATGCTTTCTGTTTCATGGTAATATATGAGTGTTTTAATCTTTTTGTATTTTGTGTTTTCCTGTAAATCAGAATTTTAAGATGTCTCCTGGTTAATTTCTAATGTAAAGTGATCTTTTGCCCAGTGGATATACCTTGTAAAAGCTTTAATTGTGAGCATTTTTAAGGCATTTTGAATATCTATGGAACTGATCTAATGCTTTTGAAATAGTACTGCAGAGTACAGTTTTGTCATGTTAAGTGAGATGGTTGGTAACTTGTGTCTAAATTTGGGAGATCACATTGTACATTGTACTACTATAGATGTATGCCATAAGTCAGAAAGATAATGGATGGAGATATCGTCAGTGGGAAGAAAGGAAAGGAATTCTGTTAAAGTGAAATTGATTTTTAAATGAATGAAAGTTACAGAATGTATGTAAAGGAATGTGTAGAAGGGTTGAGGTTGTTCTAAAGAAAAGGAACTGATCAAACTGTTATAAGAAACGCTTTAAATCACATGCAGAATCCTTCTAGCACCTTTGTGGTAAGATCTATGGAAAAGATGATTGATGGATTATCTGGACTCCTGTTACAGTGCTCTTAAGATCATTGAATTTTTCAAAAGTTACAGGAAATCAAGGGTTTTGACATGGGATTAAAAACATGTTAAACGGTATGCTTTATCTCTACAGATTTTAGCTTCTCTGACTAGGACCCACAGCAAACAGGTGTATTACATCTCTGTGAGTAAAGTGAAATACTTGCTTTTCTCTTCCTTTGTACCTTCAGTATGTTTTTTGATGTTTCATGGCACTATGTTGGTTTGCATAAATCCAGATAAGTCTTTCCTCTCTGTAATAGGGTCTACCCCTCATGCAGACAGGAAAAACCAGCCATGGGACCCCAAAGCCCTCTTCCAGGGAAACAGTCAGGGGATCTGTCTAAATGACAGGAGCAGGGATTTAACAGGTACTGTTTCAAGAACCCTACAAACCTCAGGGCGACCCTAGAGGCAGGCTGGCTCGAGAAAAGACTGGAAACCATCACTGCTATGGAGAATGAGGAATCTAGGACTCTGCAATGACTAACTCAGTCTGGGCCTACTCTCAGCGTCAAGGAAAAACCTAGAAACCAGGATTTCTCCCAGCCCTGAAGAAGGGATGGGATGGATTCCTGTCTGCCAGGACATCTCTGTAGAAAACGAGGACCAAAGCCACAACCCGAAGGCTCGAGACATCGCAGGACATCTTCTGGCCAGGCCTGGGTAGCTCTGACGTGCCAGATAAGATTAATGAAGATTAATGCCACTATTGTTGTGTCTCCTGTCTTTAGCTGATCCCCAGGACTTCTCAGTAAATAATTGGGTATCCCAAATGGAGAGTTCTCTAATCTTACTGTGTTTATGCAAAAGAACAAGCCAGGTTTGTTAAACTATCTTGCAACGTTTTAAAATGAAGGTGGAGAGAAAACCATGTTTCTGTAACTTGCTTTTTGTAAGAATCAGATTCTAATTCTACAGAGGTGATTGAATAAATGTATTCTAATCTTGATCTAAAAGGTACCCCCTTTGGGGAAATTTAGATAAAACTTAGTTTACTGTCTGTAGGTAAAACAGCCTAATCTGTAAAGGGAACTCAATATTATACATGCTGTCACTAGTCTGATACGAGCATTGAAAGCCAGAGCTTTACTAGGGTGAAGCTCATCTCAAAGTGCAGAATTGCTTCCCCCCGGTCTGAATTGGCCAAAGTGTCGAGAAAGGCATCTAAACTGGTTAAATTAGAGTAGATTAATATCTAGTTCTAAAATACTGTGAATTTTCTTTCTATACTTTATTGCATCTCATTTTCTGTGAACAGTCATTTGGAGAGAACAAGAATATTATCAGCTCTTAATTTCTGTTGCATCATGGGATTAACAACTCCTGGACCAATGCAATGGAATATTATTAAAGGGTTATGTTTTAACACTAGTGAGAACCATCTTCCATGGGGAGGAACTGAGCAGCAAGTAAGATAGAAGTAATTCAGAACTGTGCTTTCTGTGCCATTAATGAACCTAGTGGAAATCCTGAGCCTCCTTTCCTAACACCTGTTCAGCATCAAGGAACTTAGAGGTGAATTGGCAGCTTGACCTTATACAACTGATCAGATGTTCATATGTTCAAGGTATAAATATCTGTTGGTTCTCATTGATAGCTTCAGTATATGGGCAGAAGCTTTTCCAATCTGTACTGAGAAAGCCAGAGAATGGCTTGGTGTTTCTGTGACCATTAGAAAAATCTGAACACAGGAAGTTATATTATCAACCAAACCTGTTTGTAGAGTTAATCCTTTTCATTGTTTTAATGATAGAGATGGGTATGGCATTATGTTGCTTTGGTTTCTGTTGCTTTAACTCTTTTTAAGACCTCATCGAGAAATCTCTCACATCCCTGTTCGAGATAGTCTCCCAAAACCTGAGAGGACTCGACCTTCGACCTGTTGTTCCTCAAGAACAGAGGGCTTTGCTCTTATCTGGTGGAGGGATGCTGTTTCTACGCAGACCACACTGAGGTTGTCAGAGACTCTATAGCCAAGCTACGGGAAGGCCTTGAACGACGTCGGAGAAGCCTGGGAGAATTGGTTTGAGTCTTGAAGATCCTCCTAATTCGGGGCAACAATACCGGACTCTACCCACTGAGGGAAGCTACTCTTAACCACGGGTCCTTGAATTAGGCCCCGACGCCCCCACGATCTCTAGGATTAGAGATGCTCATGAAAAGAAGTGGGGAATGAAAGAATCCATATTAGGGCATCAAATTTTTGTGTACTTTAGCTAACTTGCAACATTGCTTTCTGTAAAACTGCTTGGCTGCTTTGCACCTGGGGGAGAGGGAACTTGGAAAGTGAACAGGGCATAACTTCTTTTCTAAACCAAGTGTGACAGGATTCAGGTGTATTTACTATCTCTGAAATGTATTGTCTCAGTAAAGCACCCTGCAGATTTGAGTAAAGGATAACTCAGGATGCGGGTGGTTGGGGGAAATCGCCCTTTCCTGGAATGTATTGTCTCACTGAAGCACCCTGCAGACTTGGGTAACTCAAAACAAGGATGGTCAAGGGAGATTACCTAAGGCTTAATGATTCCAGCTATAACCTTGCTTGTGCTGACAATCGATGTACGTAAATGCTGATCTTTGAATCTATAGGCTAAGGAGTAAGGTACTTTTAAATGGATTGGTTAAGAAAGGATATGTTGTTACAAATCTATTGGCTATGAAATGCGCGGGCTTTGCTGTAACGGCCAGTGAAGGCCTATATAAGATCCCCGTTGAAGAAGTTCGGGGCTCTCAGCCACTGCCCATTTTTGGGGTATGCTGCGGAGCCCCAGCATGCTGGTCTAAATAAACCCCGTTTTTACTCCTGCAGGAATTGTGTCCATCTGGTCTCTCCGCGCCTCCCAGGGCTAGGGAACTCCCGATCCCAACAGTATAAAGTGTTGGGAGTTGAGGATGAAGAGGAGAAGGAAGGATCAAAGTCACAGAAATTGGGCCGGAGTGATAGTAATGAGAGTTGGGCATTGGCCTTGCCTGTGGCTGACCTGGATTCGAACCCCAGCATCCCATATGGTCTCCCAAGCATTCCTGAATGCAGAGGCAGGAATCACCCCTCAGAATCTCTGGACATGGTCTAAAAGCAAATCAAAAAAATTTTAAAAAAAATAAAGTCACAGGAATTCCTGAAACATGGTCTGGACTCAAAACAGCTTTGTCCAAAAGGTGAGAGACAGAGATAGAGACAGAGACAAAGATGGAGACTGAGACAGAAAGTGACAGAGAGACAGAGACAGAGATAGAGAAGTGCCTGCCATGGAGATGGCGGGTTGGGGGCAGGAAACTGGGAACACAGGTGGTGGGAAATGTGCACTGCTGAAGGGGAGGTGTTGGGACATTATATGACTGAAATCCAGTCATAAACAACTTTGTAACTGTGTATTTCACTGTGATTCAATTAAAACATAATTTTTTTAAAATAATAACCAAGGGCTGGAGCAATAGCACAGCAGGTAGGGCGATTGCCTTGCATGCGGCTGACCCGGGTTCGATTCCCAGCAACCCATATGGTCCCCTGAGCACTGCGAGGGGTAATTCCTGAGTGCAGAGCCAGGAGTAATCCCTGTGCATCACTGGGTGTGACCCAAAAAGCAAAAACTAAATAAATAAATAAATAAATAAATAACCAAAAGAATGGTTGGTCCGATTTCTTTTTTTAACCCTTTCTTGTTTTCTGGCCACATCCAGCGGCTCTCAAGGCTTCCAGTCCTGTTCTCAGAGTAGGGGAGGGAGATCATTCCTGACAGTGCACGGAAGACCAGGCCAGGATCGAACCTGGGTCTCTGGCATGCACTCACTCAGCTCTTATCTAACATGCAAACTGGAGGGACTTCCCAGAGTGAAGCACGGGAGCATGCACAGGGTTGAAGAACTTTTCCTGCGGCTGGAACATCTCAGAATAGAGTGAGGGAGGTGGAGTCCTGCACCTGCACCCTGTAGAGAGTATACAATCTCTCAGACACAAAGAGTGGGAATGACAAATGCACGCTTACGTTTGCATGAAGAAACCCAGGAAATAGACCTGAAGTGATGAACTCTAGCGGAAGCACAGGACAAGGGAGAATAAAGGACTGGAGGACATTCTCAGAACTCCCTCCACTTCTACAGAGGCGGCACTTTCTGGAAAGGTCTGTACCTTAGGGAATTACCTTAGGGAATCCAGTTACCCGGAAAGTGGACGCATTCCTGAGTCTCTAGGACAGCTGAATGAACCATTTCCACACAAAATTCAAAGGTTTAAAAAGTAAGTTTTACAGTGAGTTTACAGTACATTCAAGTCAGTCAAGAAACAGAAAAGTGTACATTGCCCGCCCCAAAGTCCAAGCATCTCCTGCCTGTGTACGACGTCACTCGTCCTGTCCCGCGATGGCCGGTCCTGAGTACGACGTCCTGGTCCTGTCCCCCGCCGTCTGCTCGCCTCCAGTGTACGATGTCCTGGTCCTGTCCCCCGCCGTCTGCTCGCCTCCAGTGTACGATGTCCTGGTCCTGTCCCTCACCGTCTGCTCATCTTCAGTGTGCGATGATCTGGTCTTGTCTCTGTGTCCTTCTCTGGCGTGGTCTGCAACCTGTCTCGTATCCTCCTGTTGCTGTTGGGCCCTGCTGCATCTCTTGCTGGGTCTATCTGGGACTGTCCCCTACAAGCTCCCTGGCCCCTAAGCTTCCCATCATCTCTAATCACAGTCACATACTCGTGAGCACGGACTTTGCTACCCTGCTCTCTCTGTGGCAGGAGGTGAGGGGCAAAGAGAGTGTTACCCAGCTCGGGAGAGGAGGCAGTGTTCCTGTTATTCTCTACTTTGCCTCCCACTCCCAGTTCTCCATGACCTGCTGTGATAGGATATTACTACAGCAAGCAAGACTGAAAACAATCCATTAATACAATCAGTTGTCCTGGAGGCTTCAACCTTCTCTCACCTAAGCATTCCCTACACATAAACTCACACACACACAGACACACACACACACACACACTCCCCACCCCTGGCACCTGGTACCCACAATTCCTTTCAGGATCAAGAGCAAAGTCCCATCTTCCGAATGGACTTCCTGCTAACAAAGGGGGGGGGGTGCTGAGTTTTCCTGGGGCCCCCAAGTTCCCAGACTAGGGTGGGACCAAGAAGTTGACCCTATTTACAGCAGCTGGGCCAGTTTATCTGACAGCAGATCAGATGCTTTCTGGAGTCGCAGGACTCGGGGCGACAGGCATGAGGAAGAGACCTGAGGTAAGTAAAATAATTTATGACTGGCAAGAGAACACTGGGAGATCGGAAATCAGCTTATGGGGGAACTTAGCCACATTCAGGAGCCAGGACCCCCCAGGAGTCTGGAGCAAGTGTTTCTGGACCTCTAATGAGTTGGGAGCCTGGGTGCCCGGGGGTTATTGGGGAGCACAGATTTCTCAACTCTGACATATGCACCCCCAAACCTTAGTCCCTGGGGCCAGAGTGACAGTACAGCGGGTAGGGCATTTGCCTGGCACACAGCCAACCTGAGTTGGATCATCTTCGAGCATCCCGGAAGTAATCCTCCAGGTCAGAGCCAAGAGTTACCTCAGAGTACAAAATGGTGTGGGACCCCAAACAAACAGATCAAAAAAACCCTATTTTGGGGGCTGGAGCAATAGCACAGTGGGTAGGATGTTTGCCTTGCACGCAGCCGACCCGGGTTTGATTCCCAGCATCACATATGGTCCCCCAAACACCCCGCCAGGATTAATTCCTGAGTGCAGGAGCCAGGAATAACCGCTGTGCATTGCCGGGTGTGACCAAAAAAGAAAAAAAATAAAACTATTCTTTTCCCACTCAAAACCAAAATGACTGAGGAAAGCAAGAGTCTGCAAGAATCCAAGAATCGTGGAGGCCCCTGATAGCCTCCTACTGAGATTGGGGTACGAGCAAAGTCACCCTTCCCTTTCTCCATACCCTTGAGCTAATGCCTGTGACGTTTCCTCCCACTTAGGATGGGGCGGGTGATACGCTCCACGTCCATCCATTTTAGAAGCAAGTACACACTTTATGACAACAGTATGCATCAAAACCTGTGCAGGAACTCGACAGAAAAGTGCTCCATGCAGCAGGAACTCAGGACCATCACTTACATAAGTGTGTACTTGCATGCCACCTCTGTCCCCAGGCCATCCTGCTGTGCTTCCCCTCTGCTGGGTGGATTTCCCTCAAACAGGCCGCTGCCTTTTTCTTTCCTTCCTCTTTTTTCTTCCTCTGTAGCCAATCGTTCATTTTTTTCAGATTTCATTTTTATAAAACTGTTCACAATAACTTACTACATTGACTATTCCAACACCAAGTCCACCACCATTCTACCTCCATATTTTGAATGTTTTCACCCCGGCCCCCAAAGCAGGACCTCAATAATTGTTTGTATTGCTAGTTATGGAAATCCGCTAAAAATGATCTCTGGACCCCCACTGTTTGCCTCTGCACCCCCAGATTCTGTCCCTGAGGGATGAGGGGGAGTGAGTCAAGGACCACGGAAGATGTCCTTGCCTGCTTGTCTGTGAAATCTGTCAGCAATTACGCAAGGCTGGGGCTCTGCTTATGGGTGTGTCTGAGCCAGAACCTTCTCGGAATTCTGACATTGGCCCTTTGAGGATTCCCCCCCCTTTTTTTTCTTTTTGGGTCACACCCAGAGATGTTTAGGGGTTCCTCCTGGCTTTGCACTCAGGGGAATCACTCCTGGCGATTGTTCAGGGGGTCCCTATGACAAAGCGAGAGGACCCTTCACGCCCTACTGAGGCCACAAGTTGCCACCCACGAGCTGCTCTCCAACACGGCCATGGCACCAGGGGCACACGGACCTAATTCAGGACCCAGCAGCTTGCGGCAGAAATGTGAATGGACTATGCGTTAAACTACAGCGCCATGCCTCCCCGGGAGGGAAAGGGTGTCTGTCTCTTCTGCCTCCTCCTCCCGCCCCCCCCCCAACCCCTTAGAACAGTGGCTGCCACCTCAAAGCTTATTGAAAAGCCAGGTATGAGCCAGCGGTGATCAGGCAACTGCAGCCTTATGGGATGGGGGTGTGGGCAGAACTGGAACATCCTTCACGTCCTACCGAGGCCACGAGTTCCCCCTCACGAGAGGCTCTCCAGCACGGCCATGGCACCAGACACACAGAAACCAATCTCGTAATTATCCAGCTCTTGGCAGAAATCCCTCCAGACTTAATATCAGAAATCCAAAATCACACAGTGTGGTCGCGATATCATATGGTTTTCATAACCAGCAATAGAAAACAAATTATTTCACAATGCCTTTTCAGCAGTTCTGATTGTTGGGGGGAAATTCCAAACAATAATGGTGCATCTTTTGTCGAAATAATGAATCTAATCAAAGTAGAGAGTTAAGTAGAAATCATCTGCTCACAGGCATCAGGAGGGTGGGGTGGTATATTGGGGTTCTTGGTGGTAAAAAATAATTACTGGTGAAGGGAAGGGTGTTTGATCATTGTATGACTGAGACTTAAACCTGAAAGCTTTGTAACTTTTCTCAAGGTGAGTCAATAAATAAATTTAACAACAACAAAAAAAAAAGCAAGAGGACCACTGGCTTCCTGGGAGGTGGCTGCAGCTGCTGGGAGCACCCCAAGGCTGGAAGTCCTTAAAGCTAGAGCTTCCCCCTCCTGGAACCCAAGTCCTAGCCATGAGGGAAAAGCACACGTGTGAGGCCCCACACTGAACAAAACTGATTAAGAGCTTGAGGAAGGTCCCCGAGGCTGTGCGTGATCTGAAAGTTGTCTCAAGATCCACTATGCACAGGGAACTCGCACTTCTTTGCAAGGAACACCCCCTTCCTGTAACCTGTTTGAGACATTTTTGGAGACAAGTTGTTTTTTGTGTTTTGGAATTTGAGGGGGGGGCGGTGGAGTCCATACCCAGAAATGCTCAGGACTCCTGGCTCTGTGCTCAGGTGGCTCGGGAGACCTATGGGATGCTGGGGATGCAACCTGGTCAGTCACATTGAGGCCAGCACCCTACCCGCTGTACTGTACTCACACCAAAAATTATCCTAGTTTCTGTTGAATTTTTTTTTTGCTTGTTTTTTTGATTTGGAGGCCACACCTGGCTTGCTTTTGGTCTGAGAAACTTTAAGTCAATTTTCGGTCGCTATTTGGAGAACTCACCTGTCAGGTCAAGGGGTTCTGGTCCACCCAAGAAGCCCCTGCTCCTCCTTGTCAGGACCTGGACTTACCATGAGCTCTCATCTCCAGAGAGAGGTGAATTCAGGGAGATTCCCTGTGCCCAGGGCCACCCCCTGGGAGGTGGGAGGTGGCGAAAATCCCCGCTCAGAGGCCCAGGAACTGCTCCTTGACTCATCCCAGCACCCATTGCTCAGGTGGGGTTACAAACTGTCCTGGCTCCAGAAGAAGCCACAATCCCAAGACCAGAAGCAGATATTGAACGCTTGAAATTTCCCCCCTACTCAATGGGGCACTGGGGGAAAAACTTCTGTTGAACCTGGAGACCCCACCAGTCCAGGGCTGAGAATTCAGAGCCCAGTGGTGGCTTCATTTCCTCAGCGACCAGCAGCCACCAGACCTGAAGGCAGGGCTGCGCACTCACCCCTTCCCCAGATCTTCCAAAACCTGCTGTATCTCAGGCCTTGGGGGCAGTATCCAAAGCTGGACTTGAAGCTCCTTCAGTAGCATATGAAATCACCCCCTGGGTAGAGATGGAAGCTTCTAGGCAGAGACGAAGGGAAGCACTGGACATTTAAAACTTACCTCTTATCAACAGCAGAACCCCAAAAGCCAATTCTTTTTGTTCGGGCACAGATCTGACACTTCTTATTTTTCTTAAGGAAAAAAATCTTTACTACTTGATCAGGAAAAGCAAGGCATAAATTAACCATTCTCTCTCCTAAGAGCAGAGACCCAGATCAATGATCAATGTTTCCTTTGTAAAAGATGTAGGCACGCTTCAGTGTTTTCTTTGAAACAGCAAAACCCTAAGTTACTATCTTATGTATCCCCTAATTAACAGAAAGGTAAAAATCTAAGACATTCTTGAAAACAGCAAAACCTACATCAACCACTTTTTCTGTTAGAACCGAGATCCAAATGACCACCTTTGCACGGATGCAAAAATAACATCACTCCTTTTAAAAAGATTAGAACCAAAGGAGCCAGTCTTCTTGTCAGGGAGATTTAAAATAGTAGTAAACATCTTTAAAACCTCATTTCCCATTCCTCCAACTTCTTGTAGGTGATGGTCTAGAGCTGCTGCCATGTTTCAGATATTTTCTAGATACATACTCTCAGGCCAACAGCTTGGTTGTCAATATACTGCCTTCCTTGAACAGGGCCCTTTTTTCACATCCTGAATCCAGTGCAGTTCTTCCCCATTCCAAGGATTTCACAAAACCATAGAAAGATCAGAGATCTGCTAAGGCACTTGCCTGGAACATAGCTGACCCGGGTTCCATCTCCAGCACCCACAGGGGACCCTGAACCAGCCAAGAGTGATCCCTGAGTTGCAGAGCCAGGAGTCAACCCTAAGCACTACTGAGTGTACAGCCCAGAAACCAAACAGAACTAAATAGCAAAATCATGGTCCTTGTCCCAGAGAACTTTCCCCTGTGATCCTGAAGCAGCCATTGAAGTGGGTTTTCCCCCTGAGGGCATTCTTTCTGAGCTGTGGGGTAAGACAGATCTGATGACTCAATTTTCCATCTGTCTAGAGAGCTCAACCTTGCGGTGTTATCATATTCAAGGTTTTGTACTGGGCTGTCTGATGTGGGAACAAAAACTGAGATGGGGCTGAGGCTAGGCTCATGGCACCGAGCTGAAGAGGAGGAGGAGAATACATAAGAGAGTTGGGGATTCTGGCTGTTTTGCAAAGGTGACCATATCTCTGCTCATCTGGGGGCTTTGTCTTCCATGTTGGCCAGTTAAGGCTGGACAGAACTGACAAGAGTCCAAGTTTTTCTTCCCCCACTTCTTGGTTTAAAGAGGGCAGGGATAATGCTACCTTGGAAGTCCAGTGGTGACTTTTTTTCTGTGGTGATTACAAAGAAAAGTCCACTGTCTCTCTGGTCCTGCATCCAAGTCCCTGAGGAATGGTCAGCTCTGGACACCAAGACGTGGTCCCACAACAGTGGATTTGTCCCTCAGCATGTGGTTCTTGAAGACTGCATGAAAGAACTGCAGACAGAATTAAAGACGCTGAGCAGTGTGAGATCACAGTGCAGTTCCCTTGAATGCTCCAGGTCCTGGAGGGATGGGCATTGGAACCCTGTGTGACAGAAACCTAATCATGCACAGTTTTTTAAGGATCTATCTATGCAGTGATTCAATTAAAGGGAAAAAAATCAAAAGAAGAGATCCAAATCACAAAAAAAAAATTTCTTTAAATAAATGAACAATTTAAAAAAAAAATAAACAAACAATTCAGGTCCTTCCCTGATTTCCAGGTTTCTCTATCCACCTCCAGGTGGCTGCGATGTCACTCGACCTGCTGCCGGTTGCCCCGTCTGGATAAGGATGTCATTTGTACCTGGCATCTGCCAGCCTTCTGGGTGGAGCTCTACAATGCTGTCAGTTCAGCCTCACTTGTTCCTGCTCTGGCGCGTGTAGCTGCAGTCCTGTCCTCTGTGTCCCCTTGGTGGCCCCGCTGCACCAAATCTGTCCCTGGAGTTTTCATTCCCAATGGTTTTGTACCAGCCACAATCACTGGGGGAGAACATTTGCTCGTCCTGCAGGAGCGGTGAAGGATGGCCGGCTTGGGGGCTGCCTATCACCAGCTGCCATATCTCACCCACCCCCTTACTTATACCTAAATTTTTTTTTCCTGCGGGAAAGGTTGAAAAAGACCTTAAAGAAATTAATTAAAGGAATTCCTTTAAGGCAATTTTTGTTCGGCAAAATTTGTTTGGCGATTCCTTTAAGGCAATCCCTTAAAGGGATTCCTTAAATTCCTTATAGGAATTACTTAAAGGAATAAAGTGACCTGACACCGCCCCACTTCCCCCTGTCATTCCACTCACACCATCCCAGTCACACTCGGGGCGGGCTTGGCACTCACAAGCCCATCAGCCTCTGTCAAACCTTGACAGAGCAATGGCAAATGCCTGCACTGTTGACAGAGGGTGCCTATACTCCATGACATATTTGTGCTTCATTACGTGCTCAAGCTGCATGACCACACAGGAAGCTGGGAAGGAAAGACATGAGGTCATTAGTACATGGTGTAGGTGGACTGGAGAAAAGCCCATATTGAAGGGATAGAAACAAAACCTCAGGCTGGAGCCTTAGGACAGCAGATAGGGCATTTTGTTTTGCATGCAGCAGACCTGGTTTGGATCCCCGGCATGCCATAGGGTGCCCCGAGGCCCATCAGGAGTGATTCCTGAGGACAAAGAAGGAGTAATCCCCGGGTGTAGCCAAATGTGGTCCCAAAATCAAATAAGAAGGAAAACAAATTCTCCTCTACACGTTTATTCATCATCAGGTTTCTCTGAAACGGGAAACCTGAAAGATGAACCCAGAGAATCTCTAAATTTCTGCATGCCTCAGCACAAAACTTTAGAAACTCAAACTCGGGGAGAGCATTTGCCTAGTACACAGACGACCTGGGTTTGATCCCCATCATCCCACAGGGTCCTATGAGCACTGCCAGGAGTGGAAGAAAAGAAAAGAAAAGAAAAGAAAAGAAAAGAAAAGAAAGAAAGAAAGAAAGAAAGAAAGAAAGAAAGAAAGAAGCAGAAGGAGAAGGAGAAGGAGAAGGAGAAGGAGAAGGAGAAGGAGAAGGAGAAGGGAAGGAAGGAAGGAAGGAAGGAAGGAAGGAAGGAAGGAAGGAAGGAAGGAAGGAAGGAGAAAGAAGAAAGAAAGAAAAGAGAGAAAAAAGAGAGAAAGGCAGGAAGGAAGGAAGGAAGGAAGGAAAGAAGGAAGGAAGGAAGGAAGGAAGGAAGGAAGGAAGGAAGGAAGGAAGGGAGGGAGAGAGAGAGAGACTAACTCAAACTCTACTGTGAAATATTCTCATTCGATAGCAGTCACGTCTTTCTAAATCATTTCCCTCCTGAATAGAAGGATCCATGAGAGACAAGGCCTCCCCCATCTAGAAGATGTTCTTTCCTTCTGCTCCATCCAACCCTGACACTGAACTTACGCTCATTTTCTTGAAAGAGCTGGAAGGTCTTCTGAAACTTGTCCTTAGTCCGCTGGGGCAAGCGACAGCTCTGACTCTCCTTCCCAATAAAGTTCTTACTTTTGAATTCAATGACATTGTCCTTGGTTTTCTTTCTCCATTTAGAGAAAAAATTCTTGAAGGTCTATGTGAAGAGAAAAAGTATGTGACTCTGCACAAGGAGTCGCAAGAAATCATCTCCACACTCTGACGTACAGGGTAGCACATGGGGAATGGTTTCTTCTATCGAGAACTCCTCAAACAGAACAACGTCAAAAATGAAGCCATTTGGGGGCTGGACCGATAGTACAGAGGGTAGGGTGTTTGCCTTGCATGCAGCTGGCCTGGGGTTTGAACCCCAGCATCCCAAAGGGTCTTCCAAGCAGTGCCAGGAGTTAATTCCTGAATGTAGAGACAGGAGGAAGCCCTGAGCATCACTGAGGTGACCCAGATAGCTGGGGGGAGGGGGAAAGAAATTAAGCCATTTAAAAAATGATTCTAGATTATCTCAATGGTTTCAATACAACCACTTTCACAATGACCCTGAGTGACAGAATTCTTAGTTTTTGTTTAGGGCCAGGGATATGGCTCTGTGGGCTGGAGCACACGTGCTCTGCACGCTGAGGCCCCAGATTGGATTTCTGGCATATGATCCAGACCCCTGCACAAAGTAAAAGCAAAAAATGTTGGATTTGTTTGTGGTGAGGTGAAATAGTGGAGTATACTAAGATCAGGAATGTCAACATTGGTGCAAGCAATTTACCGTAACTATAATACTATTTTAAGGTCTAAACACACAACCACACACACACACACATGCTTTTTGTATTCAGCTTTTCTATAGCCTTTGATGAACAACTCTGCTCCTACTTACACTCTTTGACTTAACTGACACCGGCTCTTCACTTCCAGTTGAGCTTGGAATGATCACACTCATACTCTTAGGCCTTTGAAATCCAAGCGCTTTATTTTTCTAGACAGAAAAAATAAGGCAGAACTATTTTTTACTGTCGTTAAAGGCAGGGAAAGGCTATTTTCTTTTCTTTTTTTGTTGTTTTGTTTTGTCTTACTTTTTGGGTCACACCCGGCAATGCCAGGGGTTACTCCTGGCTCTGCACTCAGGAATTACCCTTGGAATTACTCTCAGGGGACCATATAGGATGCTGGGAATTGAACCCAGTTGGCCATGTGCAAGGCAAACGTCCTACCCACTGTGCTATCGCTCTAGCCCAAGACTATTTTCTTAACACAAGGTGTTGTTCATGTAAAATTAAAATCTTCACTTTTTGGGATCATTTTTAGTGGATTTTCATAATGAGCAATACAAACTACATTATTGAGGTCCTACTTTGTGGGCCGGGGTGGAAACATTCAAAATATGGAGGTGGGAAGTTGGAATGGTGGTGGGCTTGGTGTTGGAATATTCAATTAGTAAGTTATTGCGCTGGAGCGATAGCACAGCGGTAGGGCGTTTGCCTTGCACTCGGCCAACCCAATTGGCCCAGGTCCAATTCCTCTGCCCCTCTCAGAGAGCCCAGCAAGTTACCGAGAGTATCTTGCCTGCACGGCAAAGCCTGGCAAGCTTCCCATGTCATATTCTATATGCCAAACACGGTAACAACAAGTCTCACAAAGGAGACCTTACTGGTGCCCACTTAAGCAAATCGATGAACAATGGGAGGACAGTGCTAACAGTGCTAAAGTTATTGGGAACAGCTTTATAAAAATAAAATAAAATCTAAAAAAAAATGAACGGTTGGCTACAGAGGAAGAGAAAAGTGGAAGGAAAGAAAAAGGCAGTAGCCTGTTTGAGGGAAATGCACCCAGCAGAGTGGAAGCACAGCAGGACGGCCTGGGGACAGAGGCGGCGCCCAAGGACACACTTACATAAGTGATGGTCCCGAGCTCCTGCTGCATGGAGCACTTTTCTGTCGAGTCTCTGCACATGTTTGGATACATACAGGTGTACAGCGTGTACTTGGTCTTCATGAGGTTGGCCCTAGAAGCAGGACACAGAGTCAGCGGGATGGCTTCTGGGTTTCCCCTGCGGAAGCAAACCTGCCGACGTTGGTACAGAATGGGCGTCTCTCTGCCTCGCTCCTTGCCAGGTAGCCAAACGCTCACCATCACCTCTTCAGAGATCTCTCCCGGAAGCAATCAAGGGTTGCTTCCCTGAGAGCTGCTGAGAGTTGACCTTGCTGCCCCACCCCCACCCCGTTCAGGAGTGACCCACTTCATTAGAAAGAAGTTGGAGGAGCAGGGTCGAGCCACACTCTGGGGTGCTCAGGGCTTATTCTTACGTCTATGTTCACAAGGGACCTCAGGTGTTGCTCGGGTACTTACATGGTGCCAGGATTCAAATCCGGTCTGGTTGCATGGTGACTCCCATCCCCAGTTTTTTTTTATTTTATCTTTAGAAAGTTGTTCACTATCATTTATGGCACTCAATATTCCAACACCAATTCCACCACCATTCCCTCTTCCCACCACCATTGTTTCAAATCTTCCCAACACCACACAAGCCTGCCCCAAAGGCAGATCCTAAATCATTGATTTTGTATGGCTTGTTATGAATACTCTGCTACCAATGATCCTGAAAGTTTTCCTTAGAGGAAAGGGGGTGGAGATTGTTATAGCTTAAACTGGAGACATAAAGGCCTTATAGAAGAGATCACTAACATATGACAGGTTGAGCCTTGGGTGCTACCTCCCCCCCCAATTTTTTTGTCAAAAGAAAAGACATTGATACAAGGCAACTCTCACCGAAGTCTGCCAATATAATTCGGCCCTCCATGTTTTAAATCCATAATGTCAGTGGAGATAATGAATTCCGATCTCATAAATTTCTTGTACTTTTTAGCTGCAAGGACAAACATCTGGAAAAAGAAGAAAGCTCTGGTCAACAATGAAATATGCCACCATGTTCCATATTTCAAACGGTTAGTCCCGAGTATGCATTTATCTTTCTTACCTATTTAAGGAAAATAACCAGAGAGGCCACAGTAACCCTCCACCCATCCAAATCAGGGAAAATAATTTCTTTAAATATTCCTTCCGACTATATTACTACATTATACCCAGTGAAGCTCAGGGGTTCCTCCTGGCTCTGCACTCAGAAATTAGTCCTGGCAGTGCTCAGAGAACAAGCTGGGGTTCTGGGGATTTAACCTGGATTAGCCCTGCGCAAGGCAAATGCCTTTCCTTCTGTACTATTGCTCTGGACCCTAAAACCCTCTTTTTTTTCACTTTTTGGGTCACACCGGCAATGCACAGGGGTTACTCCTGGCTCTGCAGTAAGGAATTACTCCTGGCAGTGCTCGAGGGACCATATGGAATGCTGGAATTCGAATCCAGGTCAGCCGCGCGCAAGGCAAATGCCATAACCGCTGTGCTATCACTCCAGCCCCTAAAACTCTTTACCTTTGGCTGCACAGGAGTAGAAGATTGTGCCTAGTAGCCTAAGAGTTCCAGGAACACGGAGCCCAGGAACAAATACTCCCTTCTTCACCAGCCCAGGTGAAGGTCTTTATGAACCCCTCAGCAATCCAAGTCCCCCAAACTCTTCCCTTTGACCCCCAATTTAACATGAAAATCCAGTGTCATACCTCCTTATTCGGTCTAACTTCCACAAACATAAAGTAGCCGGGGAAGACACCATTCATGTCTCTGATTATCATACATTTCACAGCGACATCCTGAGGAGCTTGACTGTAAGCAAAGTCCTTCAGATGAAACAGAGATGCCAACAACGAGTTCACTTCTGGAACGGCTGTCTCGAAGGACTTGGTCGGACCCTGAGGGAAGCACCATTCTTGAGCATTTGGGGCATTGAAAAGAAAACCTCAAACTCTTTAAGAAACACTTCATCAACAAAATAATGGACTGGGTTGGCTCCATGCTTTCATTTTCCAGGCATGGTAAAAGGAAATACTGAAAGGAGCGAGAAGTTGGTGAATAGAGTGATGAGAGATGAGAAGTGGATTCAAGTCAGTTGGAGACAAAAGAAAGAAGAGAGATTGTGACTCTGGAGCCTAAATTTGAGCTCAAGTCTTATTTAGGAAGGTAGACGAGAGTGACTAATGGCATTGAAACACTGAAGCTAGGTCTGGGAGATAGTCCCCTTGGTTCCCAGTGACTGCAGAACTGAACTTCTCACTTAAATAGGAAGATTTTGGATCTACATACCATGACTAACTTCAAGTTGGCTGCACCCTCAGATTGCTGTACCATGGATAAGGGTAAAGATTTTTTTAGAACTACTTCTGCAGATTCGTCACTTTCCTTGTCTTCCTCCTCAGCTTCCATGATCACCTGGGCTGTAATAGCTGTCAGAGAAAAATATTTCAAGAGCTGCAAAGTCTGATGAAAAACGAAAATCTCTGAACTAAAGACGTCATAAAAATCTTTCTGGCCTTCGGGCTGGAGCGATAGCACAGCAGGTAGGGAGTTTGCCATGCACACAGCCGACTCGGGTTCGATTCCCAGCATCCCATGTGGTCCCCTGAGCACCACCAGGGATAATTCCTAAGTGCAGAGCCAGGAGTAAGCTTTGTGCATTGCGAGGTGTGACCCCCCAAAAAAATCTTTCTGGCCTTCTCAGCGTCTATCCAAATGTTGACAACTATTGTCACAGTCGTACTCAGAGACATGCAGCTGGTTCACCCCTGTCCCACCGCCTGGCAGTGTAATTCTACTTTTTCTCTGCTTATTTTTTCTCAGACACCACACTGGAACAGAGCTCAGATTAGGAGTCAAACCATCTCTGGGGTAGTTCTACGTCCAGACTTGCTTCTCTCAATTCATTCTTATTTTTGTTTTTGTATTTTCCTCTTCTGGCACATCCCTGGAAGGACTCAGGGCTCCCACTTAGCTCTGTGCTCAGGGATCACCCCCTAAATGGATTGGGGAACCATATGTGATGGGAGAGATCAACCCCAGGTCGGCAGCATACCAAGCAAGCACCCAACCTACTGCATACTATTGCTCCGGCCCCTCCTTCAAATTCATTCTTTAGGATTCGTCTAGGGTCCACTTCTGATAGCCTTTCTCAGCTGAATATCCCAAGTTGGAGGCCAGAGAGAAAGCTCAATGGTCTACAATGCATGTGGGAGACCCGGGTTCAATCTCTTTCTTGTCCTTACCATCTTTGTGAAAAAACCTCCTAGCAGTAGGCATCGGAGAACGTGGCATTACTTCCGATGCTTCGATTTTCTCTGTGAGGGTAAGAGAGCCCCGAGAGCGGACAAGAGGTTTCAGGTCCAAATCCTTATTGTCTGCACCAGTAACATCTAGGAGCCAAAAGAAAAAGAAAACCCAGGGAACAATGAGCTGGGCGATTCAGATATAGGTGAGAATTAAGAACCACCAAACCAATTCATTTCTCTTCCTGTAATAGAAACAAAGGAATGGTGTTCACTGAAAGAAATTTTACTAACATAAAATATTCCTGATGTTGGGCCAGAGTGATAATACAGCAGGTAAGGTTGTTGTTACTTTGCACGTGGCCAACCCAGCTTCATTCCTCGGCATCCTGGAAGTGCTCCCTCTTAGCTCTGCACTCAAGGATCATCCCCGAACAAATTGGGGAACCTTATGTGGTGCAAGAGATCAACCCCAGGTCCACCGAATACCAAACAAGTACCCAACCTACTGTATATTATTGCTCCAGCCCCTTCTTCAAATTCATTCTTTAGGATACAGGGTCATTTGTCTATGGTCCACTTCTGATAGCCTTTCTCAGCTAAAATCCCCAAGTTGGAGGCCAGAGAGAAAGCTCAATGGGCTACAACGCATGTGGGAGACCCAGGTTCGATCTCTTTCTTATCCTTACCATGTATGTTAAAAAACTTCTTAGAAGTTAGTTTCACCGGGTGGTGCTCAAGACATCCATCAATTTCATGTACAGTGGTAAGAGATTCCAGAGATGGGGTAGGAGTTTTCGGTACCAAATCCTTATGACTTAAGCCAGAAACATCTAGGAGAAAAAAAAAGGGAACAATGAGTTGGTATATTGCTGGGTGATTCAGATACATGTAAGAATTAAAACCACCAAATCATTTTGCTTCTTATCCTCCTATCATAGTAACAAAAGAATGGTGTTCACTGAGTGAAATTTTACTAACATAAAACATTCTTTTTTCTTTTACATTTCTTTTTTTATGGAATCACCATGAGATACAGTTACAAGCTTTAATGTTTGAGTTTCGTTTCAATCATACAATAATCAAACACTCATCCCTCCACCAGTGCACATTCTCTACCAACAAAGGCTCCAGTATACCCCCCTTTCCAACACTCCCCCTGCCTCCATGGCAGACAATTTCTCTCATAATCTCTCTCTACTAATATAAAACATTGTTGATGTTGGGCCAGAGTGATATTACAGCAGGTAAAGCTGTTGTTAGCTTAAATGTGGCCAACCCAGGTTCATTCCTCGACATCCTATAGGGTCCCCTGAGCACCAGTAGGAGGAATTTCTGAGGGCAGAGCCAGGAGGAACCCCTGAGCATTGCTGGGTACGGCTAAAATTAAAAATCCATACTTGGTGTAGTCTGTCTCCAGACACACCGCAGTCTGATGCATTCTACCAATCTGTCAAGCACATATTGCTGGACATCTGATTTGTAAACCTTTGGGGCCCAGTGTTGGGGTTGGGGAGAGGATCCACGACCAGCAGTGTTCAGGGCTTACTCCTGGCTCTGCTCTCAGGGATGATCCTTGACAGTGCTCAAGGCATCATCTGGAGTGTGCTGGGGTTATCAATCCCGGGCTGGTCACGTGCACAACAAGCTCTGCTGTAATATCCCTCCAACCATGAAATGACATTCTTTGGCCCAGACTAACAGGCTCATGAGCAATAGGATCAAGGACCTATTCATTAGCATCTTTTAGTACTGAGTGTCCTATCTGTAAAGTAAGAAACTCCAAGGTACAGGAACTCCTGATGGTTATGTGTATAAAATGCATTAGGTTGAGAAGCATTAGGAGTTACTATTCAATGTCAAGTTCCAGTTTCTTCCCAGCAGGCATCTTCATGCATCCTTCCAGGCTCAGATGAATCCCCAGGTTCTTCTGACATCTTTCTTTGCCCTTTCCCCCTGCCAGGAAGTGGAATTCTATTTCCTCCCTCCTGGCCCTTCCACCACCTGGCAGTGTAATTCTACTTTTTCTCTGCATATTTTTTTCTCACACACCACACTAGAACAGAGCTCAGGTTAAGAGCCAAACCATCTCTGGGTTAGTTCTGCTTCCAGATCTGCAACTCTCAATTCATTCTTGTTTTTATTTTCTTCCTTTTCTGGGACATCCTTGGAAGGATTCAGGGCTCCCTCTTAGCTCTGCACTCAGGGATCATCCCCGAACAAATTGGGGAACCATATGTGGTGCAAGAGATCAACCCCAGGTCCACCGAATACCAAACAAGTACCCAACCTACTGTATATTATTGCTCCAGCCCCTTCTTCAAATTCATTCTTTAGGATACAGGGTCATTTGTCTACGGTCCACTTCTGATAGCCTTTCTCAGCTAAAATCCCCAAGTTGGAGGCCAGAGAGAAAGCTCAATGGGCTACAACGCATGTGGGAGACCCAGGTTCGATCTCTTTCTTATCCTTACCATGTATGTTAAAAAACTTCTTAGAAGTTAGTTTCACCGGGTGGTGCTCAAGACATCCATCAATTTCATGTACAGTGGTAAGAGATTCCAGAGATGGGGTAGGAGTTTTCGGTACCAAATCCTTATGACTTAAGCCAGAAACATCTAGGAGAAAAAAAAAGGGAACAATGAGTTGGTATATTGCTGGGTGATTCAGATACATGTAAGAATTAAAACCACCAAATCATTTTGCTTCTTATCCTCCTATCATAGTAACAAAAGAATGGTGTTCACTGAGTGAAATTTTACTAACATAAAACATTCTTTTTTCTTTTACATTTCTTTTTTTATGGAATCACCATGAGATACAGTTACAAGCTTTAATGTTTGAGTTTCGTTTCAATCATACAATAATCAAACACTCATCCCTCCACCAGTGCACATTCTCTACCAACAAAGGCTCCAGTATACCCCCCTTTCCAACACTCCCCCTGCCTCCATGGCAGACAATTTCTCTCATAATCTCTCTCTACTAATATAAAACATTGTTGATGTTGGGCCAGAGTGATATTACAGCAGGTAAAGCTGTTGTTAGCTTAAATGTGGCCAACCCAGGTTCATTCCTCGACATCCTATAGGGTCCCCTGAGCACCAGTAGGAGGAATTTCTGAGGGCAGAGCCAGGAGGAACCCCTGAGCATTGCTGGGTACGGCTAAAATTAAAAATCCATACTTGGTGTAGTCTGTCTCCAGACACACCGCAGTCTGATGCATTCTACCAATCTGTCAAGCACATATTGCTGGACATCTGATTTGTAAACCTTTGGGGCCCAGTGTTGGGGTTGGGGAGAGGATCCACGACCAGCAGTGTTCAGGGCTTACTCCTGGCTCTGCTCTCAGGGATGATCCTTGACAGTGCTCAAGGCATCATCTGGAGTGTGCTGGGGTTATCAATCCCGGGCTGGTCACGTGCACAACAAGCTCTGCTGTAATATCCCTCCAACCGTGAAATGACATTCTTTGGCCCAGACTAACAGGCTCATGAGCAATAGGATCAAGGACCTATTCATTAGCATCTTTTAGTACTGAGTGTCCTATCTGTAAAGTAAGAAACTCCAAGGTACAGGAACCCCTGATGGTTATGTGTATAAAATGCATTAGGTTGAGAGGCATTAGGAGTTACTATTCAATGTCAAGTTCCAGTTTCTTCCCAGCAGGCATCTTCATGCATCCTTCCAGGCTCAGATGAATCCCCAGGTTCTTCTGACATCTTTCTTTGCCCTTTCCCCCTGCCAGGAAGTGGAATTCTATTTCCTCCCTCCTGGCCCTTCCACCACCTGGCAGTGTAATTCTACTTTTTCTCTGCATATTTTTTTCTCACACACCACACTAGAACAGAGCTCAGGTTAAGAGCCAAACCTTCTCTGGGTTAGTTCTGCTTCCAGATCTGCAACTCTCAATTCATTCTTGTTTTTATTTTCTTCCTTTTCTGGGACATCCTTGGAAGGATTCAGGGCTCCCTCTTAGCTCTGCACTCAGGGATCATTCCCTAAACACATTGGGGAACCATGTGTGGTGCATGGAATCAACCCTTAGCTCAGATACATACCAAGCAAGCACCCAATCTACTGCATACTATTGCTCCGGCCCCTCCTCCTAATTCATTCTTTAGGATAAAAGGTCATTTGTCTAGGGTCCACTTCTGATAGCCTTTCTCAGCCGAAACCCCCAAGTTGGAGGCCAGAGAGAAAGATCAAGGGCTGCAACTCATGTGGGAGACCCGGGTTCGATCTCTTTCCTGTTCTTACCATGTATGTTAAAAAACCTCTTAGAAATAAATTTCCTCAGGCGGAGTTTCTCATCACATTCATCAATATCCTCTACGGTGACAAAAGAGTCCTGAGAGGAGTCCGGAATTTCCAGGTCTCTGCCAACAGCATCTAAGGAGCCAAAAAAGAAAAAGAAAACCCAGGGAACAATGAGTTGGTATGTCAATAGGCGATTCAGATATAGGTGAGAATTAAGAACCACCAAACCATTTCATTTATCTTCCTGTAATAGAAACAGAGGAATGGTGTTCACTGAAAGAAATTTTGCTAACATAAAGCATTCTTGATGTTGGGCCAGAGTGACATAATATAGCAAGTAAGGCTGTTGTGACCTTACACATGGCCAACCTAGCTTCATTCCTCAGCATCCTAAGGGGTCCCCTGAGTACCACTAGGAGGAATTCCTGAGGGCCGAGCCAGGAGGAAACCCTGAGCATTGCTGGGTATGGCTAAAATTAAAAACCCATATTTGGCGTTGTACTTTAGAAACTAAACCTCAAGAAAATAAAGTCGTTACTCCAGAGTTCATATCCTCCATGCTGTTTCCAGAGCTCAAGCATCTGCATGTCTGCCCATGGCCACACTGCAGTCTGAGGTCCCTAACAATATGCCAAGCAAATATGGTTTGATGTCCAATGCCTTTGTAAAGATTTAGGGACCTGGGGGAGGGAGGAAACCACAACCTGCAGTGTTCAGGACTTACTCCTGGCTCCGCACTCAGAGATTATTCTTGGCAGTGCTCAGGGCTGCATCTCGAGTGTGCAAACTCGGGTTGGCCACATGCACGACAAACTCCCTACCTGCTGTAATATCCCTCTGGTCCTGCAATGACATTCTTTGGCCCGGGCTAACAGGCTCATTAGCAGTAGTGTCTAGGATATATTAAGTCTTTTTTGTTTTCTCTTAAGTTTTATTGCATCACTGTGAGATACTTACAGATTTGCATGATTACATTTCAGTCACACAATGCTTGAGCACCCATCCCTTCACCAGTGCCCATTTTCCACCATCATTGTTCCCAGTGTCCCACCTGCCACCCCCACCCCACCCTCACCCCACCCCTCCCTGCCTCTGTGGCAACTACCATCCTTCTTTCTCTCTAATTTTGGAATCAGCATTTTTTAGAACTGAGTGTCCTATCTGTAAAGTACAAAGCTCCATGGTACAGAAACTCCTGATTATTATGTGTGTAAAATCCACTGTGTAGTAGAGATCAAGGAGCTGCCATTCGATGTCGAACTCCTCAAATTTCACAGCAGGCAGCTCCATGAATTCTTCCAGGCTCAGCCAAATACCCAGCTTCTTCTGACATCTTTCTTTGCCCTTTCTCCCTGCCTGGCAGTGGAATTCTTTTTCCTCCCTCCTGACCCTTCCATACACCACACTGTAGACCTGTAGAATGTGGGTGGGTCACCCAAACCATCCCTCGAGTACTTATTCTGCATCCGCACTTGCTCCTCCGAGCTCACTCTTTATGCTGCAGGGCAATTTGTCTACAGCCCGACTCTGCTATCCTTTCTTAAATGAGAATCCCACACAACAGGTCAGAGAAAGAGCTCAATGGGCTGCTTCATACAGGGGAGAGCCCAATTCTATCTCTGGCACCACAAGGTCCCCAGAGAGTACCACTGAGGGTGACTCCCAAGCACTGAAACAAGAGTAAGTCCTGAGCACACTTGGGTGCCAAAATATGACGCCCCTCCCCCCAAACACACACAAAAGAACAATAGCACTGTATGACTCTAAAGGAAACAAAAAAATACCAGTCAAATGCCATAGTTGATGCTGCTGACGTTTTTGATTTGGTTTAATTTCCATATTCGTCTTCAGTAATAGGAAAATACTACTATTCTTGGCAGTGAACAATTTACCCCACAGAGGCCAAAATGCCTAATGCTGTCACCTGTTAAGTCCTAAGCTGCATTACACACAATTTTGACCCACCCAGAGAGATTTTCTTTTTCATTTATTTTAATCCCAAAGACAAAAGATAAGGACTGGATCATAGGTGAGACCTTGCACCCAACCAAGTCGGGTTGGCATATCCTCCCCTACACCGCCAAGGGAGGTCTCTGAGCACAGTCAGGTGTGTCTCAAAAACCCAGCACCTACATCCCGCCCCCAGCTAAGATGTCAAGGATAAGGTGATATGTGACCATGTCTATCTGCAAGTTTTTTCTGTCCTTACCATTTGCAGTGCTCGTCCCAGCAGAAGAGTTTAGAGGAAGTTCTGGGACTGAATCCTGATTGTTGGACCTCGTGGTGGCAACTGGGGCAACAGTTCCTAGAAGCCAAAGGAAAGGAAAACCAAAGGAAGAATGAGCTTTTCTGTCATGGGCGGTTTGGATGTGTGTGATAATTAAGAACCACCAAACCATCCTGCTTCTCTTCTACCTGTCATGATTTCACAGGAATGGTGTTCACTCTACTAAGTTTTACTAACTCAAATAAACATGATATTGTATTTTAGAAACCTAACACTAAGAACAATCAGTAAATGGGGGCTGGAGCGATAGTACAGGGGGAGTAATGTGGTTGCCTTGCACGCAGCCAACCCAGGTTCAATTCCCAAAATCCCATAGGGTCCCCTGAGCACTGCCAGGATTGATTCCTGAGCACAGAGCCAGGAGTAACGCCTGAACTATGGCAGAGAGTGACCGAAGAAAAAGCTAAAAAAAAAAAGTGAGTGAGAAAAAGAAAAAAATCTCCCACTGTTGAGTCATTTTTTTGGTTTTTTTTTTTTTGCTTTTTTGGGTCACACCTGGTGCACAGGCATTACTCCTGGCTCTGCACTCAGGAATTACACCCAGCGGTGCTCAGGAGACCATATGGGATGCTGGGAATCGAACCGGGGTCGGCCACGTGCAAGGCAAACGCACCACCCACTGTGCTATTGCTCCAGCTCCCAGTCCACTTCTTCATTCTAGCTCACATGTGGTTCTGAATAATGCTAACACTGGCCCCTTGGTCCCTCTTCCCACCTTCTCTTATCGCTGTGGAAACCACCCCCAAGCAGGAAGAGATGTGGTGAACACACACCAGGCAGGATGAAATCAGTGGTGGGAGGACAAGATGACCTCAGATGGAATCGACTCTCCCCACTCCTCTTCTTTACAAGAGGAAGTCCAGAAACAGGATTTGGCCGCACAATCATAGGATCCAGGCGTTTCTGCCTCTGCCTTTTCTCCAATAGTTCTCTCTGGGGGATGGAAAAATGTGATATTATACTCAGGAAAGCAATTATAACACTCTTGATGATCACAAAATGCCTTCTAAATGATCGTTCCTCCTTTCAGCCAAGGGATAAGCGAGGCCTGGGGAAGGCAAGTCCAGGCCTGGATCTTCATTGAGTATCTATAAAATACATTTCTCAACAAGCTATGACTGTGACTTAAGTCTGTTGAAAGGACACAGAGTAATGATGATGATTATCAAATCAGGCTCACAAATTTCAAATTTAAATATATTGGTCAGGGATGTGGCTCTATAGTGAGGTGCATGCCTTGCACCGCAAAATTAATTACGTATGTAGAAATATAAACATGAGAAAAGGGAGAAAGAAAGGCACACAATGGTTTTAATCAGATACAATAGGAACATTTTTTTTTATTGAATCACCGTGAGATATAGCTACAAAGCTCATGTTTGAGTTTCACTCATAGAATGATCGAACGCCCATCCCTCCATTTACCACCACCTATGTCCCCAGTATCTCTCCCCACATCTATGACAGACAATCTCCCCCATACTCTCTAGTTTTGGGCATTATGGTTTGCAAAACAGAAACAGGGGGGCTATCACGTTTGGTCCTTTTACTTTCGGCACATTTCCCATCCTGAGTGATCCCTCCAGCCATCATTGACTTAGTGATCTCTTCTCTATTCCAGCTGCCTTCTCCCCCAACTCATGAGGCAGCCTTCCAACTGTGGAGCAATATTCCTGGACCTTGTGTGTACTGTCCTGGGTGTTAGTTTCATGTTATTTTATATTTCACAAGTGACTGCAGCCATTCTATGTCTGTCCCTCTCTTTCTGACTCATTTCACTTAGCATGATAACAATATTTCTTTCTTCTTCTTTTTGGGTCACACCCAGCAATGCTCAGGGGTTACTCCTGGCTCTACACTCAGAAATAAATCCTGGTGGTTCTTGGGGGATGGTAGGGGATGCCAAGGATTGAACTCGGGTGAGCCGTGTGCAAGGCAAATGCCCTACCCACTGTACTATCGCTCCAGCCCCCAATATGAACATTTCTTATCCTTTTTCTAGTTGTCTTTATTTTCTTCCTTTTGCAATTAGAAGGGGGAAACACTCCTCTCCGTGGTATTTTTGTGGACTAGCATTCTTCACTAAAATTACCTGTCGATCTGCAAAAGAACTCCATGATGCTTAACATGTGGTACTCTGGCAGCATATGGTGGTAACATTATTATAACTAGTGATATATAGAAATATTTTCATTAAAAATCATGCTTTTGAGCTCTACCTTTGTAATGTATGAAATATTTCTCCTAGTTTTCACTGGGTTATCGGTGTAAAGATGGTGCAAATCACTGCTGGCTCAGGTCATTTTCATATTTTCACTCAAAATACACAGTTTATCTGGGTCAGGGGAATCACTCAAATAGTAGAATACACACCTCACACATCTGAGGCCCTGATTTCCATTTCCCACTCTTGCATGGCTCCAAAGCACCATCAGGTATAGCCCTGGCAGCCCCCAAATTCTAATGAAGTGTAGCCCAGGTGAAAAAAAATATCATTGGGCCGAATGAGGAGGGTACTTACCTTGCACGTGGCTGACCCGGGTTTGATTCCTGAGCACCGCTGGGTGTGGCCCAAAACTTTTTTTAAGTTTTTGCAGTAATTATTATAATAAGAACACAACATTAACATATTTTGAATTCTTCTGATTATAATAGGAACAGAACATAAACATGCTTTGAATTCTTCTGAAATTTTCTGAGAACTTGCAGTGATTTCACCACTTGATGCCCTCCCAGTCCACTGACCTTATCAGATCCCAGCATCTCGATTTGACATACTGACTCCAAACACGCCTATTATGTCCCAGTATCTTTCCCTGACCCTAGCAGAGCCTAGGTCATCAGCATTCAGCCAGCTGATCAGGGAACCGATTCCGAAAGAGCGGGCTGCTTACCTGATGGTCCAATTTCTGCTGGCGCGCCTTAAGATGCGCATCTAGATTGTCACTGGAGAAGAAAAAGAAAGCAAGTCACTGAAAATCCCTGGGAAACCGCATCAGTTCCCTCCTCTCCCTGGGTCCTGGCCCCTAGAGCCGTTTATTCTGCCCAAGGGAAGCCGCAGATGCGGATGCCCTCACACTGAGTGCTGGTGATCTCGGCACTTCACTGGATGGCACTGCACTGCCAGTGCTCTGAGGTGGCTTCCAAGGGACTGAATCCTGGTTGACCCCATGTAAGGCAAATGCCCAACTCATTGCACTGTTCCTCCAGCCCCTGAAAACTTACTTTTATAAATGAGAATAGGCATTCTATACATTATATTAAATGGTTTGAATTCCTTTATATAGATTTGTAGAGCGATAGCTGGAGCGATAGCACAGCGGTAGGGCATTCGCCTTACACGCGGCCAACATGGCCGACCCGAGTTCGATTCCTCTGCCCCTCTCGGAGAGCCCGGCAAGCTACCAAGAGTATTCGATATGCCAGACACAGTAACAACAAAGTCTCTAATGGAGACGTTACTGGGCCCGCTCGAGCAAATCGACGATCAACAGGAGGGCCTTTACCTTTACCTTTACCTTTATATAGATTTAAAAAAATTTTTTAATTAGTGAAACACCATGAGGTACAGTTGTAGACTTACAAACTTTGATGCTTGGGTTTTAGTTATACAATGATCGAGTACCCATCCCTCTACCAGTGCCCATTCTCCACCACCAATGATCCCAGTAGCCCTCCCACCCACTACCCCAACCCCCTTCACCCCACCCCGCCTCTCTGGCAGGGTATTCCCTTTTGCTCACTCTTTCCTTTAGGGTGTTGTAGTTTGCAATAGAGGTATTGAGTGGCCATCGTATTCAGTCTACAGTCTACTTTCAGCACACATGTTGCATCCCAAGTGAGTCCTCCTAATATCCTTTACTTAGTGTTCCCTTCTCTATCTGAGCTGCCTTTTCCAATCTTATAGCAACTGATCATCACATTTAACTGTCATTTATTTTGTGACGGTTCCTTTTGCCATTCCTCTAAGTTGTGTTGGAGCAAGCAATCTGCAGTAATTTGGTTATGAGTTCGCTTAATGGGGCAGGCTGGAAGAGTGGGAGGGAAATAGGGGACATTGGTGGAGGGAAGGTCACTCTGGTGGTACTGGTGTTGGAACACTGTATACTTGAAACAACTGTATTGGGGCAACTTTGTAAGTCATGGTGGTTTAATAAAAATATATTTGAAAAATCAAAATAGAATCAAATAAAACCTAAAGTTTTTTCTACATTTGAAAAGAACTCTACAAAAAGGGCTAAAAAATACGCTTTTACCAAATTACTCTTTGTTATATCACTATCACTATCATTATCATCCCGTTGGTCGTCGAATTACTCGAGCGGGCACCAGTAACATCTCTATTCCTCCCAGCCCTGAGATTTTAGCAACCTCTTCTTAAGGGTCTTTTCCCAACAATTGGAGGCTCTTTCAGGGCCAGGAGAATGAGACCTATTGTCGTTACTGTATTTGGCATATCGAATACACCAAGGGGAGCTTGCCAGGCTCTGCCCAAGCGGGCGGGATAGTCTTGGTAGCTTGCTGGGCTCTCCAAGACGCATAAATGGGTAGGAAGTGTTTTATAATATGTCACGCAGACACAAAGCAACCGTGGGGTCCAGAAAGCAGCCTGGAGCTTGGCGATGGTTGGGCAGTGGAGGTCGGCTGCCGGGGCTGGGTTCCTTGGGTGGGGAGGGCTCTCACACGCCTCACAGCCTGGCACGGAGTCCCATTGCTATATAATGCTATTATTATTATTATACATATGAATACAATGGAAGGTAGCCTTGTTTTGGTTTTGGTTTGGGGGTCACACCAGGGGCTAGTCCTGGCTCTGCACTGAGGAATCACTCCTGGCAGGCTCCGGAGACCTAAGGAATACCAGGAATCGAACCTGGGTCAGCTACATGCAAGACAGATGGCTTAACCACTGCACTATCGCTCCAGTCCTGAAAGTGACCTATTTTAAAAACATGCATAGTTCATTTGTGGAATATATAAAAAAAATAAAGTATAAAACTAATATCCAAGAGTTGCATGCCCTTCTCTCCCAGAAGGGGGCCTAACATGGCACTTGCCACAACCAAGCTGCCAGACCCCACGCCAGGCTGTTTCATTCAGGGCGCCCCCGAGGGAACATGAGAGATCTATCCCCACTTCAAGGGACCCAGACCCAGCAGGCAAAAACCTCCAGAACTCAACTGTTTCCATGCTCACGACCGCTCTCCACATGCTTAGGACAAGCCTCACGCACGAGTGAACCTATTCCTGGACCACGCGGCTGCATTTGCAACTGCCCAAAACTTCATACCATACACCACTGATTCTCCAAGAGTACTGCACCACATTGATGGGGTTCAAAGTAGGAGGCAACTAATCTTAGAGAGATATTTTTTTAGAAATATGTGTGTGTGTGTGTGTGTGTGTGTGTGTGTGTGTGTGTGTGTGTAGGATAACATTGGTTTGTCCTTTCTGTCTTGCCACAGGGAACTTAAGTTTATTGGGTTACTCCCATCACAGTGCTCCCATTCCTCTGTGGTTACTTGTAAACTCTTTCTTTGTGCTCTGCTTCCTCAACTGTTCAATCACCTTTACCTCCTATTCAGACTCTGTTAACCTGTAAATATTGCTTTTCTCCTCTACTTAGGTCAATAACTTAATTAACATCTTAATTCTAATTCTTAATATTAGCTGTTTTATATGGACACAGTAAGAGATACATTTAACTCATAGGGTGACTCTCCTGGGGACATCACTATAGATCTCAGACTACAGTGCTCAGGCCAGATTAATCTTTCCTAATTCTAGCAGGATCATGATACGGCTGTTATTTTTTGGATCATGACAGAATTTGTCTATGACCATGCTCTTATCTTATAGCTAAGTATTATGGCACTTTGACCTGGCCCATTTCAATGCCAGGGTAGCACACAGCTTGCCTTGGGTCCAGCGAGTCCCATGTCGGGACCCTGCTTTTGGGGTGCTAGCAAGTAAGGCCAACTGAGGCTTAAGTCAGGAGAACAGATGCCCAGGAGTGAATATCATTCAGAGTCAATTAACTCCCAAATTACAAAAGCATAGCATTAACTGTCTTCCTGTGTCCATACAAACAGCACATTGCTCTGAATTACCTATGCAAAGGACTTAAGGAGAAGAGAAAAGCAATATTTACAAGCTAAAAGAGTCTGATTAGGAGATAAAGATAATTGACTGCTTGGGGAAGTAAATCACAAAGATATTACAAATGAACACAGAGGAATGGGAGCACTATGATGGGAGTAGCCCAACAAACCCAAGCTCCCTGTGGCAAGGCAGAAAGGGCAAACCAATGTTATCCTTTTTTCACAGATACATATATGTATATGTACACACACACACACACACATATATATATAGAACACAAGTCTCAACCTTTAACAACATGTTAGTGATCTCTTATAGAAGAGCTTAATGGCCAGTGGGTGAAATACAACAATCCTCAAATTCTTTCCTCTAAGGAAACTTTTTGTATCATGTTCAGCAGTTTTTCATAACAAACAACACAAAATATATTATTTCAGTTCTGTTTTGGGGCAGGGGTTGGGGTTTGGGATGGAAACATCCAAAATATAGTGGTAGGAAGGTGTAGTGGTGGTGGGATTGATGGTTAAATATTAAATGTAATCAAATATTGTGAATTACTTTATAAAATTTTTAAAAATTTAAAATAACCTAATATCCAAGGCCAGGGAAAACAGGGTCCATGTGGACTAGTCAATGCTTGGGAATTACCACAAGGGTATGGGGGTAGAGGGTAGTTAAGATAGAGGAGGGTCCATTATGACAGCATAATTGGAAGTGATCACTCTGGACAAGAACTGAGTGTTTCCCAAAAGGAGAGAGACAACAAAAGGGAATGCCCTGCCACAGAGGCAGGGTGGGATGGGCGGGATGGAGGATGGGAGGGATACTGGGACCCGTGGTGGTGGAAAATGGGCAACTAATATTCTCAAGCATTTCTCTCTTTTGGAAAAGTTGACAGTCAGGGGGATGTTGGACCACATCTGGCTGTGCTCAGGCTATTCCTGACTTGGTGCTCAGAAGTGCTCAAAAATAAGATGTGGGCCAGATAATCTCATCCATGGCAACAATCCAGAGACTCATTGTCCTTCTCTCTTGGAAGAGAGCGTAAAACAACACATGCCCTAGCCATGCTGCTGGACCCGGCACCAGGTTGTTTCATTCAGGGTACCCAGGAGTAGGGCAGGTAGACCCCTCCCCGTCCCAAGGGACCCAGCCCTGGCCACCAAAATCCTGGACTGCGAGGCCAAACAGTATCACATACCTCACACCACTTATATTCCAAAAGTAGCACACCACATTAGATGGGGTTTAATTTAACAACATATTAGTAATCTCTTCTAGAAGGGCTTAATGGCCCTTGGGTGAAATACAGTAATCTTCACACACTCTCCCCTAACAAAAGTTTTTTGGAGCATTTTTCAGTGGTTTATTCATAACAAACAATAGAAAACAGATTACTTCGGTTCAGCTTTGGGGCAGGGATTGGGGTTCGAGATTGAAACATCCAAAATATGGTGGTGGGAAGGTGTAATGGTGGTGGGATTGGTGTTTGAATATTAAGAATAATCAAATATTGTCAAATATAACAATTAAAATCAAATAAAATTTTAAATAATTTTTTTTAAGAATCACATGTGCACTAACTGGTCCTTACTGATTTTCTGATCCTTCTATTTGCCGTTCTCAAAGTTTTGTTGGAATAAACAATATAAAGTAAATTTGTTATGTGCCAAAGGGGGTAGATTGGGATTGGGAGGGAAATGAGGGCTATTGATGGAGGGACAGTCACATTGGTGGTGTTGGAACTCAAAATGCTTGAAACAAGTAAGTATTCTACCCCGGGCCTTTCTGTAAATGTATTTTATTTTGATTCGTTCCTGGGGACGGGAAGAAGCTTCCCAAGGTGCCTGGCAGGGTCCCCCCTCTCGGGAAAACTCACCCAGGTGCGGGTCCAAAGGTTTGGGGTGCATTTCAGTGTTCAGGGTTAGTGCTGGGGGCCACCAGGGTTGGTGCTGCTGACGTCACACCCAGCGGTGCTGACGAGGTAAGGGGGTAACAAAGAGAGCCCGCATTTGAACTTGGGGTCTTTTGCCAGCCTGGCACGAGTGCCCAGCCCTTTGAGCCGTTGCCCTGGCGCGTGGCAACGTTTCGAACCCATTTCAAACTCAAACAAAAACCATATTATCAGCATTCATCTTAGGCGTGGAGAATGTATTTGGTACAATTGAAATAGCGTAAATTGAACCTTCTCCACTTGGGTCAAGTGAAGATACAGAACACACCGTTTCCCTTAAATCCAGACATCCCGATTAAAATATAAAATGTTGAGACCAACTCACTGAAGCAGGCTGGTCTCTAGGCTCCAGAATCATGGCCAGTTAAATCATTAAGTTAAAAATAACCCAGCAAAATATCAGAAACTGACAACGTCTTAATATGATGTCACTCAATTCCTCTCCCCCACCCCTCATTGAAGTCGTCATAAACAGGAAATTGACAAAGACGTCTCTGATCCGTTTATTTCTCAGGTTCTCGCTTTATCCAAATTGGGGGGGGGGGGGGAACCGTTGGGTAGAGCATGAAAGAAAGATCACTCCCCCCCAAAATTAATTAAAATATTTTTTTTTAGAAAGAGGATCCTTACCTCGGGGTATCGAGCACTCTGTATCAGACAATTCCCAGCAAGAGAGAATTGCTGGACAGGCAAGAAATGGGCGTTTCACCCTGAGTTATCAGGGGGCAACTGCCCCCCACAGCAAAAGTATCCCAGACACACACACCCCTCCCCGGGGACACTGACCCTGACCCAAGGGTGGCTCTACCAGGACGTGGGGAGCTGGGTGAGGAGCTGTCCAAAGGAAACTCCTCAGAAGTTTCTCAAGGAAGACCTGAACCCAATCCCTGATGCTGGAGGTATAGACGCCTCTACCACCCAGGTCCACACTACACTGGTCACCAGTCACCAAATCAGACTCTCTCTCCAGGACTTAACCTCCCACCTGCCACCAGGACCCTCTGAGTCCCAGGTGAGGCCCCTCCCTCCCCACGGTCCCTTCCTCCCTGGCCCCGCTAACCTGTCATCTGGGACATCTGGGGGTTCTGGGGATTCTTGGGATTCTTGGGATTCTTGGGATGATCGCGATCCACAGGGTAATTGCCTAGAACTCATCCTCGCAATCGCTAGTCCAAGACCAACGACTAACCGCTTGGATGGCGAGACAGGCAATGAGCCAAACCCCGCCTCACGGCCGAGAAACACCCACGGACACGCCTCCTATTGGTCCACGTTGTGCCCCGCTACTCTCTCATTGGCTGTTGCTAAGGCCCAGCCGGTTTCTAGGGGCGGGCTCAAAGGCGCGTGCTCCTTAGCCCGGAAACCTTTCTTCTACCTCCACCAACAGTCACTGGGGCTGGCTCCAACCACCAGCTTCGCTTCTCTAACGTCAGATGCTGACCGTTAGGCTACAGATCTTGTGCTTTATCACCAGAGGTAGCCCTCCAATGCCTGTTTTTAAGTTTTTTTTCCCGTTTTACAAAACCCAAAACAAATACCCAGACCATTAGAGGGCCTCAGTGGAACCTGTATATCAAGAGTTTTAGGAACTAAGATCAATCTTTGGACATTTGAAGTTGAAAGTTAGTCAACAAGAGAACTGTCCAAGGTTCCATAAAATCCACCTGCCACCTTTGTATTTGGAGATTTATCACTTCCTCATTGAGGAACTTTCTACAAAACTTGCTGTGCAGATGGCCACCCCAGGACTTTGAAGTTGGCATTGGGCACAGCGAGTGTTGATCTACCCATTACAAACGTGGCTCCCCCAAACCCTGTGATTGAGGCTCAAATAATAAAGAATCTCAGACAACCCTGCCTTTCCTTGTTTCTTTCCTTAGTATTTCTGCTTCTCAGATGCAAGCTGACAAAACAAAAGGTGACGTAGTTACCGGAATTTTACATTCAAACTAATACAGTGCCTCCATATTTGTTTTCTTTGATATTGAATTTTTTTTATTTTAATGAATCACCATGAGATATGGTTACAGACTTACAAACTTTCATGATTGGGTTATTTTTTTGTTTTTTGGTTTTTGGTTTTTTTTTTTTTTGCTTTTTGGGTCACACCGGTGATGCTCAGGGGTTACTCCTGGCTTTGCACTCAGGAATCACTCCTGGCGGTGATCAGGGGATCATATGGGATGCTGGGAATCGAACCCGGGTCGGCCACGTGCAAGGAAAATGCCCTACCAGCTGTGCTATTTCTCCAGCCCTCATGATTGGGTTTTGATCTTGAAATCTTTTAAGTGGAATAGAAAGTGGTTTGTAGGAAACTCATAGCACTGGGCATGTTGTATGGTAATCCCTCAATGTAATACTCAGGAAGATTAAGGTGTTTTACAGGAGTGACTGAGAAGTTATATATTTCTCAATATATATTGTGTTAGTTTGTGCAGTTTAAATTGTTTGTCTCTTGGTTACGGGAGTATCTACAAGTCTTATAAACCTTTGCTCTTTCCCCTGGCAATGAGGCAAGCCAGTAGAGAAGGCCAGTCTTCAGTCCCAAAGCAGCCCCCAGAAGCCTGATGGCTGGATCCCTCTGTGTAAATGCACTACCTAAGTACCTAGAGTCAAACTAACTGCATGCTTTGAAGGGTGTAGAGCCAATAATAATTTGTATTTTCCTTTTGTTTTGAGGCCTCACCTGGTAGTGCTCAGGAATTACTCCTGGTGGGGCTCAATGGATCATATGGGATGCTTGGGATTGTGCTCAGATTAGTCTTAGTCGCATATAAGGCGACCACCCTACCTACTGTACTATCACTCCAACCCCTATTATGTAGGATTTTAACTGGAAACTTCATTATCCCTCCATGAGACAATACTTTCGTTTGTTTGTTTTTTCTACAGAGAAACCTGTCTCTGAGGGGCAATATGGTTTCCCTTCCACAATTACAGTCACAGATTGTCTTCAGTAAAAGTGGCAATGTCTTCGCATTGGTGTGGTAAGAACTGGGGTCAAAATATATAAATTTATTTTATTTATTTTTTGAATCACCATGCGTTAGAACATTACAAAATTGTTCCTGATTTTGTTTCAGTCATACAATGTTCCAACACCCATCCCTCTACCAGTGTAATTTCCCAACACCAGGGTTCTCACTTTCACTCCCAACTCTTCACCCCTGACCCCTGCCTGCCTCTACGGAAGGCACCTCTCTTCTCTCCACTCTCTTTCTCTTTCTCTCATTTTAGGCATTATGGTTTGGGATAGAGATGCTGAAAGGTTATATGTATATCCCTTTACCTGCTTTCAAAACTCAGCTCTTGTCCAGAGTGATCATTTCCACCTAGTGTTGTCATAATGGATCCTCCTCTATCTTAACTACCATCCATTTCCCACACAACTGACCAACCATTGATCAGTCATCCAGGCTTGAAACTTGTCCATTTAGATTAAATTAAATTAGAGCAAGACTGCTTTACCCAGGAGGCATCTGGTCTTATTTTCCCAACTACAGGCCTCAGGGCAGTTTAGCTTTCTTGGTTTTTTTTTCTGCCTGACCCCAAAGGGTTCTTCTACATCTCAGAGACAGAAGCACTGTTTTTCTTCTGGTTACAGGCTGTCTCCTTAAGACATTGCCCTACTATCAATATATGTGTGGTCCCATGGAAAAAAAATAATAAAACCAGTAGATACTAGTGACAAAAGAATAAGAAAGAATGAAGAGAATATAAACAGAAGTTTCAGGTCAGTGATGTTTCCTCTATGGTTACAATGATGAATAAATATGAATTTCTCCAAACATCTAGAAAGTATAGCATCGAGAGTGAATCCTGGGGCCAGAGTGATACGGGTAGCCTGTTTGCCTTGTATTGGCCGACCTGGGTTAGATCCCCAATATCCCATATGGGTCCACCCCTGCACTGCCAGGAGTAATTCCTAAGTGCAGAGCCAGGAGTAACCCCTGAGCATTACCAGATGTGACCCCAAAAGCTAATAGTAATAATAATAATAATAATGTCCATCATATCAGCTTCAGAAATATCTTGATGATTGCTAAATGAAGCAAGTCGGAAGGATAAACACAGGGTGATATCACTTGTTTGTGGCATTTAGTATAACGGGATGAGGAAATGCAATGTTTTAAAGAGGAGGGTGCTCTAATCAACCTTAGCCCCAGGGTAGAGGGAGGAGAAAGAAAGAAAGAGTGGAGGGGAGGGAGAGAAAAGGAGACCAAAAGGAATGGGGTCCAGGTCTGGGGATTTAGGTACGAAGGTGTTATTAAGGAAAGATAGAGCAAAATATCCAAACCACATGTCAACAACACTGAAATCAGGAGACCCAACCTTTAAGAGCCAAATTTAGAAAGCTGCTTGTCCAGAGGGCAGGGCTGAAGATGGGTAGGGGATATGGGCAGGAACCTGAGAATGTTGCGGAGGGAAGGTGGAGGAAGGGAGTTAGTTGTGGGATTGGTGTTGTAATGTTGTATGTCTAAAGCTCAACTATGAAAAACTTTGGAAATCATGGTGCTTTAATTTTCTTTTTAATGTGTTGATTGGAAAATAAATTTTAAAAAGAAAAGAAAAAGAAATGTCTCGGATGATTATATTTCATGGAAAAGAAAGTCAAAGCCGGGAGGAGTACATCCAACTTAAACACTTCTGCACTGCCAAAGAAACAACAAACAGTCCCTCACTTAAACAGGAGAAAATATCTGCACAGCATTCATGTGACAAAAACACAAATATCCAAGATGTGCCAATATTTTCAAAACTTAGCAACAAAATAATACACTCAGAACTTACTCCTAGCTCTGTACTCAGGGATCACTCCTGGTGGGTTTGAGGGACCATAAGTGATGCAGGGGATCAAACCCAGGCCAGCCTCGGCAGTGTGCAAAGCAAGCTCCCTTCCCACTGTCTAAGTAATCCCTGTACACATAACTTTAATTGTAGTTTCAGGATCTCTGAGCCTGCCTGGAGTGATCCTTGAGCAGAGCCAAGTGTGCGCCCCTCCCCCCCAAAACAACAACAAGAACAACAACAAACATATCTTCCCCTTTTTATCATTCCTGTTTCATGGATCTCCTGTTTCTTTTTTTTTCCCAATGACCAATATCTTTATTTATTTATTTATTTATTTATTTATTTTTATTAGTGAGACACCATGAGGTACAGTTGTAGACTTACAAATTTTTGTGCTTGGGTTTCAATTATATAATGATCAAATACCCATCCCTCCACCAGTGCCCATTTCCCACCACCACGGATCCCAGTATCCCTCCCACCCCCCATCCCCCCCACCCCACCCTACCTCTGTGGCAGGGCATTCCTTTTTGTTCTCTCTCCTTTTGGGTGTTGTGGTTTGCAAAAGAAGCATTGAGTGGCAATCATGTTTGGTCTATAGTCTACTTTCAGCATGCTTCTCCCATCCTGGGAGGAGGAATCTACCAGAAGCCTACAGCAAGGATATCCTGTTTCTTTGGATGTTGTCCCACAGATCTCTCAGGCATCAGATGTATCAAATCAGCTTTTCTTAGCCTAGGGCAGGCAAACCTCACACAATGTTGACCCCTAAGCCTGCCAGGAGAGAAGTCTGAACATAGCCAAGTGTGGCCCAGAAAAAAAAATGAAACAGAACAAAAGAAAAAAATTTTTAAAAATAATTTTAAAAAAACACAATGAAATACTATGACGCTCTTAGGAAAGATGAAGTCATGAAATTTGCTTATAAGTGGATAGTCATGGAGAGTATCATGCCAAGTGAAATGAGTCATAAAGAGAGGGACAGACAGAGAATGACTGCATTCACTTGTGGAATACAAAATAACATATCATGAGACTGACACCCAAGGACAGTAAAAACAAGGGCCAGGAAGATTGCTCCATAGTTGGAAATCTGCCACATGAGCTGAGGGAGAAGGCAGCTGGAATAGAGAAGGGATCACTAAGTCAATGAGGGTTGGACGGATCGTTCAGGATGGGAGATGTGTGCTGAAAATAGATAAAGGACCAAATGTGATAGCATCTCAGTATCTATACTGAAAATCATAATGCCCAAAAGTAGAGAGAGAGCGGGGCTGGAGCAATAGCACAGTGGGTAGGGCGTTTGCCTTGCACAAGGCCGACCCAGGTTCAATTCCCAGCATCCCATATGGACCCCGAGCACCACCAGGAGTGATTCCTCAGTGTGTGAACCAGGAGTAACTACTGTGCATCGCCAGGTGTCACCCCCCCAAAAAAGCAAAAAAAAAAGTAGAGAGAGAGAGAGAGTATGAGGGAAATTGTCTGCCATGGAGGCAAGGGTGGGGTGGGGAAATACTGAGGACACTGGTGGTGGAAAATGTGCACTGGTGGAGGGATGGATATTCTATCATTGTATGACTGAAACTCAAATATGAAAGCTTTGTAACTGGAACTCATGATGATTTCAATTAAGAATAATAATAAGGGGCTGGAGCAATAGCACAGTTGGTAGGGCGTTTGCCTTGCAAGCGGCCGACCCAGGTTCGATTCCCAGCATCCCATATGGTCCCCTGAGCACTGCCAGGGGTGATTCCTGAGTGTAGAGCCAGGAGTAACTGCTGTGCATCGCTGGGTGTGACCCAAAAAGCAAATAATAATAATAATAATAATAATAATAATAATAATAAAATAATAATATATAAAAACCAACATGCCTGCTCCTTTTCACCTCTTCTCTTTTCTTGCTTAAAGACTGAAGGGAGTAAGTCCCTTCCTACAAACTTGCATGACGTCACTGAGGAGCAGCTCATCGGAGGTTCTGCTCTATTCGGTGTAGCCTCTCACCACCAATCAAGAACTGTAGGAATGTAAGTAGAAGGTTGGGATGCTGGGATTTGTTTTTCTTGAATCTCATTTTCCTTGAGCCAGGTACAGCCCATTTTATTTTCATTTCATTCTTAGTTGAGAAGTCACACACAGTAATACTCACTCCTGGCTCTGCACTCAGGAATTCCTCCTGGCATTTCTTGGGAAGTGTAGTATCAAACCCAGGTCGGTCATATGCCAGGTAAGAGCCTTACTCACCTGCACTATCTCTCCAGCTCCTGAAAGGCTGCTTTTTATCTGGAATGAACTGGAATGAAGAAGCCATTCAGATGGACACACTAACCAACATCTCTCCTAGGCTGGAAGGTCACTCTGCGAACTTGCTTACTGCACGCCCTCATCTCCTCCGAGTCTTTGTTCAAACTTCAGCATTTATTTTTATTTATTTATTTATTTATTTATTTTTAGGTTTGGGGGGATCACAACCAGCGGTACTCAGGGCTTATTGCTGGTTCTGCTCTTACTCCTGGCAGTATTCAGGGGACTTCATGGGGTGCCAGGGATCAAACCCAGATCAGCTGCCAAATGCCTACCCACAGTACCATTGCTCCCATAGGATCCCCCAGATCTCACCTTTGAAACATGACACTTCTAATTTCCTATTTAAAATAAACATTCTGTTACTAGACCACCAATTTTTGACAGTGAGCTTAATTTCTAAAATGCTACATAACATAGCCTTTTCACTTAAAATTTGAACATTAAGGTTTTATTAATCTCTTTTGCACATATATGCATGGTCAAATTTTTTTGGAGGGACCACACTCAATAATGATCAAAGCTTACTACTGGCTCTGCACTCAGGAATCACTTCTGGCGATGATGCTTGTGGGACCATATGGAATGTCAGGAGTAGAATCTGGGTCAACCGCATGCAAAGCAAGTGCCCTACTCACTGTACTATATCTCTCCAGTCCCTACATGGTAAATTAATAACACTGACAGAACATCAATAGTATTTAGCCTATGTATTATCAATAATTTCTGATTGTTGCACATTAAAAATCATTCACAAATATTTTGTCAAATGGTTGAGTATCTCCAAATCCAAATGTTTAAAGAGGGCAGGAGCGATAGTGCAGCTGGGAGGACACTTGCCTTGCATGTGGCCAATCTGGGTTCAAACACCAGCATCCTAAATGGTCCCCCAAGCCAGCCAGGAGTGATCCATGAATGCAAAGCCAGGACTAAGTCCTGAGAACAACCAGGTGTGGCCCCAAAATAAAACAAGACAAAACAAACAAACAAGCAAAAAATTGTTTAAAGAATGGATAAACAGGAAAGTGTCTGCTATACCCATAAGAAGTCACAGGCTTAGACATAAAATTTGCCGCAAAATAAAATTCTGACAGGGCTGATAAAAAATTGTGTAAGAGAAATATGAAGCCAGCAATTATCTCAAGCTTTATTCTACATGCATATATCACTGCTTCATTCACTATAAAATAGAATCCTTTGTCGATTGCACTAAGTTCCCAAAGATAGAAGGCAGAGATTCCATTGTTTTCATTTCCAAAGGATGTTTCTTTTGATCCTTCGTATGGTCTGGCATGGGAGAATGAGCGACAGTACAGCAGGTAGGGTGTTCACACCTCGCAGGAGGCCGATTCAGGTTCGATCCACAGCATCCCATTTGGTCCCCTGAGCACCGCCATTTCTGAGCGTAGAGCCAGAAGAAACCCCTGAGCATCGTCAGGTGTGACCCCCAAAATAGCCAAAAATTAAAAATTAAATTTATATATATGCGATCTAGTGATCCCATTAAAATTGAGGTTGATGGTTTTTATCCTTAAGAATTGTCATTTATGCATGCTGAAAGTAGACTATAGACCAAACATGATGGCCACCTATATTGCAAACCATAACACCCAAATGGAGAGAGAAAGAGAGTAAAAGGGACTGTGCCTGCCACGGAGGCAAGGGGCAGGGGGATAGGGTGGGACTGGCAGGAGGGGAACTGAGAACATTGGTAGTGGAGAATGGGCACTTATGGAGGGACGGGTACTAGATCATTGTATGACTGAGACTCAAACATAAAAGCTTTGTAAGTCTGTAACTGTATCTCAAGGTGATTCATTTTAAAAATTTTTAATTTTAAAAAAAGAATTATCCTTTATAATTCTTCTTTTCCTAAGTCAATTCAGACTCGGTTGTTCCACAACAAATCCCAAATTGACAGAAGCCTTAGAGAAAAGCAATTACTCTCCAAAAGTTGTCAGAGCTATTTGAATCAGCTATGAGAACTTTTGATTTCTCTGTGAGTAGCCAATTATCCCCAAGTTTGTTTTCTGCTCTGCTCCTGCAGAACTCTGAAAACTCAGGCTGTTGTAATGGGAAAGTTTCTGAAGTGAACACCTGAGGGGGACTTTCATTAAAAACTTTTCTAAATTGATCCATTTACAACTCAGACAGTAATTTGTGAGTCCACGGGCACATCAGAAAGTTTCCTGAGCTCAAAGTGACAGGGTTTCTGGGGACCAAGTCACTGGTGTGTTTTTATAGCCCTGGATGAACACACAGGCATTCACCCGCAACCTGGCAGAGGGTCCTGTCAACTTCGCCAGCCTCAGACTCAGTAAGTACTTCCTTCTCTGCTCTTGCTTGAAGGAAGAGACAGCGATTTTTCTTTAGAAAAAATTTCTTTTCCCTGGGACTGGAGAGTAGAGCAAGGGGTAGGGAGTTTTCCTTGCACGCAGCTGACCAGGATTCCAACATCCCTGACATTCCATGGGGTCCCTTGAGCACTGCCAGGAGTATTTCCTGAATGCAGAGCCAGTAGTAACCTGAGCATCACGGAGTGTGTGAGTTCACAAAGTAAAATGCAGGGGCTGTTGCTGAGATGCCTGTGTGCGTTCCGTGGCCCAGAGCTGCCTCCCTGCCTCCCCACTTCTCCAAGGCTCCCCACCAGAGAGATAGAGAGATGGGGAGATGGGGGACCACAGTCTGATGGTGAAAATGGCCCCTTTAATGCAGAGTTACTAGCATACTTATAGAATATCTGAAAGGGGGTTGAGGTAAGGACATAGGTGTGATTGGTCATTTACATAGATAAACATTTGGCAGAGAAAATTCTCTTTGGGAGGTCAACTCAAGAAGACACTCCGTCTCCCAGGGACATCTACATTGCTTTTATCTTTCCCTCTAGTTGTATAAGTTATCAATATTTGCAGTTGTTTGGATAAACACAGTAAGAGACAAAGATCGCAACACCCAGTTGTCTGGGCCCTGAGAGCAAGCAAGGCTTTTACCGTAAATCCCAGACTAAGCCCTCAGGCCAGTTCCGCTTGTCCTTCCCTATGGGGGTCCTGTAACTTGGGTTGTAACAGCTTGCAGCAAGACCATGCATTTATGCCTTTTAGAATGCCCCAGTTCGATGCCGGGTAGCTTTGCCACGCGCCCTGGTTCCATCCTAGTCCCATGGTGGGACCTCCCTTTTGGAGGTGTTAGGAATTACAGCAACTGAAGCCTGAGTTAAGTAATTATGACCAAGTAATTATGCCCAGAAGCAGGTATATCTCAGAATCAATCAACTTCCAAATATTGGAAGCATAGCATTAATGGTCTTTCTGTCTTTAACCAAAGAACATTGCTCTCTAGTAAAATATAAAAAGGCTATAGGGGAGGGGCCAGAACGATAGCATAGCGGATAGGGCGTTTGCCTTGCACACACCTGGGTTCAATCCCCGGCATCCCATATGGTCCCCCAAGCACCTCCAGGAGTAATTCCTGAGTACAGAGCAGGAATAAGCCCTGAGCATCGCTGGGTGTGACCCAAAAAAGCAAAAAAAAAAAAGGCTATAGGGGAGATAGAAAAGCAGGTACAAATATACAGCACTAAAAATACAAAGCAATACAAATACAAAGTTCAGAATTACCGGAAAATTTTGGCTTATAAGTAATCAAGATTGACCTGGGGAACTGTGACAATACAATAAGAGGTAAAATATAAGGGAAAGGTTAAGGGTAAACTTTAACAAAGTTAGGGTTGCTCGCAAGAGCTTGTTAAACTTCTCTGGAAGGAAGAAAGGGAGCAACCCACTGATGAGTCCTAAAGCACTTAGGGTTAATATGCAACACAAAGGAAAAGTTGAAGATAGATTTTTAACCAAATTAGGGATGTTAACAAGGGCACTGTAAGCTTCTCTGGGAGGAGGAAAGGGTCAATTTACTTGCGAAGCCTATGACACTTGGGGTTGATATCCAACAAAGTGTGACCCAAAAAAGTCAAAAAAAATGGAGAATTTATTTTTCCAGATGCTGTTTTTGTGGGACGTGCTTTCTAATGCTAAGCAGACCTGAGTTCCTACTCTCACATTCCTCTATACTCATGATTTTTTCTCTTCTTTGTTTTGTTTTTTGCTTTTGAGTCACACCAAGTAATGCTGAGGGGTTATTTCTGCCTCTACAGGCAGGAATGACTCCTGGTGGTGCTTGGGGGAACCTATGGGATGGTAACTGGTCAGCTGCATTCAAGGCAAGGAGGAATTACTATGGTCGTGCTCAGGGGATACTGGGAATGGAATCCTGTCGGATGCATGAAAGACAAGCACCATATCCATTGCAATATCACTCTAGCCCCCATCAATGTATGATTTTCTTCTCTGCAGTTTCAACCATATACTTTGTTATGCGTTGCATTCTACTATACTTTCCCTTTTATTTAACTCTGGTTGTTTTGGGGCCACATCAGTGGTGCTCAAGATTACTCCTGTTCTGTGCTCAGGGATCACTCCTGGTGGGTTCCAGGAATACTTTATGATGCCGGGGATTATCCCAAACCCACTACGAGCAAAGCAAGTGCCCTATGCGCTGGACTATTGCTCTGGCCCCTTTTATTGCTCTTAATCTGATTTTCATTTAAATCTATTTTTAAAACTTTATGATGACCAAAACTAGTTCTTATAGTAACACATATACCAATTTACTAAGTATATTTACATCCTCATTCATCGCTTTTACAGCAACCTTTCCACTCTGATTAAACTTTGTTTTCTGAGTTCACTTTTCTGTTATTTCTCTTCTACCCACCCTTTCATGTACTTCTCATTGGCATTTAACTTTTCTCCCAAATGCCTTTTTTTCATGTATCTTTCTTAGATCCTATGATCTAATAACCAAGATATTAGAACTCTTGGGGCGGCAGCCACAGTGCAGCAGGGAGGGCTCTTCCCATGCATGCAACTGATGCAGGTTCGATCTCCAACAGCCCATAGGGTCCCTGAGCCCACCAGGAGTGATCCCAGAGTGCAGAGCCAGGAGTAAGCCCAAAAAAAAAAACAAAAGAAAAATAGAAAACTATCTTATCTAGTTCAGCTTAGTTAAATAATTTTAGAGTTGTTTGGGGATTTGTTTTATAAATTTTAGAGTTTTTAATTTTGGGCTGCGATAGCACAGCGGGTAGGGCGTTTGCCTTGCACGCAGCCAACATGGCCAACCCGAGTTCAATTCTTCCGCCTATCTCGGAGAGCCGGGCAAGCTACCGAGAGTATCCCGCCAGTACGGCAAAGCCTGGCAAGTTACCCGTGACGTATTCGATATGCCAAACACAGTAACAAGTGTCACAATGGAGACATTACTGGGCCCATTCGAGCAAATCAATGAACAACGGGAGGACAGTGACAGTGACAGTGACAGTTAATTTTGGTAAGAATTTTCTATCACAATACCAGATGTTCTGATTCATAAATATTTTATGCATTCGAATGCCTTTTTCTGTCATCCAAAAAAATTTTCTATGACTTTTAAAATTTTTTCACCAATAATTTCTTGCACCAATTGGTATTATTTATAGCCATTTTTATGTGGATAATCCTCTAACTTTGTAACTATTTTATCAATTGTGCTGTCATAATGATATTTTTGTTTGAAGGTTTAAATAGTAACCAATGGAGATCATTCATTAATATTGAGTGAAGAAATATAACAATTTATCTTTTTTAATGTTAAAGTTCTTCATTTCCTTATCAGATTAGTGACGATATATGGAATAAAGTGAGCTGTAACTGTTGATATTCATACCTATGACCTAAGATAATGAGTTTGTCAACTTAATATATTTTGTTATAATTACCTTGAATCAATAAGTTTTCTCTTATATTCATAGTATTTTCTAGTACAAAATTGGTTTGTTTTTCTTTCGGGCCACACATGGTGGTGCTCAAAGCTTACTCCTGGCTTTGAACTCAGGAATCACTCCAGGTGAGGTTCCAGGGACAATAAGGAATGCCAAGGATCAAACCCTATCAGCTGCATGCCAGGTAACTGCCCTCCCCGCTATGCTATCACTTCTGACCTATACAAGATTTTTGGTTCTTTGGTTGGTGGGTCTAGCTTTTTGAGTCAAACCCGACAATGTTCAGGGGCTACTCTTGGCCCTGTACTCAGGAATTACTCCTTGTGGTGCCGGGGGACCTTATAAAATGCCACAAACGAAAAGGTCAGCCTCATTCGAGGTAAATGCCCTACCCACTAGATTCTCAATCTAGCCCCAGGAATGAGATTTTTCAAGGAGAGAGCTGTCTGTCTCATTTGTGATATGGCAATCTGACATATTTTGCCAAATGTGAAGTCATTTATGTTAATATTTCCTAAAGTTATGAAATTTTCACTTTTTTGTGGATTCCCTAATTACTTTTGCTATTTTCCTTATGCTACTTTATGGGTTTGCTTTTAGGCCACACTCGGCTGCGCTCAAGGCTTACTCCTGACTCTGTACTCAGGGATCACTCCTGCTGGGGCACAGAGGATATGTGTTACCAGGGCTCAAACACAGGAGAGTTGTGTGCAAAGCAAGTGTCTTCCCCACTATGCTCCAGGCCTTTTCCTAAGCTATTTTGAAAACATTGTTAATTATTACACGCTGATTTTGGTACTGAATTAAGTAAATGGATTGAAACAAATTCTTCTTCAAATTAACCCTTTTATTATGTTTCACTCACGACTGTCCCTATACTGGGAAATGTTGTGCAACCTTTGCTTCTATCTAGCTGAAAAATTACATCTCCCAGAGAACATAAAATGACTATATTCTGATTTTTAATGATAAATGTTTTTCTTTCTATTTTTTAACATCTTTTAATGAAACACCATGAGATAGAATTACAGACTTACATACTTTTATGATTACATATAAATTATACAATGGTCGAGTACCCGTCCCTCCACCAGTGCCCATACTCCACCACCAATATTCCCAATATCCCTCCCACCACTCCCTACCCAATCCCCCACCCCCGCCTCTGTGGCAGGCACATTCCCTTTTACTCTCTCTCTCCTTTTGGGTGTTATGGTTTGCAATTCAGATTTTACGTGGCCATCATGTTAGGTCTATAATCTACTTTCAGCACACATCTCCCATCCCGATCGAGGCCTCAAAGCATCCTTTGCTTGGTGGTCCCTTCTCTATCTCAGCTGCCTTTTCCCCCAGCATGTGAGTCTGGCTTCCAAGCAATGGAGCAATCTTCCTGGCCCTTATACTTACTATCCTTGGGTGTTGGTCTCCCATTGTGTTACTTTATATTCCACAAATGAGTGCAGACCTTCTGTGTCTGTCCCTCTCTTACTGAATCATTTCACTTAACATGTTACTCTCCATGTCGATCCACATATATGCAAATTTTATGATTTCATATTTTCTAACAGCTGCATAGTATTCCATTATGTAGATGTACCAAAGTTTCTTTAATCAGTCATCTGTTCTCGGGCACTGGGATTTTTTCCAGATTTAGGCTATTGTAAATAGCGCTGCAATAAACATACAAGTGCAGATGTCATTTCTACTACATATTTAAACAACTTTTCGATATATTCCAGGAATGGTATTGCTGGGTCAAATGGAAGCTCAATTTCTAATTTTTTGAGAAATGTCTATACTGTTTTCCAAAAGGGCTAAACCAGTCGGCATTCTTACCAGCAGTGAAGGAGAGTCTCTTTCTCCCCACCTCTATGTCAACACCGGTTGCTTTTATTCTTTTCGATATGTGCCAGTCTCTGTGGTGTGAGATGATATCTCATTGATGTTCTAATCTGCATCTCCCCGATGATTAGTGATGAGGAGCATTTATTCATGTGACTTTTGGCCATTCATATTTCTTATTTAAGAAAGTTTCTGTTCATTTCATTGCCCCATTTTCTTATAGGATTGGAAGTTTTTTTCTTGTAAGTTCAACCAGGGCCTTGTATATCCTTGATATAAATCCCTTATCAGATGGGTAGTACTGTATCACTGTCATCCAGTTGATCGTCGAATTACTCGAGTGGGTGCCAGTGATGTCTCTATTCCTCCCAGCCCTAAGATTTTAGCATCCTCCTCTTACTCATCTTTTCCCAATGACTGGAGGCTCTTTCAGGGTCAGGGGAATGAGACCTGTTGTCATTACTGTATTTGGCATATCAAATACGCCACGGGGAGCTTGCCAGGCTCTGCCCGTGCGGACGGGATACTCTCAGTAGCTTGCTGGGCTCTCCAAGAGGCATATATTTATATATTTTTCTCTATGATTTGTTGCCTACTGTCTGGACCCCATCAGATATGGTGTACTAATTGTGGAAAATGGGTAGAAAGTGTCTTATCAGATGGATATTGGGTGAATATACTTTCCCATTCTGTAAACTGTCTTTGTATTCTGGTCACTGTTTCTTTAGAGGTACAGAAGCTTCTTAGTTTAAGATAGTCCCATATGTTTATCTCTGTTTCCAGTTGCTTGGTCAGTGGCGTATCATCTTTGAAGATACCTTTAGCTTCAATGTCGTGGAGGGTTTTGTCGATCTTGTATTCAGTGTACCTTATGGATTTTGGTCTGATATTGAGGTCTTTAAACCATTTTGATCGGACTTTTGTGCATGGTGTTAGGTAAAGGTCTGAGTTCATTTTTTGCATGTAGTGGTCCAGTTTTTCCAGCACCATTTGTTAAAGAGGCTTTCCTTGCACCACTTCACATTTCTTGTTCCCTTACCAAGATTAAATGATTATATGTTTGAGGGTGTGTGTAAGGATATTCAACCCTGTTCCATTGGTCTTAGCTCTGCCTTTGTTCCAATATCATGTTGTTTTAATTATTACAAATTTATTAATTTCTAGTAGAGTTAGAGGTTGGAGAAGGTGATCACTCCCATCTTCTTTTTCCCAAAAATTGATTTAGCTATTCGTGACAGTTTTCTTCTGTTCCTTATGAATTTCAGGAGTGTTTGATCCATTTCTTTAAAAAATTTCTTGGGTGTCCTTACAGGGATCACATTAAATCTATATAATGCTTTGAGGAGTATTGCCATTTTATTTTTTATTTATTTATTTTGCTTTTTTGGGTCACACCTGGCCATGCACAGGAGTTACTTCTGGTTTATGCACTCAGGAATCACTCCTGGCGGTGCTTGGGGGACCATATGGGATGCTGGGAATCGAACCTGAGTCAGTCACGAGCAAGGCAAATGCCCTACCCGCTGTACTATTGCTCCAGCCCCCAGTATTGCCATTTTAACAATGTTAATTCTCTCAATCCGTGAGCAGGGGATTTTTTTTCCATTTCCTCATGTCCTCTTTTAGTTCTTGAAGTAGTGTTTTGTAGTTTTCTTTGTACGAGTCCTTTTACCTCCTTTGTTAAGCTGATTCTGAGGTATTTGATTTTCTGAGGAATAGCTGTGAATAAGATTCCTTGTATCATATCTCTTTCTTCTCTCTCATTATATGCATATAGATAGGAAAGCCATGAACTTTTCAGTATTGATTTTACAATCTGCGACTTTACTATACAAATCTATTGTTTCTAGGAGCTTCTTGGTAGAGGCTTTCAGGTTCTCTAAATATAGTATCATATCATCTGCAAATAGTGAGCTCTTGATTTCTTCCTTTCCTATCTGAGGAAAATCGAGCTACTCAATGTGTGTGTGTGTGTGTGTGTGTGTGTGTGTGTGTGTGTAGGAGTGCTAATATTTATTCAGCCATTGATTAAATTGTTTGAATTGGGCATGAACTCTACATTACCTTTTTATTATTATTAATATTATTATTGTTTTGGTTTTTGGGTCATACCCGGCGATGCACAGGGGTTACTCCTGGTTCATGCACTCAGGAATTACTCCTGGCCCTGCTTGGGGGACCATATGGGATGCTGGGAATCAAACCTGGGTCAGCCGCATGCAAGGCAAACACCCTACCTGCTGTGCTATCACTCCAGCCCTCTGGGTCTATCGCTCCAGCCCCCGGTTATTGGATGTTCTAAGTAACACTTAAGGACAACATATTATAATTTGATGTTATTTACTACAATTGGATTACACAATAAAAAAAATTGAAAAAATTTTTAAAAACCATCAGGAGGCTGGAGAGATAGCACAGCGGGTAGGGCGTTTGCCTTGCATGCGGCTGAACCGGGTTCGATTCCCAGCATCCCATATGGTCCCCTGAGCACCACCAAGAGTAACTCCTGAGTGCAAAGTCAGGAGTAACCCCTGTGCATTGCCAGGTGTGACCCAAAAAGAAATAATTAATTAATTAATTTTAAAAAACCATCAATCTGAAGGCTGGAGCAATCCTCAACTCCCCCCAACCTGCGGTGTCCATGTTCCCTGGTACTTTCAGAACTGACAGGTATTCTCAGGTGACGGACAGATTGCAGAGTGTTCACCAGACAACAAACTTTATTGAAAATTAAACAGCACTAGTGTAGGCAAAGAGGAACTGCTAAAGAGTGGACAGGGAAAGAATGGGAAACAATGAGGGGGAAGCACAGAGGAGAAGTTGTACACGGCGGAGTTTAACCCTCATGGAGAATTGTGAGTGTCCCTGGGGAGTGATGAGCCACGGATGCACTGCAATGGGTGGCAAGTAACTCAAATAACATAACCTCCATCAGGGAAGAAAAAACAGATCCATAGCCAAGCAAACTGGCCGTAGTAGAGGGGCAATGATTACACACAGCAATTACAAATTATGGGGGGAGAGAGCCTCTTTTGGGATTGTCCTGTGCCATCTCTGGAGTGGTATCTCCCAAGTTCTATAGCCTCCAGGTGAATCCCAGGATCATTTTTTTTCTTTTTTATTATTTTTATTTAGGCGCCATGATTTAGAATACTATTAATTTTAAGGTTTCATGCATATAATGTTTCACCACCAAACCTATCACAATATGTCTGTTTTCCTCCACAATTTTCTCAGTGATTCTTCCCTCAATTCATCCCCCACAGTAAAACCCCTGATCCATCTCTCGAAACACATAGTTTTCCACTGTGGAAAATTCAGTTCTGTAGTCCAGTTCTCAGGGTCTGCACTGTTAACCATTTGTTATTTCCCTTCTTTTTTTTTTAATTTTTATTAGTGAAACACCATGAGGTACAGTTGTAGACTTACAAATGTTTGTGCTTGGGTTTCAGTTATACAATGATCGAATACCCATCCCTCCACCAGTGCCCATTCTCCACCACCACCAGTCCCAGTATCCCTCCCACCTCCCTTCCCCCCATCCCACCCTACCACTGTGGCAGGGCATTCCCCTCGGTTATCTCTCTCCTTTTGAGTTGCTGTGGTTTGCAAAAGAGACATTGAGTGGCAATCTTGTTCGGACTATAGTCTACTTTCATCATGCATTTCCCATCCTGAGAGGAACCTCCCAACACCCTTTATTTGGTGCTCTCTTCTCTATCTGAACTGCCTTTTCCCCTAGCGTATGTGGCTGTCCTCAAAGCCACGGAGTAATCCTCCTGGTACTTATCTCATCTACACAATGTAATACTATGTAGAAAGGATAGAAGTCATGAAATTTACATACAAGTGGTACTGGAAAATATCATGCTAAGTGAAATGAGTCAGAAAGAGAGGGATAGACATAGAAAGATTACATTCATCTGGGGAACATAAAGTAACAAAATAGGAGACCAGGATCAACACAATGGCACCATCTAGATGACTCAGAAACAGTGCCCGAAGGAACCCAACAATGATACACTTGCCTTGCACCAGCTGACCAGAGTTTAATCCCCAGCACCACATATAGGTCCCCAAGAACCGCCTAAGTATAGAGCCAGAGAAAGCCCTGACCATCATTAGGTGTGACCCAAATAGCAAAATAGAACATAAATCTAGTCAAAATGAATATTAGAGTCATACAAATGAGGGCTAGAGCTATAGTACAGTGGGTAGGACATTTGCCTTGCATGCAGCCAACCGGGTTTGATCCCCAGCATCCCATATGGCCCCCGAGCATCGCCAGGAATAATTCCTGAGTGCAGACGCAGGAGTAACCCCTGAGCACTGCTGGCTGTAACCCAAAAAGAAAAAAAAACTGTCATTCAAATATTCCTATATTCTAGAATCTGAGAGTTACACTTTTCATGCTCATCAAATATTGATAAATGTAGATAGCAATTTATGACATATAGAAGTAAGTAATCAGGACCAAAATGATAGTACAGCAGATAAGGTATTTGCCTTGCACACGTGGCTGACACACGTTCAATCCCAGGCATCCCATATGGTTACCCCAGCCCAATGGTAGCAATTCCTTAAAGCAGAACCAGATGTAACTCCTAAGCATCGCTAATTGTGACCCAAAAAAAGCAATATATATATATGCATATATATATGTACATATATATAGTCTAGAAATTCCATTAATATTCAGGATGATTTTGTATTTTTTGTAGGAGTACTGCTATTTATTCAGCCACTGATTAGCTGTTTGAATTGTGCATGAACTCCACCTTACTTTTTTTTTCCATTTTTTATAATTTTATTTATTGAATCACCATGAGACCAGTTACAAAGCTTTCGGGTCTAAGTCTCAGTCATACAATGAAACATCCATACCTTCACCAGTGCCCATTCTCCACCACCAAAAATCCCAGTATACCCCCATCCCACACCCTCCCCCTACCTGTGGGGCAGATCATTTCCACATTACTCTCTCTCTCTACTTTGATCACATTCACTATTTCGACACCAGACCCACCATTATTTGAGATTTTACCCCAACACTCAGATCTGCTGAAAAGGCAACAATAGACAATTTGTGTTCTACTGCTGGTTATGAATAACATATGATGTCGTGTGGCTGCAGTAGGGCCATGTGGTTTTGAAATTCCGAAATTTTAACACTTAAATCTGGAGGGACTTCTGCCAAAAGCCACTGGGTTTTGAGATCTGCTCCTGAGTCTCTGGGATGATGGCCGTTGAGCAGCTTGATGAGGAGCCAGAGAGGCCGTTCGTGGGCGATGACTTGGGGTCTCATTGGGGTGGGGAGGACAGGCCCGGCTCCCCCCTCCCCCCATCCCGTGAGGCCTAACAAGTTTCATCACTGCGGGCCCAACCCGACTGTCCAATGGCCTCTGGAGGATGACAGCCACCAAGTCGCCAAGAGGGAGCAGGTGGAGGGACAGCACCCATTCCCCCCTGGGGTGGCCCGGTGACAGTAACCTACTGCGGGGTCCGGACACATTTCTGCCAAAAGCCGCTGGGTTTCAAGATTTGTTTCTGAGTCTCTGGGATCATGGCCATTGAGCAGCTTGATGAGAAGCCCGAGAGGCTGTTCGTGGGCGATGACTTGGGGTCTCATTGGGGTGGGGAGGACAAGCCTGGCTCCACCCCATCCCGTGAGGCCCTGTGTATCTCATCACTGGGGGCCCAAATGTGACTATCCAGTGGCCTCTGAAGGGTGGCGGCCACTGGGCCGCCAGGGGGAACAGGTCAAGGCACGAAAACTATTCCCACCTGGGTTGGCCCAGCACTGGTAGCCTACTGCAGAGAACAGACGCATTTCTACCTAAAGCCACTGGGTTCTGAGATTCATTTCTGAGTCTCTGGGATCATGTCCATTAAGCAGTTCAATCAGGAACCAAAGAGGCCTTGCCTCCAATTATATAGCAGAGCCGGAGGTGGTTTGTGGGTGTGTTTCCCACATACCTAACTTTTGGCTGTTTACTTTCTTGGTAAACTTTGCCCCAAGTTTTTGGGGTCTGGCCAAAGGCACAGCAGCAATTTTGGGGTATCTGGAAGTCTGAAGGTGCCATGAGGCTGCTGATGCACTCGCCTCACAGGTACAGATTGACCTGCTGGCAGCACCATACCCCCGAGGATGATTTTGTATTGTCATTTACAGTCCTTGTTTTCCTAAATCAATTCAGACTTGATTATTCCACAATAAATCCCAAATTGAGAGATGCCTTAGAGAAGAGCAATTACTCTCCAAAAGCTGTCAGAGCTATTTGATCAGAGCAGTGAGAACTTTTGATTTCTCTGCGAGTAGCCAATTATCCCCAAGTTTGTTTTCTGCTCTGCTCTTGCAGAACTCTGCGGACTCAGGATGATGAAATGGGAAAGTTCCTGAAGTGAACACCTGAGGGGGACTTTCATTAAAAACTTTTCTAAATTGATCCTTTTGCAACTCAGACAGTAATTTGTGAGTCCATGGGTACATCAGAAAGTTTCCAGAGCTCAAAGTGACAGGGTCTCTGGGCACCAAGTTACTGGTGTGTTTTTATAGCCCTGAATTAACACACAAGCATTCACCTGCAGCCTGGCAGAAGGTCCCGTCAACTTCGCCAGCCTCAGACTCAGTAAGCATCTCCTGTCTTCACTCTAGCCCTATCAATTTATGGTTTTCTTCTATGCAGTTTCAACCATATATCTTGTTACTCTTTGTATTCTATTGTACCATTCCCTTTTATTTAACTTTATTTGGTTGGTTGTTTTTGGACCACACCAGTGGTGCTCAGAACTATTCCTGTTCTGTGCTCAGGGATCATTCCTATCAGGTTCGGGGATCCTATGTGATATTGGGGGTTAATCCCAGACCCATCACGAGCAAGGCAAGTGCCCTATGCACCGAACTATCGCTATGGCCACCTTTTATTTCCCTTAATCTGCATTTTCATTTAAAACTATTTTTTAAAACTTGTGGTGGCCAGAACTAGTTCTTATCACTTGTGATATACCAAGTTACTAAGAATATTTACATCCTCACTCATTCACTTTTACAGCAACTCTATTCACCTTTCCACTCTGATTAAACTTTGTTTTCTGAGTGCAATATTTTTAATTTTCCTTCCCCCCCACCTCTTTATGCATTTCTTATTTGATTTTTAACTTTTCTCCAAAATGCGTTTTTCATATATATTTCTTAGAGTCCATGATCTAATAACCAAAATTTTAGAACTGTTGGAACTATAGCCACAGTGCAGCGGGGAGGGTCTTGCCATGCTGGCAGCTAACGCAGGTTTGATCCCCAAGTCCCATAGGGTCCCAAGATTGATCCCTGAGTGCAAAGCTAGGAGTAAGCCCTGAGCACTGCCAAGTGTGGCAAAAAAAAAGTATTAGAACTACCTTATCTAGTTAAGCTTAATTAATTAATTTTAGGGTTGTTTGAGGTTTGTTTTAATAAATTTTAGAGGTTTCAATTTTGGTGAGAATTTTCTATTACAATACCAGATGTTCTGATTCATAAATGATTTATGTATTTGAAAGTCTTTTTCTCTCTTTCAAAAACATCTTTCTACGAGTTTAAAAAAATTTGACCAAGAATTTCTTTCATCAATTGAAATTATTTTTTTCAATTAGAATTATTTGATCAGAATCCTTTAACTTTGCAACTATTTTGTGGATTGTGTTATCATAATAGTTTTTGAAGTTTCAATTATTTATTAACCATTGTAGATCATTCATTAATAGTGAATGAAGAAATCTAACATTTTATAATTTTCAATATTTACCTTCTTTATTTATCATATGATAAAGATATAATGGAATAAAGTGAGCATATGATAGTTGATATTTTCATACTTATGATCTAAAATGATGAGTTCGGGCACATATTCTGCCTGAGCTCATGTGCTGCTTGTGCCCATGTGGCCAAGCACATGTGGGCTGAGCACATGTGTCGCCCACATCTCCCCTCTTGAGACGTGTACTTTCATGCTTTCGTGTCTAATGCTAGGATGTGTGCAGGGGCTCTCTCTCTGTCCTTGGAGAAGCCTATGTTCTCTCTTGAGTACGTTACTCTCTCTCTCTCTTTCTCTCTCTCTCTTTCTCTCTCTCTCTCTTTCTCTCCCCCTCCACACCTTAAAAATCCTCCAAATAAAATTTATTTGTTTCACAAAAAAATAAATAAATAAAAATAAATAAATAAATAAAATGATGAGTTTGACACTTTATTTGTTATAATAACCTTGAATCAGTTAATTCTCCCTTATATTTATAATTTGCATACTACGAGATATTTCTGGTTTCTGTTTGGAGTCACACTCGGTGGTGCTCAGGGCTTACTCCTGACTTTGAACTCAGGAATTACTCCTGGTGGGGTTCGGGGACAATAAGGGATGCCAGGGATCAAACCCTATCAGCTGGAGCCAGGCCAGCGCCCTCCCTACTGTGTTATCACTTTAGTCCTGTGTGAGATGTTTGCTTGATTGGTTGGATTTGCTTTTTGGGTCACACCCAGCAATGTTCAGGGACTACTCTTGGCTCTGCACTCAAGAATTACTTCTGGGGGTGCTGGAGGACCATACGAAATGCCAGGTATCAAACGGGTCTGACGCATGCAAGGTGAACGCCCTCCCCACTGTATTCTCACTCCAGCCCCATGTATGAGATTTTTCAAGGAGAGAGCTGCCTGTCTCACTTGTCATTTGGTAATCTGACTTATTTTGCCAAATGTTAAGTCAATTCTGTTCATATGTTTCTTAAAGTTATGATATTTTAGCATGGTTGTATATTCCCTGATGGCTTATCCTATTTGCCTTAATGTTACTTTTCGCTTTTAGGCCACACTTGGCTGTGTTCAAGGCTTTCTCCTGGCTCTGTATCAAGTATCACTCCTGCTGGGGCTCAGGGGATATGTGGTACCAGGAATCAAATCCAAGACAACCGAGTTCAACGCAAGTGTCTTCTCCACTGTTTTGCTCCAGGCCTTTTCCTATGCTATTTTGAAACGTTGCTAATAATTTACATGCAGTTTTGTACTTCACAAATAATTGACTGAAACAAATTCTTAAAATAATCCTTTTGCTTGTTTCACCCATGACTGTACCTACATTGGAAATATTGTGCAACCTTTGCTTCTATCTAGCTGAAAAATTACATCAATCCAAAGAAAAAAAGATGAGTTTATTCTGATTACTAATGACATTTTTTTTCTTTGCCACACCTGGTGATGCTTAGGGATTACTCCTGGCTCTATACTCAGAAATTCCTCCTGGCAGTGAGCAGGGAACCATATGGGATGCCAGAGATTGTACCTAAACTGGCCACGTGCAAAGCAAATGCCTAGTCGCTATACTATGGCTTCAATCTGAATGGCAAATTTTTATAAAGTGAGCAGAATAAGAATGTGTGATGAAGACCAGAACCAGAGTGAGAAGTGAGGATAAATGAATGTGAAAGGGCGAGGGGGATGGGTACTGAAAATGGTTTTCTTGAGTATTGCACCACCAAATGGAGCCAGGGTTGGGTTAGGCAGTGCCACAGAGAGCCAGGATCTATGGAGGGAAGACAGTGATTTGGGCTTAATTAACTTTTTTGCAGGGAAAGCGAGAGAGGTTGTAGGTAGATGACTACTGTTTCAAAATGAGTGACTGAGAATTGACTGGAAGTAGGCTTGGGTCCAAAGGGAACATTCCAATTCTCCGGTGTGGCATTTAAGGGGTAGGAAGGAGAGAGACCCCCACACACAACAGGTTTCTGTGTGTGTGTGTTTTAATTGAATCACTGTGAGATATAGTTACAACCTTCTTTGAAGGGGTGACAGTCATACAATGTTCCAACACCCATTCCTCAACTCGTGTACATTTCCCACCACCAATATCCCCACTATCCCTCCTGCTAATGCCCCTCCCTGCAGACTGCCTTTATGGCAGGCACTTTTCTTTTTTATCTCTCTGTCTCTGTCTCTGTCTCCTTCTATCTCTGTCTCTATCTCTCTCTCCTTATGGGCATTGTAACTTACAATACAGATACTGAGAGGTCGTCATACTTGGCCCTTTTCCCACTTTCAGCACACAGCTCCCATCCAGAGCAATCTGTTCCAACCATCATTGTCATAGTGGTTCCTTCTCTATCCCAACTGCCCTCTCCTCCAGCCCTAAGACAGGTTTCCACCAGTGGACGAATCCTCCTGGCCCTTGTTTCTACCATCCATGGTTGTTAGACTTATCCTATGTGTTTTTTTTTTCTTTTTGGGTCACAGCTGGCGATGCACAGGGGTTACTCCTGGCTCTGCACTCAGGAATTACTCCTGGCGGTGCTCAGGGGACCATATGGGATGCTGGGAATTGAACCCAGGTCGGCTGCATGCAAGGCAAATGCCCTACCCGCTGTGCTATCGCTCCAGCCCATGTGGGTTTTTTTTATCCCACAAATGAGTGTAGTCATTATATGTCTGTCCCTCTCCTTCTAATTTATTTGACTCTGCATGATACTCTCCATGTCCATTCATTTATAAGCGAATTTCATAGCATCAATTTTTCTGGAGCCGAAGACCTCCAGAACCAGCCACCACCATGCTGAGACCACTCTCCACACGCATGAAGGTACCGGCAGAGGAACAAAGGTATGCGGGTCCCGGGACTGAGATCTCCAAACCTGCTTGGATGGGGGCCGAGCATCCTTCACCCAGATCCTCCAAATTCCAGTAGGCAGGGGTCACACCCACCAACTGGCCCCCCGGTGCCGTGTAATCCCATCAACGGCCAAGACTCAGAGACTATAAAACCCAGCTCCCGGAAGCGCGCGGCCGCATTTGTGGCTGCACAACATCTTATTATCTCATTCCTACTTTGGACAAACTGGCAGGCTACCGAATGTAACCTGCCCACATGGCAGAGTCTGGCAAACTCCCCGTGGCGTACCTAATATGCCAAATACCAGTAACAATGATGGGTCTCATTCTCCTAACCCTGAAAGAGCCTTTAATATGGCACTTTTTAAAAAATCTCAGGGCTAGGATAAAGGAGATGTTACTGGGGCCTGCTCGAGGCAATCGACGAACAACAGGATGGTCGTGATTGTGATGGTATGTAGACTGCCTCGGGCTCTTCGCCCTGTCCCAGCCTGAAATCCAGCCCCCACACAACGGGAAAAATGGATACTCAGAGTTTTGCCCCAAGAATTGCCTCCCTTGGGTTTGTTTTGAGGGGCCACACCCAGCAATGCTCAGAGCTTACTCCTGGCTCTGCACTCAGAAATCACTCCCAGCAGTGCTTGGGGCACCATTTGGGATGTGGGGGATCAAACACAAGTTGCCCACATGCAGGACAAATGCTCTACCCCAAGAAAGTGTTCTTGGGAAGCTGTCACTCATGGAACTGAAGTAAATGAAGATAATGTACAGGAAATTTATTAAGACCATAACTGAACCAAAATGCTTATGAATTCATGGACACTGCAAGAGACCTGGGTAAAGAATAGTGAGAGGTGGGAAATTCACCCTCTATCAGGAACCCCAAGATCAGAGTGTCCCCTAAGGAAAACAAGTTTAGACTAGAGGGAAGCAGACAGTTATGTCCAGGCCAGAATAGAATAGCAAACTGTCACTTGACTCTATCCTTTAGGGGTGCCACTGATTGGCAGTGTGAAATATCCGGGTCTCTGTCTTCATGTACCCCTTAATTGTGCTGTATCTGCTCACAGAACTGATGTCTGTCAACTTCAACAGCGGTTCACATGACCGGAACCAGGAGGCTGGTGCGTTATGGATGAATAAATGGCGGCTCTATGCACTACTTGTTTGGGTCATTCCTGATATGTGTCCCATTCTCTATGACCGTTCTCTCTGATAGGGCTCTCAAATCAAACATTTTGGGAGCACTGGAAGTAGTGATAGAAAAGATTCCGTAGAGAAATTTACAGAATCTGACGGTCCTGTGATTCTCTGAAACAGGATCTAGGGAGAGGCCAGGTTTAATGTAAAATGGTGATCCAATACTATGATTTAAAAGATTTGAATGGAGCCAGAATGAACATACATTGGCTAGGGCATTTGACTTGCATGTGGCCCATCAGGGTTTGATCCCTGGCACCCCATATGGTGCCCTGAACACCAAGAGAGGTAACTCCTGAGTGCAGAGCCAGAAATAATCTCTGAGCATTCCTGGGTGTGACCCAAAAAAACAAAGGAAAAAAATAAAAAGACTTGATTATCAGTTCCTGGGATATATTATGGAAACACATTAAAGATATCAAGTTAAAAAAATGTAAATGATGGAGAATGGGGACTGGTGGAGGGATAGGTACTGGATCATTGTATAACTGAAACCCAAGCACAAAAATTTGTAAGTCTAAAAAAAAAAATTGTAAGTCTACAACTGTACCTCATGGTGTTTCACTAATAAAAATTTTTTAAAAAGATATAAATAAAAAATAGGTAGGTATAGTTCTTTTCTATACTTATCAATTTCTCAATTTTAGATTGCAATCATTGTCATAAATATGTTAAATTACCTAAAATTTTTTGCAGGCTATCGAATGTAGCCTGCCCACAGGGCAGAGTCTGGCAAACTCCCCGTGGCGTACCAAATATGCCAAATACCAGTAACAATGATGGGTCTCATTCTCCTAAAGAGCCGTGAATATAATCTCAGGGCTAGGATGAAAGAGACGTTACTGGGGCCTGCTCGAGGCAATCGATTAACATTGACCTAAAATTTATCAAATTTTTACAAAATTCTTTAAATTTATTAAACATATAAACCAAGGAAAAAAAGATATCAAGTTAAATGGAATCAATTTAAGCTGCATATGACTTAAATATAACCTCTATGATATAAAATACTTAATTGATAAAAAAATTATTCAACAAGATACTAAATTTACTTCTCTGGAAATAGCTAACTGGAATAACTTTACAAAAATGGAAACAACAGGGACCAGAGAGATAGCACAGTGTGGAGGGCACTTGCCTTGCACAAGGCTGACCCGGGTTCAATCCCCTGCCTCCCATAGGGTCCTCCACGCATACCAGGAGTGATCCCTGAGTGCAGAGCAGGAATAACTAATGTGTAATTCTGGTTGTGACCAAAACACAGAAACAAATAGAAGCAATAACTCCTCCTAAGTGATGTCAATAACCCTCTAAAACTTCTCACACTAATTCTTCATTTCTGAAAAATGAAAAGCACTTTTACATATTCTACTGACATAATGTGTAAGTCACATTCACAGTAGTATGTTGTGACATTTCTCTCAAGTTCATCAACCAATCCGTTATTTATACTTTATCCAGGTCCTCATCCAGCGAACAAGAAAGCAATGAACACAGTAGTTCTACAAGATATGGTTTGGGGAGTATTATTTTGCTTCCAGTTCATGATTGGTTTGATTGGAAATTCACTGTTGCTCGTGCTATATGTCAAAACCTTTCTGCAAAGAATGAAGCCAATAGATTGGATATTTACCCACTTAACTTTAGCCAACATGATGATAGTTTTATTCGCCGGGATTCCAGAAATAATATCTTTCCTTGGAATAAGAAATTTTCTGAATGACACTGGTTGTCAGGCAGTTTTGTTCTTGTACAGAGTGGGCCGGGGTCTTTCCCTCTGTACCACATCTTTCCTCAGTGTGTTCCAAGCCATCGTGATCACCAACAACCATGCTCAGTGGGCGTGGCTCAAATCAAACATCCACACATGCATTTCTTCTGCCTTCCTCTTTTTCTGGGTACTCAACATGCTGATGTATATATGGGTTATCTTGATAGTGAAGTCCCCCTTCAACATTACTGGAATTGAAGACATTTATAACCAAAAATACTGTATGGCACATGATTCTGAGAAGAATGGAGTGTCTGCATTGATGGGTGGAATGATTTTAAGAGACTTCCTGTGTGTGTCCCTCATGATCTGGACCAGCGTGCATATGATAAAGTTCCTCTTCAACCATCGCAAGAATGTCCAGCACATCCATAGGCACAGTCTCTGTCCACAATCCTCTCTGGAGATCAAGGCCACCCACAACATCCTCGTTCACGTGAGCTGCTTTGCTTTATTTTACTGCATCAACTGCTGCCTGACCATTTATGTAACATACCGTCACGATACACAAAGGTTAGAAAACATCACTGTTTTTGTCTCTTCCTGCTATCCAACGATCTGTCCTTTCTTGCTGATAAAAAACCTCAGAGACCCCTTCCTGAGCTGCACCTTTGTAAAGATGAGAAAAATGTTCTCCACCATCCACTGCTGTCAAGGACTTTAAAACTCTCACACCATGTGACCCAAAATGCTCAGGATAGAAAAATTCCCCTGGAAAGATTAAGTGATGGGGCCTGAAGAAACAACCCAATGGGTATGGCACTTGCCTTGCACATTCCCTGCACAAGGTCAGGAGTGATATCTGATTACAGAGCCAGGAATATGCCCTGGCTTATTCCACACATCAGCAGGTGTGACCGGGGAAAAAAGGAAGGGGAAGCAGGGGTTAAGTGATGTAAAATGAAAGAAAATAACATTTTTTTAAATTATTGAATCACTGGGCTGGAGCAATAGCACAGCGGGTAGGGCGTTTGCCTTGCAGCAGCCAACATGGCCAACCCGAGTTCGATTCCTCCGCCCCTCTCGGAGAGCCCGGCAAGCTACCAAGAGTATCTCGCCCACACGGCAAAGCCTGGCAAGCTCCCGGTGGCGTATTCGATATGCCAAACACAGTAACAAGTCTCACAATGTTACTGGGCCCGCTTGAGCAAATCGATGAACAACGAGAGGACAGTGACAGTAATTGAATCACTATGAGATATTAACAAAGCTTTCATAATTGAGTTTCAGTCATACAATGTTCCAACACCCATCCATCCCCCTTCCAGTTATATTTCCCACCACCACTACCACTATGCCCAGTATCTCTCCTGCCACTGCCCGCCCTCTCTTTCTTTCTCTCTCTCTTCCTCTCTCTCCCTCTCCCCACCTTCTCCCCACTTTGGGGCATTATCATTTGCAATATAGATACTGAGGAGCCATTATGTTTGGTTGTTTGCCCACTTTCAGCACACATCTCCCATGCAGAGCGATCCCTTTCAGCCATTATTGTCATAATGGTCCCTTCTCTATCCCAACTGCCCTCTCCCTAGCCCTTGAGGCAGGCTTCCAAGCATGGACCATTTGTCCTGACCCTTGAGAAAATAACGTCATATATGGACATGTCTCCAAGTCCACAGCTCATTGTACAGGCTGAGACAAATGAACAGCTGAATTGAATAAAACACATTATAGAAAGCTTCACTTCCAAGAGGCACGTTTTTTCCATTCTTTCTTGGAGGAAGGGGTGTGCTTGGAGCTTCCAACCCAGGTTGATTGCATGTCCAGCAAGCACATTACTTTCTATACTATCTCTGCCCCCCCTTTCTTTTTATTTGTAAAATGATTGCAAATATTCATCTTCAAGGATATTGAAATGGGGTTGGAGCAATAGTACAGAGGGTAGGGCGTTTGCCTTGTACACGGCCAAACCGGGTTCGCAACATCCCATAAAGTTGCCATAACCTTGTTCCGCTTTGAAGAAATGGGCGTAACAGAATAAAATGGGGGTGATAACCCGCTGTACTATGCCTTTGGTCCCTAATTTACTGCTCTTTCAGCATGGGGTTAATATTAAATATGTAACAGTTATATGGAAATGATCATAAAATAGACAATTTAGCATTCTTAATTTATAGATTATTTTTCTTTTGGGGTCACACCCGGCAATGCTCAGGGGTTACTCCTGGTCCTGCATCCAGGAATTATTCCTGGTGGTGTTGGGGGACCATATGGGATGCCGGGGATCAAACCGGGTCAGCAGCATACAAAGCAAGCGCCCTCTCCACTGTGCTATTGCCCAACCCCTTTATTGATTTTGTTTGTTTGTTTATTTGTTTGTTGGGCCACACCTGGTGATGCTCAGGGGTTACTGTTGGCTCTGTGCTCAGGAATTACTCCAGGTGGTGCTCAGGGAACCATATGGAATAACGGGGATAAATCTGGGTGGGCTACATGCAAGGCAAACTTCCTACCCACTGTATTATCACTCTGACTCTTGATTTCCACCACCACCACCACCACAACAACAACAACAACACACACACACACACTTCATGAAGAGCATTCCATTTTCAGGTTGCTTCTGTAACCTGTTCTTTTTCAAAAAAAAAAAAAAACACCATGCATCATAATACTGTGAATAAAGCTTGCGGAATGCAATGTCCACAGTTTGCAAACAGTGCCACTGTTTGGACATACAAATTAAAGGTAAAAGGCCCTCCCGTTGATCGTCGATTTGCTCGAGCGGGCCCAGTAACGTCTCCATTGGAGACTTTGTTGTTACTGTGTCTGGCATATCGAATACTCTCGGTAGCTTGCCGGGCTCTCCGAGAGGGGCGGAGGAATCAAACTCGGGTCGGCCAACTTGGCCGCTTGTAAGGCGAACGCCCTACCCGCTGTGCTAAATGACCTTTTTGTTTGTTTTGGAGAACATTCCAACAGTGCTCAGGGCCAGAAGTAAGCCCTGAACACAGTCGGGTGTTGGCCAAAAAAATGAAGGAAACAGGAGACAGGTAGGTGGCTTCACTTGCCTTGCACGCAGCCGACCTGGGTTCGGTCCCCAGCATTCCCTACGGCGCCCTGAGCACCACCGAAAATAATTTCCGAGTTCAGAACCAGGAGTAAACCCTGAGCAACACCAGGTGTGACTGCGACCCCCACCCCCAAAAAAAGGGGCAAGAAAGAAATTGAATTGAACTGCTACTTTGAAACCAGAAAGCAGAAGGCAGAAGGAAACCAGAAAGAGGAAGGGAGAAGGAAATTGGGAAAAAGAGGAATGTGGGGGAAGTGAGCCAGATGAAGAGGAATAGGGGGACGGAGGGAAGAGGGTCCGGAGGGAGGGAGGAGATTGAGGCTTGGATCAGGGGAATCCCTGACTGATTTTGACCGAGTCTGTAGCTCTGCAACAAACCCGCCTCCCGATACAATCTCCAGCTGTCAAACTGTGTGGCGACGCCACCCGAGAGCGAATCCAAATCTCCAACTTGACTCCAGCATCCTGGAGCTCTACCCAGAACGGTATAGTCTCATCTTCACCCTCGCCCAGAGGCGAGCGGGAGCCAGAGCGATATAAAGGTGGCCTCCAGATGGCACTCGAGCACCATCAGAGAGGTAAAGGCTCACAGACCAGGACGGACCCATGTGAGTACCGAGTGCCGTCCCACAAAAAAAAGGGAAAAGATCCAGTGACTCGTGGAGACCCGCCCTAAAACCGAAATCACAGCAGGAGGGTCTCCTGGGACCATCACCCCACCCACAGGTCCATTTCTCCTGGTCAAGAGTTCCAAGGTGCATGGTATGGGGGGACCCCAAGATGACTCAGGATTCTAAATGTTAGACTTTCCATCGTGTGCCCTGGGAGGTCTGATTTTTATCCCTTTCCTTTCATTTGGGGATTTGGTTTTGGATCTGGGGGTGGAGGGCCACAGCAGGGACCAGGCAGTGCTGAAGAGCAATAAAGCGTGGGAAGTGCTTGCCTTTCACACAGCCGACCTGGGTTGGATTTCCCGCATCCCATACAGTCCCCGAGCTCTGCCAAGATTGATTCCTGAGCACAGAGCCAGGAGTAACCCCTGGGCACTGCTGTGTGCTCCCCAAACCAAAACTAAAAGTATTCATTATTAAGGAACTGGAATATTTGCTTGCGGGGATTTGGGGCTACGCCAAGTGGTGCAAAGGGTTTATTCCTAGCCCTGCCTTCAGGAATCACTCCTAGTGGTGCTTGGGGACCATATGGGGTGCCAGGGATCAAACCCGGGTCAACTGCGTGCAAGGCAGATGTCCTATCCATAGTACTATCGCTCAGCCCCAGGAGCTGGAAATTTTATTGTTGTTTTTGTTTGTTTGGGGTCTATACCCAGCGGTGCTCTGGACTTACATTTTTTTTCTCTTTGGGTCACACCTAGCAATGCTCAGGGGTTACTCCTGGCTCTGCACTCAGGAATTACTCCTGGTGGTGCTCGGGTACCATATGGGATGCCGGGGATCAAACCCGGGTCAGCCGCATGCAAGGCAAGGCAAACGCCCTACCTGCTGTACTGTTGCTCCGGCTCCTCAGGGCTTACTCTTTAATTTTGCCCTCAGAGATCACTTTTGGTAGTGCTTGGATTAACCATGTTCAAGGCAAATGCCCTACCTACTAGAATTCTAGCCTAGAATTGAAATTTTCTTGTACAACAGAATTCTAAAGCCAAACCAGGGGCTGGAGCAATAGCACAGCGGGTAGGGCGTTTGCCTTGCATGCGGCCAACCCAGGTTTGATTCCCAGCATCCAATATGGTCCCCTGAGCACGCCAGGGGTGATTCCTGAGTTCAGAGCCAGAAATAACCTCTGTGCATCGCTGGGTGAGACCCAAAAAGCAAAAATAAGATAAAATAAATAAAAGCCAAACCAACCCCAGCAAAGTAGTCCTTTACAAAGTGAAATGTCGTGGTTCTGCCTACCCCAATTCAGCAAAAATAAAATAAAATAAAAGCCAAACCAACCCAGCAAAGTAGTCCTTTACAAAGTGCAGTGTAGTGGTTCTGCCTACCCCAATTCAGCACCACGGACAGCACCGCTCTTGGCCTCCCTCTAGACATTGCTGAAGGACCTGGCTTCAAACTCAATAGATGTTGGAGCTACAGCGATAGTACCACCAGGAGGGGGGTTGCCTTGCATATAGTTGACCCAGGTTTCATTCCTGGCACCCCCATATGGTCCCCCCACCGAGGCCATCAGAAGTGATCCCTGAGCTCAGAGCCAGGAGGCCTTGAGCATGAGCAATCTTGAAACCAAAAAAAAGTGGGGTGAGAGTGCACGTAGCCAACCCAGGTTTGTTCCTCAGCATCCCGATCCCTGAGCATTTCCTGAGTCCCTGAGTGATTCCTGAGTATAAAGCCAGGAGTAGCCCTTGAGGATCGCTGGATGTAGAAGAAGAGAAAAAAAAAAAAAGCTACAAAGGCAATACATGCTTTTAACTAACCTTTCCTAAGAGGTTCTGTTAATATTTGCATTTTTTGCTTATTTTTGCAAAGTAAGCACCCTAACCACTGTCCTGTCATTCAGGTACCTCAATGAAGATTTTTTTTTTAAATTCCCCTAAGAATATCAGTGGGTCCCATCACCAAAATAAATGGACAGTTTAGGAGTTGAAACATACTGAATCCTTTTTTTTTTCTTTTTTTGGTGAGAGGCTGGCTCTGCACTCAGAAATTACTCCTGGTGGTGCTCAGGGAACCCTATGGGATCAAACCCAGGTTGGCTGCATGCAAGGCAAAATGCCCTACAGCTGTACTATCAACCCGGCCCAGCACTGTGAGCTTTGGGATTCTTTGACAGGAGAGGGAATAAAGTGTTGCTGATGCCAGTTTGTTGCTTGGTGGTCATTCCGGGGATTATTCCCAGAGGCATTGAGAGAGCTGGTGATGTCAGAGATGAAAACTAGTGTTCCCAGGGCTGGAGTGATAGCACAGCGGGTAGGGCATTTGCCTTGCACATGGCCAATCCGGGTTTGATTCCCAGCATCCCATATGGTCCCCTGAGCACCGCCAGGAGTAATTCCTGAGTGCAGAGCCAGGAGTAACCCCTGCAGTGCAGAGCCGGGTGTGACCCAAAAGGCAAAAAAAAAAAAAATAGTGTTCCCATATACAAAGCATAAGGCGAACGATTCCTCGCCCCTCTCGGAGAGCCCGGCAAGCTACTGAGAGTATTCGATATGCCAGACACAGTAACAACAAAGTCTCCAGTGGAGACGTTACTGGGCCCGCTCGAGCAAATCGACGATCAACGGGAGGGCCTTTACCTTTACCTTTTAATAATAAATAAAAGAATAAAAGGGGCCGGATAGTACAGCAGGCAAGGCATTTGCCTTGCATGTAACTAACCCGGATTCAATCTCCAGCATCCCATCTCTGGAGCACTGCCAGAAGTGATTCCTCAGTGCAGAGCCAGGAGCATCTCGGGATGTGGCTCCAAAACCTAGTAATAATAATAATAATAAATAGTCCTCCCACCCTCTTGGGGGTGGGGTGCTCTGTTCTGCAAGCTGCAGCTGGTAAGCCCCTCCCCTCTCTGAGGCTGTTACGCGAGAGCAGTAAGAAGGATCCAGAAGGCTGGAATCCCCAGGATGGATCCCAGAGCAGGTATCTGCAAGCCCCGCTGGGTCAGAGAAGCCGCGGGAACGCCCCGGGGCGGCACGCGCGCGGGGACTCCTGGGTCTTGTAGTCCGCGCGCAGGTCTCGATCTCGGCGGACTGCAGCGGGAGCCGGGGAAGGTGGCGGGGGCCGGCGGGGCGCGGGGCGCGGGGCGCGGGGCCGGCCCTGAGCGGGCCCGACGAGCCGTGCCTCTGCTGCTGCTGCTGTGGCAGCTGCTGGCGCTGACGTGCCGGGGCGCTGCAGTCTACCTCGAGGTCGGCGAGCTGGAGGAGAAATGCTTCATCCAGGAGATTCCCGAGGGCACCGTGGTCATAGGTGAGCGCGCGCTCGTGCTCTTTGCTTTTTGCACGCTCCGAGCCCAGATCGGAGCTGGGGCGGGGATGGTGGGGTGGGGGTGGAGGTGGGTAGTCGCGGGATCAGCTCGAGCCCGCACCTCCCTGATGATGGAGTGGGGGGGACTCAGGGGACAATGAAGAGACAGAGCCCTCTCCCCACCCCACCCCGCGATGGATGGCAGTTGTGACGCAGAGGCGGAAATTGCGGAGTTGGAGAGATACGGGGAGCGCTATGTTTAGCGTCCACGGACGCCCCAGTCCCTGGGGAGTGGACCCCTTGGTCTGGTCCCGGGCCTCGGCGGGTCCTGGAGGACGCATTCTCTCTGCATTCCGTTAGGGAACTACAAGACCGAGCTCTACGACCCGGTGGTGGGGAAGTTCCAGCCCTCGCCGCAGTGGATTAATTTGTTCGCGTTCGTGAAGGACCCGGAGAACAGGGTGAGGCAGGTTTTGACACCCGGCATCCCTCCCATCCCTCAGCGCCCCAACACCAGTGCCTAACCGCCCCCCCCGCCCCACCCCTCCCCCACTCCCAGGTGCATTCTGCCTTCACGGCAGGCCCTTGGGAAATGTCTTTGCAAATGTGTTTGCTGTTTGCAAACTGCACAACGTTGGCAAGGCTGGATTCTGAGCCTCGCCCCTAGCACCCTGACATCCCCCTTATTCCTCTGGCCTGATCTGGGGGGTAGGGAGGGGTCTTTTTTGGGGGGGGAGCCACACCAGGTGATGCTCAGGGTTTACTCTTGACTCTGTGCTCAGGAATCACAACTGGTTGGGCTTGGGGGACCCTAGTGGGATGCTAGAAATTGAATCCATGTCTGCTGCACACAAATGCTCTCCCTGCTGTACTATCTCTCTGGATTTCTGGCCAGCTTCTCCTCTGTTCATTTAATTGCTGTTTCTAGAACCTTCTGTCCCGGCAGTATGGCCCTCAGGGTCGCTTCATGTTCACCTCCAAGTCCCCTGGAGAGCACCAGATCTGCCTTCATCTCAAGTCCGTCCGGTTCCCTCTTGTCTACGATGGCAAGCTGGTGAGTGTGTGTGTGTGTGTGTGTGAGTGTGTATGAGTGAGTCTTGTGAGTGTGTGTTGTAAGAGTGTGTGTTGTGAGTTTGTGAGTCTGTGTGAGTGTATGAGGGTCTGAGTGTTGTGAGTGTTTGTTGTATGTATAAGAGTATGTAAGTCTGTGTGAGAGTATGTGTACGTGTGAGAATATTATGTGAAAATGTGTGCATGTCTGTGTGAATGCGTGATGTGAGTGTGGGGGGGGGGCGAGGGAGGGCTGCATTTCCTGAGTGGAAATGCTGTGAGCAGGAGAGGGTCTTTGGGAAGCTGGAACTTGCTTTGAGCTTAGAGAACCCTTTCTTTTTTATGATTTTTTGTTTGTTACTGTTTATTTGGTTTTGGTTGGGAGCCATACACTGTAATGCTCAGGGTTTTTCCTGGGTCTGGCTTCAGGAATCACTCCTGGTGGTTGGTGCTAGGAGAACCCTATGGGATGCAGGGGATCGAACCCCATCAGGTGGGCATGTGCAAGGCAACCACCCTTCCCACTGTCCTATCGCTCTGGCCCATTAGAGAACTTTTTCTGAAGAAGGAGAAAGAGATTCCCCGGGAAGCATCTCCTTTGGCTCCTGCCACCCCCCAGATCAAAACCTGCCATATAGAGGAGTGTTAATATAGGGGTTAAATTGCTTAACCTGGTTTCAATCCCTGATACCCCATAAAATCCCCCAAGCACCACCAGGAATAATTCTTGAGTTTACAGCCAGGAGTAAGACCTGAGCCCCACCAGGTGTGTCCCTCCCCACACACAGACACACATACACTATATATACATATATGTGTGTGTGTGTGTATGTATCATGTAAAGTCAAGTTCATAGCCATTCAACATCAAGTACTTGGGCTAACTCTGAACTTCAGAACTTAGCATCAAACACAGTCTCAGAGCTTTTTTTTTTCTTTCTTGGGGGGTGTGGGAAACTAAACCCAGCTGTGCTTGGGGCTTACTCCTGTCTCTCCACTCAGGGATCACTCTGGGCAGGGCTCAGGGGTGCCAGAGATTGAACATTGGATGTGTGCCAAGCAAGCACCCTATCCTCAGTATCATCTGTCTAGTCCCAAAGCCATTCTTTCTCCAGACATGTTGTCACCCTTCCATCACTTCTTTTTTGGCAAGGGAAGGTGGTCAGCCACACCCAGAAGTGCTCAGGGGTCCCTCCAAGCAGTGCCTGGGGACCCTGAGGTGCCGGAAATGAAACTTAGGATGCTAGCCAGATAATTCAGCAGGGAGGGTAGTTGCCTTGCATGTGACCAACTCAGGTTCCATCCCCTGACATCCCATAGAGTCCCCCAGTGCACCACCAGGAGCAATTTCTGAGTGGAGAGCCAGGAGTAAGCCTTGAGCATCGCAGGGTGTGCGCCCCCTCCTCCCCTAAAAAAAGAAGTGGAACTTAGAGTCCCACAGGCAGAATCTGTGTTCCTGCCTTTTGAACCAGTTTCCCAATCTCCTTCCCTCTTCCCCACCCCAAAAATTTGGGGGGAGGGCTGGGGATCAAACCTAGGGCCCCACACGCGTGAGACATGGGCTTTACCACTGAGCTGTTTCCATCATTCCAGTGGGGTGACTGGGTCCCCTCCTCCCCGAAAGCAACTCTGACGCGGTCCAGGGCCCCGATTGGGGCCGTCAGAGCTCCCTGACTTCCGCCCTTGGCTCTCCAGACCATGCACCTGGACATGCAGTTGGGGGAGCGCATCAGCGATGACGCGGCGTTCCAGGATAAGGACACGCTTAGCCAGTTGCATCTGCGCCTGCGGCAGCTGGTGGAGCAGATGGAGCAGATCCGGAAGGAGCAGGAGTACCAGAGGGTGAGCGCCCACTCAGCCGGCAGGGGGCGCGCCGAACCCCCGGGAAAGGCTCTTCCACCCTCTTCCCAGCCCCCGCCCCTGGCCTGCAAGTCCATTCAGGTCCTGCTGCTCACCCCCTCCCTGTCCTTCCTCTCTCCCCGCAGTGGCGAGAGGAGCGCTTCCGGCAGACCAGCGAGAGTACCAACCAACGGGTGCTGGGGTGGTCCGTGCTGCAGACCCTCATCCTCGTGGCCATCGGCGTCTGGCAGATGCAGCATCTCAAGGGGTTTTTTAAAGCCAAGAAGCTGGTCTAGGGGCTCCCGGAGCCGTAGGACAGCGGGGAGCGCGCTTGCCTGGCACGCAGCCGACCCGAGGTTTGATTCCCGGCATCCCATAGGGTCCCCCCGAGGGAGCACAGCCAGGTCCGGAGTGCAGAACCTGGAGTACCGAGCACTGTCGGCTGTGTCCGCATCTCTCCCCCTGTTCCCCCCCACAGACGCAAAAAAAAGAAGCTGGTATAGATAGATGAAGCCCAGAAACTAGAAAGAAACATTGCCCCCCGACTCCCACCCTTTCTGCTGACGGGGAAAAAAGGGAAATGCCCTGGCCTGGGTTGATCTCCAGACTTTCCCCACCCTGCAGGGACTCAGAGGGCCTCTTGGAGCTGGTTTTTCAACCCGCCCAGGGCCACGGTGCATTTCCAGCTGGTGACATTTGAGTAGGTGGGAGTCTGTGAAGAGTAGTAGGTCAGCAAGATGGGGGGGGGGGGGTGTGGGGAGGGTCCCCTCAATGTCAATGTCCTGGTGAAACGGAATAGAAGAAGCACCCCAAGGTGGTGGACATGAGCGTGAATATTGATCATAACTGAAAACTTCCTGTTGTAACTTCATTGCGCGTCCAAAACCACTGTTCAGTCCTCTTGTGTGTGTCACACTGGGGTGCCAGAGCCATAGCACAGTGGGGAGGGCGCTTGCTTTGCATGCGGCAGGACCGTGGTTCAAGTCCCAGCACCCCATTTGGTCCCCTGAGCCCCGCCAGGAGTGATCCTTGAGCACAGACAGGTATGGCCTAAAAACAAAAACAAACAAAACCATCACAAAAATAACCACCACCAGGGCTGTAGGGCATCTACTTTGCACGCGGCCAACCCTGGTTCGATTCCCAGCATCCCATATGGCCCCCCTGAGTACCACCAGGGATAATTCCTGAGTGCAGAGCCAGGAGTAACCCCTGTGCATCGCCAGGTGTGACCCAAAAAGAAAAAGAAACACCACCACCCAAAAAAAGGGGGGAGCTGGAGCAATAGCACAGCGGGTAAGGCCTTTGCCTTGCATGCAGCCAACCCTAGTTTGATTCCCAGCATCCCATATGGTCCCCTGAGCACTGCCAGGGTACTTCCTGAGCGCAAAGCCAGGAGTAACCCCTGTGCATTGCCGAGTGTGGCCCAAAAAACAAAACAAAACAAAAAAAAACAAGGGAGAGAAGATGGGCTAGAGAGCTAAGTAAGGTACTGGCCTCACACACATGGTTGACCCATTTTCATGGTCCCCCGAGTGAGCCAAGAGTGATCCCGGAGCACCAGCCAGGTGTGGCTCCAAAAAAAAACAAAACAGGGCTGGAAGGATAGTACAGCAAGTAGGGCCCTTGGCTGACCCAGCTTCAATCTCAGGAAATTCAGAAGTCCTCCTTGTTTCTTTTTCTTCTTTTTTGATTTTTGGGCCACACCCAGCAATGCTCTGGGATGGTTATGCTGACTCAGCACACAGGAATTACTCTTGGCGCTGCTTGGGAGACCATATGGGATGCCAGGGATGGAACCTGGGTCAGCCACAAGCAAGGCAAATACCCTACCCACTGTACGATGGCTCTGGCCTCCTATATGGTCTCCTGAGCACCACCAGGAGTGATCCCTGAGCACAGTTCCAGGAGATAAGTCCTGAGCCATCACAAAAACAAAAACAAAAATGGAAGAAGTGGGGTTGGAGCGATAACACAGCGGGGAAGGAGCTTGACTTGCACGTGGATGACCTGGGTTCAATCCCCGGCACCCCATGGGGTCCCTGAGCCCTGCCAGGAGTGATCCCTGAGCACAGAGCCAGGAGTAAGCCCTGAGCACTGCCAGATGTGACCCCCAAACAAACCCAACAAAGGAGGGGGGAACAGAAGAGCCTGGAAGAGGGCAGAAAGGGTTCCGTCCCTGGAACCACATGCTTTCCGGAGCGCACCTGGGAGCAACCCCTGAGCTGTGTTCCTAGGGAGTAAATCCTTAGCAATGCGGGGTGTATCCCCAAAAGAAACCAAACAAAGATCAGGGCGGCTGGCTGTGGGTAGACTTGGGAGGCACACAGCTGGAACAAGAATCTCTGAGTTTGGAACCAGAGAAAGAGAGAGAGAGAATAGAGGTTGGGCACTTGCCTTGCACACAGCAGGTACCTGTTCAATCCCCGGTACCATGTGTGGTCCCCTGAGCCCTGCCAAGTGTGACCTGTGAGCACAGAGCCAGGAGTACGCTCTGAGCACTGCAGAGCTGAGCAATGAGCAACCACACACTTTAAGACCTGGACTTTAAACTGTCTGGCCCGCTTGATTGCAACTTCCTGGGAATGGCTAAATAGCACAATAACAAACAAATAAAAGCGGAAGGAGAGTAGACTGGAGTGATAGTACACAGGGTGAGGAGCTTATTTTGGCATGTGGATAACCTGGGTTCAATCTCCGGGACCATATATGGTCCCCTGAGCCCTGTGGGAAGTGATTCCTGAGTGCAGAGCCAGGAGTTAGCCTGGAGCATTGCTGGATGTGGCCCCAAAACCCCCCAAAATTAAAAACAGGCTGAAGTGATAGCACAGCAGGTAAGATCTTGCACACGGCTGATCCCCAGCACCCCATAGGGTTGCCCTGAAGGGAGACCAGGTCTCCAGGAGTGATCCCTGAGAGCAGAGCCAGGAGTCAGCCCTAAGCACTGCTGGGTGGTACCCAAAACACACACACACACAAACACACACACACACACACACACACACACACCCAAAAACCCTAGTAGCACATAGAGTCCCCCTACTTCAGCAACACCAAGAATGATTCCTGAGAAAGTAGGGAGTAACTTCTGAGTACTAAAAACTGGAGAGAGAGTACCTAGGCCTTAAGGCACCTGCTTTGCATGCCCCAGGCCAAAGAGTGATTGTCAGGGGTGCAGAGAGATATTACTTTGGGCAGGGCGCTTTTCTTGCACATAGCTGATCTGAATTTGATCCCCAGCATCTCATAGGGGTCCCTCAATCCATCAGGAGTGATCCCTGAACACAGAGCCAGGTGTAAACCCTGAGCACCACCAAGTGTGGTTCAAAAACAAAACAAGAAGAAATTTTCCGGCAGAATCTCCTGGTCCATCCAAGGCTGTCTTCACTGGGATACCTCGGAATGGAGTGGGTTGAGTTTCCCTCCCCGCCCCAAGCAGAATCCCAAACCTGCTTGGTTCAGGACTGGGCCTCCTCCCCCCAACTCCCCAGTTTTCCAAGAGCTTGGCAGTCACACCCACAAACTGCCCCTGGCTGCCACGTAATCTCATCAATGGCCAAGATCCAGAAACTAAAATAAAACTTCCAGAAGAGAGCGATGCAGAATTTCCTGGAGCACACGGCCTTATTCGTGGCTGGGTGACCTCTTATACTCTAGCCCACTGATGTACCTAAAGTAGCACACATTTGTTTGGTTTTAACATACTTGTTTGTATTCTCTTATATATGGGCCTAAATGGCTCCACAGGCTTGGATGAGCCTCACACATAAAGGAACCGGCAGAGGAACCCAGGTGTGCGGGACCCGGAGCTGAGATCTCCAAGCCTGCACGTTTCGGGACTGGGCCTTCCAGTAGCTAGACAGTTACACCCACCAACTGCCGTGTAACCCCAACAACGGCCAGGATCCAGAGATTATAACACCAAGCTTCCAGAATAGAAGAATCATAGGCTGACCTACGAGATGGTCAGACTTCTTTGTCAAGACCCTGAATGATCGGTTTGAGGCTCTTCATGTTCCTAGAATGAGCAGATGCCATTGGGCTATGCTAGCACGCAACAGGATGAATGGAGACATTACTGGCGCCCGCTCAAGCAAATCGATGAGTAACAGGATATCAAATGATCAAATGGCTCCAGAATAAAATACAACCTTCACACACTTCCCTCTTATTGTGGTGGGAAGATGCTTGCTGGTGGGGTGGGTGTTTGAATATTATCTGTAATGAACTACTGTGAACTACTTTATGAAAACAAAATGTATGGGGCTAGAGCGACAGCACAGCGGGTAGGGCGTTTGCCTTGCACACGGCCAACCTGGGTTCGATTCCCAGCATCCTATTGGTCCTCCGAGCATCGCCAGGAGTAATTCCTCAGTGCATGAGCCAGGAGTAACCCTGTGCATCGCCGGGTGTGACCCAAAAAGCAAGCACTGTAGCACTGTCCTCCCGTTGTTCATCGATTTGTTCATCGATTTGCAGGCCAGATACTCTCAGTAGCTTGCCAGGCTCTCTGAAAGGGGCAGAGGAATCGAACCCGGCTCGGCCAGGCCGGCTGTGTGCAAAGCAAACGCCCTACAGCTATGCTATCGCTCCAGCTCCAAAGGTGTTGGGGGGAATTGGTGTTTAATAGGGAAAGATTTGAGGCAGGCTCAGCTTTGTAGAATGTGGCATCATAATATGAAGGTACTCACAGAGCTACTTACAAGTAGTTAGAATAGGGGCAAGAGCAATAGGACAGCAGAGAGGGTGATCGCCTGGCATGGAGCCCACCAGTTACTGCCCTTCATCTTAGCCCAAAGGCAGAGACCACAAGTGTTAGTTTTGGTTTTGTTTTTTGTTTTTGTTTTTGTTTTTGTAGTTTTGGTAACTAAGAGCTCTGAGCTCACTTCTTCCTTTCTTTTTAAATTTTTTTTTATTTTTTTAGGGCTCTTTCTTGTCATTACAGCCTGTTTGCCTAGCATGCAGTCAACATGGTCAACCTGAATTCGATTCCTCCGCCCCTTTCGGAGAGCCCGGCAAGCTATCAAGAGTATCTCGCCCACACAGCAAAGCATGGCAAGCTATCTGTGACATATTCGATATGCCAAACACAGTAACAACAAAGTTTCACAATGGAGACGTTACTGGGCCCGCTTTAGAAAATTGATGAACAATGTGAGACAGTGACAGCCCTTAGTCAGTGCCTTTTACCTCTGGGCGGGGCTGTGCTCTCTGGGCAAGACCTTGAAAAGCAAGTCTCAGTCCTACCAGGAGAGACAGCACAGCAGGCAGGGCACTTGCCTTTCGTTCTGCTCCGGGGACCCAGATTTGATCTCTGGCATCCTATAGGATCTGCCAGAAGTGATCCCTAAGAACAGAGCCAGGAGGGGCTGGAGCAATAGCACAGCGGGTAGGGCATTTGCCTTGCATGCGGCCGACCCGGGTTTGATTCCCAGCATCCCATAAGGTCCCCTGAGCACTTCCAGGGGTAATTCCTGAGTGCAGAGCCAGGAGTAACCCCTGTGCATTGCTGGGTGTGACCCAAAAGGTAAAAAACAAAACAAAAAAAAAAAAACCACTGACCTAGACAATAGATCCAGGCGAGACTGGGGTAAGACTAGAGATGCTGGCTTCACGTACACAGTCCCCAGCACCAACATGATGCCAGATTAACTTGTATATTGCAAATAGAGACCAAGATTCATGTCTTTCAGCTTGACCCACCAGTACGATAATCTAACTGGATAATGTTGAACCACCATGGCACCTTTGCTTTATTTATTATTATTATTATTATTATTATTGAGCGATAGCACAGCGGATAGGGAGTTTGCCTTGCACAAGGCCGACTTGGCCCACCTGAGTTCGATTCCTCTGCCCCTCACCAAGAGCCCAGCAAGCTATGGAGAGTATCCTGTCCGCATGGCAAAGCCTGGCAAGCTACCCGTGATGTATTCGATATGCCAAAACCAGTAACAACAAAGTCTCACAATGGAGCCGTTACTGGGCCCGCTGGAGCAAATTGATGAACAACGGGAGGACAGTGCTATTATTAATGTTATTATTATTATTATTATTATTATTATTATTATTATTGGGCTGGAGCGATAGCACAGCGGGTAGGGTGTTTGCCTTGCACACAGACAACCCAGGTTCAATCCCTCTTGGAGAGCCGGCAAGCGAAGATCCTGCCCGCATGGAAGAGCCTGGCAAGCTCCGCATGGCATATCCGATATGCCAAAAACAGTAAAAACAAGTCTTGCAATGGAGCCGTTACTGGTGCCTGCTAGAGCAAATCGATGAACAACGGGAGGACAGTGCTACAGTGCAATGCTACGATTATTATTAATATTAATAATAATATTATTTCGATTAATAATAATAATTAGTATTATTTGGTGATGCTCAGCCACACCTGGCTCTGCACTCAGAACGACTCCAGCCGGTGCTCAGTGGAGCCACACGAGATGCCGGCGATCAGAGCCAAACCCGGGTAGGCAGGCAAGCTCCCGACTAGCTTTTTTTTTTTTTTGCAAGCCTCGATTTTACCCCCAGCGAAAGGAGAAGGTTCGTGCCTGTGGGACAGCGAGAAAAGTCAGGCAGGCAGGTAAAGCTGGGGGAAAGGACAGTAGCGCGACGGAAATGAAACTATTCTTGTCACTGATAGCCAGCCAGGAGACAGCGCCCGGGAGCAGGGGCGTGTGGCGCTCCCCTCCGCCTCCGCGAGCAGGTGGGCGTCTCCCCAGCCGCGTCTTTTCTCCCACGGAACGCCGGGCAATGCCCGTCCTCAAGATGGCGCCCGCGGCCACAGCCGCCGAGTGCGACGGCGCAGACCGCGCGTGCCCCCTGACCTGCTGGCAGCGACGGAGGGGGGAACCGGGCGCCGCCATATTGGCTGTTGTCCTGCGAGGGGAGCGGCGGTGGCGGTGGCGGCGGCGGCGGCGGCGGCGACGGCGGCGGCGACGGCGGCGGCGGCGCGGAGCAGCGAGCGAGCGGCGCGAGCAGCAGCAGCAGCAGCAGCAGCATGACTCGGAGGCGGAGCAGGCCGGGCGGTGGCGCGGGCCGACGCGAGCGGGCGCGGGCCGCGGGTCCCCACAAGCCCCCAGCGCCCGAGCCGCCGCCGCCACCGCCGCCGCCGCCGCCGCCGCCGCCGCCGAGCCTGGAAACGGGAGCCGCTGCGGGGCCCCCGGAGACGCCGGCGGAGCCCGAGATCGACGGTCCCCGGGAGGAGGATGAGCCCAAGCTGGCGCTCGGCCCTGCGCAGGTAGGTAGGCGCGCGAGCCCGGGTGGAGCGGGGCTGACGTGTGTGCGTCCGTGTGTGTGTGTGTGTGTGTGTGTGTGTGTGTGTGTGTGTGTGTGTGGTATGGGGGGTTTGCTGGACTGTGATGCCCCGCCTAGCAGCTGGACCGTGCTGTGCACGTCACCCTGGGCTCCGGGACCCCGGCCGAGGCGGGAGCGGGCAGTGGGATCTGTCCCCCACTGCCCCCCCAGAAAAACCCGGCCTGCCCTGTGGCCCCGAGCCCAGGTTGCAGCTCGCTCCCCGCCGCCCCCGGCTGGATGGGGAGCGCGCGCAGGCTCCGCTCCCTGCCTCTCACCTCCTTCTGGGGCTCACCTGCTTCCCTCTCCCACCCATCCATCCACCCACCCACCCACCCAGCTACCTCCCGGCCCCCTCTCCAGGTGCCGGGGCTCCGCAGCCCGCAGCCTCTGGCTCCTCTACCCCCCATCCCCCCCGGGAGAGGCTCCACCCAGTTCCCCTTAGTTCTCTGCAGCCGCTGCCCCCTCATGCATCTGGGTCCCCAGCCTGTGTCTTGGGGGGGGAGGGCCTGGAAGGAGGACCTCCCCCTCCTCCTCCTCCTCCTCCTCTTCCTCCTCCTCCTCCTCCTCCTCCTCCTCCTCCTCCTCCTCCTCCTCCTGCCGCTGCCTAGCCGGTCTGTGCGCCCCGCATTTCTGGCTGACCACCCCGCCCAGCAGCCTGCCCTTTCTCTCCTCTATTCCACACCCGCCCCCGATCATCCCCGCAGGACCGATCCCCCACCATCTTCGAGATCCTGGGGTTTGCGTCGGAGCAGGAGCAGTTAGGGAGGATGCTTGCAAACGTCCTGCTGGCCACGTCCAAGCCAGAGAGGTTCCTTTAAAAAAAAAAAATATATATATATATATGTATAGTTATTGTTTGGAAAGTGTAAGGGGAGCACGCGCCAGGAGGTGCATGTGTGCGTCCAGAGCTGGGGGGGAGGGGGCGGAGGGCTAGGCTGGTGTGCTCCAAGCTGGCACTGCCCGGAGTTGTGAGTTGGTCCACTGTCTGGCCCGGCCTCCTGCGGGCAGCTCGACGGGGTCCCCTGTGCCCATCCTGTGGAGGCCGAGGCGTGGCAGGGCGCTGCGGGCAACTGCAGCAGCTGCGGGGCTTGCCGGGAGGCGGGTGCCAGCTGGAAGGCATGGCTTTGGAGTCCGCTTCCCACGATGGCACATGGGACTGGGGGGGGGGAACGGAGAGGAGAGTGGGGTGTGTGCCATGCTGGGAAAGCCTGCCCTGAGAGCCCCCCCTGTGGGGTCAGAGGGGCCCCCTTCACACCAGCTTGCAGATTCCCCCCTCTTTCCCTTCCCCCCCACACCCCACCAGTTAGCACCCCACTCTGGGCTGAGAACTGGGCTTGTGGATCGTGGGAGCCCAGAAAGATATGGGCTCTGTCCAGGCCCCGACCCCTCCTTTCTGGCTCAGCGTGGGCTGATTTGGAAGCCCCTTGACCAAGGCTCACCCCTTAGTGGGGGAGTCTTCACCTTCCTCTGGCTGGGACACAGCTTCCTTCTCAACTCTGCCATCCCCCACCCCAGTGGCGGTAACCAACAGGGGAAGTTGGGGAGGGGAAGAGACAGCCCCCCACTACCACCACCAAGGGTCAGTAGCAGTGAGCTTTCCTTTTTTTTTTTTTTTTCATTCTTTTTTCCCATTCAGAAGGGATACAGGCTCCTGGGGTCTGAGAGTGAGTACAGTGGTGAAGGCCTTGCACACGGCCCAACCTGGGTTCGATCCCCAACACCCACCACTATAGGCTGCCCCAATGCCACGCCAGGAGCAATTCCCTGAGCACAGAGCCAGAATAAGCCCTGAACACTGCCGGGTGTGGCCCAAAAAGCAAAAGCAAAATAGATGACAGAGTCCTGGAGGTGGGGGGCACCACTGTCCCCCGCCCCTATTAGCACGTAGTTTCCAGAACTGGGTGATGACTGCGGAACTATTGTATGTCCTTTCCTCTGGGGCAGGGAGGCTGGTTGTTGGGGGGGGTGTGGGGGGGTGTCCGGAGATTGCTGGCCTTCTACAGCCTGGTCGGAACTGGTTCTTTCGAACTTCTACACAAACCAGGCACTGTCTGCACCTTGCTTTTTGTTGTTGTTTGGGGGCCACGCCTAGCAATGCTCAGGACTTATTCCTGACTCTGCACTCAGGGATCACTCCTGGCCATGCTCAAGGACCCAATGGAGTTCCAGAGAAGGAACCCAGGTCCACCACATGTAAGGCAAGACAGCCCTCCCCTCTGGGCTGTGGCTTAAGCCCCGAACTCTGTTTGTTTGTTTGGGGGCCACACCAAGTGATGCTCAGATGTTTACTCCTGGCTCTTGCGCTCAGGAATCACTTCTGGGGTCAGGGGCCAGAGGGCCCTATAAGACACCGGGGATCGAACCCAGGTCAGCCACGTACAAGGCAAGCGCCCTCCCCGGTCCCCAAACTCTTGAGTTGGTTTTCGCTGCCACATGCATGCAGGTACCAGATGGGCCACTGGTGTCCCCCATAGGGCTGGTACTTGAACAAGTGTGAATGGATAGACAAAAGAGTGTAAGTACCAGAAACCGATTTCCAGATGAAGAAAGCCAAACTCAGAGCCACCAAGCATTTGCCCCTAGAATTTCCGGGGCAGGTGTTAGGGAATTAAGACCTAAAGTGTCTGTCACATGGGATGGAACAAATGGTTAAATTCTCCGTGACGGCCAGAACGAGCCTTCATGAAACAAGCCTTGTTAAAGTGTTGGGCTCAAAGGGTGAGGCTCCCTCAGGACCCCACTCCTCCACCACCCCCCCCACCACCTGGGTTCTCACAGGGCTCCCCAGCCTTGTGCAAAGAAAGAATGAGTAGGGAGAAACTCGGGGTGCGCCGTTTCTCTCTGAGTTCCTTATGATTTGTGCTGAAAAATGGAAAGACATAGGACAGAGGGGAAGGTGCTTGCTTGCATGCGGGGCCACCTGGATTCTATCCCCAGCTCCCCGCAGGGTCCCGTCCCTTCTCCTCCCCCAGCGCTACCAGGTGTTACCTCTCTGAGCTCAGAGGCAGGAATAATCCCTGAACATTGATCGGTCACCATAGACCAAGCAACAAAAGAAAGGCTGGGCCAGTGGGAAAAGAGCTCTGTGGGCAGGAATTCAGACTTTGCAAGCAGAATTCTCCAGGTTCCATTCCCCGATTGCATGGCCTGTTGAGCACTGTGCCAGGAGTACCTCCCGAGACTACTGTGTGTGACCAAAAAAGCAAAGAGAAGAAAAGGATCAGGGTTTGAACCCCAACACCCTATAGGGTCTCTTCTGATCTCCAGGAGTGATCCCTGAACCAGAGCGAGGAGTAAGCCCTGAGCACTGCCAGGTGTGGCCCCAGTCTCTGAGCTCAAGTCCCCCCCCACCCCATTTGTTTTGGGGGCCATTCCCTGCAGTACTCAGGGATCACTCCGTGGGCGAGAGTCCCCTGCCCAGTCACTAGGGAAGTTTGTCCAAAAGGTAACAAAGCGGGGGCTGGAGAGATAGCACACCGGGTAGGGCATTTGCCTTGCATGCGGCCAACCAGCATCCCACAGGGTCCCCTGAGCACCGCCAGGAGTAACTCCTGAGTGCAGAGCCAGGAGTAACCCCTGTGCATCCCTGGGTGTGACCCAAAAAGCGAAAAAAAAAAAAACAATAAAAGGTAATAAAGGAGTGAATGAACGGTTGGAAGCCTCCCCAAGGAGCAGAGGGTGGGGGGACACACCTTGGTTCTGGGCACTGAGCCCTGAGGGACTGGGCTCTCCAGGGCCTGGGGCCCCTTAGCCTTCCTCTTAGGCTTCTAGGCAGATGCTGGCTGAGCGATGTTCACCGCCCGTGCATGCGCCCTGAGCCTCTCGGGACTCTGCGCACCTGGCCCCGCCCCTTAGGGGGTCCCTCCTGCCTGCAGGAGTCATGTGAGGCTGCCAGGTCCGCTGCCCTTACGGGGTACTGTCGGAGCCCCTGTCCTGGAAGACCTCCACCCCAGAAGGCTTGTCAGGCTGCCCCGAGCAGTTGGTGGGGGCTGAGCCCCCCTGCATTACCCCCCCTCCCTCTGTGCCCAGCCGCCTTTAAAGGAGACCCTGGGGGGCCACAGTGACAGCACAGTGGGCAGGGCGTTTGCCTTGCACGTGGCCGACCTGGGTTCGATCTCCGGCATCCCATATGGCATCCTCCACCTCCAAGAGTAATTCCCGAGTGCAGAGCCAGGAGTACCTTTACCCTGAACTTCACTGGGTGTGACCCAAAAAGCGAAATAAGTAAAATAAAGGCGACCCCGGGGGCTTGGAGCAGTAGTACAGTGGGTAGGGCGCTGGGGCGTTAATAACCAGCGGGTGCTCAGGACTTACTCCAGGGATCCCTCCTGGTGGAGCTTGGGGGTGCCCGGGATTGAACCTGCGTCAGCCACTGTCCTATCGCTCCAGCACTTAATCTTGCTCTTTCGTGTCATGCTGGGGAGACACTAGAGCCGTGGATCATTATTTCCCGAACCCCCAGGGAACTTTGCCCCTGGGCCATTGGAGCTACAGAAATGAACCAGACCCTTCTCCACCCCACCCCCGCCCCCGTTCCAGCATGCCAGGACTTGGTCGGCCGCAGAGCTTGGCCAAAGCCAGAGTGGGAAGTTTGGAAGGGTCAAACCCTAGGTCTTGGGGTCCCCGTGTGTTTACTTGAGGAGCATGGAGGGGGCATGGTGCCGTCCCCATCACCTGGAGAATCACCTTGGTGCTGAGTCTGGGGGAGGGGCGGTGGGGAAGTTCTCGAGAACATGGGCGCGAGGGGCATGGCAGGCACCACCCAAGCCCCACCAGGGGTGACCTTGGCGCCACAAACGAGGAGGAAATCCCCCCTTCCCTCCCAGTCCGGCTGTGTGTGAGTCCCAGAAAACAAAGGAAGGAGGGGAACGAAGGATAAGAGCAAGGGCTGAGGGCTGGGGTGACTGGCCAGGGAGGCCCCGCATGAGGTGATGAAGAGTGAAATGAAAATGGAGCTCAAGGCCCAGAGCTGAGACAGCCCGGGGGGCACTCGCTGTGCCCATGGTTGACCTCAACCCCGCCAGGAGTGACCCCTGCGCAAGGCAAGAGCCGGCCCACTGGACTGTCCCTCCGGCCTCTGTTTTCCCATTCTGCTGCTAGGCAGAGGCTCGCCTTCCTCGAGCCCCCAGAATGCAGGGGCGAGTCCAGAGCAGGGCAGTTCCAGGGCCGTGTGGACAGGTGTGCAGGGCTAGGGGGAAGCTGACTTGCACCCCAGGAAAGGCCTGGGGTCAGGCCCCTTTGATTTTTTTTTAGGGGGGCCACACCCAGTGATGCTCAGGGCTAACTCCTGGCTGTGCACTCAGGAATCACTCCTGGCGGGGCTGGGGAGTGCCCTATGGGATGCTGGGGATCCAACCCGGGTCAGCTGTGTGCAAGCAAGCGCCCTCCCTGCTGGACTATCTCTCTGGCCCCTCGTTGCTTCCTTTTTTTGTTTTGTTTTGTTTTGTTTTGGGGCTCCTTCCCGCCAGTGCTCAGGGCTGACTCCTGGCTCCACGTTCAAGGATCACTCCTGGCGGGGCTTGAGGGACCCTATAGGGAACCCAGGATCGAACCCAGGTTAGCTACATGCAAGACAATGTAGCCCTCCCCACTACACTGTGTCTGGCCCACGGGCCCCTTCCCCTCCATCTACCCGCCTCCCCTCCTGCCATGCTGGCCAGGGGCTCTCTCTGCAGCCCTGCTGTCTGGGGTTCCCTCAGCTGCCCCCCAAAACCCAAAGGAATTAGACCTCTGGATAGCCTTTGTTTGAAAAGGAGGGGCCCGGCCAGGCCTCACAGAAAGAGGCAGCAGGGCCCAGGACAGCCCCTGTTGGGGACTTCTCCGCTACTTGACTTGTGGGGCACGGCCCTCTTGGCCAGTTGCCCTGTTCATTTCTTCAGGGCTAAAGAGGAAAAACGGTAATGGGTTCTGAGCTCTTGCTCTTCCTATGGGATGCTGGGAATCGAACCCAGGTCAGCCGCATGCAAGGCAAACACACCCAACCCACTGTGCTGTCGCTCCAGCCCCGTGAGCTGTTCCTTAACTGTGTGTCTGATCCTGGCCAGGAACTTCCCAGAACTTCTCACCTTCCCCCTTCCCCCCATGGTGGTGGGGGATGGGGGGTCAGGGCCAAAGCCCCTTGATTGAGATCAGGTCCTGGGCCCCAGTCGGGCATCGAACTCACAACTCTGGCCTACCCCTAGGGTACCTTTTTACCCAGGAGGTTCTTGTGGCTGCCGGGGCCATGTGACAGCAGATCTTTCTCACCTCCACCCAGACACCCCGGACAAGTCCCTCCTGCAGTGACTACGACTGGCAGCTGAGTTGGGGGGTTGGGGGGATGCACTTACACAGCAGCACCCCCAAATATTTGATAGCCGGCCTGGAACAGTGCTGGGACAGGGTGCTGGGAAGGGGTGTGTATGGGATTTGGATTCTGGCCTTCGCCTAGAGGGGCCGAGTCGACGCTTGCCTGCAGTTTCCCAGCAGGGCCCCTCCCTGTCCCACCCCTGCCAGGGCCTCTGGGGGATGCATCGCCGATTTGGTCCTGGGCCCTATGTGGACACGCACTACCAGAAGAACCCTCCCGCCCCCAACATACACACACACACACACACACACACCAGGCTTAGCCCAGTCCAGCTGGATGGGGGTGGGGGGTGGCCGGCAGGGTTTGGGGCGCCCACAGGTGTAGAGGTGCCATCCCCTGAGCATCTCAGGCATCAGTGAGGACCCAGACTAGAGGGGTTGGGGCTCGAGGGGTAAGAGAGATGAGCAGGGCTGCCCCCCACTTGAGGCAGATCAGAGACCTTAGTAAGGGGAGAAGTGGGGGTGGGGGTCTGGAGTGATAGCATGGTGAGGAGCGTATTTGCCTTGCACGCAGCCAACCCAGGTTCGATCCCCAGCATCCCATAGGGTGCCCCTGAGCACCACCAGGAGTCACCCCTGAGCACAGAGCCAGGAATCATGTCTGAGCATCACTGGGTGTGGCCCCAAAACCAAAAAATGGAGGGGAGTGCATAGGGAGAATTGGACTGGTCTCCTGGCATCCCACTGGACAGAGCCGCCTGCAGAGCCCTGGGAGCTGGGGGTCCGCACTCTGCGCCGAGCCCAGCTTGGGAACTCGATGGGCTGACGTTTCTGGACTGCGGTGCATAGGGAAGAGGGACCTCTGGGGGTGTCCCCAACAAACAGACCCGGTCTCGGGATTCCGGGGGAAACTGGACTGTTTTGGACAGGGGTGCATGGGAAGGCTGAGGCGGGCATCGACTCGTGTCCCGCCCCCTTCTCAGAGCTGTGGGCACCATTGGTCTGAGGTTCCCATGGCTGTGGCCAGGGAATAGCTGCAAAGGCCTGAGCACAGGTGTGGCACGTGGGCGCCCCGGGTCTGAGTCCCAGCCCCACATGGTCCCCTGAGCTCCTCTCAGAGTCACCCCCAGTACCACGCAGGGCAGTGCCCTAACCTGAAAATGAAGTTAAATCAGGGGCCAGGGCAATAGTACAGTGGGGAAGGTGCTTGCCTTGCACACAGCCAACCCGGGTTCAATCCTCAGCATCCCAGAAGGTCCCCAAGCACCATCAGGAGTAATCCCCGAGCATCACCAGGTGTGACCCCCAAAAATAAAAAGTTAAATCACACTAGCTTATTGCACACCCTTGCAGGTGGGACACCCAGAAACTGTCAAAGGGGTAGGCCTGGGTTCCCATGCATTCCTCAAACAATCACTGATCCTTCAATGAGCATCTTGTCATTTTGTTGCATCTGTTGATCGAGTTAAGTGACCCTAGGGGAGAACATTTTCAAAAGTTTGTCTTTTGTTTTGAGATGTTGACGTTTGCCATGCTCACGGACATCAAAGGTGTAGGTGTTGCCGCCCTTTCTGAATTTTCTTTCAATTTATAGTCTTGGTTTGTGAGCCGAGCCATTCCAGTGGCGGTCAGGGTTGACTCCTGGCTCTGCGCTCAGGAGTCAGGGGACCCTGATAGAGGCCTGGGGACGGAGCCCCAGTGGGCCGCCCGCAAGGCAGGTGCCCTCCCTGCTGTGCTTCCACTCAGCCTCCAGACGTAACTATCTGTGAGTGTCACCTCCTAATGCCATGTGAGAAACCTTCCCATATGGGCCGGGGTGGGGGAGCGTGGGGGGAGGTGAGGTCATCCGGCTTCTGTTGGTGGTCTCCCTGCCCCATCTGCTTTCCAGCAGAAAGCTGGCATTGGATCAGGGACCTCAAATAAAACATCCTTTGCTCCAAGTGAGAGGCTCATTTTGTTCCTTTTTTTAAATTTTTTATTTTTGGGTCACACCCAGCAATGCTCGGAGGGTTACTCCTGGCTCTGCACTCAGGAATTACTCCTGGCGGTGCTGGGGAGACCATATGGGATGCTGGGGATCGAACCCGGGTAGACCACGTGCAAAGCAAACGCCCTATACCCGCTGTAGTATCGCTCCGGCCCCTGTTCCTTTTTTTTTTTAAAGGTCAAAAGAATCACAGTTTGTCATAAAAGTAAAAATAGGGTTCACTGCTCCTGCTTTGATTTTTTTTTTTTTTTTTTGGTTCAGGGAAGACTCAAATGGTCTCCTGGAATAGCTTGAATTTGGCCAGGTTTATTAGTTTTTTTTTGGGAGGGGGGAGTGGGCAGAGATTTAAATAGGAAGGGCTGCCTGTCCATGCCTTCCCCTTCCCCTAAGCTGGGAAGGGTCCCCAGGACCCTTGCTAGCTTGGAAAGGCACAGCCACTCACATGTCCTATGCCCCCAGGCTCACCCGGGGCTCTGGTTCTGCCCTGGGTGCAGCCCAGATCATCTCAGAGACTAGTTGGCAGATCTCAGTATGGGCTTTCCCCATGGGGCCACTGACCAGGGCTGGACTGGAGAGAATCCAGAGGGTCAGTCCTCACCAGGAGTGATCCCTGAGCACTGCCACAGGTAGCCTGAAAACTACACCCCCCAAAAACGGGCCTGCTTAGAACCACTGGGCCTGGGTCTCCGCATCGAGACCGATGCATCTGACCCACAGGTGCAGCGAGGGTGAAAGGGCATTGTCCTGGGGCAGACGGGAGGGCAGTGGTCTTGCCGACAGCCAACCCAGGTTCGATCCCTGGCATCTCACATGGTCCCTGAGAGCAGAGCCGGGAGTAAGCCTTGAGCACCTACTGGGTGTGGCCCCCAAAACACAGTCATGGCGAACAACACGAGGCCTTTCCTTTCTTTTCCCCTGCGTCCCAGCCCCACTGTGCTGGGAAGCACCTGGGTGTGGGCAGGGAGATCTGGGGAGAAGCGGGCCTGCGGTTCAGGAAGCCCCCAGCAGCCCATGTAGGAAAGGACAGTGTTTCCTCGGTGGGAGAAGCTTCTGGAACATTTCCTTCCTTCCTGGGGGAATTCCGCATCAGGTGCGCCAAGAATAACACCTGGAGAACTCGCTGACTTAAAGGCTGAGCTCCCCCTGGGAGGCCAGCCCTTTGGGACTGGGCTGGAGGTTGCAATCAAAAGGGATTCAACGACCGATGGGGGTGGGGGGGGTGGGGGAGGGCAGTTCTTGCACATGACCAACCCGGGTTCCATCCCCAGTGCCACATGTGGTCCAGTCGCTCCCCTAACCAGCCAGGAATTATCCCTGAGTGCAGAGCCAGGAGTAAGCTCTGAACACTGCTAGGCGTGACCCAAAAACAAAGCAAAAAAAAGAAAAAGCAGGGGCTGGAGCCATAGAACAACGGGTAGGGTGTATGCCTTGCACACGGCTGACCCGGGTTCGATTCCCAGCATCCCATATGGTCCCCTGCGCACTGCCAGGAGTAATTCCTGAGTGCAGAACTAAGAATAATGCCGGGTGTGACCCCACAAAAGAGAAAAAGCAGGAGTGATTAGCCAGAGGATGGTGAAGGTGCAGCCATAGAGCAGATGGATATTGCCGTTAGGGGCTTCGGCATCTGCTGAACGCTGCTTGGAGCCTTTCCCCCAAATAGAAATACAATAAAATCTGGGATGGGAGAGGTAGTCCAGAGGGCAGATCCCTTGCCTTGCACACAGCTGACCAGGGTTCGATCCTCAGCACCCCATCAGGTCCCCCAAACGCCGTGCCAGGAGAAAGCCCTGAGCACTGCCGGGTGTGGCCCCCAAACCAGAATAAAACAGCTGAAGGACTGGAGAAATAAACATCACCGGGTATGACTCACTAAACCCCCACCCCACCCCAAGCTGGAAAGGGAGAAAAGTTGGCGGGCTGTGAAGTTGGCGGGTCAGCCTGAGGCCCCCGGCAGTGTGTGGACTCGCAGCCCAAGTGTTAGTACAGCAGGGAGGGCTCTTACCTTGCACGTGTCTGACCCAGATTCAGTCCCCAGCACCCTTTATGGTCCCTCAGTCCCCACCAGGAGTGATCCCTGAGTACCGTGGGGTGTGGTCCAGAAACAAGCAAAAAGGAGAGTGTGGACCTTTTTTTGGGGGGGGGGTTCAAAAAGTACTTGGCACCCCGGTCTCAGGCCTATAGGGGAACTCATCTGCAGTTTGGGTTTGGTTTTGTTTGGGCCACAGCTGCCAGTGGGCTCTCTCATGGATTACAGGGGATGCTGGGGGATTGAACAGGGGGTGACCGCGTGCAAGGCGAGTGCCCTGCCCACTGGACTGTCGCTCTGCCTCTTGTGTCCAGTTTAGGTGGCGCGAGAGCAGCAGCCAGGGGACCAGGCCAGCCCCTTGTTTTGGCGTCACCAAGCTCAGGGCTTCAGGGCTGGTACCCAGGATGCCAGATGCCAGCTAAACCTCAGAGCATCTTAGCTCTGGCAATGACCCTGCTTCCCTGGCAATGCAGTTACTTCCCAGACCCTCCATGCTGCTTTCTTTGGCTGGAGAGGCGGTGGGTACTGCATGGGCCAAGCCCTCGCGGGCTGAGCTTGTTTATCACGAGGGCTCAGTGAGTCTGGGGAGAAGCCCCCGATTTCAATGGGGGGCAGCTAGGGAAAGCTCATGTCACAGCCCCCCAGGAGCATGGTCTCCCACACAGGAGAGGTGCAAAGGCAGAGGGACAGGGTGGGGAGCTGGTCCAACAGTGCGGGGGGGGCACAGTGACTCACCCCCCCACCACGTTGCCCCGGGGAACTCAGCAAAGCAAATTGAGTGACTTGACCAGCTGAGGCCAGTGCCTTGCAGTATCATAAAGCAGCCAGCAGGGAACAGACCTGGTACTTCCTCTGGTGCCCTGGCGCTCCTTTATCAGGAAGGGACAAAGATGAGCTGGGCTGGAGAGGTGGGACAGCAGGGAGGGCATTTGCCTTGCACATGCTGACCCGGGCTCGATCCCCTATATCCCATAAGGTTCCCTGAGCAACACCAAGGGTAACTCCTGATTCCAGAGCCAGAGCGTCACCGGGTGTGGTCCCCCCTCCACCCAAAACCAAACAAAACTGGAGTAAGCCACTCACCTTGCACTCAGCCGACCCAGCTTCAATTCCTGGCACCCCGTGTAGTCCCCCGAGTGATCTGTGAGCACACAGCCTGGAGTCAGCCCTATGTATCACCAGGTGTGGCCCAAAAACAAAACAGCACAAAAAGAGCTATGATATTACCGATTCCTGGCTGTTATTGACAGCCCTGGGCTAAGGCACTGCCTGTGACATCAGGTGCCAGCTGGGCCTTGCATACCGTGCCCAGCTCCTCACGGGTTTTCAGCAGGGGATCCCCCAGGGGTCATGCTGCAAGGGAAGAGAAGGCCAAGGATGTTGGGCATGAAGGTAAGGGGGGAGGGGGCTTCTATCCATCAGGGGAGGACATCCCCATCCCAACAGGAGAAAACTACATTGTCTCCAATATAGTCCATGTGGTAGATGTTTATACTAATGTTTTTGGTTTTGAGCCACACCCAGCGATGATGCTCCGGGATAACTCCTGGCTCTGTGCTCAGATGTCACTCCTGGCGGGGCTTGGGGCACCTTATGGGATGCCGGGGATTTGAACCAGGATCGGGGCGTCATAGCTGCATGCGAAGCTGGCGCTTCACCTCTTATACTGTCTCTCTGGCCCCTGATCCCTTTTTTTTTAATTAGTTAATTAATTTTTGCCCTGGGGGTGGGGGGAGGGCTGGACCCATACCTGCCTGTGCTCAGGGATAACTCCTGGCTCTGTATTCAGCTGTCGCGTCTGGCAGGACGCAGGGGACCCTCTGGGATGCCGGGGTTCAGACTCGGGGTCTGCTGCATGTGAAGCAAGCATCTTACCCGCCGGCCTCTCTCCCAGTCCCTGAGCCCTGATTTTGAGCCCCCTCCCGCTGCTGTTCCTGCTCGGTACAGATATTGGGGATTATTCCACAGACACGGTGTTGGGCTGCGTGCTTGGTTACGTCTCAGGCTCACGGGGAAAACCATTGCCTCTTGCATGTTCTCGGTCAGACCTACAAAGCCATGTCCATTGCACGTCACTGGCCCTATTGAGTTCCAGGGGAAATGAGATTCAGGCATACCTCTTCCGGGGCCAGAACAATAGTACAGCAGGGAGGACGCGTGCCTTGCATACAGCCGACATAGGTTCAATCCCCAGCATCCCAAATGCTCAGCAGTGCACCCTGAGCACAGAGCCAGGAGTAAGCCCTGAGCCCCACTGAGCGTGGCCCAAAAACAAAGGATTTGTGGGTTGAGGGCTGGAGCAATAGCACAGTGGGTAGGGCATTTGCTTTGCTCGCGGCTGACCTGGGTTCGATTCCCAGCATCCCATATGGTCCCCTGAGCACTGCCAGGGGTAATTCCTGAGTGCAGAGCCAGGAGAAACCCCTGTGCATTGCCGGGTGTGACCCAAAAAAGCAAAAAAAAAGAAAAAAGAATTTGTGGGTTGGGGACATCAGGTACCGAAGGCCTGGCTGACTGGCTGTCTAGCTCTGTCACTAGCTTTCTAACCGGGCGACTGAACTTTGCAAAATCTTCTGCCAAAAAAACAGGGCATGGGGCGGGGATCGAGATAGGAGCCTCAATTATTGAGGATGGAATTGCTGGCCGTTCACTTCCCCTTAGCCTCCCTCCTCCACCTCCCCCCAGTCATGAAGCGCCAGTGGGAGTCGTGAGGTCAGCAGCATCGAGGCTGTACCCCCAGCCACCTCCCAGGAACCCCCCTTCTATCCCCCCCGCCTCTCTGGGTCATGCAGGTTCCTGGCCCCGCAACGCAGACGTGCTGTTTGCTGTGCCACCGCGCTCGGCGCGGCTGGGAAGAGAACCCCGGGCAGAACGGGCTGGTGCTGCAGGGGGAGAAGCTGCCCTCCGACTTCATGCCCAAGCTGGTCAAGAACCTCCTGGGTGAGATGCCGCTGTGGGTGTGTCCGAGCTGCCGCCGGGTCATGGAGGAGGAAGAGAAGCAGACGGGCCGCGAGCATGCGCTGGCGGTAGGTGCCCACTGCAGAGCTTGGCAGGGGTCCCCACCCAGGAGTGTCCCCATTTCCCCCAACCCACCCCACCCCCCCGCCCTTGCTCTCGGATGGCCGTCATGGCTCGGAGTACTTTGGGGACAGCTACAAGGTTCTGACATCTGAACAAACATTCTGGGGGCCCCTTGAGCTATAGTACCACCACCCCTGCTATCCCGGTTTCCAAGCAGCTGGACCCCTCCCCCCCAAGTCTTTCCCACTCCATCTTTACTCTCCTCTCCTCTTCCGGAGCCCCTCAACTCTGCCGGGAAGCCCCTGCCCACCCCCAAGCAGTAGATGCGAATGCTTCGGCTCTGGTGCTGATACTGTATCTCCCTCGTGTCTGCCCTTGACCTCGCCTGTCCTTGACCGGGACCTTTTCTCCCCATCACCAGATCTCCCTGTCCCACACATCCTGCAAGTCGCAGTCCTGTGGCGTCGACTCTCACTCCTCATCCTCGTCTTCCTCGTCCTCCTCCTCATCGTCTTCATCCTCGTCTTCGTCGTCCTCCTGCCACGGGAACTCAGGCGACTGGGATCCCAGCTCCTTCCTGTCTGCGCACAAGCTCTCGGGCCTCTGGAACTCCCCGCATCCCAGCGGGGTGGCGCCGGGCACGTTGCTCGGGAGCCCACCCCCCAGCCCCGGTGAGTGCCCCCCGGCGTCTGAGTGCCCCTGAGTAGAACCCATTATCCATTAGGGGGATGATGGCAAGGGTCGCCCTGAGAGGGTCTCCAGCCCATCCAGGGCCCTTTGGAAGAAAAGTGGCTCCGGGAGTCTGTCTTGACTTGGATCCAGTGACCCCTGCCACACTGGCCCGCACCCCAGTGGCCACGGTTTTCTGGGCCTCCTTTTCCCCCAATAAAGGGGCAGATGCCGGGGTGAGGACCCCCTGGTGCAAACCCCAGAAATTAACAGGGGGGTGTGGCTGTCAGCGCAGCCCCATCCCCTGGGAGGCGGGCCCCGCAGATTGGCAGGTGATTGGCCAATCGTGCTTGCTCACGCTGCCACTTGGACCCGCCCCCACGGAATGCCCCGCCTTGAAGTGGGAGTGAGAATCCTGACCTGGGGCTGCGCCCTGGACCGCCTCCCGGAGGTGTTCCGAGGCCGGGCAAACACCACCCTGACCCCCTCTCTCCCCCACCCCCGCCCGCCCGCAGGTGAGGGGCTCCCCCTCTCGGAGCATCACAGGAGCTCAGACCTCACTGCTCCGCCCAACAGCCCCACCGGCCACCATCCCCCGCCGGCGTCGCTCATCCCGCCACACCCCAGCGCCTTCGGCTCCCCGCCGCACCCCTACCTTCTGCCTGCCACCCCAGCACCGCCTTTCCCCGCCCTCGCCTCCGAGTGCCCTGTCGTTGCTGCCGCCGCTGCTGCCGCCGCCGCCGCTGCCACCGCCACCCCGCACCCCTCCGGGGCATGCCAGAACCCCCACCTGCCTTCCACCAGCATGCCGCTCCTGAAGATGCCTCCGCCTTTCTCGGGGTGCACCCACCCCTGCAGCGGGCACTGTAGTGGGGCGCTCCTGCCACCCCCGGCCTCCCAGCAGCTTCCTGCCACCCACAGGTAAGCATGACTGACCTGAATTGGACCTTGGAAACCTGAACCCCGCTGGGCCCACTAGCCCCACTTCCTCTCCCACCCCACCCCCAATACACACGCCCCCACCCCACGCTGTGTTTTTTCACATCACCCATGATCAAGGAAATTCCTTCTGGCAATTCAGAAATGTACAAACAGGGGCCGGGGCAATAGCACAGCAGGTGCCCGGGTTTGATTCCCAGCATCCCATGGGGTCCCCCAAGCACTGCCAGGAGTGATTCCTGAGTGCATGAGGCAGGAGTAACCCCTGTGCACCGCCGGCTGTGACCCAAAAAGAAAAAAGAGGGCTGGAGAGATAGCACAGCGGGTAGGGCGTTTGCCTTGCACACGGCCGACCCGGGTTCGATTCCCAGCATCCCATATGGTCCCCTGAGCACCGCCAGGAGTGATTCCTGAGTGCAGAACCAGGAGTAACCCCTGTGCATCGCTGGATGTGACCCAAAAAGGAAAAAAAAGAAAAAGAAATGTACAAACAGGGGCGGGAGCCATAGTGAAGCAGGATGGGCACTTGCCTTGCACACCACCAAGGCCAGCCTGGGTTTGATTACCAGCACCCCATAGGGTCCCCCCCAAGCATTGCCAGGAATAATCCCACTGAGCGCAGAGCCAGGAGGAAGTACCAGTGCTGCTGGGTGTGGCCCCTAACTCCATCCCCCCACACACACCCAGCCAAAAAAAAAAGTAGAAATAAGGGAGGGAAAATGCCTTCACAAACTCAAGAAAAACTTTTTCCTCAGGTCAGGAGGTAGTACAGAAGTTAGGACAAGCGCCTGGCAGCTACTCTGTTCCTAGTACCGCATATTCATGCCGCCCCCACCCCTGCCCTGCCCCGCCCCCCAGCCAGCATCTCCAGGTGTAGCCCTGGAGGCCTCCAGCAGGGTCGAGGGGGGCCCAGGTGTCTCCACCACTGCAGGGCCCAAGCTACATCATGTGCTCCCGAGAATCACTGGTGGAACCCCTCTCAACCCTCTTAAGTAACCACTTGGGAGGCACCCTCACCCCTCAAAAAAGAAAAAAAGAGAAAAGTCAAAGGTGGGCTGGAGCGATAGTACAGCAGGAGGGTGTTTGCCGTGCATGTGGCTGACCCTGGCTGACTTCTTGGCATCCCATAGGGACCGCTAAGTACCACCTGGTGTAATTCCTGAGTGCAGAGCTAGGAGTCAGCTCTGAGCATCACCATGACCACTCCCTCCTCCCCCCACAAAAAAAAAAAAATGTAAAAAGTGAAGCTCTCGGGGGCTGGAGTGATAGCACAGCAGGTAGAGCGTTTGCCTTGCACACAGCCAACCCAGGTTCGATTCCCAGCATCCCATATGGTCCCCTGTGCTACCGCCAGGAGCAAGTAATTCCTGAGTGCAGAGCCAGGAGCAACCCCTGTGCATCACCAGGTGTGACCCAAAATGCCCAAAAAAAAAAAGTGAGCTTTTTCCCTGAGGGTTCTGTGTATAAATAACATAATTAGACATGGGGAAGATAGATAGCTCAGGGGGCTGGAGGCCCAGGTTTAATCCCCTACATCATGGGGTCCGTAGCACTGAGCAGGGAGTGGCTTCCCACCCACCCCCCAAAAAAAAATTTTAATGAGGTCTCTGTTTATACATGCTCTAGTGGACTTGTTTCTTAGCATGTGTGAGGTTCTGTTAAAATTAAAAACTCAGTTAAAATTCTCCCAAGTGGGGCCAGAGCTATAGGACAGCAGATAAGGCATCTGCCTTGCATGCAGCTGACCTGGGTTCGATCCCTGTCATTCCACATGGTCTCCCCCCAAGCCTGCCAGGAGTAAGTCCTGAGTGCAGAGCCAGGAAAAACCCCTGAGCATCGCCGGGTATGACCCAAAAACCAAAAAAATAAAATTCTCCTAAGCGGGGGAGGGTTGAGAGAAAGTCCATCAAGTAAGGCGCGACACCCAACCCAGGTTCAGTTCCCACACCCCATATGGTCTCCCCTCAAGCCCCGCCAGGAGTGATCAGGCCCAAAACAAGAATAAATATTTCCAAGGGGGCAGAGAGGTAGAACAGGGATTGCCTCGAAAGTAGCAGAACCCAGTTCAATCCCTGGCATACACACACACAGGGTTCTCCCACGTACTGCCAGGGATGACCCCTAAGCACAGAGTTCGGAATAGCCCTGAGTGTATCCTACAAATACAACACAAAATAAAATTCCAAAGCATTTTGGAAGAAGGCTTTGGAAGGAGGCAGAGCCAGGAGTGAGCCCTGAGCACTATGGCCATGGCCCTAAAATAGTCTATGATTCAGGGATGTATCTTGAATATAGCACGTTTGCCTTGCATGTAACCAACCCGGGTTCAATCCCTGGGATCCCGTAGGGTCCCCTGAGTGTGATACCTGACTGTAGAGCTGGGAGGAAGCCCTCGGTACTTCCAGGTGTGGCCCAAACCCCACTTCCAAAATAAAATAAAGGGCTAGAGCGATAGTTCAGCATTCACCTTGCATGCGACCAACCGGGTTTAATCCCTGGCATCCATATGGTCCCCTGAGCACCACCAAGACTGATTCCTGCGGGCAGAGCCAGGACTGGGCCCTGAGCATTCCCGGGTGTAAGTCAAAAATAATAATAATAAAATTCTACCTCCACCTCCCTGTTACAACCATTGTTGAAGTTTCTCCCAGGAGGTGTTGGTGAGTAGTTGCCTGCATGGTTTCCCAGCACTGCTTGCCCTTAGCATTCTCAGGCGCTGGACTTCTGACCACTCAGCTTGAAAAACCAGAGAATGTTCTCGAACATTCACTTGACCTTTCTCCAGCTGCCAGCCTGGGTCATTCCAAAACATATGACATCATCACGTCTCTAAAGGGTGATATCTTGGAGACTGGAGAGACAGCCCAGCTAGCAGGGCAGTGGCCTTGCATGTGGCCTATGTAAATTAATCCCTTGTACCACAAATGGATCCACCAGACGCCACCAGGCTTGATCCCTCAGTGCAGAGCCAGAAGTAAGCCCTGAGCATTGCCAGGTATGCGCCCCACCCCCTCTCCCTCCCTTCAAAAAAAAAAAGGAAAATGAAAGCTAGATTCCTTGGGGACCAGAGAGATAGATAGTGGGGTGTTTACCTTGCATGCAGAAGATCCAGGTTCGCTCCCTGGTACCGCATGAGCACAGAGCCAGGAGTAGGACTGGAGCACCATCAGATGTGCTCAAAAAAGAGAGAGAGAGAGGGTGACCAGAGCAATAGTACAGAAGGTAAGGTGTTTGCCTTGCACATGGCTGACCCAGGTTCAGTCCCTGGTATCCCATGGGGTCCACTGAGCACCAGCAGGAGAGATTCCTGAGTGCAGAGCCCAGAGTAACCCCTGAGCACTGCTGGGTGTGGCCCAAAAACAAGGGGGAAAAAAGTAGAAAGATGTCTCTGTACTATCAGAGAATACAGCAGGGAGCTTGCTTGTCTGGATTTGGCTGGCCTGGGTTCGATCCCTGTCATCCCATATGGTCCCCTCAAGCCCTACCAGGAGTGAGCCCTGAGCACCACCCAGTATGTCCCCATACAACAAAAAAAGAAAGAAGGAAAGAAAGAAGAATGCCCTGCCACAGAGGTGGGGTGGGGGTGGGTGGGAGGGTTACTGGGATCATTGCTGGTGGAGGGATGGGTACTCGATCATTGTATAACTGAAACCCAAGCATGAAAGTTTGTAAGTCTACAACTGTACCTCATGGTGTTTCACTAATAAAAATTTAAAAAAAGAAGAAAAGAAAGAAGGAAGTCTTGGCCTGGCTTAGTAGCAGTGCACGTTATCTGCCCAGTGTTCCTCCTGAGCACTGCCAAACCAAATGCTGCTTTCCCAAAAAAAGGCTTAAAGTGAACTTCCTATTTGGAATTTTCTCCTTGGAATAGATCCTTCAAAATGGAGAGGAAAAAACTAAGGCTCAGCAAAAGGTTGGACTTTTGGCTTTTGTTAGTTAAGAAAAATTCTCATCCCACATTTAAAAAATGGATTCAGGGCTGCAGAGACAGACTGAGGGGTGCTAAGGCACATGAGGCTGTGTGGGTGACCCCCGACTCATATCCCTGGCATGGCAGATCGTACCCTGCACACCGCCAGGGCTCACTCCAGAAGCCCCCTGTCCACAGCCTTATCCGGGGTCCCACCTCTTGTCTCAAGAGGACATTGCCTGTTTGCTAGCGAAGCAAACTCAGACCTGTTTTGCCCCTGCCCTGGGCTAAACCCTCATTGGAAATTATTGAAATAGTTTGAGAGGGGCTGAGCGATAGTACAGCGGGAAAGAGCCTGGCCTTGCAAGCAGCTGACCCCGGTTCGATCCCTGCACCCCACAGGGTCCCCGGAGCACCACCAGGAGTCAGCCCTGAGCGTTGGGAGGCATGGCCCCAAAACAGAACAAAGTACCTAACTGGGAGGGGCAACGGTGTGCCTCCCATTGGTTAGAGACCAGAGGCAGAAGCCTTATGGGCCGGCCCCTGGCACTGCCATCTCTGTGAGAGTCCAGCGAGAGGGCGTTCCAGGGAGCCATCAGCCACAAAGGCCTGCACAGGCACCTACTGTGGGCTGCACCCCAGGCCTCCCGAGAGGAAGTGATGTGATCCCTGCCCTTGAGATCTGCTGTCCGCAGACAGGTGGAAGGTGGACGCTTCTTCCGGGAGGGGACAGGGGTGGCAGGTGGAGACCCTGCAAGACGGAAGTCCTGGCCTACTGTGCTGGGGGGCCCCAACTGCCTTTGGGGGGGGTGCTCATCTTTCTTCATCTTCTCCCCTCCATTCCCCCCCCCCCCCCCCGCAATCCTCAGGGAACCTGGATGCAGGGGCCACAAGTGCGCTCACAGTGGCCTGGCCTGCCAGCTGCCCCAGCCCTGCGAGGCCGATGAGGGCCTGGGCGAGGAGGAAGACAGCAGCTCCGAGCTCAGCTCCTGCACCTCATCCTCCACGCACCAGCGCGACGGCAAGTTCTGTGACTGTTGCTACTGTGAGTTCTTCGGCCACAATGCGGTGAGTGCGTCTTCGCGGGGGCCCCCCCACCCTCCCTGCCGGAAAAGACTGGGGGCCTGGAGGGCGGGGTTGGGGGTGCAGGGAGAGAGAAGGCCCCGAGGGCGGCGGGGGCGCGCCCTGTCCACACGGAGCCCCGCCCCCGGCTCCGGCCAATGGCCAATGGGCACACTGGGCCCCGCGCGGCCGCGCCCCCGTCCCACCCCGCCTGCCTGCCTTGCCTGCGTGCGTGTGTGCGTGCGTGCGGCCTCCGCCCGCTCCTCCCCGGACCCCCGGGACCCCCTCGAGGCCCCGAGCGAGCGCCGGGGCTGCATCTCTCTCTCTCTTTCGTGCTCGCGGCGCTCTGCTCGCAGTTTCTCTGAAGATGGACCTTTTTCTCCTTAGGCCAAAGGCCAGGAAGTGGCAGAGAGGAAAGCTCTGATTCTGATGCCTCATCAGAATGTGTGTAATCGCAGAGAAGTGGAGGCTTGTGCGTGATGAAGGCCGAGCTCGGGCCCCCGGTGGGAGAGAGCCAGCCGGTGGTGTCTGGCCAGGGGGAGGAAGCGGTTCAAAAGGCTCAGAAGGTGAAGAGGAGGGGCCGGAGCGTTAGCACAGCGGGTAGGGCGTCTGCCTTGCACGCGGCCGACCCGGGTTCCATCCCCGGCACCCCACGAGGGTCCCCCCGAGCACCGGCCAGGAGTGACCCCCCTGAGCAACGCCGGGGTGTGACCCCCCCAAAAAAAGAAAGAAACCAGAGCGAAGAGGAAGGGGGCCAGGGTAGCGTAGGCGAGGAGGCGAGGAGAAGGGACGAAGTCCCCTGGGGGCTTGGGGGTTCCCAGCCTGCTCTTAGCAGTGGCCAAGTAAAAGTCAATCAAATCCACAGGGCTCACCACGACTCTGGGACCTGCCCAAGGTCATACAGCTTCAAAGGACGAAGGCCCCGGGCGTGAGCTCCCACGGCCCGCTCGACCCCTACCCCCTTACCCCGCTCCCCACGCGACCCCCCCTACCATCACCACCACACCCCTCGCACCACCCACGCACCCTCCGCCGCCCCGCCTGGGCTCAGGGCCTGGCCGGAGGGGGGCCCCCACCGCCTCTGGTGCCAGCGGGTGGGGTGCTCCGGGCCTGGGAGGGGGGGTGCCCCGGGTCTAACGCCAGCCCCTCGCCCTTCCCCAGCCACCCGCCGCCCCGACGAGCCGGAACTACACCGAGATCCGAGAGAAGCTGCGCTCGCGCCTGACCCGGCGGAAGGAGGAGCCACCCGTGCCAGGGGGCGCCCTGGGTGGGGTCCCTGGGGAACCCGCCGTAGACCACCGCGATGTGGACGAGCTGCTGGAGTTCATCAACAGCACGGCGCCCAAAGCCCCCAACAGCGCCAGGGCCGCCAAGCGCGCCCGGCACAAGCTGAAAAAGAAGGTGTGTGTGGGGGTGGGGGGGCAGCGGTGTGCAGACACACACGCACACACATGCATACACGCATGCATGCATGCATGCACGCACGTGCACTTGCTCCTCCCAGCAACTCCAGGGTCGAAAACCTGTGCTGGTGGCCCAAGCCTTGGCCTCTCCTCTGCTCCAGGAAGGTCCCAATGAGTTGGGGGTGGGGTGGAGGGTCAGGAAGTGGGATGGGGTGGCCTACGATCAGAGGGTCGATGATGAGGCCAGCTGTGGGCATGTGCCAATCGTTTATTTGTTCTACAGATACTTCTGGCATTGGGGGGGCCAAAGGGGGACTGTGGTGGGTCAGTGGAGGTCCCCCAGCTGGAACCCCGTGTCCTGCCCAGGTGCACTGCCGCTGAATGGCTGGGGCTGGGCTGTGGGGTACCGCTTCCCCCCCCAAAGGGGGGGGTCAGGGAAAGCCATGGGCAAGGGCTTTGACCCTGGGGCTGGAGTGATAGCACAGCGGGTAGGGCGTTTGCCTTGCATGTGGCCGACCTGGGTTCGATTCCCAGCATCCTATATGGTCCCCCGAGCACCGCCAGGAGTCATTTCTGTGTGCATGAGCCAGGAGTAATCCCTGAGCATTTCCCGGTGAGACCCAAAAAGAAAAAAAAAAGAATGCAGGTAGGGACGGGAGCGATAGCACAGCAGGTAGGGCGTTTGCCTTGTATGTAGCCAACCCGGGTTTGATTCCCAGGATCCCATAGAGTCCCCCCAGTACCGCCAGGAGTAATTCCTGAGTGCATGTGACCAAAAAAAGGGGGACTTTGACCCAAGTGGGGAGGGGTGTTAAGAATTGTGCTCGGAACTGAACCCCCAGTTGCTCATATAGTGATGCAGGGATGCCAGCCCAGGTGGGCAACTCTCGGGGTTTGTGGGCAGGACAGAGCTGAAGGTCAGAGGCGGCTTCCAGGTGCTCACCGGCGATGTGGGGGATTCTGCCAAGGGAGGAGGGACGGGGGAGGGGGGGCAACTTGACTCCCGGGGGGGGCTGCCTGAGTGCGCCCCAGGTGTTATTCCTGGGCAGCCCTGCCTCCGGGAGAGCCCCAGGGCTTGCCATGGTGTCCCCTGCCGGCTCGTTACCTCCCCACCTGCCTGCCCATCCCAGCTGCGTCCACACTGCGTGCTTCCCGACCCGGGAGCCGCCCACCCCCACCCCCGGGAGACAGCACCCGTGCTGGGCGGGTGGACGGCCCCGGCGCACTGGAGAGCAACACTTGTTCCATGGGGGGAGGGGGGGTTGAGTATAGGCCCCCTCCCCCCCCAAGCCCTAGGACAAAGGTGCGACTCACTTCCCAGCTGGCCTCACACCGTAAGTGGGCAGCCTGTGGTTCCCATGCCCCAGAGTCCCGGCGCCCTCACCTACACCTCCCTCCAGCCCAACCCGGGCCAAGGGCCTACCCCAGTCTGCCACTTTCGCACCCGAGTCCCTCCAAGGTGGGGGCTGGACCGACCGTCCTGTCACTGGCCCCTGGCCCCACCCCGTCCCCCCCAACAAACACAGTACCCCACCTTTACAGCCTTCTGCTAGTCCTCCCAGCCCCTCCCTCACTCGCTGACCCACACAAGTTTCCCACCGCCCTTCTCTCTCCAGCCTCCCCACCTGGGGTCAGTCCACCCCATGCTGGACCCCCCCACCCCACGAAGGGAGGTGGTAGATATCACTCACCTTCTCTCTGGGAGGAAGGGAAACGGGGTGGGGGAGTAGGTGGCACCCCCACCTGCAGCACGGTCATGAGGAAGCACCCCCTTTGCCATCCTCCCCACGTCACACTGATGCCCGCTGGCCTCATCCCCAAAAATCCCCCTTCCTTTCCTGCTGCTCACGTCTCCTGCAGCTGTCAGGGCCCCGCCATTCCCGCAGGGGCCGCACCCAGGGGGAAAACATACACTTGCTTGGTGCCAGGGGCCTCAGGGGGCCTGGGACTTGCGGGGATGAAAGCTGGCTGAGCCTCTCGCCGTATGACCTTGGGCAAATCTCATCACCTCAGCCTCAGTGGCCCCATCTGTGAAATGGGGGGAAGGGTAGCAGCAGGCAGAGGGGTGAGAGGATGCAGAGGATGCTGGGGTTTCTGGGGACTACATCCTGCGGGAGAGGTGGTCAGTGTTGGTTCTGGGGCTCAGTGCATGCACATCACACACACACACACACACACACACACACACACACACACTCCCTGCCCCCTGGCAGAGATCTGCATCTGTGCCCCCTTCACTTCCTCTCGGTCTTTAAAACACTTTCACAGGGGAGCTGGAGTGATACTAGAGCAAGCCAGCATTTCCCTTGATGCTGCTGACCCAGGTTCCATCCAGGCACCCCATAAGGTCCCCCAAGCAGAGCCCTGAGCATTTCTGGGTGTGGCCCCAGACAAAACAAAACCAAGTTATTTTTGGGGGCTTTTTTTGTATTATGTTTTTTTGGGGGGGGAGGGGCTTTCAGGGCAGGAGCCAGTGTATAGTGTTAGGGTGTTTACCTTGCATGAGGAAACCTGGGTTCAGTCCCCAGCACCACATATCGTCCTCTCAGTACTGCCAGGAGGAAGCCCTGAGCACTGCCTGGTGAGGCCCCAAAACTAGCAGAGAAAAAGTCTTCAGGAGCAGGGCCTGAGAGCCGGCTTGCCTTGCACTACACACAGCTCACCCGGCTCATCCTGAGCTCAAACAGGCCTGACCCCGAAACAACTACCCCAAAAAAAAAACCCAGACCGGAGGGATGGTGTATTGGGTGATGCATTTGCCTGGCATGCAGGACTGACCCAGGTTCGATCCCTGCAACCCCACATGCTCCCCCGAGCCCCGCCAGGAGGGTTCCCTGAGCACAGAGCCAGGTGCCCCCAAAATCAAGACGGGGCTCCAAAAAATAGTCCTGCAGCCAGGGACTTGGTCTCAACCCTGGGGTTGCTCCTGCGTAGAGAGCCAGGTCCCACCGCCCCCCGCACCCAAACCCACCCGCCACCTGCACCCCCATATAAGTCCATTGAAAAAGCCTTTGGCGGGGCTGGAGCAATAGCACAGCGGGTAGGGCGTTTGCCTTGCACACAGCCAACCTAGGTTCAATTCCCAGCACCCCTGAGCACCGCCAGTGTCCAAAGCAGTGCTGGTTGGGGTGGCAGGGGCACACGAGAGGTCCTGAGCTCCATCCCCAGCACCAGGAGGGATGGCGGGCGTGGGGGGGGCTTGCTCCCCACCACCGTAGCCCAGGCCCAACCACTAAGCCACACAGTGGGGCCTCCATGAGCATTACGTGGGGCTCTTCTCCCACCCCCCCCCCCAACCCCCAAAAAAAGAACTCAGCTTCTGCCTTAACTGCTGAATGCTCACATTCCCTCCAGGTGTGTTCTCTGATATCCCCACCTCCGGAATATGCCCGGACCCTCGCCAGGAGACTCCCAGCCCTGCTTCCTTGCACTGGGAGATCTGCTTCCTCCAATATGCCCTCCCTGAGTACTCTGGGATCTGAGCACTATGCTTGCTTCCTCGGGGCACCATCAACACACACACACACACACACACACACACACACACACACACACACACCCGCGTGTGCCCAGGGCGCCATCAACACACAACACACACACACACACCCCCGCATGTGCCGGGCATTGCCAGGCTGCCACTGACACCCCCCACCTTGTATTGGCAGGAGAAGGAGAAGGCCCAGCTGGCAGCCGATGCCCTCAGGCCCGGGCCCCCAACTTTGTCTGCAAGCCGCGAGCCGCCAGCGGCCCCCGAGCAGCTCCTGGAGTGGCCAGAGCGCGAGCTGGACCGGGTCAGCAGCTTCCTGAGCAACCACCTGCAGGAGATCAAGGGCGCGGTCAGCGGCTCCCTCCGGGCCAGCTTCACCCTGGACAGGAACGGCTTTGCCAAGGAGGGGCCCGCTGAGGCCCCCGGCCTGGCCCCGTGCAACCTCAACAGCTCCCCCGAGGAGCGGCCGGACATCAACCTGGACCTGTCCCCGCTGACCCTGGGCTCCCCGCCCGGCGCCCCGTCCCCGGCGCCACCCCCGTGGGCCGACCTGCGGGTCCCCCCGCCCGGGATGCTGCCCGAGAACGGGCTGGTGAGAAGACTCAGCACCGTGCCCAGCCTGTCCCGGGTGATCTGGGTCAAGAGCCCAAAGCCCGGCCACCCGGGCCCCGAGGAACCGAGCACCAAGCCGGAGCTGCCGGAGCCTGCAGCCGCAGGCGGGAAGGCCCGCAAGGGCAAGAGACAGAACAGCCAGGCCAAGAAGACTGAGGCCGGCTCGGCCCCCCGGCCCCCCGCCAGCCTCGACACCCCCAGTGCCAAGGGCCAGCCCCCCAGCCCCAAGCTGCCCGGCAAGTCACCAGAGCCCCCCAGAGCAGGCGGCTGTGTCGCCGAGGGCGGGGAAGGCGGCCGGGGTGGCCGGCCGGGGCCTGGCTGGGCCGGCAGCCCCAAAGCGGACAAGGAGAAGCGAAACTCCTGGCGGAGCTGGCCACCCCCGGAGCCCGAGTGCCCCCCGGCCCCGGGCCCCGCCAGACCCCAGAGCCTGCCACAGGTCAAGGCCCGCAGCCGTCGGAGCCGCAACAAGGAGAAGTCGGCCGCCTCCTTGGGTGAGTTTCTCGGAGAAGGGACCTCGGAGCGCGCCGGCCGCGGGTGGCCTGGCCCCAGGCGCTGAGGCCCCCCCCACCGCCGGCTGTGTCTTCCTAGATGACGTCTTCTTGCCCAAGGACACGGAGGGGGTGGACATGGACGAGACGGACCGTGAGGTGGAGTACTTCAAAAGGTAGGACCCGAGGGGTGGGAGGGTCTGGGCCCCCAGAGGGAATAGCACAGCTGGGAGGGCGCTTGCAATGCCGCCACCCCGGGGTTCCATCCCCGGCACCCCACAGGGGCCCCCAGACCTCACCGATGAGCACAGGGCCCTGAGGATGCAAATTGCTGCGTATGTGTCGTGATTTCAGGGGACCAGGCAGTACCAAGGTCAGGCAAACACTAGATGTGGGCCCAAATGTCACCAGATCTGTTTTGTTTTGTTTTTTTTCTTCTTTTTTTTTTTCTTTTTCTCTTTTTTTTTTGGGGGGGGGGGTTCAGTCCAGCGATGCTCAGAGATTACCCCTGACTCTGCTCTCAGGAATTATTCCTGGTGGTGCTTGGGTACCATATGGGAAGCCAGGTTGGGGATCGAACCCAGCTCACCCATGTGGAAGGCACACAACCTAGCCACTGTACTATAGCTCCAACCCCTCTGGGATTTTTGTGTTGTTTTGTTTGTTTTTTTCATTTGCTTTGTGACCACACCCAGTGATGCCCAGGATTTACCCCTGGCTTGAGCTTAGGAATTACTCCCACTATACTATCTTCCAACCCCAGGTTTTTTGTTTTTTGGTTTTTGTTTTTCTTTTTAGGTCACACCTGGGGATGGATGCTCAGGGGTTACTCCTGGCTCTGCACTCAGGAATTACTTCTGGCAGTGCTCAGGGGACCATATGGGATACTGGGAATCGAACCCAGGTCGATCGCATGCAAGGCAAACGCCTTACCCGCTATGCTATCACTCCAGCCCCCAGCTCATTTTGTGAGAGCAATTTGTGCCCCTGGTCTAGAGTGAATGAGGGAAGGTCAGAGTGGTAGGATGGCCAGGAGGGTGCGTGCTGTGCCATGCATGTGACTGACCTGGGTTCCATCCCTGCCATCCTGTATGGTCCCTGAGCACCGCCAACTGTGGGCACAAAATTAAAAAAAAAAGTTAAATTTCACATGAAAAAGGGTCTTCATGCCAACACATCATTGGTGCAGAGATTTGAGGATGAAAAGAAACACCACACCAGGGCAAAGAGAGGCCAGAGGTTCTGGTGCCTCCCCTGCCCTACATATGGTGAACCTGGGGTTGAATCACCATTACCCCATAGAGCTCCCTGAGCACTGCTAAGGAGTAGCCACTGAGTACCCTGGGTGTGGCCAAAACCCCCTCCACGCCCCCCACCAAAAAATAATAATTTAATTTCCATTCTCATTGGATGCAGACGTTGACTAGGAAGGAAGCTAGAGAGAAGCCAGGACGGACGGAAGTGATGGTACAGCAGGGAAGGCTTTTACCTTGCACACACTGACCCAAGTTCGATCCCCGATATCCCAGTTTCCCCTGAGCTCAACTTGAGTAGTTCTTGAGCACGGAACCAGGAGTTAGCCCTGAGCCCAGTCAAAAAAACTGGAATAAGAGGGAGCTGGGCACCAGGCACTTACCTGGCATGTCTTATACCCTGGACTAGAGCCCAGACTGGAAAAAATATTTACAGTTGTGGGGCTGGGGTGCTGGTCCAGCAGGGAGGGTGTTTGCCTTGCACACAGCTGACCTGGGTTCGATTCTCGACATCCCATAGGGTCTCCCAAGCTCACTAGGAGCAATTCCTGAGCACAGAGCCAAGAGTCAGCCCTGAGCATCACCGCGTGCAGTCCAAAACCTTTTTAAAAAAGGGGGGGGAGGGGCTGGAGAGATAGCACAGTGGGTAGGGCATTTGCCTTGCACACGGCTGACCCGGGTTCAATTCCCAGCATCCCATATGGTTCCCTGAGCACCGCCAGGAGTAACTCCTGAGTGCAGAGCCAGGAGTAACCCCTGTGCATTGCTGGGTGTGACCCAAAAAGCAAAAAAAAAAAGAGAGAGAGAAAGAAAGAAAATGGAAACAGAGCAAAGGGCCGGGCCGGAAGTTGGCCCAGTGGGCCGGCTCACTGCCCAGCTCAGATGAGGCCTTGGCCCACCCAGGCACTGCAGGGTCCCCAGCCACTAGACAGGTGGGGGCCCAGCCTGCACGGTTCCCCCAACCCCCAGAGACGATCATGCAGAGCCCATGCAGGCCCTTATGTGACCAGGACACGTGGGTCTGGAACTGGAGTGGGGGCCCAGGCGGGAGGCACGAGGGAACACTCCCCCCGCCCCAGACTCACTCTCCTCTCTCTCCCCCACCCCGCCCCCCCAACCCCAGGTTCTGTTTGGATTCTGCCAAGCAAATTCGGCAGAAGGTGGCGGTGAACTGGACCAACTTCAGCCTCAAGAAAACTCCTCCTAGCACGGCTCAGTGAGGTACGGAGATGCCCCCTGCACTCTGGGTACCCCGCTCCCCACGTTCCCCCTGCCTCTCCTCTCCTCTGCGGTCCCTCGCATTCCCCCACCGTCAGCTGCTTCCAGAAAGCTTCAGGGATGGCGCTATACTTTGAGGCTCAGGGGAACCCCAGCTTTGGGGGTCCTTTGGGCCTGGGGGAGGTGCTTCCAGGGGAACATGGATCATGGATCCCCCATTTTTCTCCCACTCTCAGTCTCTGCACCGCTCCCAGCTGCCAGGCAGCTTAGGTAGCTGAGGATGGCTGAGGAAGAAGCTCGGGGTCCAGGTCAGGATTTTCTGCAGCCCCATCCCCCAACTTCAGGATGCAGGGCCGGGGCTGGCTAGGCGCCCTGGTCCTATCCCAGGCTAGGGTGTGCACCTTCCAGGAGTTCTTACAGGAATGGGGGATCCACTTGCCCCCCACACACACACATGCACACTCGCTTCTCCATCTGGACAAAATCATAGAGTGTCCGGACAACCCCCCTTCCCCCCCATTGGATTTGCGAAGCCAAGGGGACTGAAGCCCACCCTCTGGGAGAACTCCGGCCCCCTCCCCCACCACCTCTCTCGATGGTATGTGCCCCAAGAACAAGATTGGGGGCCCAGAGCCATAGTCCAGTGGGAGGGCGTAGTTCTTGCACATGGCCGACCCAGGTTCGATTCCCCGCATCCCATAGGGTCCCCCGAGCACTGCCAGGAGTCATTAATGAGCGCAGAGCCAGGAGGAACCCCTGAACATCACTGGGTTATACATATATACACATATATATAACCCGCACGGCAGAGCCTGGCAAGCTCCCCGTGACATATTCGATATGCCAAACTCAGTAACAACAAAGTCTCCAATGGAGACGTTACTGGGCCCGCTCGAGCAAATCGATGAACAACGGGAGGGCCTTTACCTTTACCTTTACCTATAACCAGGATTAGGAGTCAGAGAGATCGTATAGTGGGAGGACGCTTGACTTGCACGTGGCCAGTTGGGTCACATCCCTGGCACCCCATCGGTCCTGAGCACTGCCAGGAGTGACCCCTGAGCACTGCCCTTGTGGCCGGGAAACAAAACCAACAACCAAGAATGGGACTGGCAGGAGTGGGGGTCTGGGCTGTAGCAGAAGGGTCTGCTGTTCCTAGGATCCCCGGCAGGAACCCTCAGCCTCTGACAGCAGGCCACTCCCCTACTCACCCCTACCCCATCCCGGGAGGCCCACGGTACAGGGGAGCCCTGTCCCTCACCACGTGGTCCTGCCCTTCCATTTATCTCAGCCTCCTCCACCGGGTCCAGCAGCTTCGGGTGGCCCCGGGACCCCGACTGGAGCTGACGGTCGACGGTGCCCCTCCTTCCCAGCCCGCGGCCCCGACCTTCCCGCCGCCGCCGCCGTCGGACCAACCCAAAGCTGAGACGCGGCTGCAAGCGGCGGGGGAGGCGGGGGTGGCCCTCCGCATCCACAGAGCCGTTTTCCTGGTGCTACGCCGCCGGCAGCCTCGAACGCCGAGCCAGGGGGGTGCTGGGCTGGCGGGGCCGGGGGGCGACGGTACTGCTGCCCCCTCCCCCATTCTTTGTGTTCGGGGGTGTTTTTTTGTTCGTTTGTTTGTTGGGGGGGGATTATTTTTCCATTCTTTTGATACTGTGAAGATCTTTCTTGCCGAAAGATAAAGCAACATTTGGACACAGCAGCTGTGTGTGTGTTGGTGGTTGGGGGGGGGGCCGGGGAAGCTCCTCAGAAGCTGGGGTGTCCTGGGCCAGAGCCATACATAGCGCAGCGGGAAAGGCGCTTGCCTTGCACGCACTGGAGTCGGGTTGGATCCCCAGTATCCCCATACATCCCCATAGGGTTCCCCCAAGCCCACCAGGAGTAATTTCTGAGCCCTGAGCATCACCAGGTCTGGCCCAGAATCAAAAAAAAAAAAAAGTTTGGAGGTGGGAGGGTGGGGTGTCCTACTTTAGTCATTGAACTCACTACAGGTCCCTGGGTTCAGGCCCTGGAGCCCAAGTTTTGGGTTAGTCCTCGCTGTACTGGGCAGAGTACATAGGCCCATTTTGCAGATGAGGGAGACTGAGGCCCTGGGAAGGCAGCTTCCTGGCCAACTTTGTTGTCTGGCCCACCAGGGCTAATTAAGCCCAGCTGCCCTCACCCCAGTGAGGGAGAGCTGCATCTTTAGGGCCCTGTCAACCATGGTGACTGGACCTGGTGGCAGCAGCTGTGGGTAGGAGGGGTCTGGGAGCCCAGGAGCTGGTCCCGGGAAGAGACTGAGCACTGGTGAAGGAGGGAGCTGGATGGAGATGAGCCCACCTGGAAACCAAGTCCAAGGCTCTCCCTTCTCTCCCCTCTGCCCTCCACACCTGATTTGACTCCTAGAGATTTGCTGGAAATTCCTCATAAAGCCAGGAGTAAATCCTGAGCACTGCCAGATGTGGGCCCCCAAACCAAAAGAATCCAAATAAAACCAGCCAAGGAGCTGAAGCTGGGAGGGAACTCCCCAGGCACATAGCTGACTCAGATTCAATCTCCAGCACCCCCTATGGTCCCCTGAGCCTCACCAGGAGTTAGCCTTGAGCACCACTGGGTGTGGCCCCAAAATAAGGCTGGAGACACAGTATTGCAGCTAGAGCACTTGCCTGCACACAGAAGACCTGGGTTTGATCCCGGACATCCTGTATGGTCCCCTGAGCCCACCAGGAGTGATCCCTGAATGCAGAGCCAGGAGTAAATCCTGAGTGCTGCTGGGTGTGACCCAAAAAAAGCTAAGAAACAAAAAAAGTATTTGGGGAGAGGGGCAGCGTGAAAAATGATGGGGCCAAAACAAAGGCCAAAGAAACAATACAGGAGTTTTAGGAGCTTGCCACAAAGCTGGTGTCAACGTTGGTTAGATCCCCAGCACCCCATATGGCCCCCAGAGCTTGCCAGGAGTGACCCCCGAGTGTAGAGGCAGGAGTTAACCCTGAGCACTGCCAAGTGTGGCCCCAAACAAAAAACCCACAAACGTTCAGGAATGTGGCTCTGTGGTGAGCATTGTATCTGATGCCCTGCATTCAGCTGCTAATATCAGGTGCTTCCCCTCAGCACTCAGCCAGGAGTCCTCCCTGAGCATCATTGGGAGACTGCCCTGAACACTGCCTGCTGTGGCCCAAAAGTCAAATTTTAAAAAATGGATCAGGAGCTAGAGAGATGGTACAGGGCTAAGATACATGCCTTTCTTAGCCCAGGATCGAGCCCCAACTTCTCATGAAGAGTCCCTCAAGAGCCACCAGGAGTGATTCCTAAGTACAGATCCAAGAGTAAGCCCTGAGTACTGCCAGGTGTGGCCTCAATGCCCCCAAATTACTGATCACAAAAAAAAATCCCCAGGAACAAGACCACTCCTGGGGCTGGAACACGTGATTTACACGTGGAGGCTCCAGATTTGGTCCCTAGCACCGCCAGGAATGTGGACCCTGAGCACTGTTGGGGTTGACATCTCCCCAAAATAATAAAATTCTGGGGTCTAGCCCATCCTTTTAAGGCTCAGTTCTTGGTACGGCTCCGAATGCCTCCATTTGCAGAGAACCGTCACGCCCATACTCCTGGCTCTGAGGTCCACACACCGCCTCCCCGCAAGCTCCGATCCAGGGGTCTCCTGCTTCGCAGGACAGAAGCCACTGAGCTTTGTCACTTGCCGCACAGGGGTTGCATGATCACGGACAAGCCTGAGCACGGCAGGACCGGGAGGGAAGGCTATGAGGCTCCGTGGAGGGGAGCAGGTGTGTGAGGCGGGTGGGTTAGATCCCCGGCGCCGCCCCACGTCAAACGATACTCATCCAAACAGACTGTCACCATCCGGAACACTCATAGACACTAGTAAGGTGGCCGTGAGCGTGGGCCCCTTTATTCCACCAGCCAACGCATCGCTCCGGGACAGAAACCTCCGTGGGTTCCTAGTGGTCCTGTCCCCGGATTGTCGCCAGCCGAGGGGGCACACAGACCGCCGGTTGGGCATGCACGGTGTCTTCACGCTCCGGATGAGCGTTGGACACCCGGCGGATGCCTCTCTGGGATCATCTCTCCACTTCCACCCCTCTGGGCACAAGCTTTCAGCATCGACTCCCAAGTTTTCCCGCGTCCCATAATGCTTTACCTGGCGCTCAAGAAGTTTGACCCTCGGCGCGACCCGGCAGCCAGTGGAGGTAGTTGCTAGGCGCCGACGTCGACTTCCTCGCCTCCGATTGGTTCGCCCTTCAAGGGAGGCGGGCTTTAGCCGCGGCGCGCATGCGTGCGGGCAAAGAATGGAGGAGTCGGAACCCGAACGCAAGGTGGGAGCGAGGCTGGGGGTCCGCGCGGGCGGCGGGTGGCTGTTTGAGGCTGAGGGGGCGGGACCGGGCCTGATTCGTGTGTGTCCGCAGCGGGCTCGCACCGATGAGGCGACTGGCGCAGAAAGCCGTTCGGAGGCGGAGGATGAGGACGACGAAGACTACGTGCCCTACGTGCCGTTGCGACAGCGCCGGCAGCTGCTGGTGAGACCCCCCAGCTCGGAGGGCCCGCGGGTTGGGGGACTGGGGGTGGGGAAGAGGTGTCGCGGTGAGTTGAGACGGGATGGCGCGAGACCCAGGCAAACGTGGGACTGGGAAACCTAGTGCAAGGGACTGGAACGGAACTCCAGCCTCGCGCCCCGAGCCGACCCCCGGGCTCCGAGGCCGCCCATCGCGGAACTGGCTCTGAGGGTCCCTGCTGGAACTTCAGCTCCAGAAGCTGCTTCAGCGACGGCGCAAGGGAGCGGCGGAAGAGGAGCAGCAGGACAGCGGCAGCGAGCCACGGGGGGATGAGGATGACATCCCGCTGGGTCCCCAGTCCAACGTCAGCCTCCTGGATCAGCACCAGCACCTCAAGGAGAAGGCGGAAGGTGGGCACGACAGTGCAAGTTGGGCGGGGCAGCTTCGGGGGCACGGCTTAGAGTCGGGCGGGGGCTATCTGTTTGGGGCGTGGTTTGAGGCAGGGGCGGGGCATCTGGGGCGTGGTTTGGAGGCAGGGCGGGGTATCTGTTAGACTGGTTTAGTGTCCGGGCATCTGCTTGGGGGCGTGACTTAGGGTTTAGGGGCGGGGATATCTATTGGGGCGTGGTTTAGAGGCAGGGCGGGGCACGGGAGGTGGACCAAGCTCCGCCCCTTGCTTTGGTGTTTATACTATTAAGTTTCCCCAGCCCCCCCACTTCCCTTCTTTTTGTCATTGTTGTGATGTCCGGGCTCATTCATGAGGTTGTCCTGCTTTGGGGAAGTGCCCACTCTTGGTTGTGTGGTTTGCACACAATCCAGTTCCTGTAATCATATACTCACATCATCCTGGATCGTACAGTGTATATTATTAAAGGGGTGCTAAATCTCTTTCCCGCCCCATTTTTCCCTTTTTGAGGGGGAAGGGATGGGGTTGGTGCTGGGCCACACCCAGCGGTCTTTCGAAGCTTTTAGTACTGGCCCTGTGCTCAGAAACGAACCTTGACAGTTGTCCTGGGAGTCATGTCATATGTGGTGTCAGGAATCAAACCAGGGTCAGCTGTATGCAAGGCAAGTGCTTTACCTCTTTTACTATGCCTTCACGTTTTCTCAGCCCGCAAGGAGTCTGCCAAGGAGAAGCAGCTGAAGGAAGAAGAGAAGATTCTGGAAAGTGTGGCCGAGGGCCGAGGTAGGACCTTGGTCAGGGAGGAAGTGGATCCACACACGCTTACCAGCGGGGTCTGTCTTCATGGGCCTGGGCAGGAATCAGCCCTGAGCCTCACGTGTCTCCGCTTCCAGCCTTGATGTCTGTGAAGGAGATGGCAAAGGGAATCACCTACGATGACCCCATCAAAACCAGGTACACAGCTGCAGCTTGTGTATAAGTGGGGGTTGGCGGGGGGCGAGGGGGGATCCTGGCTGGAGGGGGGCCGCGGAAGGGACAGTATAAAGGGCTGGATGTGAACTTTGCATGCGGGAGGCCCACAGTCCATCCCTGGCACTGCATGATCTTGTGAGCTCAGAAACTAAGAAAAAAAAAAAGAGGGGCTGAAGTGATAGCACAGCGGGTAGTGTGTTTGCCTTGCACGCGGCCGACCCGGTTTCGATTCCCAGCATCCCATATGGTCCCCTGAGCACCGCCAAGAGTAGTTCCTGAATACAGAGCCAGGAGTAATCCCTGTGCATCACTGGGTGTGAGCCAAAAAGCAAAAAAATAAAGAATATTGCGGGATTCCCCCAGAGTTCCGGGGCCAGGCTTCTCTTGACTCTTCCCCGCTCCTGCCCGCAGTTGGACCCCGCCCCGGTATGTACTGAGCATGTCTGAGGAGCGGCACGAGAGGGTCCGGAAGAAGTACCACATCCTGGTGGAGGGGGACGGGATCCCGCCCCCCATCAAGAGCTTCAAGGAAATGAAGTTTCCCGCAGGTACAGGGGGCCCTGCAGAGAGCCAGGCTTTACAGCAGTCAAAATAGGGCCTCAGAGGGGCGGAGCCACTAGTACAGCAGTTAGGGAACTTGCTTTTAGTATCCTGATGTAGGTTTGAGCCCTGGAACCACATATGGTGCCAGGAGTCAGCCCTGAGCCCAGAGCACCACAAGGTGTGGCCCCAAAATAAAAATTCAGTAAAAGGGCTGGAGCGATAGCACAGCGGGCAGGGCGTTTGCCTTGCACGCGGCCAACCGGGTTTGATTCCCAGCATCCCATAGGGTCTCCCGAGCGCCACCAGGAGTAACCCCTGGGCATCGCCGGGTGTGACCCCCCAAAAACAATCAGTTAAAAAATAGCCGTCATCTTGGTCCTTCCGCTTTTCTGCTTACGTTGTCACTTGAGTAGGGGGGGTGGGGGGCACAGACAGAGATGATCCCATCTCCTTGGTTGTGGGGCTCGGGGTCACACCTTTTCCCTCCCTCGGGATGCTCAGCAGACAGCTCAACACTTTGTACTGACCTGCACATGTGGGAGTGCCAGGGATTGAACTCGAGGCCTCCTGCTTGCCCCACCAACTCTCCTGGGCCAGGGATGGAGGGGAAGGTGGGGGTGGGTGGACAGTGTCCTCATGCCGGCCTGGACGGGGGCGGGGTTTCCCACAGCCATCTTGCGGGGCCTGAAGAAGAAAGGCATCCTCCACCCGACGCCTATTCAGATCCAGGGCATCCCCACCATGTGAGTGCCCGGCCCTGGGGGGAGGAGGGAGAGAGGGAGGGGGGCGGGCCAGGGGCGGGGCTCGAGGTCACCTCCCCACCGCCTCCGCTGCCCGCAGACTCTCTGGCCGGGACATGATCGGCATCGCCTTCACGGGCTCGGGCAAGACCCTGGTGTTCACGCTGCCCGTCATCATGTTCTGCCTGGAGCAGGAGAAGAGGCTGCCCTTCTCCAAGCGCGAGGGGCCCTATGGCCTCATCATCTGCCCGTCGGTGAGCCCCCCCACCCCCATCACACCCCCTCCCCTCCCCCAGTCCACCGACCTCAGGGGCTGACCCTCTGCCCCCCTGCAGCGGGAGCTGGCACGCCAGACCCATGGGATCCTGGAGTATTACTGCCGCCTGCTGCAGGAAGACAGCTCCCCGCTCCTGCGCTGCGCGCTCTGCATTGGGGGCATGTCGGTCAAGGAGCAGATGGAAACCATCCGACAGTGAGTACCCCTACCGCCACCCCCCCCCCCGGGGTTCTATCCCGGGCACCCCAGAGACCTCACCCCTCCCCCTCCCCCAGGACCCCTTCAAGAGTGATCTCCGAGCACAGAGGCAGGAGGAAGCCCTGAGCATGGCAGGGTGTGTTCCAACAGCCAAAACCTTGAATAGAAAGAAAAGAACAGGGGGCAGGAGTGATAGTACATTGGGGAGGGCATTTGCCTTGCACATGGCCGACCCGGGTTCGATTCCCAGCATCCCAGAGGGTCCCCCGGGCACCGTCAAGAGTAACCCCTGTGCATCGCCGGGTATGACCCAAAAAGCAAAAGCAAAAAAAGAGAACAAATCGAAGGGGCTAGAAGAGAGTGCGGTGGGGAGGGCGCTGGCCTTGCAGGTGGACGATCGAGCTTCCATCCCAGCACCTGATAGGAGTGAGCACCGCCAGAAGTTATTGATCCCTGAGCACACATCAGCCCTGAGCACCACTGGGTGTGGTCCCCTTCCCCCAGAATAAGAACAAACCCCAGCAGGAGAGGGGGTTCCGGGGCATCAGTGGGGGCACAGACCGGTGTCCCCAGAGGCAAGCCGGTGTGTCTGAGCAGCTTAGGGGTCTTCAGGAAGCGGGGAGTGGACCACAGCGCCCCCTGGGGGGGGGGAACATGGGCAGTGCAGGCTCTGGAGCTCGGGGGCTCCCGGCAGCATCCAGTGTCTCTTCCTTGGGAGCGGGAGGCCCAGGGGACCCTGAGCTGAGGGTCCGGCCTCGGTCCACAGCGGAGTGCACATGATGGTGGCCACCCCGGGGCGCCTCATGGACCTCCTGCAGAAGAAGATGGTCAGCCTGGACATCTGCCGCTACCTGGCCCTGGACGAGGCCGACCGCATGATCGACATGGGCTTCGAGGGCGACATCCGGACCATCTTCTCCTATTTCAAGGTGGCTACTCCCTTCCCGCCCCCTCCCCCCGGGGTCGGGGAGCCCCTCTCCTGCCCCCCCCTCCCCGACCCCACCCCCAGCAGCTCCCAACCCTCTGCGCCCCAGGGCCAGCGGCAAACCCTGCTCTTCAGTGCCACGATGCCCAAAAAGATCCAGAACTTTGCCAAGAGTGCCCTGGTGAAGCCGGTCACCATCAACGTGGGCCGCGCCGGTGCTGCCAGTCTGGACGTCATCCAGGTGGGTACCCCCAAGCTGCGGGAGTGGACTTGGAAGAGACCCCTCCCGGGGCCCCAAGTCCGGGTAGGGAATAACATTGTGCAGGGCGGGGACCCTGCACTTTCTAATACCACCCCCCCACCCCACACCCCCGCCTTGGGGCTGTGGCTGGTGAGCCTGACCCAGGGGCCTCCCCCACCTCTCACCCGGCTTCGTGGCGGCAGGAGGTGGAATACGTGAAGGAAGAGGCCAAAATGGTATACCTGCTCGAGTGCCTGCAGAAGACGCCCCCGCCAGTGAGTACCATCCCCCAGGCCAGCCCAGGCGTCACAGGGACTGAAGGTGCAGGGTGGACGTCTAGGTCCAGAAGGGCGCCTTCCTGGACCACTCCACCCAGCCAGGAGTGCTATTCCTGGCTCAGTACTCAGGAGCGACCCCTTGTGGTGCTTGGGGGAACCTACATAGTGTAGCTCAGGGGCTTTTCCTGGCTCAGTGCTCAGGAGCGACCCCTGGTGGTGCTCGGGGGGGATCTATAGTGGTGTAGCTTGGGGGCTATTCCTGGCTCAGTGCTCAGGAGCAACCCCTGGTGGTGCTGGAGATTTAACCCTGCAGTGGGCCTCGTGCAAGGCAAGCACCTTCATCCCTGTGCCCGCTCTTTTTTTTTTTTTTTTTATTAGTGAAACACCATGAGGTACAGTTGTAGATTTACAATTTTTTGTGCTTGGGTTTCGATTATACAATGATCAGATACCCATCCCTCCACCAGTGCCCATTTTCCACCACCATGGATAATATCCCCCCACCCCCATCCCCCCATCCCCCCTGCCTCTGTCCCTGTGCCCGCTCTTGGTCCCCAACAGGTGCTCATCTTCGCCGAGAAGAAGGCGGATGTGGACGCCATCCACGAGTACCTGCTGCTCAAGGGAGTGGAGGCCGTGGCCATCCACGGAGGCAAAGGTCAGTGCGGATGCGGACCCCACTCCCCACATGCCTTGCTGCTATCCGCACCCGCTGGCCTGGCTCGCTCACCTCCCCGCGTGGACCAGAACTCCTCCCCGCGATGTCCCTCACAGCCTCACACCTGCCTGCACCCCTCCCCCCCCCACTAGACCAGGAGGAGCGTACCAAGGCCATCGAGGCCTTCCGGGAGGGTAAGAAGGATGTCCTGGTGGCCACGGACGTCGCCTCCAAGGGCCTGGACTTCCCGGCCATCCAGCACGTCATCAATTACGACATGCCCGAGGAGATCGAGAACTACGGTAAGGGGCGGTGGGCTGGGAAACAATCGAGGGTACCCCAGCCCCTCCCCCCAGGGCGGAAAGGCCTGACGCTGGGTCCCCTCTCCTGCTGCAGTGCACCGGATCGGCCGCACGGGTCGCTCGGGAAACACAGGCATCGCCACCACCTTTATCAACAAGGCCTGTGGTGAGTGGGCACACCCCCTCCACCCTACCCCACTCCCCCACTACCGGGACACTGCGCCCCCACCCCCCCGGCTCAGGGTGGGGCCTGATAGCAGCTCCCCCGCTCCCCCACCCCCACCCACAGATGAGTCGGTGCTGATGGACCTCAAAGCGCTCCTGCTGGAGGCCAGGCAGAAGGTGCCTCCCGTCCTCCAAGTGCTGCACTGCGGCGACGAGTCCATGCTGGACATCGGAGGTAAGGACACGTGGGTGGGGCGAACGGGTGCGGGAGTGGGCGGGGAGCGGGGGGGGGGGGGGTCGCCGAGCACTGACCACGCCTCCCCGTGCCCAGGAGAGCGTGGCTGTGCCTTCTGCGGCGGCCTGGGTCACCGGATCACCGACTGCCCCAAGCTGGAGGCCATGCAGACCAAGCAAGTGAGCAACATCGGCCGCAAGGACTACCTGGCCCACAGCTCCATGGACTTCTGAGCGGTCCACGCCCCCTAGGAGGGCGCCCGGCCACCATCGCCCCTACACCAGAGCCAGTGTCTGCAGCCCAGCTGGGCTGGGCCACCCAGGACTGGCTGCCTATCCCCCCCCAAGCCCCGACCCCCGAGCCCCGCCCATAATTACTTATTTTTGTTCCCCAGCTGCCAGTAAAGCACAAACCGCGCTGGGCTCGCTGCCCTGGCCCAGCTCCGAGTCTCCGCGTCTGACTTGTGTCCGAGCCCCTCCCCCATAACGCCCCCTGCTGGCAGGGCCAGGCCTGCCCTCCCCGCAGCTGTTCACTCCCAGCTTGCTGGCAGAAGGGGCAGTTGAAGCCGGGGTGGGGCGGGAAGGGGAGCGCGCCCCGCCAGTGTTCCCATGAGCTGCCTGGATGCATGACTCCAGGGTGGGTGGACCCAGAGGAAGTGGGAGTTTCTGGTCTGGGGGGCGGGGGCGGCTGGGTGTCACTCCAGCATTGCCCCACAGGTGAAGCTCCCCTCTGAGGGTCCACTTCCTGCCCAGGCTCCCTGCACCCCACCCGCTATGCCCATAGAGGGAAGCTGAGTCCACAAACACCCCACTCTATAGGCAGGGACCCCAGTAAGCCAGGCAGTCCCCGGGTGAGTGTGGGGCGGAACCTGACAGTGAGCTGACTGTGGGGGGCTATCACAGGGCCCCTGCAGACCCGCCAGGATCCCACACACTAGACACCCTCCGTGGGGAAAGGGCCCCCCCATGCAAAACTCTGCCCGGCGCATCCCTCAGAGCGCCGCTGCTGGCAGGTTACTTAAAAGGTTTCTGAGCCCAGTTTCATCACAAGGCAGGAGGCGCTTGTGGCCACAGCAACCTGGGGCCCAGTGGCACTTAGGTTTCCTGCCCCAGGAGCCAGCACTCTCAAAGTGCTCCCAGCAGTGGCCTGCAGATATGATCACACACACACACTCACACACATTATAGCATGAAACAGCTCAGCAGAGTGGGAGGGGTTGAGTGACAGAGGGGCAAGTGGAGAAGAAGGCAGGAGGAAAACTGGGGACATAGGGGTGGGAAATATACACTGGTAAAGGGACGGGTATTGGAACAATATGTAACTGAAACCCAATGGTAAGCAACTATAACTGCATCTCACAGTGATTCAATTTAATTTTTTTTTTTTTTTTGCTTTTTTGGGTCACACCCAGCGGTGCATAGGGGTTACTCCTGGCTCTGCACTCAGAAGTTATTCCTGGCGGTGCTCAAGGGATCAATGGGATGCTGGGAATTGAACCTGGGTCAGCCGCGTGCAAAGCAAACACCCTACCTGCTATGCTATCACTCCAGCCCCCAATTTTAAAAATATTTTTAATTAAAAAAAAATTAAAAAAGGGGAACAGGCCTTAGCAATAGTACAGTGACCCCCAGCATCCTGTATAGTCCCTCCACCCCCACCCGGGCACCACCAGGCATAATTCCTGGGTTCAGAGACAGGAGTAACCCCTGAGCATCATGAGGCAAATCAGATGTGACTAAAAACAAAGGAGGGGCTGGAGCAATAGCACAGCAGGTAGGGCATTTGCCTTGCATGTGGCCAACCCAGGTTCAATTCCCAGCAACCCATATGGTCCCCTGAGTAGGAGTGATTCCCAAGTGCAGAGCCAGGAGTAACCCCTGAGCATCGCTGGGTTAACCCAAAAAAGCCAAAAAGAAAAAAAACAAAGGAGAAAACAAAAGAAGCAGCGCTCAGGGCAAGAGCAGAAGGGGTCCATGTTTGCGCATCTGCATATTGACATGTTTGCTGAGCTGGAGGTCCTGGATTCAACCCTTGAGCACTGCTGGGTGGAGCCCACAAAAAGTCTGAAAGGACGGTGAGCAGGACGCTGGCCAGGGTTCAGTCCCCAGCACTATGAATAGACCCCCCCCCCGGGAGCAATTCCTAAGAGCAGAGCCAGGAGGGATCCCCCGAGCACTGCCCAGTGTGGCCCCAAAACCAAAAAAAAGGAAGAGATTGTCCAGGGAGGACTGGGCCACACCCTGGACTCTAGGCTCCATGCCCTGTGACCTCCCAAGCACCACCGCCAGGTGGACCCAAAACCCCTGGAGGAGCCCCCTGACCCCCACCAAAGCTGGAGACATAGGGCAAGGATTAAGGTACACTAGTCTTGCATCTGCAGGTTGATTTTAGGTTGACCTTGTGACCACTCACTACTTCCGGAGCAATTGCACAGCGGGTAGGGCATTTGCCTTGCACACGGTCAACCCGGGTTCGATTCCTCTGTCCCTCTCGGAGAGCCTAGCAAGCTACCGAGAGTATCCAGCCCGCACAGCAGAGCCTGGCAAGCTCCCCGTGGCAGATTCGATATGCCAAAAACAGTAACAACAAGTCTCACAATGGAGACGTTACTGGTGCCCGCTCAAGCAAATGGATGAACAACAGGAGGACAGTGCAACAGTGCCACAGTCTTGCATGCAGCTATCCTGAGTCCCCTCACCTTGCCAGGAGGAATCCCTAAGTATAGCCCTCCCCCTCCCAAAATCAAAAAACAATTGAGGAGCTAGAGCAATAGCACAGCAGGGAGGGCGTTTGCCTTGCACATGGCCCCTAAGCACCGCCAGGGGTCATTCCTGTGTGCAGAGCTAGGAGTAACCCCTGTGCTTTGCCAGGCGTGACCCAAAAAGAAAAAAAAAAAAAACAACAGGAGGTGAATCCCCCGCCTGCCACCCCAAGATTTGCTGCCAATAAAATTTTTAAATAACATAAATAATAAACTAAAATGCAGCATCCGGGGCTGGAGCGATAGCACAGCAGGTAGGACGTTTGCCTTGCATGTGGCCCACCCGGGTTTGAGTCCCAGCATCCCATTTGGTCCCCTGAGCACCTCCAGGAGTAATTCCTGAGTGCAGAGCCAGGAGTAACCCCTGTGCATCGCCAGGTGTGACCCAAAAAGAAAAAAAAAAGTTGAAAGTATGTGTGGGCTACAGGGATAAAACTGGGGTTGAGGGTGCTAAGACACTTGCCTTGCATGTGGCCAACTCCAGTTTGATCCCCAACTCCGCACTGGGTCCCCGAAAGTCCAGCAATGAGTGATACCGGGGTGCAGAGCCAGGAACAGCCCCTGAGCACCACCAGGTATGCCCAACCATCTCCCCACTCCCCTGCCCCCAAGAAAAGGAAAAGGTGTTATCAGGGGGCCACAAGCTCGTAGCCCCCTCTGCCTACAGGACGGGGGTCCCCAGTGGGCCTCCATGAACTCAGACAACAAGGAAGAGCCAGAAAGGCTTCCTGGAGGAAGAGGTGTGGCCTGGCATCCCAAACCACACAGGAGTGATGGGTGCCACAGTGGGGCCAGGCATCAGGACTGGGCAAAGGAGCCCATGCAAGGTGGGGGGAAGCAGAGAGGAGAGAGAAAGCGAATCCCAGGGGTGGCTGGAGTAATAGCACAGTGGGTAGGGCATTTGCCTTGTATATGGCAGACCTGGGTTCGATTCCCAGCATCCCATATGGTCCCCTGAGCACTACCAGGAGTAACTCCTGAGTGCTTGAGCCAGGAGTAACCCCTGTGCATCGCCGGGTGTGACCCAAGAAGCCAAAAATAAATAAATAAATAAATAAATAAATAAATAAAGCGAATCCCGTTCCCCAGGGGAGACCAGGCAGCCCTGCCGGGCGGACCCACCAGTCAGGATTCAAGAGTGACCTCCCGAGGAGCTGTTTCATCTGGGGGACCCACGGTTGGGGGCCAAAGAATGATCAAGTCTGGGCGGGAGGTTACCCGACCCCATCATGCCTTCCTGTTAAGCACTCAGGAACACGTGAGGCCCTCGAGACCCCCCCGGGAGTTAACGGAGGCTCTGCCTCCCCCCACACCCAACCTAGTGCTGTACGATGATGACGGGGCTCCCCTCCCCCCACCCCTGCAGCTGCCACTCTGGACAGAGGGAGGGGAAGTGGCCAGAAAGGGGAAGTGTGAGGCCCTCCCCAGGCTGGCTCGGTTTCCACCTCAGGCGCTCCGGGCCAGCACCGCCATGGACGGCCAGGAACCCCCAGTCAAGGACGGGATCCTCTTCCAGCAGCAGATCAAGTTCGGCAAGGTGGGAACCCTGTGGCCAGACGGTCACCAGGGGTGGGGGGAGGACACAGGGGGGTGGAGGAGGTGGCGGGGGGGGGCCCATCCTGCCCCAGCCTGGCAACCTCTCCCCCCTCTAACACCCCATATTAGATCTGGGACAATGGGGTGGGGGTGGGGGGGATACTCAGGTCTGAGAAACCAAGCCTGAAGCCCTGAGATCGAGACAGCCCAGAGGAAGCACCCCCAAACTGGAGTCTCGGAGACCCAGAATGGGGGCAGCAACAGCCCCGCACCCCAGGGCAGTTGGGGGGCCTATCACCTACCTCAGGGCTGTTGGGGGGTGGGGGCGAGTTGCGCTCGGGGAGCCCCACCCTGCAGAAGTTGGCTTGAGGCTCCTCCCAGCCAGGTCACAGGACCGAAGGGAGGGGGGCCTTCAGCACCCCACACCCCCCTTCCTGCAACCCACAGCTGCTGCCCAGGCAGATAAACATTGGGGCTTCCTTGAAGTTATTTGCATGTTTCTACCCCTGCCAAAGCTGCATCCCACACCCCTGCCCAGGGCCTGGGGGCCAAGTTGAGGAAGGGGACACAGTTCTGCCCTGGGCACCTGATCCTTCCCAGACTTCACCCGGGAGGGCCCCTGGTATTCCCATGCCCCTTCAGAGGCACGAGGACAGCCATGCTCAGTCACCGGAAAATCCACGGGAGGGGGCCAGAGTCGCAGGACAGGGCTGGCCTTGCACGAGGCTGAACTGGGTTCAGTCTCCGACATCTCCTAGGGTCCCTCGAGCACTGCCAGGAGTGCAGTCAGGAGCCAGGCCTGAGTATCGCCAGGTTTGGCCCCAACAGGGGGGGGGGGTGGAGAGAGAAAGAGAGAGAGAGAGAGGGAGAGAGAGAGAGAGAAATTCAGGGGCTGGAGTGGTAGCACAGCAAGGAGGGCATTTGCCTTGCACTGGAGACCCAGGTTCGATCCCCAGCATCCCAAAGGGTCTCTTGAGCACCGCCAGGAGTGATCCCTGAGCACAGAGCCAGGAGTCAGCCCTGATTATTGCCAGTATGGTCTGCCCCCCCAGAAAAAAAAAAAAATGAAAGGGAGGTTGGAAGGATTGGAACCCCGGACCTGGCAGCTTGCAAAAACTCCCTCTGGGGCTAGAGCAATAGGACAGCGAGGAGGGTGTTTGCCTTGCACTCAGCTGACCCAGGTTCAATCCCTGGTATCCCATAGTCTCCTGAGCATCACCAGGAATGATCCCTGAGTGCAGAGCCAGGAGTAATTCCTGAGTATTTCCAGGTGTGACCTCCTCCCACCCCCCCCCCCCAAAAAAAGCAAGAAAGAAAATTGTTTAAAAACAAAAAAAGCTTGGGGCTTGAGCGATAGCACAGCAGGTAGGGCACTTGCCTTGCATGCGACCCACCCCGATTCAACTCCCAGCATCCCATATGGTCCCCCGAGCACTGCCAGGGGTAATTCCTCAGTGCAAAGCCAGGAGTAACCCCTGAGCATCACCGGATGTGACCCAAAAAGCCAAAACAAAATAATAAAAAAAAAAACACCTGCCTCTGGGGCTGGAGAGATAGCACAGAGGGTAGGGCATTTGCCTTGCACGAGGCCGACCTGGGTTCGATTCCCAGCATCCCATTTGGTTCCCTGCAGCACCGTCAGGAGTAACTTCTGAGTGCAAAGCCAGGAGTAACCCCTGAGCATCGCCGGGTGTGACCCCCAAAAAAAACACCTGTCTCTAGGATGGGGAGTTTTGCCTAGCTGCCTGCCATCCCCACTTCTGGGGGTGTGAGCTGACTCCTGGCTCAGGGATCACTCCTGGTGGTGCCCCAGGGATCTTCTGCAGGGCGGGGAAGCTGAGCCCAGCGTCCTCCGCCTGGTCCTCTAGCCGCATCCCCCTTAACCCTGGTCTCCCCCGCAGAAGTCCTGGCGGAGGATGTGGGCTCACCTGTACGCCGGGGGCCCCTCCGGAGTGGCGCGGCTGGAGAGCTGGGACATGCGAGAAGGAGGCCCCCCCGGAGGTGCGAGCGAGCGGGCCGCGGGGCCCGGCCGGCGCGGGGAGCGCAGGGTCATCCGCCTGGCCGACTGCGTGTCCGTGCAGCCCGCTGAGGCTGAGAGCTGCCCGCGGGACACCAGCGCTTTCATGCTCAGCACCACGGAGCGCAGCCACCTGCTGGCGGCCCAGCACCGGCAAGAGTGGCTGGACGCCATCTGTCACCTGGCCTTCCCGGTGAGTCCCTGCCCCTTCCCCCGTGCCCCTCCCAATACACGCGCATCGCCCTGGTACCATCCCCTCCAACCCTCCGCCCACCCCCCCACCCCCCCGTGGCCCTGGGGACAAATAGGAGCCCTCATGGGACCAATTCCATTGGACTCTTCTCTGCAAGTTTGCTTTGGGGCCCGGAGGCAAGGGCTGGGGCTGAGCCAAGAACTGAGTGCCCAGCCAGGAGTAACCCCTGAGCATCACCGGGTGTGGTCCCCAAAAGGCAAAATAAATAACTGACTAAATAAATAAATAAAGAAGGGAACTGAGATCTAGTGCAGGGGCACAGGCTTGCCTTGCATGAGGACAAAGTCAGTTCCCGGTCTTTTGTTGGTTCTAGTTTGGTTTTTGAGCCACACCCAGCAGTGCGTATGCTTGCATCTGCCTCTGTGCTCAGGGGTCCCTCCTGGGTGGGGGGGTTTCAGGGGCCGAGACAAGTGTCCTACCTACTGTACTATCCCTCCAGCAACCCTCCCAATCCCATGTTGTATTCATAGTACTGTGTGGTCCCCAGGCACTGCTGGGAGTGACTCCCAAGAACAGAGTTGGGAGTAGCCCCCGAGCACCAATGGGTGTGGCCCTCTCAAAAATGGCGGAGGGGGGGCTGGAGCGATAGCACAGCGGGGAGGGCGTTTGCCTTGCATGCGGTCGACCCGGGTTCGATTCCCGGCATCCATATGGTCCCCTGAGCACTGCCAGGAGTAACTCTTGAGAGCAAAGCCAGGAGTAACCCCTGAGCATCACCGGGTATGACCCAAAAAGCAAAAACCAAAAAAAATGGCTGGGGCTGGGGAAAGCCAGAGCCATAGTCTAGTGGGAGGGTGTTTGCCTTGCACATGGTCGACCCAGTTTTGATCCCCGGCATCCCATAGGGTCCACCGAGCACTGCCAGGAGTAATTCCAGAGTGCAGAGCCAGGAAAAACCCTTGAGCATTGCTAGGTGTGACCCAAAAAGCAAAAAGGTGGGGGCCAAATAAAGGAGAGAGTGTCCCAGTAGTAAAGTCTGCAGGGTGCTCTGAGTGAAAGTAGAGTAGATGCAAATGTCCAGGGGCAGGAAGGAGCTGGGTGTATTTCAGGGGCAGGAAGAATGCAACCTGGGGGGTGGGGAGAGGGGGGAGGACAAGGGCCAGTGCAGGGCTGAGGAGGTCAAGGAGGAGGAGGGGGAGAAGCTGGTGAAGGCACCTGTGCACCCACCCACCCCACCTCCACTCTGAGGGTTTAATACTGACCCAGAGGAGAAGCTTGCAGTGGCCGGAATGGCGCAGGGGTGGGGGGTGGGGGGCAAGGGCTGGGGCTGAGTCAAGAACTGAGAGTTTGAAAGGCTCCCTGAGGTGAGGAAATGAGGCAGCCCTTCCTGAAATAGCAGGCTGAGAGATTTTGGGCCTCTCATCCAGACATTCAGCTCTTTTTTTTTTTTTTTTTTTTTTTTTTTTTTTTGCTTTTGGGTCACACCCAGCAATGCACAGGGCTTACTCCTGGCTCATGCGCTCAGGAATTACTCCTGGCCGTGCTCAGGGGACCATATGGGATGCTGGGAATCAACCTGGGTCGGCCATGTGCAAGGCAAATGCCCTACCCGCTGTACTATCGCTCCAGCCCCACATTCAGATCATTTAACGTGAGTTCAAACAGACACTCCAGGGGCTAGAGCCATAGCACAGCAGGTAGGACATTTACCTTGCACGTGGCCAGCCCAGGTTCGATTCCCAGCATCCCATATGGTCCCCTGAGCACCGCCAGAAGTAATTCCTGAGTGCAGAGCCAGGAGTAACCCCTGTGAATCACCAGGTGTGACCCCAAAAAGCAAAAAAAAAAAAAAAGATGCACCAGGGACCGGAGCAAGATTTCAGCGGGCAGGGCGTTTGCCTTGTACCTGGGCAACCCAGGTTCGATCCCGGGCATCCCATAAGGTCCCCCAAGCCTGCCAAGAGTGACCCCTGGATGCACCATGAGCATCATCAGGGGTAGTCAAAAAAAAAAAATACAGGGATCTGAGTGATAGTACAGAGAGTAGGGCATATGAGTAGGGCGTGCGGCTGACCTGGGTTCAATCCTCAGCACCCCTTATGGTCCCCAGAGCCCCCAAGCCGGGAGTAAGCCTTGAGCACCATTGAGTGTGGCCTACAAACCAACCATAAATAGGGAAATAAATAAACAACAACCAGAGGCCCCAAGGGTCTGTCTGGAGCCTTTGTAGAGAAGGGAGGGCATTTGCCTTGCCTGTGGATGACCAGGGTTCAAGCTGGAGTCCCATCAGGAGTGATCCCTGAATGCAGAACCAGAGGTCAGCCATCAGCCCAGACCCACAAAAACAACCCTCCCCCCAAAAAAGGAAAAACCCGCTGGGATGAATAGATAGTACCGCCTGGTTTCCCCAGCACTGCCCAAGGTCAAACACCAGCACCCACCAAAAAATATAAATAAAACCAGCGTAGTTTAAATGGACAGTTTGGAGCTAAAGGGTTTGAATCCTGGTCAGCCGCAGGCAAATGCCCTCCCTGCTCTACAAATGCTTCAGACAGACCCTTGGGGCCTCTGGTTGTTGCTTTTTTTATTTACCTATTTATTTTTGGATTTGGGGGCCACACCCAGTGGTGCTCAAGAACTCAAAGAGCACCCTCTGCTCTTGGGAGCCCCACATTTGAACCTCAGCCCCACGTTGTCCCCAAAGCACGGTAGGGATTGGCCAGCCCCAAACAAACAGGACCAAAAGAAAGGATAGGAGAGGAGTGACAGTACAGAGGTAGGGCATTTGCCTTGCACGCAGCCAACCCAGGTTCGATCCCCGGCACCCCATAGAGTCCCCTGATCACCACCAGGAATAATTCCTAAGCTCAGAGCCAGGAGTCAGCTCTGAGCATTGTCAGATGTGGATACACACCCCCCACAAAAAGATATATATATATATTATATATAAATATATATGTCTATATTATATATATTATATTTATATATAAAAAGATATATATATATATGGCAGAGAGAATCAGCATGTTCGACCAAGTTGGGAGTCAGGAAAAGCCCCAAGGGAGAGAGGAGGTGAGGTGAAGGGGGCCCTGGAGGAAACCATTTCCTGGAGAAAGACCCCAAAATCTCCCATCCCTTCTCTGTTTCAAATCAGAGGGACTCTCTCCTGCCCCCTAAAGAGAGCCTTGGAGCCATAGTACAGTGGGAAGGGCATTACCTTGCACACAGCCGACCAGAGTTCGATTCCCAGCATCCCATAAAATCCCCTGAGCATTGCCAGGAGTCATTCCTGAGTGCAGAGCCAGGAGTAACCCTTGAGCATTGCCAGATGAGACCCAAAAAGCAATAAATAAATAAATAAATAAATAAGTATAAATAGAACCTTGAGTGAAGAGACTAAGGGTGGGAGTCCAGGTTGGCCAGGTGCCACTCCCAAGGTGCTCCATCTGACCTTGGCCTCTTCCCCAGGGCACGGGAGAGTGCTCCCCAGGCTCCCGAGAGGATGAGCGCCCCCAGAGAGGCCTGGTGTGCATGGAGGAGAATTCTATCTACTCATCGTGGCAGGAAGGTGAGGCAGGGGGAGGCGGCTGCGGGGCTGGCATCTCGCAGGGGAGGGGGACAGTGGGAGGCGGCTGCGGAGACTCCCCTCACGTGCCCCACCCCCGGTTCGCAGTGGGCGAGTTCGCCGTGGTCGTGCAGAGGACCGAGGCTGCCACCCGCTGCCAACTCAAGGGCAACTACGTCCTGCGGCTGGACCGCGAGGGCATCCACCTGAGCCCGCCAGGGGGCGCCCTGGTGCTCTACACGTGGCCCTTCCACTACCTGCGCAAATTCGGCTCCTGCAAGGTGAGAGTAACGGGCGCGCGCGGAGCCGGGGCCCAGCGGTGGGACCGCGGGGAGGGCGCGCGCCTGGCGGAGAGCCGACCCGGATTCGATCCCTGGCATCCTATCATGTACATCCCCCTCAGCCCTTCCAGAGAGGACCCCTGTGCTTACTAGCTCTGAGCACAGCTGGGTGTGATCTCTCCCCCCCCCCCAAAAAAAATAACAAAACATTTATATAGGGTGAAGGGGCTGAAAGATAGTGCAGACGCAGTTGACCCAGGTTCAATCCCTGGCACCACAGAGAGTCCCAAAAGCTCACCAGGAGCGATCCCTGAGCACAGAGTGAGAAGGATGCCCTGGGCACACAGCCAGGTGTAGGACACCCAAAAAATATCAGTTGAGGGAGCCAGGAGCGGGTAAGGTGATTGCCTAGCACATGGCCCTCGGGAGGTGGGTTCAATCTCCCTGCACACCATAATGTCCCCAGAGTCCCCAGAGCCCCACCAGGGATAGTGCCTGAATGCGCTAGACCCAGTAAGCCCTGAATCAGGTGTGACCCCAAAACAAATATCAAATATATAAGTATATATTTGATATTTGTATTTGAGAGATGGGCTGGAGTGATAGCACAGCGGTTGGGCGTTTGCCTTGCACGCGGCTGGCCTGGCCAAGCCGGGTTCAATTCCTCCGCCCCTCTTAGAGAGCCCGGCAAGCTACAGAGAGTATCCCGCCCGCACGACAAAGCCTGGCAAGCTACCCGTGATGTATTCAATATGCCAAAACACAGTAACAACAAGTCTCACAGTGGAGACGTTACTGGGCCCGCTTGAGCAAATCGACGAACAATGGGAGGACAGTGATTTGAGAGATATATTTGATATATATGTGATGGGGGGATTGAAAGCTAGTACAGCGGTAGGGTGCTTGCCATGCACGTGGCGTCTCTTGAGCATTGCCAGGAGGGACCCCTGAGCATAGCTGGGTGTGGCCCCCCAACAAAGAAATTAATAAAGGAAAGGGTAGAGGATAGTAGGGCCAGGCCTTGCCCAGACTCCCTGATAAAGGGTGAGGAAGACAGAGGGGAGAAGTGGGGGAGGACGGTGAGGAGGAGAGTGGGGAGGAGAGTGGGGAGGAGGGTGGGGAGGAGGAGGAGGAGGAGGAGGAGGGTGGGGAGGATAGGGGGGAGGAGGGTGGGGAAGATGGTGAGGAGGTTGGAGAGGTGGTGGGGAGGAGGGTGGGGAGGAGGAGGAGGATGCTGAGGAAGGTGGAGAGGAAGATGGGGAGGTGGGTGGGGAGGAGGGTGAAGAGGAGGGTGGGGAGGACGGCTGGGAGGAGGGTGGGGAGGAGGGTGGAGAGTAGGACAGGGAGGAGGGTGGGAAGGTTGGGGAGGAGGGTATGGAGGATAGGGAGAACGGTGGGGAGGATGGGGAAGATTGTGGGGAGGACGATGAGGAGGACGGTGGGGAGGACGGCGGGGAGGAGGGTGGGGAGGATGACGGGGAGGACGGTGGGGAGGAAGGCGCAGAGGCAGGTGTACCCCCCCTCCGGCTGCTGACGGCCCCGCCCGCTGCCCAGGGCGTGTTCTCCTTCGAAGCCGGCCGCCGCTGCGACTCCGGGGAGGGCCTCTTCGCCTTCAGCAGCGCCCGCGCCCAGGAGCTGTGCGGGGCGGTGGCCGCGGCCATCGCCCGGCAGCGGGAGCTGCTGCCCGAGTGGGCCGGAGCTCGGCCCTGCCCGCTGCCCCGGGCCACGTCGCTGCCGTCGCTGGACGCGCCGGGCGAGCTGCGCGAGCTGCCCCCGGGGCCGCAGCCGTGCGCCGCGTCCGCGCCCTACCTGGCCGAGCCGGGCCCGCAGAGCCTGCCGCTGCTGCCCGCGCCCCCCGACGAGCCCCCCGCCGGGCTGTACGCGTCCGTGTGCAAGCGCGCCGGCGGCTCCGACCACCTCTACGAGAACGTGCAGGGCGAGGCGCGGGGGGCGGCGCCGGGGGGTCGCAGCAGCTCGCCCGCCAGCCCCATCTACCACAACAGCGAGGACCTGAGCTGGCCCGGCCCGGGCCCCGACAGCAGCCTGGAGGCGCAGTACCGGCGGCTGCTGGAGCTGGAGCTGACCGACGGCGCCGACGGGGAGGCCGGGCCCGGGCCGGCGGGCGCTCACAGCGGCTTCAAGGCCAAGCTGGTGACGCTGCTGAGCCGCGAGCGCCGCAAGGGACCGCCCTGAGCTCCGTCCCCGCGCGGGTGTGCGCACACACACGCGCGCACACACGCACACACGGGGCCTGGCACCAGGAGAAGAAAATACAGGGCGCACCTTGGAACCGGGGTGGGGAAAGACTGCTTCCAACTATTAAAGCCCCTCACCTAAGAAGTTTCTCTGGTCCCCCTTCATTTGCGCGGTTCGGGGTTCTTTCTGGGTCACACCCCGGGATGCTCGATGCTCAAGGGTTACTCCTGGCTCAGCACTCAGGAATCACTCCTGGCGGTGCTTGGGGATCAAACCCTGGTGGGTCGTGTGCAGCGCGAGCACCCTCCCCGCTGGGCTATGACTCCAGCCCAGATTGCTTTTTTTTTTCTTTTTGGGTCACACCCGGTGATGCACAGGGGTTCCTCCTGGCTCTGCACTCAGGAATTAGTCCTGGCGGTGCTCGGGGGACCCTATGGGATCCTGGGAATCGAACCCAGGTTGGCCATGTGCAAGACAAACGCCTTCCCACTGTGCTATATCACTCCAGCCCCCCAGATTGCCTTTTCCTCAAACATCTGAACACAGATCCCACACAGATTGTCAGAAAGACACCCCCTCCCCCCACTTCCCTCCCAGCACCGCCACCCGGTACCCACCCTCCATGGAAGAAACACGCTGCTCCCCAACATCACCTGTGCTCGGGTCCCTCACAGCTGGGGCGAAGCCCACTCACTCACTTCATCACCCATAAACCTGCTCCCCCATTCCAGGTCTGAACTGAACCTACCCCTTTGGCCTCAAATTCAGCCTCGTCCCCGCCCCCCCCCCTCTCTGTCTCTGTTCCTCTTCCCAGCGAAACTCCTCAAAAGACTTGTTGATTACTCTCATTTCCACTTTCTTATCTCCCACTCTCCTTTCTCCCCCCACCTCCCCTTCTCCGTGTCACTGCCCTTACCCACGTTCCCTAGAACCCAAGCAGCCTGGACTTCCGCCGCCTTTTTGCTGGGGGGTGGGGTGGGGGTGGGACTTATTCCTGGCTCTGCACTCAGGGATCACTCCTAGCCCCTGGTCATACTCAGGGAGACCCTACGGATGTCGGGATGGAACCTAGCTGGACGGCACGCAAGGCGAGCATCCTGCCTGCTGTACTATATCTCCAGTTGCCCCGATTTTTCTTGGCGTTGGGGCCACACCCGGTGCCATTCAGGGCTCATTCCTTGCAGTGCGCAGGCGTCAGAACTCAGGGGACTTTATGGATGCCGGGGACCCAACCTGCATTGACGCCGTGCACGGCAAATGCCCTATCCACCGTACTATCTCTCCAATCCCAGGTCTTGCTGAGTCTAAATGCTGATGGGGTGGCTGGAGGGGTAGCACAGCGGGTAGGGTTTGCCTTGCACCAGCTGACCAGGGTTCGATTCCCAGCATCCCATATGATCCCCTGAGCACCGCCAGGAGTAAGCCCTGAGTGCAGAGCTAGGAGTAACCCCTGAGTATCGCTGGGTATGACCCAAAAAGCAAAAAAAGAAAAATAATTAAACGCTGATGGGTACTTGGCTGGCCCAAGTTGGATTCCTAGCACAGCGTAGGGTCCCCTGAGCAAGAGCGAAGGTAGAAAGAACAAGAAAGGCAGAAGAGGCAGAAAACAGGAAACTGACATTCAAAAAGCTAGCACTGACGTGGAAAGCCACTGAGGCAGGCTCCTGTGACTGCTCTATCTCTGCTCTTCCTCCGGGAGGAAACATCCCTTTAGATAAGCCCATTATAGAGATGTCTGGCCTGATAGACTAAGGCCCAGAGCCAGAACGATAGTAGGAGGATGAACAACATTCTTTGGTGAATTGCCTAACTATTCTAATCCACCCGTCCTAAACTCTTATACATTTGTATGTATAAGGGCCTTCATCTTTTGGCTTTATTATTTTTTTTTTGGGTCACAACCAGCAATACTCAGGGTTACTCCTGGCAGTGGTCAGGGGACAATATGGGATGCAGGGAATCAAACCCAGGTCAGCTGCGTGCAAGGCAAATGCCCTCCCTGCTGTGCTATTTATTGCTCCAGGCCCTTTATTTTTATTTTTATCTCGTTTTACTTTCTTTTTTCCGGGGTGGGAACACCCAGATGTGCTCAGGGCTTACTCCTGGCTCCTTAGCACCACTGAGTGTGTCCCTCACACCACCCTAAAAAAACTTCTGGGTGGGGCTGGAGCGATAGCACAGCGGGTAGGGCGTTTGCCTTGCATGCAGCCGACCCGGGTTCGATTCCCAGCCAACAGTGTTCGGTCCCCCGAGCACTGTCAGGAGTAATTCCTGAGTGCATCATCCAGGAGTAACCCCTGTGTATTGCCGGGTGTGACCCAAAAAGCAAAAAACAAACAAACAAACAAACCTTCTGGGTGGTTACAATCACGATCTAAGTGAAAACGTTCTAGGAAAATTTCTCTTGAGTGAACCCTGAAGTTCTGGCGCTGGCCACCAGGTGGCACTGTGCCCCCGCCAAGCGCCAGTTCCTGGCTTGGGCCGTGCTCTGCTCCAGGCCGCCCAGAATGAGGGGGTCTCTGAAGGGAGAGTGTGAGGACCCCCAGACTGTCCCTTTCTTTGTTTATTTACTTGTTGTGGGGCACCACACCCGGCGTCTCTCAGGGATCACTCCTGGTCGGGCTCTGGCCTATGGCCCTATGGGGTGCTGAGGATCGAACCCAGATTGGGTTAAAGCAGAAGCCTTCCCTGCTGAACTATTGCTCCAGCCCCTCATTTATTATTCTTAAATGTACAATCACGGTCCACTACGGACAGGCACCTACCTGCAGGACTGGCGGAACTAATTTGGTCAAGGAGAAAGTAATGCAACCCTGGGAAAAATTGTACAAAAGTCATAATGTGTTATCAGCAGAAGCTGTTTTATTTATTTTGTTTTTGTTTATTTTTGCTTTTTGGGTCACACCCGGCGATGCGCAGGGGTTACTCCTGGCTCTGCACTCAGGAATCACTTCTGGTGGTGCTCAGGGGACCATATGGCATGCTGGGAATCGAACCCAGGTCGGCCGTGTGCAAGGCCCTACCCATTATACTATCCCTCCAGTCCTTTATTTATTTTATTTTGTTTTATTTTTATCTTGGCCTGTGAGCCACACCCAGCGGTGCTGTGCTCAGGGATCACTTGTGACAGGGCTCAAGGGGCGCCACGGGATCGAACCCAGGTCTGCCATGTACAAGCTGGGCACATTTACTTCTGTTCTTTTCTTTTTAAAATATTTGTTTGGTTTTTGGGCATCACCAGGCAGAGCACAGGGCTTACTCCTGGCTTTCTACCTAGGGATCACTCCTGGCAGTATTCTGGGACCCTGGAGATGTCGGTAATGAAACCAGGGTCATTATCCAGTACAACCCCCCACCCCACCCCCACACCTCGCTAGACTATCTTTCTGGCCTGGGAGAAGCTTCTGACTCTGCAAAGGGTCTGGGCTGGGCAGGAGCATGGCGGGAACGCGTGAATCATCCTTCCTGCTGGCGCAGGAGCGTGGAGGTGGGGGTGTTGAGTGAGGTGGGGAGGAGAGGAGGTGGGATTAAATCAAGACACCCTGAAAACTGGGGTTGGCTCAGGGGCTCAGAGCAGCTGCGGAGCAAGTGCAAGGCTCTGAGTTCGAAGCTTGTGCCACGCCCAGTCCGGAAGGTTCTGCTGGGTTGTTGGCTTGTTTGTTTGTATTTAGTTTCTGGTCACATCCGGTGATGCTCTGGAGTTACTCCCGGCTCTGCACTCAGGAATTACTCCTGGCGGTGCTCGGGGGACCCTATGGGATGCCGGGGAGCAAACCTGGGTCAGCTGTGTGCAAGGCAAACAAGCTCCCCATTATACTATCGCTTCTGACCCTGGTTCTGCAGGTTGGACCCGGGCACTTCTCAGGTGCATGAGCCCCACCGCATTCACCCTACTGCCCAGCTTGCCAGCAACACCTCTGAGGGAGATGGCTCAAAGGGGGAACACGTGATTTGTTATGGGGAAGACCTGGGTTTGAACCCTAGCACTGCATGGTTCCCTAAGCAAAGCGAGCCCTGAGAGTGAGCACAGAAGCAGGGGTAGCCTCTAAGGACAAGAAGGGAAGGGGAGGAGCCTGAGCGATAGTCCAGCGGGTAGCGTGTTTGCCTTGCACACGGCCAACCCAGGTTCGATCCCCGGCATCCCATAAGGTCCCCTGAGCACCGCCAGGAGTAATTCCTGAGTGCAGAGCCAGGAGTAATCCCTGAGCATTGCTGCCTGGATGTGACCCAAAAATGAAGAAAAAGAAGAAGAAGGAGGAGGAGGAGAAAAAGGAGGAGGAAAAAAGGAGGAGGAGGAGGAGGAGCAGGGTAGGGAAGGAGAAGGGGTGAGGTGGAGAACAGGGGGAGGGGAGAGGAGGCTAGGGAAGGGGAGGGGAGGGAAGGGAAAAGGGAAGGGAGAAGAAAAGAGGGGAAGAGAGAGAGGAGGGGGGCGGAGGGAAAGGGAGAGAAGAGAAGGGAGAAAAGAGAAGGGGGAGGAGAGGGGAAGAGAGGGGTGGAGAAAGAGAAAGGAGCAGGGTGTGAAGAGATCAGGTGAGGGGAGAGAGGAGGCTGAGGAGGGGGAGGGGAGAAGAGGAGGGAAGGGAGGAAGGAACAGAGGGGAAGAGAGAAGGGAAGGGGAGGGGGAGAGGCCTGGAGTGGAAAAGAAAGGAGGTGGAGGGGAGAGGATGAGAGAGGGAGGAAAGGAGGGGGAAAGGAAGAGGAGAGGAAGGGAGGAGGGGGAGAGAACCGGAAGGGAGGAAGAGGAAGGGAGTGCATTGAAGGCTGGAGAGCTCAGGGGTTAGGGCCTGCCTTCCTCCGATCCTTTGATCCTAGAGGGTTCCCAGAGCATCCCAAACTCCTGATTAGACTTCATCCCTCACCCCAGCCGTGGCTGGTACCACAGCTGGGCATGGTGGGTAAAGTGGGGCCTTTCCGGTTGGAGAAGGGGTGCTGAGCACAGCCCCTCTCCATCATGTGGGGTTCCCACTGAGCAGGGACCCCCAAAGCTGCTGGCCGTGGAAGGGGCCTGGATTAGGAGGTGGGAAGGACTCACAGAGAGATCCCAGGCTGAGCCAAGGGCAGCCCCCTCCTTCACGCCCCCCCCCAAAGGCATTTCTTCTTTAACGGACTGAGCCACAAACCTCTCCTCCAACTCTTGTGCTATTAGGACATGTTTTCCTCTACTTCGATTTAAAAATTAAATATTTTTCTTTAGGGGCTGAAACCATAGCACAGTGGGTAGGGCGTTTGCCTTGCACACGGCCAACCCGGGTTCTATTCCCAGCATCCCATATGGACCCCTGAACACCGCCAGGGAAAATTCCTGAGTGCAGAGACAGGAGTAACCCCTGTGCATTACCAGGTGTAACCCAGGTGTGACCCAAAAAACAAAAAGAAAAAGATTTCTTTCTTTTTCTTTGCCAGGGGATGGAGGGTGGGCCACACCCGGCTGTGCTCAGGAGTTCTGTTTCTGTGCTCAGGCATCATTCTTGGAGGTGCTCCAAGAACCCTATGGGGTGTGAGGGATCGAACCTGGCTTGGCCGCTTGGTAGGAAACTGCCCTGGCCCCAAATTTAGAAAGTTAATTTAATTTTTTTCTTTGGGGGCAATACCCGGTGATGCTCAGGTGTTACTCCTGGCTCTGCGCTCAGGAATCACTCCTGGCTGTGCTCGAGGGACTCTACGGGATGCTGGGAATCGAACCCTGGTCAGCTACACGCAAGGCAAATGCCCTCCCGGCTGTCCTGGCCCCAGATTTAGACATTTTAAAGCCACGATCGACGTGTGCTCCTCACGATGGCCAAGTCCTACCCATTCGACGGCCCTGCGAGGCGAAGCTTTATTGCCCCATTGCCCCCGACTCGGGAGGAGATCGATGTCCAGGTCGGTCTGATTTCCAAGGCCAGATTTCCAAGGTCTGATTTCCTCTGACTGGGCCCGCCCAGGCGGCGCTCGCGGACGCGCACTCCGCAATTAGGCCCCGCCCCGTATCCGCCACACCACGCCCCCTAGAGGCGTGGCTTCCCGCGACCTCGCGCGACGGCGCTCGACGATTGGACGGGACCGGATCCTTGGGTGGAGCTTCCCGCCGGTTGCGAAGCGGCGAGGGGGCGTGCCCCGTGGCTCCGCCCCTGCGCGCGGACTCAAAGTGGTCGCTGGCTGGGGGGCGGGGCCAGAGCTCGGGCGGCCGATCCCGAGGCGGCCGCGGGGAATCCGGTGCCCGGCAGCGCCCCGGCGGGGCACGAGCAGGTACGGAGCGGCCGCGCGGGACGACTCGGGCCGGGCCGGGCGCCTCGGAGCGGGGCGGGGGCCGTCCGGGAGCCCCGCGGGGCCCGGTGGCGCGGCGCGAGGACGGGCGGGGGGTGGGGGCGGGTGGTCGTGGCCAGCGCGGCGCTTCCTCTCGCGGGGCCCCGGCCCCTGCCTCCGCCCCCGCCCCCGCCTTCCTGCCGCAAAGCCGGCTGCGGCGGGGCCGGTTGGCGCCTGCGCCGCTTCCTGCGCCCCGGCCTCGGCCCATGCCAGTGGGGCCCCGGCGGGGGAGGGAAACTGAGTCACAGCGGGCGGGTTAGCAGGCTTTATGGGGCAGAGGCACCACCCCGCCGCCGGGGGCCCCAGGAGGGACCCCGTGCCCTGGCCACTCCCGGAATCCTTAGTCCCTTCCTCCGATCGCTCCCTCTTAGCCCCCGCGGTGGAGCCCTCATGGCCCAAGGGTGCCCGCCCGGGCTCCCGGCCGCCCTGACCGATCCCGGAATGCCTCGGACCCACGCCAGCCGCCTCCCTTCCCACCCCTCCCCCTCGCCCCCGGAGCCCCCGCGTGCTCCTCTGCTCAGTGTCAGTTTACACGCCTTATATAGCCCGAGCAGGCTCCAGCCCCAACCCGGCCGCCCGCCGGGAGGAGCGCAGGGGCCCCTGACTCACTTCGCTGGCCTGGGGGGCGAGTCCCGGTCAGAGCACACCCCTCTCCACGCCCCTCCCGTGCAGGAGAGCCCCCTCCGTGCAGCGGCCCGCTGGGCTCCGTGCAGGGGTTGTCCGCCCCGCAGCCTCCCAGGGGCCGTTGTTGGACCCAAGTGAACCCAACCTGATAAAGAGTCCGCATGCCCCGGGCCCTGGGTGTGCAGTTGGGTGGCCGTTGCGTGCCGGGCACCAGCCCAGAGCGCCCGGCCTGCCTGGGCACCCGACCCAGCCCTGACTCTCTTTCTCTTGTTTTCAGAAGAAGCGGGGGGGGCACACGATGGAGTCGTTCAAGGTGGTGTTGGAGGGGCCAGCCCCGTGGGGCTTCCGCCTGCAGGGGGGCAAAGACTTCAACGTGCCCCTTTCCATCTCCCGGGTGAGTCCCGGGTGGGGGAGGGGGCAGCCCCAGAGCTTTCTCGGGGGCTCAGGGCTTCCAAGGGGTGACGAAGACGACGACGATGGGAAGCATCATTCAGCAGCAGTGAATCAGGATTGAAAGTCAAAGAGTTGCCCAGGACCAGAGGAAACCCCCTGCCCTGCCCTGCCCGGTGCCTCATTAACTCTCTCACCCGGCCTGGGTGTCCTTGATCCCATTCCACAAAGTTTTGAGGACTTTGAGGGCCTGGGGGTGGGGGCTCTGAGCACACCCATTTCACTGGAAGGTAGCCTGAGGGAATCTGGAGCCTCTTAAAGGAGCAGTGCCTGGACGCAAGCCATAGGACAACCGGGAGGGTGCTTGCCTTGCGTGACTTGGGTTTGATCCCTGGCTTCCCCTGGGGTCCCCCAGTCCCGGTCTAGAGTGATCCCTGAGCACAGAGCCAAGAGGAAGCCCTGAGCATTGCCAGTGTGTGGCCCCCCAACCGCCTCCAAATAATAACAACGACAACAAAATGACAGCCTGGAGCTATAGGACAGCGGGGTGGGTTTGCCTTGCACACGGTCGACTCTGGTTCGATCCCCAGCCTCCCATAGGGTCCCCCAAGCCCTATGCCAGGACCTTGAGCATTGCCCTGCGGTAGCCCTCAAACAAAACGAAACAAGACCAAAAAAAAAAAAAAATCAGTGCTTGGCGCCAAGCCCCCGGCGGGCACCTTGGCGACCCAAGCTCACTGCCCTCCCCTCCCCCAAGAATTAACCAAGCCGACCTTGGTCTTCCAGAAGAGGGAACCCAGATGCAACAAGTGGGGGGGGTCCTTCCACGGGGTTTGAAAGCATAGCACGGAATGGGGTGCTTTGGTTAGAAGGGGGTTTTCTCCAGTCTCTGCGAGCCTTTATCCCCTTCCACCCCAGATGCACTGGCCTTTGACCCCCCCCAGCCAGCTTTCCAGCCCCTGAGATCCCGCCCCCTTGGGGCGTGGCCCGGGCGTGGCCCCGCCCCCTGGCCCGGGATTGCCTTATAAGCCCAAGAATGCAGCCCCACATTGTGATGGCCAGCAAACATGGCCAGCGAACGGGTGGCTCGCGTCTGCGGGACCTAAAAAAAGGCTGGCGTGGGCCCTTGAACCCCACGGGTGGTCCCCCTCCTTTGGTCACCCTCAGGGCCATGGCTCCGGGCTGTGAGGTCATTTGGGGGCCACCAACAAACAAACCGCCTCTGGCCTGCAAGGGTGAGGCCACACTCTGTGGCCGGAGGGTCAGCAGGGGGTGGGGACTTCCTGCCCCACATCTGCCTGTCCGCAGAGACCCACCCAGGCACCCGGGGGTGGGCAGGCGGCTGTTGGCAGGAAGCCCAGGGTCTGCAGGGGGCAGATACTTTTCTAAAAGGTACTGCCCAGCACAGAGACGGGGCCCTTGGGCGGAGCCTGTCCGCAGCAGTCGGGTCTGGTGGCCACCGTTCTTCCCAGGGAACCTCGCCACGGGGTTCTTCTGGAAACAGCCGCACCAGTACGGGAATGAAACCTTGCTCCCCTCCCCAGCCCCCCACTCTCAAACGTGGCCTGCCCTGAAAACCTATCCGGCGTCCCCCTCTCGCTGGGAAAGTGCTGACCGCAGGGCTGGCGAGCCGGGGCCTGGCGGGGCCTCAGAGCCCGGGTGTCCTAATGGGCGGGCCTGGACAATCTTGGCAGCCCGGGGAGATGCACTTCCTGGCATGGTCAGATGGGGGCGCTCTAGAGGGGATGGGGGGGGTCCTCACCAGTATGTGGGCGGGGCGCCACCCATGCAGCCCCGCCCCGGGGCTGGAGCTGGGCCCTCCTGGGCCGGGCCAGCGAGGAGGGTCTTTGCTGAGCTGGCCTGGCCCCCTTCCTCTCCCCTGACCCCAAGCCTGGAGGGACGAGGGAGGGGCTAGGCCTGGCTGTGGGCCCGGGCCTGGGAGATGAGGTAATGTCTGGGGCTTAGGGGGGGTTGGGCTGCCCCCGGAGCCCTCAGGCTGACTCACCCCCACCCCAGGCTAGTGTCCAGCCCCCTGGCTTTTCCCTTCCTGAGTCTCAGGGCCTCCCCAGTTCATACCACCGGACACAGACCATCCCCCAAACCGCTGCCCCTGAACACCTCAAAGCTCTTACCCAGAAGGCAACCACCCGGTTTCCCTTAAACTAACCCATCCAGGTTCTTTTTTTTATTTTTTGCTTTTTGGGTCACACCCGGCTATGCAAAGGGGTGACACCCAGCTCATGCACTTAGGAATTACTCCTGGTGGTGCTCGGGGGACCATATGGGATGCTGGGAATCGAACCCAGGTCGGCTGCATGCAAGGCAAATGCCCTACCCACTATGCTATCTCTCCAGCCCCCCCAAACCCTCTTTTGTGGTTTCACTCCTGCTAGGCGGGGCCCATTTCTTGCAAACCCACTTTTGACAAAGAGTACCCCGCTTGCATCACTCAGAGCCTGCAGGGTAGAGAGGGGAAGGTCACGTGGTCATTGAGGTCTTTGTCCCCCGCCACCCCCATCTCTAGCCTGGAAGAGCCCCATGGACACCCAGATACCCCTCCAAGGCCCCCCCCTTCCCTGGGAATCCGGGAATGGGGCTGGGGGTGGGGTGGGGGCGGGGCATGGCGCTGGGCTTGGTTGACCCTGACAGATGGTTCAGGACTAGCAGCAGAGGTCAGGAAAGCACCCAGGGGTGCCGGGGAGGAAGTTGCCACACATGCCAGCCAGTGGGCATGTCTGGGAGGGGAAACAGCCCGGGCCCGAGGCCAGGTGAGGTCTGGACGGCAGCAGTTGGAGCCCCAGCGAAGCTTGGGGGTGTAGCTGTTAACATCACAGGCTATTTCTGTATCTTAAAATCTTGTTTTGGGGGGGCACACCTGGCGATGTGCTCAGGGCTCGCTCCTTGCACCAGGCTCAGGAATCACTCTTGGCGGAGCTGGGGCTCGGAACCCTATGGGTGGCTGGGATTGAACTCAATGGCATGCAGTGAAAGCGCTGAGAAGTAGGGCAGCTAGTCGAAACGAGGGCTGGGAGCATCAGTCCATGCTTGGAAGTTTGCTGGGGGGATGAGGGGGCAGTTAGGACAGAGAAGGGACCGCTGTGACAACAGTACTTGGAAATGATCACTCTGGACAAGAATTGAGTGCTGAGAGGAGGAAAAGGGCCTGTATTGCAAACTACAATGCCCAAAAGGAGGGGAGGGGGGGAGGGATGAGAGGGAGAGGTGGTGGGAGCGAAATTGGGGACATGAGTGGTAGAAAATACATGGGTGAAGAAAGGAAGGGTGTTGGAACATTCTCTTTGTTGGGGGGGGGGGGTCACACCTGGCGATGCTCAGGAGTTATTCCTGGCTCTGCACTCAGGAATTACTTCTGGCGGTGCTGGGGGACCCTATGGGATGCTGGGAATCGAACCCAGGTTGGCCGAGTGCAAGGCAAACGCCCTCCCTACTGTGCTGTAGCTCCAACCTCTGGAACATTTTATGGCTGAAACCCAGCCAGGAGCAACTTTGTAACCGTGTTTCTCACTTGGTTCAACTAAAAAAATAAGTTTTCAAAAAGAAATGGGAGGGGGTTCCTCCAGTGGTCCCCCCACTTCCTTGAGCTTATCCTTCCACCACCTCAAGGGGAAATGGCCCCTGGAGAAGTTCTTGGGTTCTGGGTTCTGTTTTTTCATTGATTTATTTTTTGTGGGAGGGGGTTACACCTTGCGTTGCTCAGGGCTCTGTGCTCAGGGATCATTTCCTGGCAGTGCTCAGGGTACCCTGTGGGACATCCAGAATCCAGCCACGAGCAAGGCAAAGCAAGCTCTCACTGTGGCCCCTGCTTTTTTTGTTTTTTTTTTCCGCTTTTTTGGGGGTCACACCCAGCAATGTGCAGGGGTTACTCCTGGCTTTGCACTCAGGAATTACTTCTGGGGGTGCTCAGGGGATCCTATGGGTTGCTGGGAATCGAACCCGCGTTGGCCCCGTGCAAGGCAAACGCCCTGCCTGCTGTGCTATCACTCCAGTCCCTGGCCCCTGCTTTGTTTGTTTGTTTGTTGAGTTTTTGGTTTTCAGAGGCGGGACTGCACCCGCTCTGCGCTCAGGGGTCGCTTCTTGAGCAGTGCTCTTGGCGGATCATAACAGGAGGCCAGGGATCGAGCCCTGGCCGGCTGTGTGCCCGGCCAGCGCATCTCCCCCCTGCCCTGTCCTTGGGTTCTGCGAGGCAGCCCCTGGGCGGGGGTTGCCTGCCACCGTGGTGACCCTCCACTTTGCTCCGCGGCGCGCACGCAGCTCACCCCGGGCGGCAAGGCGGCGCAGGCGGGCGTGGCGGTGGGCGACTGGGTGCTGAGCATCGACGGCGACCACGCGGGTGGCCTCACGCACATCGAAGCCCAGAACAGGATCCGAGCCTGCGGGGAGCGCCTCAGCCTGGGGCTCAGCCGGTGAGTGGGGGGGACGGGCGGGCGCAGTGGGGGGAGAGGGAGGGGGATCATCCTGGGTCCCGACTCATCATCCCTGCCGCTGCCCTTCTAGGGCCCAGCCGGCTCAGAGCAAACAGCAGAAGGTAGGGACCCATCTGGGTCATCAGCGGGTGGCGTGGGGGTGGGCGTGGACACCCTGATGGATAAGAGAGTCTGTCCTCACGACCCTCTGGTACCCGGCAACCAGGCAGGGGGTTGGCAGCGGGGGCAGTAGGGGGGGGAAGTCGAGGCAGGGGAGGGTGGGGGCGGGGGTGTGGGGAGGTGCCCCAGGGGCTGCCGCATGGTCCGGGCGCCCCACGGTCACGCATGTCTGCCTGTTTGTGCGTGCGCCGCCTGCACCCCGCTGCCAGCTGCCCTCCGCCCTTCGCCCCAGGGCCGCGTGGGGGTGACATCATCCCCTCTCCCAGTCCCGGGCCGGCCCCTTGAAACTCAGTCGCACCCCCACCCCACCCCCACCTCTTCCCCGGTAGTAGCCTCAAGCCCCGATGTGCAGGGGTGTGGCGAGAATATCCTTATCCTCCTGGCACTGGGAGGGTAGGGAGACCCACTCCCGCCCCGCCCTGCCCCCTGCCCTGCCCGGCTCTGTCTCCTGCCCAGGCCCCAGCCCCCGCCGCGGATCCCCCGCGGTACACCTTTGCACCCAGCGCCTCCCTCAACAAGACGGCCCGGCCCTTCGGGGCGCCCCCGCCTGCTGATGGTGCCCCGCAGCAGAATGGGTATGTCGGCCCCAGCGCGCCCACTGTCCGCACCCCGCTCCCCCTGCCACTCCGCCTTCTGCACCGCCTTCTGCACCGCGCCCTCTGGCCAGGCGGGACCCTGCGGCAGCGACCCCTGGTGGCCAGGACAGGGGCTGCAGGCACCGGGTGTGTCTAGGGGGCGTGGCTGCTATCTGGCTCCGCCCTCCGAGGGGGCTTGGGCTGTTCTGGCCCCGCCCTCCGTGGGCGTGTGCTCAGAACCAGCCCCCCTGGTTTCCTCCCGCCCAGGTAGTGGGGTGCAGTGTCTTCAGGCCAGTGAATCCTAGACAGCCATGAGGCCTCTAACCTTCCCAGCGCCTCTGACCCCTTGCCATCTCTCTTCTTCCCGTGTCTGTCCCTTTCTCTGTCCTTCTGTCTTGTCTTTCACAGGTGCAGACCCCTGACAAGTCAGTACCTGCCCTCCGCCCGCTCCTCTCTTCCTTGCTTTTGGCACTCTGGGTGGCAGCCCCTTCCCTCACCCCTCTCACGGTGCCCCCCACTCCACCCCACGCCTGGCCCCTCCCCCACTCTCCTCACACCTCCCCGAGTCCCCCATCTGGGCAGGTTCCCCCACGGCCTGACCCCATCCCCCACCCAGCAGAGGTTCTGAGCCCCCCGACCTTCCCCACAGACAGCTGCTCCGGCCGCTGGCCCCGGACCCCAGCAAGCAGCGGCTGATGGAGAACATGGAGGACTGGCGGCCGCGGCCGGGCACTGGCCAGTCCCGCTCCTTTCGCATCCTCGCCCATCTCACGGGCACCGAGTCCAGTAAGTGCCAGGGCCGAGGTGGTGGGTGCGCCCCCAAAATCCCCCCACCCCGGGGCCCTGGGCTGGTGGAGCCCTGTGTTCAACTTCCCCGGGCCAATGCTTGCCTCTGCCCTCTCAGTGCAAGACCCAGGTGAGGAGCAGCTGAAGACATCAAGGTAACAGGGGGCCCGAGACCCTCTGGCTGTAGGTCCTACCCCGCCCCTGCCCCTGGACCTGGGGGTCCCCAGCCATTACCCCCCAACCCCTCCTCTATCCTTTCATCCTCCCAAGCCCCCTCCTCCCCTCCCTCTTCTATCCTTCCCTCCACCCTCCCTCCCTCCTCTGGCTTCTTCCCCTCCCTCTCCCATCCTTCCTCCCCCCGTCCTCCCCCTCCCTCTTCCATCCTTCCTCTCTCCTTCCTCATGCTTCCTTTCTCCCTCCTCATCCTTCCTCCGCTCCCAGCCCCCTCCCTTCTCTCCATCCATCTGCCTTTCTCCTGAGCAGCTTCCTGCCCTCCTTGTGTTTCTCTTTTCCCCTCCCCCTTTCCTTCCTTCCCTCCGCTTTTCCTCTTATGTCTCATTTCCATGCATCCGTTCTTCCATCCCCTTCCTCTTGTCCTTCCATCTAACCCCCTTCCAGCTGTCCTTCCTTCTCTCCTGTTATCCATGTTTTCTTCCATCTGTCCATCCATTTTTTCTCCTGTTCTTCCTCTCATCCTTCCTTGTATCTTTCGTACCAGTTATTCTACTTGTCCTTCTTCCACCCCTCCTTCTTCCTTCCATCCATCCTTCCGGTCATCTCCTTCCTTCCTTTCCCTTTTCTTTTTCCTTCCTCCCTTCTATTCTTTGCTTCCTCCCTTTTGTAATTTGTTTTAATTTTTGGGCCACGTCTGGCGATGCTCAGAGGTCACTCCTGGCTCTGCACTCAGGAATTATCCCTGGCAGTACTCAGGGGACCTGGAGGATGCTGGGAATCGAACCCGGGTCAGCTGCGTGCAAGGCAAACGCCATACCTGCTGTGCTATCACTCCAACCCCTCCTTCCTCCCTTTTCTTTCTTCCTCCACCCCTCCCTTCCTTCCTCCCTTCCCTTCCCTTCCCTTCCCTTCCCTTCCCTCCCCTCCCCTCCCCTCCCCTCCCCTCCCCTCCCCTCCCTCCCTCCCTCCCTCCCTTCCTTCCTTCCTTCCTTCCTCTGCCCTCTGTCCTGCCGCCCTCTCTCCCTTCCATCTCTCCCACCTGTGCTTCTTTCTCCGTCTCTGTCTGCCCCTTTCCAGGGAAAAGTTCATCGCGGAGCTGCAAAGCCCCCGTTACACGCGCCTTCGAGACTGGCACCACCAGCGCTCTGCCCACGTGCTCAACGTGCAGTCGTAGCGGGGGCTGGCGGGCCGCGGGCCTCTCCCTCCCCGTCTGTCCCTCCGCACAGGGCACCCCCTCGGTGCCCCCGAGCTTCTGCCTCCCTCCCCGCTCGCCGGCCCGGGCCATGAGCCTTCTCCCTGCCTGGCACCGGGCCTGGCTTCTGTCTGCCACTCACTGCCTGTGCTCTGCCCTGCGGCTCTGCCGTCTGCCAGGTCTGTGCCGGCTGGAAAACGGAAATAAACGTTCTCAGCGCCGCTCTCTGCGCCTCTGTCTTCTCTCTCTGTGGGCTCCCCCTGACCTTTGGGGGGGCATTAAATTAGCGTGTCCCCACCTGGTGTTGGGGTCGTGTCATCTGGGGCTCCCCCTGGGAGGCGGGGGCACTTGACAAAGGGGGGAGCTGGCCTCTGGGCCAATGGGCGCCCCACCCGGGGTGCCCGAGAAGCGAGAGGGAACCCTGCTTTTGGTTTGAAACTTGGCTCAGTCCAGCTTGTACCCCGCCGTGGCGTTGATGGTGGGGGCCTAAGGGGGAACCGGGGTTCAGCCCCCGTAGCACTCAGCACCCCCCCGGTGGAACGTACCACGGGAGCAGCACTTTGGGGGTTCAGCCTGCAGAGCCTTGAACGACAGTTCTTGCAGCCAGGTGCCCGGGACAGAAACCCCTGCCCCAGCTTCCATGACATCCCAGGAACCGTGGCCCGGTGAGATCATAGATGGAGCGGGAAGGGTGGGGGGAATACACGCCCCCAGCCGCTGGGAGCCTCCCTCCCCCCCGGAACTGGGGGCACCCCGCTGGAGCCCCCTCTCCTTGGTCCCAGCAGGCCCCCCGACCCCCAGCCCCACCAGCCGGCCGCCCTGGGCCGTGGACCCCGACTTCGCTGAGCGCTATGCCCCGGACAAGACCAGCACGGTGCTGACGCGGCACAGCCAGCCCGCCATACCCACGCCGCTGCAGAACCGCACCTCCATCGTGCAGGCCGCCGCGGGGGGCCAGGGCAGCACGCCTGTGTGTCACCAGTGTCGCAAGGTCATCCGGTGGGTGGCCCCGAGCCCAGTCTAGCCCCGACTCTCCCTCCCCTCCCTCCCGCTGTCTGGGGTCTGGGGGGCCAGGCTTGGGATTTGCTTCCAGCCCACTGCAGCCCCCACCAGGGGAGGGGGAGAGGAGGGGGAGCAATCCCAGGGATGGGTCCCAGTTGCCCCCAAGGCTGGTCCCAGCTGTGCCCTGCAGCTCCTCCTCGTTGCCCCCTTGCTGGGGTCCCCTAAGCTCATCCCCAACTGCACCCCTCGGCTTTCTCGCGGCCTTGCTTCCCGGGTTCTGGAATAGTCCCACGGCACCCCCGTCCCTCTACACACCCACACACACCAGCCTTGCTGCAGACTGCTCAGCTTCTAGAACCTTCCTTGGCCATCTGCCAGACCCCACAGGCAGGCTCTGTCAGGTGCATCCTCCTTCAGACAGCCCCCCTTTTGCAAGGGACCAGGGCTGGCTCAGGTCATTGCGGGTCTGCTGGGTTCAGGGAGTACTCAGGGGACCCCCACCCCGTGATTTCTCCCTGAGGAATCCCAAAGGCTGCCCCCCCACCCCTGCATGTCACCTCCACCCCATTCCGGACTGTTGTCTTGACTTCTACTCTGGGAAAACATAGCAGGCCCCCCAGCTGACGAGCGTGCCCTCTCCCCACCACTCAGGGGCCGCTACCTGGTGGCACTGGGCCACGCGTATCACCCTGAGGAGTTTGTGTGCAGCCAGTGCGAGAAGGTTCTGGAAGAGGGTGGCTTCTTCGAGGAGAAGGGGGCCATCTTCTGCCCAGCCTGCTATGACGTTCGCTATGCGCCCAGCTGTGCCAAGTGCAAGAAGAAGATCGCAGGGGTGAGTGGGGCAGGGAGGTGGGCATCGGAGCTGTGTCCCCTCCACACACACACACACTCACACACTCACGCACTCAAGCACTCACACTCAAGGACACATTCACACTGACAAACACACATACAGTGACACGCACACACACATACACTCACACGCACACTCACGCAGACACACACTTGCATACACACACGCATACTCACATGCATACACACATATACACTCACCAATATACACACACTCAAGCACTCATGCACACACTCACACTAACACACACATACAGTGACACACACTCACGCACACACAAACACCCACACACATAGACTCACACGCACACTCCCGCGCATAGACACACACTTGCATATACACACTCACGCATACACTCACACATGCACACACACATATACACATTCACACACTAACATACACTCAAGCATTCACACTCACGCACACATTCACACCGACACACACATACAGTGACACGCACACATGCACACACAAACGCCCACACATACACTCACACTCACGCAGACACACTCATGCATACACTCACACATGCATACACACACATACACATATTCACGCACATAAACTCACACACACTAACATACACACACTCAAGCACTCACATTCACTCATGCACACATTCACACTAACACTCATACAGTGACGCACACACTCATGCACACACAAACACCCACACACATACTCACACGCATAGACACACTTGCATACACACACACGCATACACTCACACATGCATACACACATACATATTCGCACATACATTTTCCCACACACATACACACACTCACATGCATGAAGACACACACACACACACGCGGCAAGTTCTAAGCTGCTAAGACCCCTGCCCCACAGGCCACTCCCAGTCCTCTTAGCAAACTCCCAGAAGCCCATTAGGTCAAGCAAGAACAGCTACTAGAGGGGCCGGAGCGGTAGGACAGTGGAGAGGGCGTTTGCCCTGCGCGCAGCCGACCGGGTTCCGTCCTCGGCATCCCCCAGGGTCCTCCTAGCCCTGCCAGGAGTGATTCCTCAGTGCAGAGCCAGGAGTAACCCCTGAGCATCGCTGGGTGTGACCCAAAAAGCAAAATAAAGAAGAGCTACAGGAGGGCCAGAGCTGGGCCAAGAGAGAGGGCACGTGCTTTGCGTAAAGACACCCTGCCTGGGGTTGGTCCCTGCCTCCCTGAGCCCTGCCCTGAGCTGGGAGTCGGCCCTAAACACTGCTGAGTGTGCACCCAAAGTAAAAGGACCCCAAGTTAGGAAGAGGACTCAGGAGCCAGCTCAGTGCTCTGGGCTCCGAGTCTTGCCAGCAGGAGCCCTGGGTTTGATTCCCAGAAGCATAAAGTCCCCCCCCCCACCCCAGCACTGAGGGATGTCGCTTCAGGAGTGATTCCTGAGTCAGCCCTGAGCACTACAATGGGTGTGTGTGTGTGTGTGTATGTGTGTGTGTCCTGCAAAACACAGAGGCTGAAGCAATAGTACAGCAGGAGGGGGTTTGTCTTGTTCTTGGCTGACCCAAGCTAGAACCCCAGCACCCCATGTGGTTCCCGGAGCTCCTCCAGGAGTGATCCCTGAACTCAGAGCCAGGAGTCAGCCCTGAACACCACTGTGTGTGGCCCCGAAACCAAAGAACCCTGTGGCAGAGATGTTTCTTTCCCTTTGGTTGGTTTCGTGTTTCTTGGCTTTTGTGGGTCCCCTCTGGTAGTGTTCTCAAGGCTACTTCTAGCTCTGGCCCCTGGTGTGCTTTGTGTATCTTGGGGTGCCGCGATAGAATCTGGGCCTGCAATAATTGCACTGAGCCCCTTGTGTTTCTCTCCAGCACCCCCTGCTGCTCAGGGTTGAAACTACAGGGTGTGGGGCCGAGAGAGATAGCACAGTTGTCTTGCACCCCGTAACCCGGGTTCCATCTCTGGCGTACCTCTTAGGGTCCCCCAAGCACTGCCAGGAGTGATCCCTGAATGCAGAGCCAGGAGTCAGCCCTGAGCACTGCCAGATCTAACAAAAAAAATGAAACTAAACCAAAAAATAATAATAAAAGCAAAGGAAAATCATAAAACAACAGGGGATTGCTCCTCGCCATCCAAGAATTTGGGAATTCTTGGGTCAAGGACCACAGCAGCCACTCAGGAATGCAATGTACTGGGGCGTTTCCCACTTTGGGGATTGGAAATGCTTGCTCTGTGACTCCAGGTCCCTAAGCTCCTCTGAGCAGATGACCTGTGACCCCACAGCCCCTGGTCTTGTGGACTTGGGACAGGAAGCAGAGGGGCAGGGCAGGTGCCATCTTTCTTCTCTTTTGTCTCTTTTTGTTTGCTTTTGCACCACGCCCGGGTGACATCTCAGTCCCTTCCCTCATGCCTGAGCCTTTCACCATCCTTTGAAGATTCTTGGCCTTTGTCCTGGAGACCAGAGGGCACTGTGGGGGGGGCGGGGGATGAGAGGATGGAGTAGGCGAGGAGGGTGCAGGGCGGCCGAGTGGCCAGCGGGGGGCGCTCTTATCCTGCGTGGACAAAATCTGAAGCCCAAGAGAGGGGCAGAAGCTGCCTCCCCCCCCACCCCTCCACTGCCCAGTGTGCCTGAGAGCCAAACCAGGAGCAGCCCCCCGGCCCTTGGGACGCCCCAGCTTTGATTCTTCCTGGTACCACCACCCAAACCAAATCCAGGGTGATGCTGGGGAATCGAACAAGGGTTGGCCACATGCAAGGCAAGCTTGTGCTGTTTCCTCAGCATCAGTCAGAATGACCTCTACTGGGGCTGGAGTGATAGCATAGTAGGTAGGGCGTTTGCCTTGCATGTGGCCGACCCAGGGTTCGATTCCCAGCATCCCATATGGACCCTGGAGCCCTCCAAAAGTGAACTCGGAGTGCAGAGCCATGAGTAAGCACTGAACGCTTCCAGGCATGGCCCCCAAACCCAAAACTAACTAAAATCTTTTTTTTTTCCTTTTGACCTGGGGCTGGAGTACACGGGTAGGGCCTGTGCTCTGCACACTGCCAGCCCAGGTTTGTGTCCTGGCATCCCATAGGTTCCCCCTGAGCACCACCAGAAATGATTGATTACTCGAGTGCAGAGCCAGGAATAAACCCTAAGCACTGCTGGATGTGACCCTCCCCCCCACACACACATACACATACACTTTTTTTTTTCTTTTTGGGTCACACCCAGTGATTCACAGGGGTTACTCCTGGCTTATGCACTCAGGAATTATTCCTGGCCCTGGCGGTGCCCAGGTGACCATATGGGATGCTGGGAATCGAACCCAAATCGTCTGCGTACAAGGCACATGCCCTACCCTCTGTGCTATCGCTCCAGCCCCACACAAAAAATTTTATTGTTTTGGGGTCACACCCAGCAGTGCTCAGGGATCACTCCTAGTTGTGCTCAGGGGGCCCTATGTGACACCAGGGTTAGAACCCAAGTCAGCCGTATGCAAAGCAAGCACCTTACCCACTGTGCTATCGCTCCAGCCCCCTGGGGTGCATTCTTTGATTCCCTGTGTCGCATCGTTCCCCCTGAGCACTGCCAGGAGAGCCCAGGTCGTGGGTTTGAGCAGCAGGCACTTCCGTGGACTCTATTGAACTGCCAGTCCAATTGGCTGAGAATCACCAAGAGGGAGTGCCAGGACTCCTGACCACTGCTTGGGAGCTCAAATAAAAACAAAGAGGGAGATGGGGCTGGAGAGATAGCACAGCGGGTAGGGCGTTTGCCTTGCACACAGCCGACCCAGGTTCGATTCCCAGCATCCCATACAGTCCACTGAGCACCACCAGGAGTAATTCCTGAATGCAGAACCAGGAGTAATTCTTGAGTGCAGAGCCAGGAGTTACCCCTGTGCATCGCCAGGTGTGACCCAAAAAAGAAAAAAAAAGAGAGAGGGCTGGAGCACTAGTCCAGTGGGGAGGGCGTTTGGCTCAATCCCCAGCATCCCATAGGGTCCCCTGAGCACCACCAGGAGTAATTCCTGCGTGTAGAGCTAGAAGTAGCTTTCCCTGACCATCACCAGATGTGACCCCCCCCCAAAAAAAAACAGAGAGGAGGGGGTCATGGGGATGAGGCTAGAGTGATAGCACAGTGGGGAGGGCACTTGTGTCACATGCGGCTCACCTGGGTTCGATCCCCAGCATCCCCTCTGATTCCCCGAGCACCACCAGGAGTGATCTCTGAGCACAGAGCCAGGAGTCAGTCCTGAGCACCACTGGGTGTGCCCCCGCCCCCGCTCCAAGAAACAAAAAAAAGAGCAAGAAAAGTTTGGAGCGGCTCACAGGTTCTTCCCGCAGGTGCTGGCAAGAGCCAGGACGCCAGGCGTGGGCACAGAACCCATCTCTGTGCTCTGTGGGCTGTGTGATCTGGGCCAGGCGCGCTCTCAGGGGCCCAGGAAGAGGGGGGCGGTGGCAATTCCTCCTCACTGTGAGGACCAGGTGGGATGGATGAGACAGACACAGTAGGCGGGCACCAAGTGGGGTCAGGGGAGCCCCAGAGGGTCGACGGACAAAGTGTCGTCTAACTTGGTGCTCACTTACCACTGTCTTTTGTTTTCTGGGAGGTGAGGGTCACGTCTGGTGGCACTCAGGGCTGACCCTCGGCTCTGCACTCGGGAATTACTCCAGGTGGGCTCAGAGGACCCTACCGGGTGCTGGAGATCAAACCTGGGTCAGCTGTGTGCAAAGCAAGAGTCCTCCCCACTGTACTGTCGCTCCGGCCCCATCCGGTGGAACAGTTTGAACCCAGCTCCCCAGTCTTGGCTGGGCACTGTCAGGGCATGTCCTTAATGGAGTGATTATCAGGCTGGAGAGATAACACAGAGGCTAAGGCACTTGCCTTGCATGTGTCCAACACTATTGAATCCTTGGCACCCCTCTGAGCAACCCTCAGAGCACAGAGCCGGAAGTAGCCTCTGGGAACCTCCAGGGATGCCCAACTCCCCCCCCTTAGCCCCCCAAAGAACTAGTAGCTAGAGCTACTCTTTATATATTTTTTGGGGGGGAGAGGGGATCCATACCCAATTTTGCTGAGGGCTAACTCTTGGATCTGCACTCAGGGATTGCTTCTAGCATGTTCCACGGACCTGTAGGTCGGCCCCATGCAAGGCAAACGCTCTTTCGATTGCTCCAGCCCTGAGCAACTCTTTCGTGTGCCCCAGTCTTCACGGTTGATCAAGGAGAGAGGAAGAGGGGCAGATGAGAAGCCATTAGCCCAAACAGATCAATTACCTGGAGTGTGTGAGTCAGAGAATGTTCTAGGGAAGAAAAAAAAAAAAGAGGAAGCCCTTTGGGAGCATGGCACCGGGAGGGTGAGCTGGCTATGAGTGGGTGTCAGAATGGACCTCGCTCGAGGAGGGGACATCTGAGCAGAGCTATGGAGGAGGTGAAGGCGGAATCCTGCAGACATCTGGGGCAGAGCTGACCCAGCAGGGGGACAACCAGGATGACCCCCCCACCCCCAGGACAGCTGCAACCCGTGTGTCAGTCATGGACAGGAGGTATAGGGAGAGGAGCAGAGAGCTTGTTTCCTCCCCGGAGATGGGAGCAGGTTAGGACCCCCACAGGGAGGGGGACGGTGCCCCAGCTCAGGGTGACATTCGCCTAGAGAGGGAGGAGGTAGTGTGTACCATCAGGAAGGACAGAGATGTATGGATCACCCCAGTGGTGCTCTGGGGTTCAGGGGGTGTTGGGCAGGTACCTAAAGTGCTGCCCAATGCCTCCAGCCTCCAATTTTGGCTTTGTGTGTGTCTGTGTGTCTGTTTTTTTGTGTCACATCCGGCAATGCTCAGGGCTGACTCCTAGCTCTGCACTCAGGAATCACTCCTGGTGGTGCTCAGGGGACCCTATGGGATGCCGGGGATCGAACCCGGTTCTGCCGCATGCAAGGCTAAATGCCCTCCCTGCTGGGCTCTTGCTCCAGCCCCTCCAGCCTCCAATTGTCTGCACCACACTCAGCAGTGCTGGAGGTCGGCTCCCAGCTCTGTGCTCAGTGGTCGCTCCTGGTGATGCTCAGGGAACTGTGGGGACGCCAGGGATCAAACTAAGGTTGACTACACGCCCCCTCCTACCACCACCACCACCAAGCGCCCCTGGAGCATTTTCACACGGTTTGCCCCAAGAAGGTTTCTTGATGGCACTGACTGCGACTATGAGGAAGTGGGGAACGAGGCATCTGGAAGCCCTGGAGGGCTGTGATGTGTTTGCGGTGGTGGGAGCCAAAGCACCTGATGTTCATGGCCCGGGCACCAAAGACCTCCAGGAAACTCAGTGTCCTGGGTACTGTCGCCTCCTTGCAGGAGATCATGCACGCCCTGAAGATGACGTGGCACGTGCATTGCTTCACCTGCGCGGCCTGCAAGACCCCCATTCGCAACCGACCCTTCTACATGGAGGAAGGGTCACCCTACTGCGAGCGAGGTAGGGAGAGGCGGAGGCGGGGGGGGGGGGGGGGTTGGGGGGGGAAGCGGAGCACAGGAGGGACAGGAGGGAAGGGCCGGCCCGGAGCCAGCTCGCCCTTCCCCTCTGCCTCGATCTCCCCCCACTCCACCCCAGACTACGAGAAGATGTTTGGCACCAAATGCCGAGGCTGTGACTTCAAGATCGACGCCGGGGACCGCTTCCTCGAGGCGCTGGGTTTTAGCTGGCACGATACCTGTTTCGTGTGCGCGGTGAGTGTTGTCTCCTCCCCGCCCCCCCAGAGCCCCCGTATTCTTCACCTCCCGCCTCCCTTCCCGCTTCCAGCCGCCCCTCCCCGCAACCCTGCAGTGCCGTGTGACTGAGTCTTGGCTGTCCCCCAGATATGTCAGATCAACTTGGAAGGAAAGACCTTCTACTCCAAGAAGGACAAGCCCCTTTGCAAGAGCCACGCCTTCTCCCACGTGTGAGCCCCGCCCACGCATTGATCCTGCCCCGCCCACCACAAGGCCCCACCCACCACAAGGCCCCGCCCAGCCCCAGTAGCCCCTGTGGAGCAGTGGCTGGAAGGGGCTTGGCATAGGTCACCCCAGCCCCGACTCCTGGCCCGAGCCTGGGGTTCCCTGGACCCTGCCTGACGGTTCCCCCGTCATCTGCCCTCACTTGCCCCACTAGTACCATTGCACACCAGCCCTTGTTCACCTCCAGTGCCACAATAAAGATGTATTAGCCACGTGTCCTATATTGCGTCTTCCTGGCCCCCCACGTGTCGGGAATGCGGAGTTTGAGATGCACAACAGAGTGGAGGTTAAAGTTAAACTTCTCCAAGGGGTCGGAGAGATGGTACAGCGGGTAAGGTTCATGCCTGGCACGGCGCCCGACCCAGGTTTCATCCCCAGCATCCCGTGAGGTCCCCTGCCAGGAGTAATCCCTGAACACAGAACCAGGAGTCCTCCCTAAGCATCGCCAGGTGTTGTGATGAAAGAAAGAACAAGCTTGGGGCTGGAACTCCAGTACCTCAGTCGACCCAGGTTCGATCCCCAGCACCCAATATGGTGCCTGAGTGCAAAGCCAGGAGTAAGTCTGAGCAATGCCAGGTGTGGCCCAAAAACAAAAAGGGAGAGAGAGAAGGCGGCCCCGGGGAAGCACCACATAGGAGTATGAGCTCTGCTTGCAAGAGCCCCAGGTTCCATCCCTGCACTGAAGGATTCCCTGAGTACCACTGGGTGTGGCCCTCCAAACCAAAAAATAAGAGGGGGAGAAGAGGGCCAGAAAGATAGTACAGTGGGTAGGCACTTGCCTTGCATGCAGCTGACCTGGGTTTGATCCCTGACATCCCATATGGTCTCCCAAGGCCTGCCAGGAGTGACCCTGAGAATAGAGCTATGAGTAACCCGAGCACTGCAGGTTATTTGGCCCCTCCTAAAAAAAAAAAATGAGGGGAGAGAGCATCTCAATTGCCCAGGGGACTGGGAACCGCACAGTGTCTTCAAACACCTGCCAGGCATACGGTCATGAGTTCAATCTCCAAGGCCAAGTAAGATCCTTTCACATGCCAAATAAGATTCCTGCCCGCCCGTACTGCTGTTTGGGCTTGGCAGTCTTGCTGTCTGGCATCCCTTGGGCTGAGAGCCATTTCCTGCCTCCCCGAAGCCAGGTGTGTGCAAGCACCACATTTAAAAAAAAAAAGAAAAAGGGTGTAGCAGCTTGGCAAGCACCACCCATGCCAGGAAGGCGATTTCTGGTCAGCAGCCTGAGGTCTCTGCAGCGCCGCCCAGCGAGCATAGCTAGGAAGTGCAACCCTGAAATCACTTGAGAGGGATAAAGCACCTTGCCTAGTGTGTTAGGATACCCGTTTGATTCCAGCCACTACGTGGTCCTCTGGCTGATGCAGTTCTGGAAGTCTAGGAGCACTTTGAATGACTCCCCTACCCAGATAAAAACATGCAGGTAGAACAGGCAACGTGAGGCTAGAGAGATAGGACAGCCGGGAGGGCATTTGCCTTGCACGCAGTCAACCCGGGTTTGATCTCTGGCATCCCATAGGGTTCGCCCAAGCCCGCCAGAAGTGGTCCCTGAGCGCAGAGGCAAGAGTATGCCCTGAGCATCGCCAGGTGTGGTCCGAGAGAAAGCGAGAGAGAGAAGGGGTTCCATGGGACTGCTGGAGGCATACATAGTACAGCAGGTAAGGTGCTGAGTACCATTAGGTGTGGCCCCCTTGCAGGCAGCTGACCCAGGTTCGATCCCCTCACCCCATAGGGTCCCCCAAGACTACCATGAATGATCCCTGAGAACAGAGCCAGAAGAAAGCCCTAAGCACTAGCAGGTGTGGCCCACAAATGTGTGACCTATACTTGGCTGATCCAGGTTCGATCCCCAGCACCCCTTACGGACCTCTGCACACCAACAGGAGTGATCCCTGAGCGAAGAACCAGGAGTCATCCAGAGCACTGCTGGAAGTTGCAAAATAAAACAGAAACAACCCAGGGAAGGGTGGAGGGGAGGATCTCTGAGTGCTCCCCCTGAGGACTGGAGCAGGAGCACCAGACTTCCTGTTTTTTGTTTGTTTGTTTGTTTGTTTGTTGCAGGGAAGGGCCCGAACCTGGCAGTGCTCAGGGTTGCCTCCTGGCAGTATCCTTTGGGATACCCTAATGCAGTTCCAGGGATCAAACCTCCTGGCTCAGCAGCCTGCAAGGCAAGCTCTTGACTTGTACAGTCTCTCTCTGGCCCTCCTCCTGCTATTTTTCCGGACCCTGCCAGAGCCTCGAAGCCCCCTTGACCATTGACTGACTAAATGAGGTTTGGGGGAGACATTCAGGCATGTGGGCAGCCAGTGACAATCCCAATGCACTTTCCCCCTCCCAGGCAATTCCCCGTTGAGCTGGGGGCAGGCTAGGGCCACTGATCAGAGCTGGTTGTAATTGATGCCCTGGGAACGCTGGTGGGCGGGGGGCATGGGGAAACTGGGGGATTTCAGACTTCAGTCACCCTGGAAGAAGGCAGATGGCATGAGCCTCTGCTTTCAATCTGGATAATCTTTCAGTCCCACAAAGGAAAGTCCCCTCTCGCTGTTTTTCTTGAACCACCAAGCCCTCTGCGGCCATTCCCGGTTTCCATGGAGACAAACCCAGGCGAAGAGGGTGGGAGGTGGTCAGTACTCTGCAGAGCTGCAGACACTTCCGCCAGCTGGCCAAGCACAACCAGAGATTCAGGCTTTTCTTTTTTTTTTTTTTAGTCTAGGGGCCTCATCCAGCAGTGCTCTGAGGGAGCACTCCCTGCACTAAGCAAGCACTCCTGGTGCTGCTTAGGGAACCCTATGGGATGCCGGGGATCGAACCCAGGTCAGCCCTGTAGCACTGTAGCACTGTCCTCCCATTGTTCATCGATTTGCTCGAGTGGGCCCAGTAACGTCTTCATTGTGAGACTTGTTATTACTGTGTTTGGCATATCGAATACGTCATGGGTAGCTTGCCAGGCTTTGCTGTGCTGGCGAGATACTCTCCGTAGCTTGCCGGGCTCTCTGAGAGCTGTGACTTTATTTTTTCTTTTTGGGCCACACCTGGTGATGCTCAGGGGTTCCTCCTGGCTCTGCACTCAGGAATTACTCCTGGCAGTGCCAGGGAGACCATATGGGATACTGGGAATCGAACCTGGATGGGCTGCGTGCAAGGCAAACGCCCTACCCGCTGTGCTATTGCTCCAGCCCCAGACCTATGACTCTTTCTCGAGACACTGCAGGCAAAGCAGCTTGCCCACTGGATTAGATTATCCTTCCCACCCAGAGATTCAGACATTGATATCAAATCTGGGTTTCGTTGGTTGGATTTGGGCATCGGGGAGAGGGGCAGAAGACTCCCACCTGACTGGGACACTCAGGGCTTCTTCCTGACTCTGTGCTCAGGGATCACTCCTGGTGGGCTCGGGGACCCTATGGGGTGCCAGAGATCCAACCTGGATGGGCCGCATGCAAGGTAAGCACGTGCCAGTGGGGCTAGCTCAGGCTCATTGCTGAGAGAGCAGGGGTGGGGGGTGGGGGGGTACACACTCCCTCAGATGCTGGAGTACCAGGCCATGCCTAGGCTCAAAGCCATATCTCTTACAGGCAGACCATGTAACCAGCCCTCAGAGCCATCTCCCTGGACCCCAGAACCATTTGTTCAAACTTTTGCTGTGGGAGGAGGGGAAAATTTTACTCAGGGTTTACCCTGGCTCTTTTTTTTCTTTTTTCTTTTTTTTGCATTTGGGGTCACACCCGGCGATGCACAGGGGTTACTCCTGGCTCATGAACTCAGGAATTATTTCTGGCGGTGCTCAGGGGACCATATGGGATGCTGGGAATCGATCCTGGGTCAACCACATGCAAAGCAAAAGTCCTACACACTGTACTATCGCTCCAGCCCCCTCTTTAAAAAAAAAAAAGTTCCCTTGGATTGGGGGCCACACCTGGCAATGCTCAGGGCTTAGTCCTGGCTCTGCACTCAAGGATCACTCTGGGCAGGCCTGGTTCGACTGTGTGCAAGACAAACGCCCTCCCCACTGTCCTATCTCCCCGGCTCTGACTCTCTTTTTGTTTCAATTCTGTTCCACAAAACCATCATGATCAATAAATACATGTGCCAATTCCAAGGGGAGGGTGGCTAGCCAAGAGAAAGGAGAGAGAGAGAGAGAGAGAGAGAGAGAGAGAGAGAGCGCTCACAGGACTGGGCAGAGAAAAAGGAAGGGACAGCCAGGGATGGAGGGCCAGAGTGTTTCCAGAAGTTGCCAAAAAGTATCAAGGCCAGATAAGACTGAGGAGTCCCGCTGGGCTTTTGCAACAAGGTGGTCCTTGCCAGATCAGTTTAGCGAAGAGCTGGGGCCGGCTGCCAAGGTTATCGGAACCCAGGGCGAGGGTGGAGAGGAAGTCGATGGAGGGGGTGTAGACAGCTCTTTGAAGAGGTTTGGCCACAGCTTCCCCAAGACGAGAGGAGGACAATGAAGGATTCGCTGACAGTCACAGAGAGCAGAGTACGCTTGTCAAGATAAGTTAAGGGGACCTAGAGAGACAGCTCTATGTGTCGGGGTGCAGGTAGCATTGGGGGCAGGCCAGACCTGCAGGCTTTGTTGTTTTGGTTTGGTTTGGGGGGCCATACCCAACAGTGCTCAGGGCTCACTCCTGGCTCTGTACTAAGGGACCGCTGTGAGTGGGGCTTGGGGGACCATGTGGGGGGCTGAGAATTGCATCTGGGTTGGCCACATACAAAGTAAGCTCCCTATTAACTGCCTTATGATGTCTCCAGCTCCTTTTTTTGTTTGTTTGTTTCTTTTTGAGTCACACACAGCGATGCACAGGGGTTACTCCTGGCTCTGCACTCAGGAATTACTCCTGGCAGTGCTTGGGGGACCCTATGGGATGCTGGGAATCGAACCCAGGTCAGCCGTGTGCAAGGCAAATGCCCTACCTGCTGTGCTATTGCTCCAGCCCTGCTCCTGTTTTTCCTAAAAAAAAAAAGTTTGGGGGACACATCTGACAATGCTCAGGGCTTACTCCTGGCTTTGCACTCAGGGATCACTCCTGGAAGGCTTGGAGGACCCTATGGGATGCCGGGGATTGAACCTGGGTCAGTGCATGCAGGGTGAGCACTCTTCCCCCTACACTGTCGCTCCAGCTCTCCAGCCCTGGTTATTTATTTATTTATTTATTTATTTTCATTTTAGACCACATCTGGCTGTGTTCAGGGCTTACTTCTGTCTCTCTGCTCAGGGATCACTCTTTATTTTTCTTTTCCTTTATTTATTTAAGGTAAAGGTAAAGGCCCTCCCGTTGATCGTCGATTTGCTCGAGCGGGCCCAGTAACGTCTCCATTGGAGACTGTTGTTACTGTGTCTGGCATATCGAATACTCTCGGTAGCTTGCTGGGCTCTCCGAGAGGGGCGGAGGAATCGAACTCGGGTCGGCCATGTTGGCTGCGTGCAAGGCAGATGCCCTACCCACTTATTTTTTTTGGCTTTTTTCTTTTTGGGTGGGATCACGCCTAGCCATGCTCAGGGGTTTACTTCTGGCTCTGCACTCAGGAATTTACTCCTGGCGGTGCTTGGGAGACCCTATGGGATGCCGGGGATCGAACTCGGGTCAGCCGCTTGGAAGGAAAATGCCCTCCCCGCTGGACTCTCACTCTCCCCCTCAGGGATCACTCTTGGCTGGGCTCGAGGAACCCTGTGGGGTAGTAAGGAATCAAACTTGGACGGTCAGCAGGCAAGACCAGCGCCTTCCCTGCTGTACTCTCTCTCCGCCGCGACTCTGGGATGCATGCTTTGTTTCTAGAAGCTCAAGGTTTGATCCCTGGCACTGCCCACATCCCCGTCCCCCCTCCCCCCGCCACACACACACCCAGCATTGCCAAGAGCAGCCCCTGAGGATCAAGGAAGGAGTTGGAGGACAGTCCAGAGGGGAGGGCTCTTGCCTTGTGGGCTCGATCCCCAGCATCCCACAGGGGCCCCCGAGCACTGCCAGGAGTCCAGAGTGCAGAGCCAGGAGTGAGCCCTGAGCATCACCGGATATGACCCCTTCCCCCCCCCCCCCAAAAAAAGGAGAATGTTCTTTCCCTCTCTCGTGCTCAGCACTTGCTCAGACATTGCCAAGATGAGGGTGTGCCCACGCCCAGATGCCAGGCTGTCGGGGCCCTGGGGGTGGTCCCGAAGCCAGGCAGGGGAGATCATTAGCACCCTGGGAGGGATCTGAGCCCAGGCAGGGCCTGAGTGGGCTTCACAGCGGCACAGGCTGGAGAGGATTTTCTCTAGCGCGGAGCGAGGCTGGAGCTCTTTGGCTGAACCGAGAGAGAGGCGGTGAGGGAGTTTCTCCGAGTACAGAAGCAGGAACTTGGGCTTCTGGTCCTGCTGCGTGTTCCCACAGGCACACAGGTCCTACATGATCTGGGGGACCCCTCCTGAGGACCCTGAAGGTCCTGGCACGAGGGCCAGGGCGGGCTGGGGTGCTAGGACAACAACCTCAGTGACCCAAGTACAAATGCAACTCAGAGGAGGTTGGGAAGCTTCCTTCCTGCAGGGATAGAGTTGGAGGGGTGGAGAGGGGGTAAGGAGGAACTTGCTGTGTGCTCGTGGAGGACTCAGGAGGCAGGGGAAATCCAGGGAGACGGTGCAGTGATGAAATCACCCTGCATGATGGGGAAATCCCCGTGGCCAGCCTGGAGGAGGCGTCCTGGACGTCAGAGCAGGTGATGGTGGGAATGTCCATAGAGGGGTTTGAGGGGTAGGAGAGCGAGGAATATGGCACATAGCTGGCTGACCCAAGTTTGATCCCCAGCACCACACAGGGGCCCCGGACCACAGAACCTGGGGTAAGCCCTGAAAATAGCAGGTGTGACTCCCAAGAACAAAAACAAAAAAAGACCAGTGCTGGGGCTCAGAGGGAGAGTACGAGAATTATGGAGCTGACTCTGGAGTGACCCCTGCCCACCCCCAAGCACTCTGGGTGTAGACATATAAGAATGGCTTTCCTTTTTTTGGGGGGGGGGGGAAATTGGTCCACACCTTTCAGTGCTTAGGGCTTACTCCTGAGCACTCAGGAATTACTCATGGCAGTGCTCAGCAGACAATATGGGATGTTGGGGATTGGCTTTTTTTTTTTTTTGGCTTTTTGGGTCACACCTGGTGATGCACAGGGGTTACTCCTGGCAGTGCTCAGGGACCATATGGGATGCTGGGAATCGAACCTGGGTCAGCCACATGCAAGGCAAACACCCTACCCGCTGTGCTATCGCTCAAGCCCCGGGATTGAACCCACGTTGGCTGCATACAAGGCAAACGCCCTCATTGCTGTTTCTGGCTCTGCCCCCGAAAGACTGACTTTTATCTGGGGTGTTGGGGAATATGAAGGAACTTTTGTTGTTGTTTTGGGGCCACACTTGGCAATGCTCAGGGCTTGCTGCTGGCTCTGCACTCCGAAATCACTCCTGGCGGCGCTCCAGGGATCATATGGGATGCCAGGGATCAAACCCGCATCAGCCTCATGCAAGGCAAGTGTCCTCCCTGCTGGACTATCTCTCCTTCTCGGGGAGGAATGATATTAGACAGGGTAGTCAGTTCTCAGGGATGTTATGCGTACTCCCTCCCCACTCCCAGCTACACACACACACATACACACACATACACACACACACACACAGAGCTTTCTAAGGTCTGGCTTTATTCTCAGGCAGCTTTCCCCAGTCTCAGCAAAGAAGGGAGAGTTCTGGGCCACTTCCGGCCAGCTCAGAGTCCCTAGGGAACCCTTCCTAATGGTTTCAGCAAAAGTCCCAGGGCTGAGGCAGGAAAGATGCTAGCAAAGCGGGTTAAGCGCTGGCCTTGCACTATGGCAGATCCAGATTCACTCCCTGACACCCCAGATGGTTCCCCCCGAGCACTTCCAGGAGTAATTCCTGAGAATGCAGAGCCTGGAGTAGTCTCTGAGCATTGCCTGGTGTGTCCCAAACACCCTCCCCCACAAAAAAAGTCCCAGGACTGACCCTCATTGGACCACACAGGTCACGTGTCCATCAGCCGTAGACCTGAGTCCCACAGACTGGACAGGGATCTCATGGAAATCAGGTCTGATCAGGGGACCTGGTACCCCTAATCACACTTCCCCATGCTTTGGACTTCCCTGGTGCCTCCCCTCAACTCCTCAATAACTCCTGACCTAGCTTAGCTTTCGGATGAGGAAATGGGGGTGCTGGTGAGGGACTAGGTTTGCAGGGAAGGGCTTGGGGAATGCCAGAGGAGTACAGACCTGGGTCCCCAGCTGCCTGTGAGTCTGGGTTTTCCCATCTGGAAAAAGTCCTACCAGCCCAGCCAAGGCACCTTTAAGGTGCTGAAGTCACTCCTGGCAGTATCCAGCCATGGCCACCAACAGTGCCAGGCAGGGTGATGTGATATTGGGGGTCAAACCCAGGGCTCTTGCATGCAGCGTGCTCCAGTTCCTTTTTTTTTTTTTTTGCTTTTTGGGTCACACCCAGCGATGCACAGGGTTACTCCTGGCTCTGTGCTCAGAAATTACTCCTGGCAGTGCTTTGGGGAACCATGTGGGATGCTGGGGATTGAACCTGGGTCAGCCACGTGTGAGGCAAACGCCCTCCCCACTGTGCTATTGCTCCAGCCCCATGCTCCAGTTCTTGAAGCGATTTCCCTCCCCCCTGCCTCCTTTTTTTATTTTTTTAAGGGGGTGCTGGGGATGAAACCCAGAAGCAAGGCAAGGGCATGACCGCCAATCTAGGCAGATCTTTGTCCTTATGCATGGGCCACTCTAGACACATTCTAGGTGTTCTTTCAAAAATTCTCCTTTGAAGGGCCGGAGTGATAGTACAGCAAGTGGGGCTACTTGCCTTGCATACAGCCAGCCCGGGTTCCGTCCTTGGCCTCCCATATGGCCCTGCCCTAGCCTTCCAGGAGTGACCCCTGAGCACAGAGCCAGGCGTAAGCCTGCCCTGAACACCTGCAGGTGCAACCCCAAAACAAATAAAATCCCTCTTTGGGGCAAGAGAGAGATTCCTGAGGGAAAGGCACTTGTCTCTCTCTCTCTCTCTCTCTCTCTCTCTCTTTTTTGAGTGCTAGCACAGCGGTAGGGTGTTTGCCTTGCATGCAGCCAGCCCGACCGAGCCGGGTTTGATTTCTCTGCCCCTCTGCCCCCCTTGGTGAGCCCGGCAAGCTACTGAGAGTATCCTGCCCCCACGGCAGAGCTTGGCAAGCTACCCATGATGTATTCAATATGCCAAACACAGTAACAAGTCTCAAAATGGAGTCGTTACTGGGCCTGCTCGAGCAAATTGATGAACAACAGGAGGACAGACAGACAGTTTTTTTTTTTTTTTGGCGGGGAGGTCACACCCAGCAATGCTCAGGGGTTACTCCTGGCTCTGTACTCAGGAATTACTCTTGACAGTGCTCAGGGGATCATATGGAATGCTGGGAATCGAACCCGGGTCGGCCACACGCAAGGCAAACGCCCTACCCACTGTACTATCGCTCTAGCTCCGGCACTTGTCTTCTATTCAGCTGTATCCTCAGTTGGATCTCCAGCACTGCCTAGGGTCTCTGGAACCGCCCCCTCCCCCCCCCCCAGCGATCCCTGAGCACAGAACCAGGAGGAAGCCCTGAGCACAGCCAGGTATGCACCCTCTGGAAAAAGATAAAAAGCCTCTGCCGGGTTCGGTGAGGTAGCTGGGTACCTCTGAGATAACCGTCAGCACTCCCTCATCGGTTTCAGAATTGCAGATTAAACCACAGCGAAGCAACAGCGTAAGGTCACACGGTTATCAAGGTGTGTGGGCGGCTGCAATCCGCTTGGCAGGCGCTGATCTCCGGGTGGCAGAGAACTGGCTCCGCACCAGGACCCGGAAGCACTGACGGCGCCGCCGCCGCCACAGTGATGAGGGGGCACTTGGGCAGGTGTGCACCTGGGATGGGACTTGGGAAGGCGAGGAAGGAGGATGAGCTCCCTCCCAGAGAGCCTTGCTTGAGAGGTGTAGGGGGAGCGCAGCTCGGGAATGGGGGGTGGTGTGGGACTTGGGGGGGCGCGGAAGGAGGAGGAAGGTAAGGATCCAGGTTCTGGGAGTTCTCACTCCAGGTGAAAGGGTAACACTGTGTGCCCCACACACTTCAGAAGCAGGCTGGAGGGGCTGTAGTCCAGCTTGGCCTCGGTCCCCCAAGCATTGCCAGGAGCAATTCCTGAGTATGCAGAGCCTGGAGGAATCTCCAAGCATGCTGGGTGTGGCCCCAAAACTGAAAATAAAAAAATTTATAAAAAAGGAAAGAGAAAGGGGCCAGAGCGGTGGGTAGTACAGTGGGTAGGGCATTTTGCACACGGCCGACCTGAGTTTGGTTCCCGGTATCCCCTGTGATCCCCTGAGTACGGCCAGGGGTGATTCCTGAGTGCAGAGCCAGGAGTTATCCCTGAGCATCACTGGATGTGACCCAAAAGGCCAAAAAAAGAAAGAGAGAGAGAGAGAGAGAGAACAAAAGGAAAGAAGGAAGGGAGGAAGGGGGGAAGAAAGGTCAGGCCAGAGGGCAAGTAATGCTTGAGGGAAACTTGGGTCCCCATCCCTTGCACCCAAGAATCCCCTCAATCATACCCAGCATCTCTGGGTGTGGTTCTGAACAAGGACCATCAAGACAAAAGGAAGGAGAATCAGAGAGGAAAAGCATTTTGGCCAAGGTCACACAGCCAGAGATGTCTCTTCCGCCCAGGAGACTCGTACTGTGGACCCATCTCTCAGCGTGATTGTGGTGGTGGGGAGGGCTCATAATTTTGGTGGGGAGAGATCCATGGTGGTAACAACTCGAAAGATGATCCACAGAGGCAGGAACACCTCCAGCACCCCCCCCACCCCCCGCAGAGCTGAAGGGGGGTGCAGGTTTTAGGGGTTACAGGCTTGCAGAGGCAAGAGTGACCCGGACTTGGCCAGGACCTTAGAACTTGGCAATGTAGGGTGACCTCAGCCAGAGCAAAACCAGGAACAATGAGCGAGGCTGGAGACAAACAGCCGGATCTATAAACTGGAAGACAAAGAGAAAGGGGTGGTCCAAGATCTAGGAGCCCGGAAGGGGAGGGGGAGGCAGCATCAGGGAACCCCCTGACCTCCCCCCACCCTGAAAATAGAGAAAACGGAGCATGGGTAGCTAGGGACACGATACTATCTTGGGAAGTTTTCTGGGGAAAGAAAAAAAAAGTCCCAAACGGTTCTAAAATGGAAAGTGTATTTTAAAATAGAGATGGTAAGGAGTGGGCGTGGCTGAGGGGGGGCATGTGTCTACCTAAGGCAAAGGCTTCTGGGGGCCAGAGAGATAGCACAGCGGCTAGGAGCTGGTCTCCTACACACGGCCCCTCTGGGTTCCACCCCTCCCATCCCATAAGTCCTCAAAGTCAGAAGTGATCACTGAGCACAAAGCCAGGAGTGAACCCCTCCCCCAAGCATTGCCGGGTGTGGCCTGAAAACCGGAAAGAAAAAGAAAACAGCAAGGAAATGCTTCTTGTTGGAAGCGAACGCTGAGCCAGGATGAAGGAGTCCTAAGAGGAAGGGGGGAGATTCCCTCCCAAGGACCCCTCCACATTTCTGGTATCCCCGTGGTGCCAGGAAGCCCCCTCCCCCCAGCTTCCTGCCAGCCCTGCCTGGGTCTGGTTGTAAATGGAGTAATCGGGTAGCTGGCACCAAGAAACCCCCCACTCACAAGTATGGGGCTGGTGCAATAGGACAGTGGGCTGGGTGGTTGACGTGCACGTGGCCAAACCCGGGTTTGATCCTTGGCATCCCATATGGTACCGGAGCATCACCAGGAGTAATTCCAGAGTGCAGAGCCAGGAGTAACCCCTGGGCATTCTGGGTGTGACCCAAAAAGTGAGAGAGAGAGAGAGAGAGAGAGAGAGAGAGAGAGAGAGAGAGAGAGAGAGAATGAGAGACAGAAAGACAGAGAGAGAGACAGAGACAGAGACAGAGAAACAGAGACAGAGACAGAGAGACACAGAGAGAGACACAGAGAATCCCCCAGGCAGGGACCTCTGAAAACTACCTTTGGGTTTACTACACCTGGTTCTGTGATGATCCCTGGGTGGTCCTCCTCAATGCAGCTTTAGCCTTTTGAGCTAGACCCCTGGGCCTTCTGGATGCTTTTCAAGGGGTCTACACACGTCCAAGTGGAGAAAGCTCTCACCTCTCCTCTCCTTCTGGGGGAAGGAGTACCCCACTTCTTTACCCAGATTTGACCTGATCTTTTGCTGGGATTCCATCACTTCCCCTGAGAATATGGCGGAGGAGCTGGTTGTTTTTTTCCTTTTCCCCAGGGTCTTTCCCGCTCAGGAAGCCACCCTGGTACTGAGACCCACTTCCCGTAAGGAAACTTCTTTCAGCCCCCGCGGTGGTGGTAGTGGCGGGGTGGGGGTGGGGGGAAGGGCTTCCCCCACTTGTGCTAAGAACCTTGAGGAAATAAAGGTGTCAGGAGTTTGGGGTTAGATGCTGCTTTGGGGGACTCTACTTGGGGCTCCTCTGGGAGGTTTAGGGATGGGTTTCTTGCGGGTGGGGACGGAGGCTAGAAAGGAAAGGAGACTGGGCGAGGCGGAAGCAGGGGGGACCGCTGCTGGGGTCCGGTCTGGGCGCTGGGAACGGGGGGCGCGGGCATGGGACAGTGAGGTATGATGGGGGCCAGGCGGCGGCAGGAACGGGGTGTAACGAGGAATGGGGTGTGGCAGGGGAGTGGCGAGGGGCGCACGTGGCAAGCTCCAAGCACGGGCCTGGGAAAGAACGGGGCGCAGGGCTGGGAAAGCAATTAGGGGCGTCTTCGAGCCGCTGAGTGGGGGAGACGCACGGCGCTGGGGCGGGAACAGCCGGATCGAACCCCAAAATGGAACGCCCGGGAGAATTCCAGGGAGGGAGCGGGCAGAATGGAGCTGGAAAGAGTCTGGGGCTGCGAGATCGGAAAAGGGAGTGGGGGGCGGGGAGCAGGGAACAGAGCTGAGTTGGCAGCGGGACCGTCCGGCCGTGGGGACGCGCGAAGAGGGTGGTGGTGGTGGTGGTAAACGGGAGTCGGGGGTGGCGCACGGAGGCGCCCCGGGGCGCGGCGCGCCGGGTAGGGGACGGGGGGCGTGGGGGCGCCCCGGGGCAGGCCGGGAAGCCGGGGTGGGGTGGGGGGGCGGGCCTCCCCCGGGGGCCGGGCCGGGGCGGCGCTAGGACCGAGCGAGCCGGCAGGGAGAGAGGGAAGGAGGGAGGGAGGGAGCCGGGCGGAGCCAGCGCCCCCCGCCCCCCGCGGCCTGCTCCCCTCCCCCGGCCGCTCGCTTGCTCGCTCGCAGCGCTGCAGAGGCTCGGAGGCTCCGAGGCGGCGGCGGCGGCGGCGGCGTCTCCCAGCTGCACCCCCCTCGCTCCCGGCCGCTCCGTCCCTTGCATCCGTCGGTCCGTCCGCGCGTCCGTCGGTCCGTCCGCGCGCGCGCGCGTCTGTTTCCCACCCCCATCCCCTTCCCCTCCGCCCCCCGCCTCGGCATGGCCGGCGTGAGCTTCAGCGGCCACCGGCTGGAGCTGCTGGCGGCGTACGAGGAGGTGATCCGGGAGGAGAGCGCGGCCGACTGGTGAGCCCCCCCGACCCCCGGATCCCCCCACCCCACTGCCGGCCCCTTTGTCCCCGCGCCGCCGGCCGCCGCAGCGCCTTTGTCTCCCGCGCGCCCCGCCGCCGCCGGCCGGAGCTGGGGGGGACCCCCCGAAATGGTGCAGCGGCCCGGGAGGGGCTGCCTTTGTGCGCGCCGGGGGGAGGGGCCGCGCCGAGCCTGGCGGGGCGCAGCTGCGGGTGGGGGACACCCCCCCCATTCCCCCTTCCCGAGCGCCCCTAGGCGGGCTCCGGGCGAGCGCACCGGCCCGACCGACGCGGGGGGTCAGGGGGGCGGCCCCCGGGTGCCAGGGGGAAACCCATCCCCCTCCCCGCGTGCTCGGGCCCCCCCCATCACCCCCACACACACACCCGCGAGCCCCGGGGACAGGTGTGCACGGGGCGGCCAAGGGCACCTTCGCCACCTCCGAACTGGGCGAGGACCGGGCGGGGACGGGGCGGGGACCCAGCGAGCGAGCGGGGCCGGCCGGGCCGCGGCACAAAGGAAAAATCGGGCGGGGGAGGTGCGGGGCCGGCGGGGGGCCCGGACGCCCCGCCCACCGGGGGCGCCCCCCAGCTCGCTCACTTGGGTGTGATGGAAAAGGGCTTGGTGACCACATGGCCACCGCCGAGTGACTGGGGGGTGGGGTGGGGTGCCACCCTCCCCCCACAATCTCCTCAGCCCTGGTGGCGGCGGTGGAGCTTGGGAGGAACCGCCTCGTCCTGACCCAGAGGGATTCTGGAGGCTGCCGGGCCGCTCGGGCTGGGGCGCACACCCGTGAGAGGCAGGGAGCCCCGAAACCGGGACGAAGGGGCGAGTGAATTCCCCGAGGGGCGCTCTTGCCCCTGGCTGGGGAGTTGGCGCATGTGCGGGCCGCGGGCCTGCCCCCCTTCCCAGCTGTTGCCTCTCCCTGCACGGAGAGGGACAGCCACCTGGTCCGGAGCTGTGTCTGTAGGGAGGGACTCTCCAGAAAACCCAGGGGCTCCACCGACTGCCCAGTGCACCAATCAGCCATCACTCCAAACTCCGTCCCTGGGCCAGGTGCGAAACATCATCATCCCTCCCCCCCCACACACACACACCAGCACACATAAATACACACAAACACATAGATCAGGCAGGAAAAATTCAGAGCTGGCCTCTACGAACCAACCTCCCCCATCAGACTGAGAAGAACCAGAATTGGGGGCCGGAGGGAGGGACAGGCTGGCCAGCACCCCCATGCCTTACTGCAGCACTGGCCGCTGTCCAGGCCTGGAGGGATGGCCGCGGGAGACAGCCTCTCTTGTCCTGCCACTCCGTGGCCACGCAGGAGGAGGTCCAGCCCCGACCCAGCCCTGCCCCTGGGAGGCTGAGGTCATGGGCGGATTTCAGGGCAAGGGGCCCGGCCGGGCTGGGTGGAGGGACTCAGCCCTGCTCAACTCATCACCTTCCCTTTCCCAACCCTGGTATCATCAGCACCCCTTGCCCCTCTCAGGCAGCCCCGCGTCCTCTGACTGTCCAGACTCAGAGCTTTGTGCTCCTTCACCTCCCTGAGGACCCGCTTCCTGCTCGGCAGAGCCCCCACCGCCCCCCATCCTCTCACCCATGTGGCCAAAGCAACTTATTCATCACTGGTTTGCGTCACCGCCCATCTGGGTTGTGTGTGGGGGACAGACAGACGCACCCTGCATGCTGTCCCAGGCTCGCTCGCTCCAGCAAGGGCCCAGAGAGCATTTAGTACAAGGGGTGTAAAGACACCCCCACCCCACCTCATCCCTCTGCTTTCTGCCACGGGGATGGATGCAGGCTGTGAAGGCCCCCCCACCCCGCCCTCACCTCCCTTGATGCCTCGCATCAAATCGAAGGGAACAGTGGGCTGGGGGGGTATGGGAGGGGAGGTGTCACCAGACTGCCAAACCCACCTTCGGAGACCAGAGGACAGCCTCGTGGGTAAATTGCTCTCAGGGCAAAAAGGGGTTTTGGGGAGAGGCGGTTGAAGGCGCTCATTGCTGAGTGGACAAATCACTTTCCTGCCCCCCTCCAGCAGAGACCCCTCTCACCCCGCGACCCCCTTCAAGTCAGATCCCACACCATAGTCAGCCAGGGCTACTTCCGGCTCAGGGTCCAGGGGACCATGTGGTGCCCGGAATGGGGTCTGGGGCTCCTGCATGCCAAGCATGTGCCTGTTCCAACTCTCCTCCGCCCGCACTCGCCTCTCTTCACAGACTGAGAATGCGTCCCTAGAGGGCCACTATTCCCCAGCACCCCCTCCCCTCCTCAGCGTCCCTCCTCCGCCCCCCCCTGGTCTGTGTTCCAGTCCCGCCTGCCTCCCCCGCAGGTCTGATGCTTTCAGAGTTGCTGTGGGTATGGGGCTGAGCTGCTCCAGGCCACAGACAGTGTGGCATGTGCTAATAACTGAGTCAGACTCCTCGCCTTCCGCCGGCTGCTGGTCTTTCTAGGGCTTGGAAATGGTTAGATACGGGAGACTTCCGGTGGGGGGTGGGGGGACAGCCGGACCCCTTGAGCTTGTCGAGTGAAATCTGGGGTCCTTCAGAGACTTCTTGGGTGGGTGGGTCAGGCTCCTTCGGGAAGTGAGGGAGGGGGGAAACGCTTGTGTGGGCCAAGGGGTGCAGGGGTGGAACCCAGTTCTCCTGCGTGCACGTGCTTTATAGCTGGGTCACCTCTTTGCTTTTGGGTGTCCCTACGGGGATTCCAGCCCCGCATCTGGAGAAACATTTGGCCTTTATTTATTTTGGGGGGTGATGGGAACGGCATTTGTAAAAGGCTCCATCCCCAGGCTCATGGGGGATCAGAGCGCCGCTCCATCCATGGTTGGAAGGGCAGGTAGGTCTGGGGGGGAGCTTAACGGGTCCCCCCGTCAGGAGGAGGGTCTTGGACCTCAGTTATGGTTTCCCCTAGACCCGGTGGGAACCAGGATCGCCCCCCCTTCCTCCAACTTCACATTCTCCTCTGAGTCTAGAGGCAGCAGCTCCTGCTTCTCGAAGGTTCTTTGTTCCCAGTGAGTGCAGTGGACAGGTGGTGGGACAGCTGTGCTAGGAAGCAGCTGCCAGGGCTGGGGTGTCCCCCCTCACCCCCCCTCCACCATTTGGAGCACATTACCCCACCTGTGCCCCTTTGGGAGGAGTTGATCCCAAGAGGTGGGGGTGGGGATGGCTGAGGGGATCCGTTTGTGCCCCCCACCCCTGTGACTGCTGACCCTCTGGGGTTGGATGGGCCCGTTCCTTCTCGCTTCCCTCCCTTTTTATCCCTCCCCTCATTTCTCTCCTGCCATCTCTTGGCTGAACCCTCCGGAGCGCCCCTGTATCACCACCAACCCGGTACCCTTATCCTCCGCGGCTTGCTCCGAGCCCGGGTCCTTCCATCAACCGGGGTGTCCAGGGGCTCCCAGCGGCTCCTTTCTCTGGGAATGGTTGCGGCATCTCAGCTGCCTGGGGCAGAAAAAGCCAGGCAGGAGGAAGAAGGGAGGAGGGAGGCGCTTGGTCAACGGCTTCCTGGCACCCGCCGCCTAGGGCTGCAGAGCTAGGGGGAGCTGCGGGGGGCAGGGGTGGGGTCGGGGAGGAAGCCAGGGGGGCGCGACCACCCTGCAGCCCGAGTGACCAGATGACCTCATCCCTACTTCCCAGAGGCGGATCTGAAGGGGGGTGGGGGGGTGCAGAGCTCTGGCGGGTCCCCAGAGTCCTTTGTGTACTGGAGAATGCGGTGGGGGGCGGGGACGTGGTGTTGGTGGGGACACACGCGCGCGCGCGCGCGCGCGCACACACACACACACACACACACACACCCAGTCGTGTGCCAATTGCCGGGTTGCCATGGTTACCGGGGGATGCCCAGTGCCGAGCCAGCTCCGGGTTGTCGCTCCGCCCCTCTGGCGCCCTCGGGGCGGGGGGAGGGGCGGCGCATGCCCCAGGTAGGTAGGTGCCGCCTGGCGCCGGCCAATGGGACGACGCGGAGCGTGGTCGCCTGGGAACGGTAACCAAGGAGCCCGCACGCTTGCACACCCTCTCTCGTTGGGGTTGTAGACTGCCAGGACCCCGGAGTGCAGAGGATGCGATCCAGAGGAAGGGGGGAGATGCACCGCGAGCCAAGCCATGGGGTTCCCACTGCCGGCTCCCCACCTGATTCTGGCCTCCCTTCTTCCCCAGTTCCCAGGAGACCCCCCTTCTACTGCTCCGGTGCTGGACACCCCCCTTTCCCTAGCTCTGTCGTGACCAACCCAGAGTGCCCCAGAACCGCAGACCCTTCCTCTCCCACTCTCCTCCTCCTCCTCCTCCTCCTCCTCCTCTGAGCCGTCCCCACCCCAAATTGGCGGGTGCTGAGCTGGCCCTCCCTCTCCCCAGGGCTCTCTACACTTACGAGGATGGTTCGGATGACCTCAAGCTGGCCGCGTCAGGAGGTAAGAATTCCAGCCATTCCTCCTGCGCCTTCCTCCCTTCCTCTCCGCCCCCTCCTCCATTGTTCACTCCCCACCCGCCTGCCTGGCTTCGGGCCACCGCCTGCCGCCTGCAGCCCGCGGACAGACCCACATTTGTCTGTCGGGTGTCATTCTGCCCTGCTGCTGTCATCCCCAGGCTGGGGGACAAGGGAACCTGGTGGCCTTCCATGAAGAAGGTTGTGCAGAGTGACAACCTGCACAACCTCTCTCTCTCTCTCTCTCTCTCTTTCTCTCTCTCTCTCTCTCTCCCTCCCCCTCTCTCTCCCCCTTTCCTTTTTCTTTCTTTTCTCCCTTTCTTCCTCTTCTTTCCCCCTTCTTCCTTTCCTTTTCTTTCCCCCCCCTTTCTTCCTCTCCCTTTTCTCCCTCCCTCCATATCTTCCTCCCTCCCTCCCTTCCTTCCTCACACCCAGAAGTGCTCAGGGCTTGACTTCTAGTGGGCTCAGCGGGGCTCTCTCCGGTGCTGGTGCCGGTGAAATCCAGCCCAGGTGGGCCACATGCAAGGCAACCCTCTGTCTCTTCAGCCCCGCCCTCCTGATTTAGTCTGCACCCAGGCCCAGGGGATACTAGCAGTACCTGAGACATGAGGATATGGGGAGAACAGATATTTCCTTGGTCCTACCCCTCCCGCCAAATTGAGACACCCCTCCCCTCACACACACAGCCATGCAAAAGCAAAGGGAGTTTTTTCCCAGCTGCTGTTTAGGTTTGGGGCCACCCCCAGCTGTGTTCAGGGCTTACTTCTGGCTCTGCACTTAGGGATCACTCCTGGCAGTGCTCAAGGGGACCCCTGTGGGGGTGCCGGGGATCAAACCTGGCTCCACTGCTTGCAAGGCAAACACCCTCTCCGCTGTCCTATGACTCTGGCCCTTCCTGCTGCTTTTGACATCTGCCCAGAACCATGGAACCTTTAGGACCCAGGACTCCAAAGACTTTTCTGGTGCCTGCAGAACAGGGCTCCAGCCTCTTTGTGGGGGGGGGGGGGGGATTCAGGCATTGCGGTGGCCTCATGCCCTTCGGATTCCCACAGATGGGGGCTTGCAGGAACTCTCGGGTCACTTTGAGAACCAGAAAGTGATGTACGGCTTCTGTAGTGTCAAGGACTTCCCGGCAGCTCTGCCCAAATACGTGCTCATCAACTGGGTATGTGCTGTGGGCTGGGGAGGGGCCGTTCGTGTCCGGGACGGGGGTGGGGGTGGGGGTCCTCTCTGGAGAGAGCCTACTGTCATGAGTGTTTTCCCCGCGACCCCTCTGATCTGTTTTTCTCATCTCTTCTTCACTGGATGTGTTGCAGGTCGGGGAAGATGTGCCTGATGCCCGCAAATGCCAGTGTGCGAGCCATGTGGCTAAAGTGGCTGAGTTCTTCCAGGTGCGGTAGGGACTGGGCTCATGGGGCGCAGCATGGGCTCCTGGGCTTCAAGGGCTGGATTTGGGTTCCCGGTGGAGTTGGGCGGAGCCTGGGACTTTGAGGGCAGAGCTTTTCTGAGGAGTGGGGCCAGAGCTTCAGGGGCAGGGATTTGAGAACGGAGCTTTGACTGAAAGTGTCTGGGGTCAGCGCTGGGGCAGGAACTGGGGTGTAGGGATGAAAGGGGTGGGGTCAGAACCCCTGGGGGCGGAACTTAGGCTGCAGGGCGTGGTCAGGTTTGTAAAGGTGGGACCAGAGCTGAGGGTGGGGTTTGGGCTGCAGGGGGCGTGGTCAGGGTTATAGGGGCGGGGTCAGAGCTCCTGAGGGCGGAGTTTGGTGTGCAGGAGGCGTGGTTAGGGCTGCACGGAAGGGGCCAGAGCTCTTGAGGGCAGGGTGTGGTCTGCAAAGGGCGTGATTAGGGCTGCATGGGCGGGGCCAGGGCTCTTGAGGGCGGGGTTTGGGGCGGGGTCAGGACTGCAAGGTGGGACTACGCTGCCTGAACTGCTGCCTTCTTGCTGGAGGGAGTCGACGTGATCGTGAATGCCAGCAGCGTGGAAGACATAGATGCGGGCGCCATCGGGCAGCGGCTCTCCAATGGGCTGGCGCGGCTCTCCAGCCCCGTGCTCCACCGGCTGCGGCTGCGCGAGGATGAGAACGCAGAGCCAGTGGTCAGTGGGCACGCACGCCAGGCTCCCTGCTTGCATCCTCCGGGGGACCTCCCCAGGTGCGTGGGCGGAGCAGCCGCCCCACGAGGAGCTCAGCCCCAGCCCTTTGCCCCTGCAGGGAACCACCTATCAGAAGACTGATGCGGCTGTGGAAATGAAACGGATTAACCGCGAGCAGTTCTGGGAGCAGGCCAAGGTCTGGCCCAGCCAGTTGCACCCCGCTGGGTCCCCCACCCCGCCCCTGGCCCCGCCTGCATCTTTGGGGGTCCAGTCCACATGAGTCCTTTGGGAGGGGGCACCCCTGAACTCCTGTACCTTCCCAGGCTTCTTGAGTTGTGGATGGGTTGGAAAGACGCGACGGGGGTGGGTACGGAGGCTGGCCATCACCACGACCCCTACACTACCTTGGCTCTGGGGGTTACAGAAGGAGGAAGAGCTGCGGAAGGAGGAGGAGAGGAAGAAGGCCCTGGACGAGAGGCTCAGGTTTGAGCAGGAGCGGATGGAACAGGAACGGCAGGAGCAGGAAGAGCGGGAGCGACGCTACCGGGAGAGGGAACAGCAGATAGAGGAGCACAGGTGAGCCCCGCCCTGCTCCTCTCTGTGCTGTGTGTGGGGGGGGGGGGGGAGGAAGGGGCGGGGCCCTGGGTCGCCCCTTCCTGAAGGGGTGCATGCCTGGGTCTCATTCCAGGAGGAAACAACAGACTTTGGAAGCTGAGGAGGCCAAGCGGCGGCTGAAGGAACAATCTATCTTTGTAAGTTCCCTGCTGGATTCCCTGATCCTGCTCAGGAAAGTGTGTGTGTGTGTGTGTGTGTGTGTGTGTGTGTGTGTGTGTGTGTGTGTGTTGTGGTGATGCCCCGGTGTGGTTGGCTCTTACAGGTAGAGAAAGAGCTTAGGGACAGTCCTGTGTGTCCTGTGGGTAGGGGGTGACTGAGTAATGCCACAAAGCTCCTATCTCGGCTGCATTGGGCATTTCCTGGGAGGAACTAGACTCACAGAGTAAAATCCACATGGATTCTCCCTCCTCCACTCCCTTGCAACTCCCCAACGTATCTTGAGGGATTCTAGTGGATTTAGACACATTGCCATATTTAAGGGGCTCCAGGCTTGATCCCCAAAGCCAGGGGTGCTGTCTGAGCCCCTAAACATGAGCTCCCAGGGCCAGCGGTTTGCCCCATTGAAACCTTCAGCACCTGGGGCAGGAGAGACAGTAGAGTAGCCAACCTGGGTTCCATCCCAGCACCCCATATGGTCCCCCAAACCCCATTAGGAGTGATTCCTAAGCTCAGAGCCAGGAACTAAACCCTGAGCACTGCCAGGTGTTGCCCTAAAACCAAAAAAAAAAAAGAAAAGAAGAAGAAAAGCAAAGAAACTCAGTGGCTGGGTTGGGGAAGTGCCTCAACGGGCTAAACAACAGGCTTTGAAGACGACGTGGCATCCATTTCTGGCACCCCATGACCGGGAGTGCCCCCTGAGCCAGACGTGGCCTGAGAACGTGTCATTTCTTAATTGTTTTATTTTTCTGGCTTTTTTTCTTGTTAGGGTCATACTCAGCCGTGTTCAGGGGTTACCCTGGTGGTGAACAGGGAACTGGGGGGCCATAGGATTCAAGGCAGGCACCTTACCCCCCCTCCCATGCTATTTCGCTGACCCCCATTTCTTTTTTGTTTTGGGGCCACTTCGGGTGATGCTCACTCTGCACTCAGGAATGACCCCTAAGTGCAGAGTGACCCTCAGGGAAGCACATGGGATGCTGGGGATTGAACTCGGGTCAGCTGTGTGCTAGGCAAGCAAGCACCTTATCTTCTTTTTTTTGCTTTTTTGGGGGGTCACACCTGGCAATGCACAGGGTTTACTCCTGGCTCATGCACTCAGGAATTACTCCTGGCGGTGCTCAGGTGACCATATGGGATGCTGGGAATCGAACCCGGGTATGCCGTGTGCAAGGCAAACGTGTTCCCGCTGTGCTATCGCTCCAGCCCCAAGCACCTTATCTTCTGTTCTATGGCTCTCCACTCCCCCTTCTCCCCTCATTTCTTTTTATTCTGTTGGTTTTTTGGGTCACACCTCGAGATGCTCAGGGGTTACTCCTGGCTCTGCACTCAGGAATTACTCCCAGCAGTGATCAGGGGACCCTATGGGATGCCGGGGATTGAACCCAGCTTGGCCACATGCAAGGCAAACAAACGCCCTACCTGTTGTAATATTGCTCCAGCCCCACCCTCCTATTTCTTCCTCAGCATCTGACCAGTATTCAGGGAATTTAGAGGAAACGCCTGGTGGTGTTTTGCTAACCCAGGCGGATGGTTCAGTGCTTTGGCCCCAGTAACCCTGTCTTGGTATTGTTTGGGCCTGAGTGCTAAGGCTACCAGGGCCATACCTTTTTTTTTTTTTTTTTTTTTTTTTTTTGCTTTTTGGGCCACACCCAGCGATGCACAGGGGTTACGCCTAGTTCATGCACTCAGGAATTCCTCCTGGCCGTGCTCAGGGGACCATATGGGATGCTGGGAATTGAACCCGGGTTGGGCCGCGTGCAAGGCAGACGCCCTACCCGCTGTACTATCACTCCAGCCCCATGGTCCATACCATTTCTGATTGTGCCCAGGGGTGCATGCAGTGCCCAGTCCTTGCTTGCGCATGCCACGCATGCACTCCTGCCCCCACCCCCCCATCTCCTGGGCCCTGCCTGCTTGTCTGCACCAGACGACTGGAGGGAGCTCTAGGGCGACCCCTGCAGGAAGTATGGGATGAAGACAGGCAGGCAGCCCTGTGGTAATTGACATGAAGGGGTCGTTGGGGTCCACTCCCGGCCCCCATGGCTCCTGATGCTGAGGAAGCAATTTTGCAGTTGATAAATCAGAAGTCAAACGGGGGCTGGAGCGATAGCACAGCGGGTAGGGCATTTACCTTGCACGCAGCCAACATGGCCGACACAGGTTCGCTTCCTAGCATCCCATATGGTCCCCCGAGCACCGCCAGGAGCAATTCCTGAGTGCATGAGCCAGGAGTAACCCCTGAGCATAGCCGGGTGTGACCCAAAAAGAAAAATAAAAGAAGTCAAACCCCTGAGCATAGCCGGGTGTGACCCAAAAAGAAAAAAAAAGAAGTCAAACGGGGCTGGGGCCAGAGCAATAGTACAATGGGTAGGGAGTTTGCCTTGCATGAGGTAGACCTGGGTTCGATCCCTGCCATCCCTCAGCACCGCCAGAACGAATTTGAGTGCAGAGTCGGGAGTAACCCCTGAGCATCGCCAGATGTGACCCCCAAAGAAGCCAAGAAAAAATAAAACGGGGACCAGAGCGATACTACTGTGGATAGAGCATTTGCTTTTCATGTGGCCAACTGGGGTTCTATCCCTGGCATCCCATATGTTCCCCTGAGCACCACCAGGAGTGATACTGGAGTGTGCAGAGCTGGGAGTAACCCCTGCGCATTGCCAGATGTAGGCCAAAAGAAGAGGGGAAAAACAAAACAAAACAAAAATAAACCTTTGCGTAACTTCTTTGCGGGGGTGTTGGTTCTGACCCACATTCTGGTGATGCTCAGGAGCTGATCCTGGCTCTTCTCAGGAGGCGCCCCTGGCAGCGGTTGGGGGATCATAGATGGTGCTGGGGGTCAAACTGGGATTCGTGAGATGCAAGGGAAGCATCTTTTCCCCAGCCCCTAAATCTATAATCCTTTTGTTTTGGGAGGCCACTTCGGCGTGCTCAGGGTCTATGAAATCTACCTACCTTCATGGGCCAGACAGACAGCTCGGTAGCCCGTGAAGCACTGCCAGGTATAACCCAAAAGCCAATAAATCAGTTCATTGAAGACTGCTGGCGGGCTGGAGAGAGCATAGCGGGTAAGGGGTTTGCCTTGCACGCGGCTGACCTGGATTCGATTCCCAGCATCCCATATTGTCCCCTGAGCACCCCAGGAGTAACTCATGAGTGCAGAGCCAGGTGTAACCACTGTGCATCACCGGATGTGACCCCCCCCAAAAAAAAGACTGCTGGGGACATGGCTCAAAGTACCAGAGCATATGCCTTACATTCAGGAACCCCAACTCTGATCCTGAGCATTACATGGTCCCCAAACACCCAAACACCATTAGTAGGGCCTGGAGCGGTAGTACAGCGGGGAGGGTACTTGAAATTTCCTGTGGCTGACCCGGGTTCAATCCCCAGCATCCCCTATGATCCCCTGAGCATTGTCAGGAGTAACCCTTGAGCATTGCTGGGCGTGACCTAAAAAAGCAAAACCAAGCAAAAAAAACAAAATAGCATTCTTTTATTTTTGGGTCAGAGCACACCCAGCAGTGCTCTGGGTTTGTTCTTGACTATGATCTCAGTGATCATTCCAGGCGGGGCTCAGGGGACCATATGGGATGCTGGGGATCTAAATTGGTTAAACCATATGTACAGTCCCAGTCCGTATTAACAATAATTGATAACCACGTTGCATAAACCCGCAGGGTTATTTTATAACCAGAAGTCTGGTACCTTTATTTCATTACCCACTGCTTCCTCCCAGCCTCTGACACCACACACCACCATCTCTCCAAATCTTCTGTTCTGTGCAGCTGATTTTTTTTTAATGTTTCCTGGCTCTGTGCTCAGGAGCGCCCCCTGGTGGAGCATGGGGGAGCCTATACAGTGTAGGGGATTGAACAGGGGTGATTGACTTTCAGCAAGGCTGGTACCTCAGTTTTGGGATCACACTCAGTGGTGCTCAGAGCTTATTCCTAGCTCTGTGCTCAAGGGTTACTCCTGGCGAGCTGAGAAAACCATATGGGTGCAAGGGATGGAACCTGGGTTGGCTGTGTGCTAGCCTGAAGGACGTATAGTATTTGCCTGATGCCTGATTCATTTCATTCAGCCTTTTGGTTTTTGTTTTCGTTTTGGGCCCCACCCAGCAATGCTCAGGGATTACCCCTGGCCCTGTGCTCAGGAGTCACCCCTGGCAGTGCTCGGGGACCATATGGGATGCTGGGGATTGAACCCCGTTTGGCCACATGCAAGGCAAACCACCTACCTGCTGTATCATCGCCCCAGCCCTTCACATAGCCTTCTGCCTTCTGCGCTCCAGGTACTGAGGGGATATGGTGGCAGATGGACAGATTTCTTTCAAGGGGCAAACTGGAGCACTTGGTTAAGTAGGTAGAAGCCCCGGAACTCCCCCCACCCTTGCTCAAGACCCTGAAGCACAGTCCCACTGGGTGAGGTCCCAAAAAATGAGTAGGACACTTGCCTTACATATGGCTGACCTGGTTATAATCCCTGACACCCCATGTGGTCCCTCAGGCCCGCCGGGAATGATCCCTGAGCCCAGAACAAGGAGTAACCCCTGAGCATCACCAGGGGTGGCCCAAAACCCCCCCCCAAAAAACTCAAAGCCAGCAAAGGCAAAGCCAGGAGGGGAAGGAGCAGAAGTACCACCTCCAACTTCTTTCCTGCCCAAAGGGCTGCAAAACCATGGGGTCCGGAGAGAGGTGCAGCTTTGGGGTGTGTCTGTGGGGAGGGTGCCCAGGACACTCTCCTTTGCCTTCCAGGGGGACCAGCGGGATGAAGAGGAAGAAACCCAGCAGAAGAAGTCAGAATCCGAGGTCGAGGTGCGAGCTGGGGTGTGGGAGGAATGGGATAGGGGTGACAGATGTCAGGGGTCACGTGGTGCAGCCCCCCACCCCTTACCCTGGGTGGAGTCCAGCTGTGACCCTTGGCCTGGTGTCCCCCAGGAGGCAGCGGCCATCATCGCCCAGCGACCTGACAACCCGCGGGAGTTCTTCAAGCAGCAAGAACGAGTGGCATCGGCTTCCGCCGGCAGCTGTGACGCGCCCTCGCCCTTCAACCACCGGCCAGGTAGTCTTCGTGCCCCTTGTCCCCCGAGCCCCAGCCCCTCTGCAACCCCCCACCCCCACCCCCGACCCCACTTCTCAGGTGTGGGCGCAGCCCCTCGTGGAACTGGCCCCTCGGAGCCCCGCAAGGCCAGTCTGCGTGTTTCCACCCGCCACCTCCAGGGGGCAGCACTGAGCCGTTGCCGCGTTGGGCTGACCAGCAGGGGGCGTGAGAGGCCAGCTGAGGAGCTGGGGCTTGCCCCCAGCCTGGATTCTGGGCTGCACTGAGCTCTTGCCTGCGGAGTTTGCGGGAGGGTGCATGTGGGTGCTGTGCAGAGTACCTCCCCTCCTCCCAGGCTGCCTTGCGGATTGGGATTCTCTCTGTAGCTTCTGTGTCTTCCTGCCCCCAAGTGCCCTTCTGCTCTCCCTCTGCTGGTGTGTGTGCGTGTTTGTGTGTGCGTGTGTGTCCTTGCCATGTGTCCAGGCGAGGTGCTGGACAGCGGGGCCCCCGGCTGGCTGCGTGCGGTGGGGAAGCTGGCTGCCTTGTCCGTGGCTGGCGTTGGCACGAGTCATTTCAGTGGCTTGAGGCTGTGGCCGGCGGGGCTGGCTGTGTGCGCGCTCTTGGCTGAAGGCTGCTTGGACACCCCGGGCCAGCCCTGGGCACGGGGCGAGGCCTTGGGGTGGGGGGTAACTGACCCTCTCTTGTCCTCTGTCTCTCTCTTTCTCTCTCTGTCTGTCTCTCTCGGCAGGTCGTCCGTACTGCCCTTTCATTAAGGCATCGGGCAGTGCGCCTTCCTCCTCCTCCTCTTCCTCCTCCTCCCCTCCACGGATTCCCTTTCCCTATATCACCTGCCACCGCACCCCAAACCTCTCTTCCTCCCTCCCATGTATGTAGCCCAGGCCTCGGTGGCGGGGTGGGGGTAAGAAGGGCCCCGATTTGCCCTTACTCTGGTGTTCGCCCCACCCCCACCCCCAAAGCATCAGACCTGGCCTATCCCTCTTCCCTGGCCCGGCGGGGGCGCTGGCTCCCCTCCCCCACTACTAAGGACCTGCCTTCTAGGGTCTCAAGCTGTGCTCTTGGTCCCCGGGTGCCGGGGAAGCTCCCAGCCCCCCCACAAGCCAGACTTCTCGTTGTTGGCCAGGACCCCAAGGTGGACCGTCCTGGTCCCCCCTCTCCCCCCCGCCGGCTCCTGGTCCCACCCTGATGCCTCTGGGGTTTGTTTGCAGGCAGCCATCTGGACAGTCACCGCAGGATGACGCCCACCCCCGTCCCCGCCCGCAGCCCCACGCACTCCAGCACGGCCTCCACGCCCATTTCCGAGCAGATCGAGCGGGCCCTGGACGAGGTCACATCCTCGCAGCCACCACCTCCGCCCTTACCGTCCCCACCTGCCCAGGGTGAGCCAGGGACCTGGGGACAAGGCCCCTGGGGGCCCCTAGCGACTGCTTCACATCCCCAGTCCGCGCTGCCATGGGTGAACCTATGATGGAGCCTTGGGGTCGAACTAGATCGACATCCGGGGTGGTTTAAGGGGTGGCGAGAGGCAATGGAGGGCAGTCCCAACAAGAAGGGTGTTCGCTTGCACACGTTTGACCTGGGTTTCATCCCCGGCATCCCATAGGATCCCCCCAATCCCGCCAGGAGGGATCCCTGAGGGCAGAGTCAGGAGTAAGGCCTGAGTACCACCAGTTGTGGCCCAAAAAGCAAAAAAAAAAAAAAAAAAAAAAAAGAATTGGAGCAAAATAAGAATTGGAGCATAGGCTTTGCATGCAGGAATGTCACGATGTCTCACGTGGGACATCACTATCTAATATAGCCCCCAAACTGGCTTCTTGGGGCCAGAGTGAGTAGTGGGTCGGGAGCTGGCATTGAACATGGCACATGGGGACTGGAGAGACAGCACAGTGGGTAGTGTGTTTACTTTGCACGCGGCTGACCCGGGTTCAATTCCCAGCATCCCATAGGGTCCCCTGAGCACCGCCAGGAGTAATTCCTGAGTGCAGAACCAGGAGTAACCCCTGTGCATTGCAGAGTGTGACCCAAAAAGCAAAAAAAAAAAAGCGTGGCACACCTGGGTTTCAGATGCTACATTGGGTCCCCTGAGCCCTGCCAGGAGTGATCCCTGAGCACAGAATCAGGAGAAAGCCCTGAGCATTTCTGGGTGTGACCCGAAAGCCAACAAAAACAGAAGAAAAACCCTTGATTTTTCTCTTTTCCTGGGGGGGGGGGTGGGTAGGTGGTTGTGGGCTGGGGGTCACATCTGAAGGTGCTTAGCGGCTATTCCTGGCAGGGTGCTTAGGGAATTCTATATGGTGCCAGGGATCAAAACAGGGGTAGGCTGTGGAACCAGAGCGAAAGCACAGTGGGTAGGGCTGGCCTTGCATGCAGCCTACCTGGGTTTGATCTTCGGCACCCTTAAGAGCGATCCCTGAGATAACACAGCGGGTAGGGTGTTTGCCTTGCACATTGGCGACCTGAGTTCGATCCCTGGCATCCCATATGATCCCCTAAGCACTGCCAGGAGTAATTCCTGAGTGCCAAGCCAGGAGTAATTCCTGAGTGCCGAGCCAGGAGTAACTCCTGAGTGTTGCTGGGTGTAACCCAAAAAAAGAAAAATAAAGGGAGAGAATGATCCCTGAGTGCAGAGGCAGAAGTGAGCCCTGCACACTGCCAGGTATGGCCCCAAAACAAAACAGGGTCAGATGCAATGAATGCAAGTGCATTAATATATCTCATGTACCCCAAAACCTGCTTCATGGGTTGGAGCGCTTGTACAGCAGGTAAAGGGCTTGCTTTGCACACAGCCATGATCCCTAGCATCCTACAGGGATCCCCACCAGGAGGATCTGTGAGCATCTCCAGGTATGGCCCCAAAGCCAGAAAACCGAAACCTTCAGGTTAGAGAAGTAGTAAAGAAAGTAGAGCTCTTCTTTGCACACAGCTGACTGATGTGGGTTTGATCTCCAGCCTCCCATGGGGTCCTCAGAGCCCTGCCAGGAGTAACCCCTGTGCTCAGAGCCAGGAGGAAGCCCCGAGCATTACCGGGTGTCACCCAGAGACAACCACAAAAATCCTGAGCCTCAGTTACCCCAGAGTGAGTAAATTCTGGTTAAGCAGAAAACTCAGAGGAGTGGGGAACTGATGCCCTCCCACCCTCCATCTCTCTGTGCTGTGACAGAAATCCAGGAGTCCAGCCCTGGCTTGACTACTGAAGAGGCCACCAAGAAAATGGCCGAAGCAGCACCTCAGGCTTGGGCTGGCCCCGCAGAGGAGCCCCCCCAGGCCCCAGGCAGCTCTGGCGAGGACTTGATGTTCGTGGCGCCTCCCGAACCAGCAACGGTCCCAGGCGCCCCTCAGGAGCTGGTCTTGACCGACAGCCCGGCTGACGACGCCGACACTGCCATTGCTGACCCTGGTGTTGCCAACCCGACCGCCAGCCTCGTCGACCTATGGCCCAGCAATGACGCCGGGGCCTCCGAACCCCAGGCCGAGCCGAGGGCTCCCACACCCCCCTCGGGGGCTGAGGTCGCCCTAGCGGAGGTGCCCCTGCTGGATGAAGTGGCTCCTGAGCCACTGGGGCAGGCAGGCGATGGCTGTGCCAACCTTCTCAATTTTGATGAGCTGCCCGAGCCGCCAGCCACCTTCTGTGACCCGGAAGAAGACGTCGAAGGGGACCCCCTGGCCGCTCCTCAGGTCCCGACGCTGCCCTCCGCTTTAGAGGACCTAGATCAGGACCCGGAACTGGAGTCCGAGCCCCACCTGCTTACCAATGGCGAGACCCCCCAAAAGGAGGGGACCCAGGTCCGGCAGGAGTAACCGGGTGGGAAGGCGGGGAGGAGTCAAAGCTGGTGCAGGCACCCCACCTTTTCACTGTGACCCACATTAGAGCGGGGGTGAGCTTTCCATTCCCCCTCCCTGGGCCAGCGCCGCCTTTGTTCCCCAGGCGCGCATCTGCGTCTCCCTGGCAACCACTGATGGAATAGCTAGTTGCCAGGGCAACGGGCTCCGGGGTCTGGTTGGTCCAGCCTTGGCGCTGGGTGGGGCCAGGTGACCTGGAGCTTTCTTCCCCGCAGGCCAGTGAAGGCTACTTCAGCCAATCACAGGAGGAGGAGTTTGCCCAATCGGAAGAGCTGTGTGCGAAGGCTCCGCCCCCTGTGTTCTACACCAAGCCTCCAGGTAAGGCCAGGGAAATACTGGGAGCTGGGTGTTCCAAATAATTGAGTGGGTGTGGGTGTAGGGGGAACGGGGGGGGGGGTGTTCGGGACAGAGGTGTTGAGTGCCAGTGTGGGCTGGCAGTCCCTCTGCTTCTGCCCACACAGCCTCCAAGAGTTTGGAGGGACTTATTTTTGGGGGTTTTTTTAGTTTAATTTTTTTTTTGAATAATTGAATCACCATGAGATAATGCTGAGATGCTGAGTTCTTTCTGGATCTCTCCCCTGCCCACACCCTAGAAATTGACATCACGTGCTGGGATGCAGACCCGGTACCCGAAGAGGAGGAGGGCTTCGAGAGAGGTGATTAGCGGCGGCGCCCACCCTCAGGCAGCCTTCCCGAGGTCGCCCACCTGCGCCTGCCTCCTGGCCTCACGGCCCGGCCGCGTCTGCGCCAGCAGCTGCCCTGCCTGGCCCCCCAACTCCGGATTCCGGCCCTGGCCGGGGACTTGGCCGCTTCCTGACCCACAGGGCCCCCCACTTTTACAGCTTTTCTCTCTTTTTTTTAAAAATTGATAGACTTGTACAGTTGACCGGTTTTCCTCCCGTTGGTAGTTGAGACGCTGTTGCAAAAATGCCGTCCCCACCCCTCCCCCGCCCCCTGTTCCCTCCCTGCCCCTCCCTTCCCCCTCCCCCCCCCCCCCCCCCCCCCCGCGCCCGATCGGGAATGTAGCTTAGTGATTTTCCTGTGCTCTCAGCGGGCTGGGGTGGGGGACTTCCTCCGGCTTGGGGCCTGTCGTGGGTGGGGGGGAGAGCTCTGGTGGGAAAAAAAAATGTCCCCTCCACCCCCCTCTTTCCTAGTTTTATGTTTCTTGGAAAAATATCACTTTGTATTCTCTGTCCAGGGCTTTCAGATATTTTGCACGAATTTTAAACACAAGGCAATAAATGGCTGGTGGGCCCTGACTCCCTGGGACCCCTTCCCCCGCCCTCCCTTCCCCAACTCTTGATCGTCCTCCCCCGCCTGGGCCAGAGGAATTATCGGGCCCTCCTGGGGCCCCCTGGCGTTCCGGGCCCCCTCCTGCTGGGCAGGTCCCAGGCTGGAGGCCCCTCTCTGCTTTGCGCTTCAGGTCAAGGGCGCGCGGGGTGGGACCCGGGGCTTGCGCGACCCCTTTCCGATTCCTCCCTCTTTGCTTGGGTTCCTTTTTCACGTTCAGTACCTGTTTTTTGGAAAGCACAAACTTTATGTAACGGGTCGTGCTCATGTCTGTTAATAAAGAAATCCAGATCCCTCCGGGCTTCAGGGGCTGAGCTGGGGGTGGGTCGCCCACCCGGATCCCCATTTTCAACTTCCCACCTCCAGGGCAGAAGGGGGGGCGGGGGCGCCCTCAGCGATAGATCAGGGATCTGGAAGGTGGCATCCGAGGCTCCGGTAGGGTACGGTGCTGCGGGGGAAGGGCCCTGTCGAGGGTTTGAAGCCTCTGGGGTTTCATTTGGAACTTGGCGTGCGGACCCTTCCCTTCCAGACCCCTTGAGCGCAAGCCCCCTCCGCTTGTACTAAACCAGATCACACACCTTTATTATCCTCAAAATGTAACAAACAGGGTAAGAAATCCATCCCTCCCGCCCCCGCCCCGCACCCCTCTGCGCAGTCCAAGGGAAGCAATTTTTTTTTCTTTTTTTAAAAAGCCCCGCCATCAGGCCAAAAGTTCGCGGGTCGGGCCCCCGACGCGGGCGCCCCTCTAAACGGCTGTAGTCCTTCCGAACAAGGGCATGGAGACGGGCAGGCGCCAAGCTCCGTGCTCCAGCGGCTCGCGGCTGCTGAGCTCCGAGTCGGTCCAGCTGGGGAAGACGCGGCGGCCGCGCTCCGCCTGCTGCAGGCAGAGCGCGGGGCAGGGCGCGGGCGCGGGCCGCGGCGCGCTAGGCAGATGCAGCGCCGACGAGTAGCCCCGGTCGAGGAAGAGCGGCTTGTAGCTGGGCGGCGGCTGCTCCTGCTTCTCGGAGCTGTCGCGGCGGCTCAGGAAGGGCGTGACGATCTTGCGGTAGAGGCCGCGCGTGTCCGTGAGCACCTCGCTGTAAGGCGGCGGCGGCTCGGCCATCAGCACCGCTTCTTCGTAGCACGGTGGCTTGGTCAGGTCCGATTCGGCTGCAGGACGCGCGCGCGCGCGGGGGAAGCGGCGTTAAGTGGGCACGGGGCGGGGGATCGGGCGCTGGGGTGGGGGGCGAAACCGCGATCACAGACCCGCTCCAAGCCTCTCCCCCCGCCCACGGGTGGCCCGGGGGTGGCCCCGGCGGGAGATCGGGGTGGTTACTCACTTTGGCGCGGGTAGCTCCAGGGCCGCGGCGGCACCGAGAGGTGCGGCGGCGGCGGCGGGTGCGGCAGCGCGTGGTGGTGGGCGTGCGGGTGCGCGTGCGCGTGCGGCGGCGCGGGCCCGTGGTGCAGCAGCGGGTGCACGTGCACGTGCGGATGCCCGTGCGCCGCCGCCGCCGCCGCCGACGCCTCCAGGCGGCCGCGGTGCGCCGGCGGCGGCGGGGGCGGCGCCAGGCCCGGGGGGCTCCCGGCCAGGCTGCCCTCGAGCTCCAGCGGCTCCAGCTCGAGGGCGCGCAAGTTCTGCTCCCGCAGCCGCTCCTCCTGGCGCCGTTTGAGGCGGCGGCGCAGGAAGCTGCAGAAGCAGCACAGGAGGACGATGAGCCCCCAGATGAGCCAGAAGCCCGCGAAGCACGTGAGGAACGTGTAGGTGCCCTGGGACATCACCATGGCGGCGGCGGCGGCGGCGCGGGCGGAGGCGGCTTCACTGGACGCTGGGCTCCTCCACGTGGCCCCGGGCCCGCGCCACGCTCGCACGGGGACCCACGGCCGGGGGCGGCCCGCCGCGGCGGGGCTCGGGCGGTGCGCGCGCCGGCGGGGGGCAGCAGCAGCGGCGCCCGCTCCTTCCCATGGCGCCGGCGGGCGCGCGGGGCGGGGCCTCACCCGGGGCCGCGCGGGACCTGTGGGGGGTGGTGAAACACACGACACGGGTCGCGCTGGAAGGGGCGCCGCCGCCCCGGTGACGTCCTCGCGCCCGCGCACTCGCCCGCACGCGCCTGTCCCCGCGTGCGCGCGCCCGCCCGCGCGACCCGGGAAAGCCGCGGCCGGAACCCCCGCGCTCCCCGGGGCGGTGACGTCACCGCGGGTGACGTCACGCCCCGAGGTTTCCCCCCGGGCCCGCCCGGGTTTCCCCGATCCCGGGACCCGGCCGCCTGCCGCCGAAGTGCCGAGGGAGGGAGGGAGGGAGGGACCTCCCGGCGGCGGCCGGCAGGGGGCGCGCGAAGGCCACGCTCGGCGGCCGCACCCGGAACCGGAGGAAAAGGAGTTGAATGAATCACGCCCGGGCCCGCGTAGTCCCGGCCGCACCCCGGCAGGCAGCCCAGCTCGGCACCGGCCCCACGAGCCCAAGAGGAGTCTGGGCACGGCGGCTTGGAGACAGGGAAGGAAGGGTGCACCTAAGACTCCCGCCGTGTGCCCGGCCGGCCCCGGGGCTCACGCCTGGCAGCCCCTGGCACTTGGAGCGCTGTTCCCAGCGCCCAGCCCTGGCTGCAAGACGCAGGGAACGCTTTGGCCCGCTGGGCAACCCTGGGGTCGTTGCCGTGCTGGTTGGCGAGGCTGGGTGGGCACTGTGCCACCGGGCCTGGCGCAGCTCACGTCTCCCTTCTCCCCGCCGCACCCCTGCGCCCGCTGCGCACCCTGCCTGACCCCAAGTGCTGCCCCATTTGGTTGGTCCTGCTGCTCTTCCTAGCTCAGGGCCTCTTCCCCTCCAGTTCCTTACCCTTTCTACAGAGACGGGAAGTTGCCACTGCGCCACTCTAGAAGCATCTAGGAGCACAACCTGACAGGAACAGAAGGAGCCCTTGGGTGATGTGGATGGGACCACACCCAGGGTGCTCTGGGCTCTGTGTTCACATAGGTTCCTGCCGGGGATGGAACCCGGGTCGGCTGCGTGCAAGGCAAGCGCTTTAACCCCTTGTACTGTCTCTGTCCACCCCCGGGGACCTTTGGGGTAACTGAGTCACTGCTGTTTCATCAAGGATAAAGGACGGGTAATTAGCTATGTCAAGGTGCAGCCACCACTTGAACCCGGCCCTGCTGCTGGGAAAAGATGGGTGGGCTGTTGGGGCGTCTGTGCAGGGTCCCCTGGGCCCCCTTGGGCACCCCAGTGGGCTATAGTGAGCTCCAGGCACCAATCAGAGCCGAGCTGTGCGGTCCGAGCCAGGAGCCAAGTTGGGGGGGAAGCCGGGTCACCACCTCCCTCCCTTCTCCCCAGATGGCTCCTGCCTGCCTCTTGCTGCCCTGTGCCATGTGCCACTCGGTGCCTGTGCCAGCCCCTTCTTGCAGGCCGAGTTCCCGAACAGACAATGGCAGGAACAATAGCTCCACCCGCCCCCTCCATAGCTCCATCATCAGGCTGCCATGGAGACGCAGCCGGGAGAGAAACTCAAGGTTGCCAGTCACTGGGACTTAATTAAATCTGTTGTTCTCCTTCCCCCGAGCCCACAGGAATTTTCAGGAATGCTCGGAGGAAGGCGGCACGAACTCCAGGCCCCGTGGGCTTCCAGGGCACAAAAGGATTTGGGGTCAGAGCAGGCGTTTGTGGAAGCTGGAGACAGTGGGGCCTGAGGTGCCTTAGACAGAGAAAGAGTAGGGCTGGACAGATGCCACAGCGGGCAGAGCAGTGCAGCCGGCCCCGGGTTTAATCCCCGGCACCACACAGTGACCCCTGAGCATAGCCAGGGGTGGCCCTCCCCCCCCCAAAAAAAAAAGAAAACAAGGGGAAAAAAGAGATCAAAATACTGTCTCTGCTCTCTTTGACACAGAATAGGGTGGTTGTCACTTTGGCCTGTTTGTGGGGTTGGTGCAGGGCTGGGAGGATCAGAGAGGGACAGGATTTGTCCTGGGTTGCACAGTGCTTAAGGGAAGAAGTAAGAATCACCTTTGAGTGATTTCAATTCTGGAAAAAAAATGGGGGGCTACTCCTAGTGGTGCTCAGGCCTTATCCCTGACTCTGTTATCAGGGATCACTCCTGGCTAGGGTTTGGGGGACCCTATGGGGTGCTGGAGACCGAATTCGCGTTGGCTGCATGCAAGGCAAGAACCTTCCTTGCTATACTGTCACTCCGGCCCCTCTAGCCTGAGGTTGACAACAGGTGAGAACTTGGTGGTCCTGGAGGAGGAAGCTTCAGAGTGAACTGGGGACAAAGGACCCCAGGGGTTCCTCCTAACTCAGCACTCAGGAATTACTTCTGGTGGTGCTCTGGGGACCCTATGGGATGTCAGGGTTCGAACCCAGGTTGGCTGCATGCAAGGCAAAGCTCCCTACCCACTGGACCATCGCTTCGGCCCTGAAGGGGTGGGGATTTGAAGCTCAGTCGCACCCCCAATCCCAGGGGCGGTGGCTTCACCCACTGGTGCTTCCTCGTCTGCTCCACCCCAGGGCTCAATGCCCAGAAGGCCTGGCAAGGCCTCAGGTATATTTGGTGTTTTGTCTTCTGGGCCACACCGAAGAATGATCAGTGGTCACTCCTGGCTGTGCTTGGTGAATGCAATGGGGTGTCGGAGATTGAATTTAGGCCGGCTGCATGCAAGGCAAATGCCCTCCCCACTGTGCTATCCCTCTAATCCCCAGGGCCTGGATCTATCTGAAGCCTCTCACAGTGTGGCTGCAAGTCACATTAAACTTTTCTTTTTTAATTTTTGAGGCCAGACCCGGCGATATTTTGGGCTTACTCCTGGTCCTGCAGTCAGGATTCCCTCCTGGTGGGCGTGGGGCATCCTGTATGGTGCTGGGTACCAAACCCAGGTGGGCACCCACCTCACCCGCTGTTCTATCCTTCTGGCCCCACTTTGGACCTTCCCGTTCAAGGTCTGTCCTCACTGTCTTCTCTCTCCTGCTCTTTACTGATCTGTTTGTTGGTTTTGTTCCTTTTGGGGGCCACACCAGCAGTGCTCAGGATCACTCTTGGCAGGGCCTGATGGGGACCCACTGGATTCGGGCCTCATTCAAGCAAATGCCCCAGCCCTGTGCTCTCTCTCTCTTCGGCTCACTTTTCTGACCTTCTTGTGCATTCTGGGAACATTTTTTCAGGGTTCCACTGGGCCTTAGGGCAATGCTGGGGTGGGGTTTCTGCAATTCCATGCTCCTCCTCTAATTTCCCCTCTAAGGATGAAGTGAAGGGGGAGGGGAGTTCCTCCCACACTGAGGACACGAGATGAGGTCACCCCCTGTGTCCCTAAGGTGCCCCCAGGCCCCGGCCCTGCATGGCTCTCGGCTCTATTCCTGGGCTCCCCATTGGGCAGATGAGAACAGAGAGAGTGAATGACACCAGGTCCCAATCACTCTTTTCTGGGCCTGCATCTCCCCATCGGAGACCCCAAAGTCCAGGGGCTGGGCTACACCCAGTGGTGCTCAGGGGCCACTCCTGGTGGGGCTCAGGGGATACTGTGTGGTACCAGGGATTGAACTGGGTCAGCCATATGCAAGGCAAGTGCCCTACCCATGGTCCTAACCTTTAGGATCCCATTTGGGTTCTTTTTATTTATTTTTGGGGGTTTTGGGGCCACACCAGAGGTGCTCAGGGCTGCATTGCACTCAGCGATCACCCCTGTTTGGGCTGGGGGGGAACATGGGGTGTCAGGTATTGAACCCAGGTTTGCCAGGTGCAAAGCTTGATCTTTCCCTGCTGGACTGATGTCTCCGCCCCCCTGCTGGGTTCTTAAAGGACCTCCCCCACCCCAATTTACTCCATGGCCAAATCCTGTTTTGCTTTTGTTTGGGGGTCACAACTGATGGTGTTCATGGCCTCGGTGGTCACCCACAGGCAAGGGCGGAGCTTGGGGGCCAAGCCCTGGAGTTTTGGGCCTTCAAGACTAGTTTGCCTGCTTCTGCCCTGCTCCCCCTGGGACTGACTGACCACGGCGCCCGCCCCCCGCCCCCCCGCCCCCAGCCCCCGCAGGCCCCATCCCAGGAGAGCCTACTTCCATGCCCTGCGAACGGGAGCCCCAAATTCCATCCCTGATGCCTCAGGGTCCCTCTGAGCACCACTAGGGGTAGAGGCCACCGACAGCAGTGGACTTGGGTGGGTGGGGGGGCAGTCATGAGGTGTCAGGGTCAGGGAGGGATCGAACTCGGGGCCTCTCGCCCTCCCTGGCTGCCGGGTGATCCTGGGCCACCTCCCTGGCCCGGATCTGGGTGTTTGGCCGCGCGCCCGGAGAGCTGGAGCTGCCAGAAGGAGCCGGAGGGGGGGGGGCGGCACCCTCCCGCCCCCCACGCAGGGCAAGCAGCTCTGCGTGCTGTGGAGCACCAGGCCTCTGAGCGGGAGAAGAGGGGGGGGAAGTGGCAGGTGAAGCCGGGGCCAGCCGAGACACGGGCGCAGTTGGGGGACCAGGCTGGGAGGTGGTGGCGGTGTTGTGCGCATGTGCGCGCGCTTGCAGGAACCGGTACCCAGAGCCTGAAGTGCGGCCAGCTCCAGCGAGGGGAGCCCCTGGCCCCACGACCATCCCGGCAGAATGACCTTTCTAGGAGGCGTGGGTGACATTAAAAAAAATAATTTAAAAAAAATTTTTTTGGAAGGGGGGCGTTGGGCCCCACCCGACAGAGCCAGCTTCCACCTGGCTCTGCACTCAGGGATTACTCCTGGTGGGGCTCCGGGGTGGGGGTGGGGAACCCTATAGGGTGCTGGGGATGGAACCTGTTTCTGCCGGGCACAGTCCTGGCTTGTCCCCGGTCTGAAAAGGTGAGCCCCGTTCTGGCCCCAGGCTGGGGCTCCCAGGGCTGGGTGACACACAGGACAGCATCCCTGCACTGTCCAGCTTCCCTGGCCCATGAAAGTCTAGGCTGAGGGGAGAAAATCCTGGTGTGTGTGTGTGTGTGTGCGCACACGCACCTATGGAAGTCCAGACTGAGGGGAGAAAATCGTGTGTGTGTGTGCATGTGTGTGTGTGCGCGCACACGCACCTATGGAAGTCTAGGCTGAGGGGAGAAAATCGTGTGTGTGTGTGTGTGTGTGTGTGTGTAGGAGGGGGTCGGCAAAGTCTCCCATTCCCTCCTGCACCTAGAGGCGAGTGGACCTCAAAGCAACCACTCCAGCCCTGCCTGCACCCGAGTCCACACTGGGAGCTCATAAATTCTTTTGTTTGTTTGTGGGTTTGGCCACACCCAGCGGTGCTCAGGGCTCACTCCTGGCTCTGCACTCAGGGAACACTCCTGGCGGTGCCCGCAGCGTCCTCACCGCTGGACTATTGCTCCGGCCCAAGGAAGAGGGACCTCAAAGGACCAGGGCACCTGGTTATGTAGGCTCCATCCCGGCACCGTACAATGACCCCCTGACCCATGAGCGTGACGCCTGAGCACTGCACTGGGAGGAGCCACCCCACTTCCACCTCTGGCTGGAATCAGAATATTATTGGGGGGCGGGAGGGGGAGGGGAGAGGCGGCCACACCTAGCGATGCTCAAGGGTTACTCCAGGCTCTGCACTCAGGAATCACTCCTGGTGGGCTCTGGGGGCCATAGGAGATGCCTGGGATCGAACCCAGGTCGGCTGCATGCTAGGCCAATGCACTCTCTGCTGTACTATCGCTCGGACCCTGGGAGCCAGATTCTGAGATTCCGGCCCACAAGAGCCCATGGGCTGTGCCAATCAAAACTCCAAGGCTCTAGCCCCCCCCCCCCCCCGTACTCCCCCCTCTGCCTCTCCCCACAGCTTGGAGGTAGGAGGGTTTCAAACCCCCCAAGTTAGACCAAGCCCCTCCAAGGAGCCAGACCCCCACGGGGCCATCTTCTCTCGCTCCTTCTCCAGTATCCAGAGCTGCTTTGCAGTCACACCAGAGCCAAGATCTGGGGGAGGGTGCCTGGGAGCCCTGAGTCCAGGGCTTACCGCTGTCTCACCAGGCAGAGAAAATGGGGGAGAGGGGAGCGGGGGGGGGGGGGGGGGGGGGAGGGGGAGCAGAGCCACACCACCTCGAGACTTGAGGGGACACGCAAATCTGGGAGTCAGCAAGGGCCAGGCGGGAGAGTGAATGTCCTTGGTGGGGGGCGGGGAGGGGATTGCAATAAGGATGCTCTTCTGGAAAGTTCTCCACCTCCTCTCTGCCTGAATCTCCAGACCTTTGGTGTGGAGGGAAGGAAAAACCTGCCGCTGAGAGAAAGCAAACGCTACTGTTTCCTGGCTGTGTGACCTTGGACGAGTCACTTAACCTCTCTGACCCTCCGGGCCCCACACCTCAAAAAATCCAAATGGTGTGAATCAACTTGACCTGGCCTCTGGCTGAAAGGAAGGCTGAGGCGATCATGAGGATAGGCCTCCTAACCAGGTGCTCCCAAAGGAATGGGAAGGGGGGTGTGGGAGACAGGGAAGGGAGGGTTCAGCCTGGTGCCATTCAGAGAAGGGCATCTAGGCTGTGGTTGGCCCCTGGGTAGGGTCAGTGCCAGCCGAGCGCCAGGACAACCTCCCTGGGTAGGAAAAGGAACCCAAGGCGGGTGGTGCTTATGGAGCTGGGGTCTGCTGAGTCAGGCCTGGGAGCACTGGCAGAAGGGGCATCTGTGCCCCAGAGGTCATTTCCTCTGACTCAGCTGCCCTTCCCCTCTCCCCCCAGGAGCGCCCCTGGAGGACAGGGCATGCCGGCCGCCTGGGAGGGGCTTTGTCCTCAGGCAAGAAAGGGACGTTTGTCAGGCAGACAATGGCCTTCGGCTACCCCAGGTCGGCTGCGGCCCACGCGGCCGCCACCCCATCCCCGGGTGCCCGGGACCTCCCGCCCGGCCCCCTCCCCCCATCCCCTCCCCCGCGTCGTGCTTGGGCACCTGCCCGAGGCTACGAGGCACTGGCCCCGGCGTCGGAACGTCGCCTTCTGCGGGAACCTGGGGGGTAGGTCCCTTGGGCGGGGGTGGGGAAGGGACGGTGATGGGGGGAGGGGGCACCTCTAAGCGACCCCAACCCCCCGCGCGGCGGGATTGGGCCGCCCCCACATTGACAGACAACCCCCACCCCCGCCCCTGTAAGCAGCAGCCGGGACGGCAGCCACGTGGGCGCCAGCTCGTGCCCACGGGGTCCCCCCCACCCCCACCCTGGCACACCCCGACGGGCCCGGGGAGGGGCGCGTCCTCCACCACCCCAAACACCACCCGCGCGTCCCTGCGCCCGGGGGAGGGAGGGGATGCTGCGGCCCCGAGTGCTGGGGGGGAGGGGGCGTCGCCGCCCCGCAGCCGCGTTGCCGGGGAGCGCAACCCCGTTGCCGTGGCAACGGTTTCCAAGCGAACCGGTGGCGGCTGGCGCCCCCCCCTCGGGCTCCCTCGCTCGCGGGCGCCCTCCCGCCTCCTTGGGTCCGTCGGTCTGTCCGCGCGGGGGGCGCCGGCGGGGAGCGGCTCGGCCCCGGGGAACACTCCTCCTCCGCCAGCGCTCGGGGCGCGCCCACCCCGCCGGGGGATCCCCCCCGCACCCCGGCCTCGCTCCGCTGCTACTCACGGGCCCGGGCATCCTCCTCCTCCTCGTCCTCCTTGAGCTCGTGGTCCCGGCTCCGGGGGGCTGGAGGGGGGGGCGCGGGCCCAGCGGACGGAGTGGCCCCCCTCCACCGGCCTGGGGGAGGCGGCGGCGGCCCCCGGGAGCTGCCGGCGGCAGCGAAGGCGGCTCGGAGCGCTGGGCTGGAGGCGCGGGGCGCGCGCACGGGCGCGTCCCCGGCAAGACGTGCGCGCGCGCGCGGCCGCCGCCGAGGCCTCGGTCCGCCCCCACACCCCCTCCCCACCCGGCGCCGGCGAGGGGCGGCCGCGGGGGTCCTCGGGAGCGCAAGGAGGAGGCCTGGACACCGCCCCCCAAGTGTCCCTCCCGGGTGCACCTGGGCATCCCACCTCACCAAAAAATTAAAAAAAAAAAACAACAACGGGCTATTTAATCCAAGGCGCAGAAATCGGGACCCACTGCCCACCCACACGCGCCCGGCAACCCCATGAACACCCACTCGAGGATGCACGGTTTTAGGGGTCCGAGAAAGAGTTCCAAGGCCTGAAGGTGAACCCTCCGGTGGGATCCCCAGCACCACATGGTCTGCGCAGCCCGCCGCGTGCATGTGACCCGGGACACCGCCAGCACCGCAGCCAGCCCTGGGGGGAGGGGCCTAAGAACAGCACTGAGGAACTCAGGAATTACTCCTGGCGATGCTCAGGGGACCGTATGGGATGCTGGGAATCGAATCCGGGTCGGCCGCCTGCAAGGCAAACGGCCTATCCGCTGTGCTAGTTTCCAACCCCGACAGCGCATAAGGTCCCTTCCACCCCACACCGCCAGGGGTCACTCCTGAGCCCAGGGCAGGGAGGAAGCCCTGAGCACTTCTGGGTGCAGCCCCAAAGCAAGCCGGCTCCCAAATCCTTCCCACTGTGCCTCCGTCCCCTGCCCCTCCCCCCCCAATGCCCCTGCTCCGTTAGGTGTCTACCATCCAGGCTGGGGTCCAATTGGAACCGAACTATCCACCTGCTTCTTTTGGAGGGCGAGGGCAAGGGGCATACTCATGTTGGTCAGAGGTCATTTCTCTCTCTTTTTTTTCTTTTGGGCTTTGTGAGTCACACCCAGCGATGCTCAGGGGTGACTCCTGGCTCTGGACTCAGGAATCACTCCTGGTGGTGCTTGAGGGACCATCATATGGAATGCCGGGAATCAAACCCGGATCTGCCGCGTGCAGGAGAAATGCCCTGTGCTGTGCTATCACTCCAGCCCCCCTCAAAGGCTGTTTCTTTATTCCCAACTCCAGGGAGATGGAAGCAGAGTGTCCTGCATGTGAAGTCTTTTTTTTGGGGGGGGGGGGGGGTTGGTGATACACCTGGCGTTTCTCAGGAGTTACTCCTGGCCCTGTGTCAGGGATCAAACCAGGTTGCCCATGTGTAAGGCAAGTGTCTTCCCCACTGTACTATCATCTGACCCCGCTGCAGGCTGAAGTCGACCCCTGGAGGTTTCTCCCCAGTCCTATGGCCCCCTCAACTGGTTTTGTAGTCTCTAGTTTATTTTCAGAACCTTGTGGGGGGGGGGGGCTCAAAAACCGCCCCTATCCCTGGCGAAGGCTTGCAAATGGTCCATCCTCAGCAGAACAGGGATCGGATTCTTTTTTTTGGGGAGGGGAGGGCACACCCAGACGTGCTCAGGCTTCCTCCTGGTGGGGATCAAACCCAGGACGGTCACATGCAAGGCAGGCTCCCTCCCCATTGTTCTAGCTTTCCAGCACCATGAACTCCACACCCAGTGGCCCAGACAGTGTTGGGGAGACCAGAATCTGGATCTCTGCCAGAAGCAAGTGATCACAAGGCAAGTGTCTTATTCCTTTAGTCCCTCTCCGGCCCCATGAACCCAAAACCTTTTCCAACACCTCCCATGAATCTTGTTTTGGGGCCACACCCAGTGGCTCTCAGGGGTTACTCCTGACTCTGCACTCAGGAATCACTCCTGGCAGGGCTCCGGAGTCCATATGGGAGGCCGGGGATTGAACCTGGGTCAGCCAGGTGCAAGGCAAGCGCCCTCCCCACCAGCGCTATCACTCCAGGCCCTCCCAGTGAATTTTTTTTTCTTTTTGGGTCACACCCGGCGATGCTCAGGGGTTACTCCTGGCTCTGCTCTCAGGAATCACTCCTGGCGGCGCTTGGGTGACCAAATGGGATGCTGGGAATCGAACCCAGGTTGACCGCATGCAAGGCAAATGCCCTACCCGTTGTGCTATCGCTCCAGAGCCCCACTGTATCTTTTTCACATGTGCAAAATCAATCCTACTTTCATGGTGGTGACTGGAGCACGTGGCAAGCCTCCACTCCTTTCTCAAGACCGAGCAGCCCCCAATTCTGTGAGGTGCTCGACCTCAGTTGAAGTCTTACGTTGTTGGATTCAGTTCTCCAAAGCACCCAGCGTGGCCACTGCAAGTGGCCCCTTGGGGATCGGAGCCTGGTGAAAATGGGGTCTACAGTGAAGTCCTGCGTCTGGTTTTCCTGTCTACCAGCATAATATTCCCCCCCCATATCCTTTCTTGGGGAGGTAGACCACACCCTGCAGTGCTCAGGGATCACTCCTGGTGGAGCTCATGGGATCTTATGCGGTGTCGGAGGTCAAACCCAGGTGGGCTACGTGCAAAACTACTTGCTCTACTCTCCAGCCCATCAGGAACTATTCCTGGCTCTGTGCTCAGCAGTGACCTCTAGTGGCGCTCAGGGGAACTGACAGTATACCGTGTTTGGGAGATTTAAATCTTCCGGGGTTTGAGGAATGTGAGACAATGCTTTAACCTCTGTGCTATCTCTCCGGCTCCCTCCCCCCCGCCCCGTCAAAACTTTCTCTTTCTTCTTGATCACACCCAGCAGTGCTTAGGGCTTGCTCCTGGCTCTGCATTCAGGGACCACTCCTGGCAGACAGAGCTTGGGGGTGCCTACATGGTCCTGAGGATTGCACCCTGGTAGGCTGTGTACAAGACAAGCATCCTACGCGCTGATCGCTCCAACTCCCTTCATCATTTTCCTAAGCTGGAGGACAGTCCTGTCACTTGCCTCACCTTCCCTAAAGGTGCCACTGAGGGTCCCACATTTTAGATGTGTCTGGGGCAAAGGGTGTTTGCCCATCATATATCATGAGGGTTGAGAGCTGAGGGCATAAGAAAATTAGGGTGTTCCTGGGCTTCCCCAGCCCAACACAACCATTAAAGCCCCTCAGGGGTTCGCCTACTTTCCATAGGATTCTAGAATCATGACAACCCCCCCCCCACAAAAAGGGGGGGCTGGAGCGATAGCACAGCGGATAGGGCATTTGCCTTGCATGTCGCCAATCTGGGTTCGATTCCCAGCATCCCATAGCACTGCCAGGAGTAATTCCTGAGCATCGCCGAGTGTGACCCAAAAAGAAGAAAAAAAAAACTGAAGAGGCTGGAGAAATTGAACAGCAGCCAACCTGGGTTCAACCCCAAATGCCCCATATGGCCAGCCAAGCCCTTCCAGGAGGGGTCCGAGAGTGTAGAGCCAGGGGTAAGCCCCAAGCACAGGTGGATGTGGCCCCCAAATCAACCAACCAACCAACCCCTGTGGGGTTGAGGGCCAGAGCGATGGCAAAGCAGGTAGGGCGCTTGCCTTGCATGCGGCCAACCCAGGTTCAATTCCTCGAACCTCCTGAGTCCCTCAAGCCAGCCAGGGAGTGACTCCTGAGCACAGAGCCGGGAGTAAGCATTGAGCTTCACTGGGCAAATCCTGTAGAGTCCCCCAACCTTGGATCTGGGCAGCACCTCTTCCACCCTGCGCCAGGCAGCCTGGCAAAGCCACTCAATCTGGCCACATCGGACCTTGCCTCCAGAGGACGCTCAACCCCACCCCTCGTTGGCACAGGTACCACCCCCCCACATATACACATACAACCCCTCCCATTCTAACATCATCTCTGCACAAGTGCCCGCGGCTGCTTTCCTACCAGACAGCTCCAAACTGGCACAGACAGGGGGATGGGGTGGCAGTTTCCATCTGGGGATCCTGCTCCCCCAAGGGGCTGGCTGGGGACTGAGGTGAACAGTGGAAACAATCTGAGTGTCCCCTCTGACCTGGATCCAAAGCCAAGAAGAGCCCAACTGGCCTCCGTGGCCCCAAGGGAAGCCTGGCAGGAACAGCACGTCCACCCAGTGGACAGTGAACTCTCTCCCTTAGGTCCTCCCTGCCACCCAGCAGAGCCTGGGGCAGCAGACAAAGGCAGGTCAAGGGCCCTAGGCTCACCCCTCCTGGCAAGTTTTTTTTTTTTTTGTGGGAGTCACTGACAGTCTGTGCTCAGGGCTCATTCCTAGACCCCGGCTCACTTGGGGGACCCTGTGGGATGCCGGGGATTGTACCCAGGCCAGCCGCGTGCTAGGCAAACACTGTCCCCACTGGACGATCACTTTGACTCCAGAATCGCATTGGATGAGGAAGGCAGCAAAGACCAGAGTACAGGTTGTTAGGGCACTGGCCTGTCATCTGACCCCTGGCACCACTAATGGTTACTGGGCACCACCTGGCATGACTCTTCCTGCTCCCCCATCACAAGTGCCAGAGTGTGTGTGGTTTTTTTTTTGGGGGGGGGGCCACACCCGGTGATGCTCAGAGGTCATTCCTGGCGATCTTCTGAGGACCATATGGGATGCAGTGAATCAAACCTGGTTCAGCTGCATCCAAGGCAAGCGCTGTACTATTGTAGCATAGCCCAGGCCCTGTCTGTTGGTGGTGCCAGGCCCGGGATCCTGTTGGGGGCTTCTGGAGGACCAGTAAACTGTTAAACCAGCAACAGGGTAATGATCCTCAGGGCCCCCCTCCTCATGCTCACTGTCCCTCTCCAGCCCCCAAGTATGGCCATCAAGACTTGATCAGCTTCACACGGCTGGTTCCCCTGTGTCCCAGAGCCCCTATCCTTCTGTCCAGCTGCACTGCCCACTTGATTTTTGGTTTGGGGGCAACCACTTCGGCGGTGCTCAGGACTTCTTGTCTGTTGCTCACTCTTAGTGGTGCTCAGGGGGCCCCTATGGGATGCTGGGAATCAAACCCGGGTTGGCTGCGTGCAAGGCAAGTGCCCACCTTCTGGTCTCTCTCAGACCCCACTGCCTGCAACAGAGCAGATGGGCAGCCCAGACCTCCCCAAGTTTGGGTTCCTCATAGCATCTCCCACCTGCTCCCTGCTGGGTCATTTTTCCAGCGGGGACTCAGGCCTCATCCCATTGGGGACCAAGGGAACCCCTGGAGGGTCCCACCTGGAGAAATCACCCCAAGCACAGGACACCTGTCAGCCCACGCATTCCATCCCCGATTTAGAGCCTGGCTGGGGGTGGGGAGACTGGCCCCATGAGCAAAAAAGGCAGGCAAGGGGCTGTGCTCGGTCTATATTCACACAGACACACACGGGCAGCTTGCAGCCGACAACACGGAGTAAGAAAAACCGCTTTAAATAATGGAAACAAAAAACAAAACAAAACAAAAAAAAAACAATGAAAACAAAACCCGGGCTCTTGGGTTCCCACGGGACCCTCAGATGGGTCCCTCAGTCTGGGGAGTACCAAAGCTGACGGGTTGGGGGGGCAGTTCCCGTCGGACGAAGCCCCCCGCCGCCACCGAGCGCAGGCTCGCTCACACGCACGCACGCACGCACGCACACGACCCGGACTCCCGCACGGGGATGGGTGGATTATTGCTGGGCACGTGTGTCTCGGGCGAAGAGGGGACTCTGGAATGTTCGACGGGGGGGGGGGGGGCGGCAGGGACGCCCTGGCCCCCGGACCCACACCCCCACCCCCCCTGCGGGGGCATCTCAGGAAGAGGCGCCTTGGGGACAAGGCCCAGCATGGGGGGGTGCAGGGGCGCCCTTTGGAGCTGGAAGGCGGAGGCCGACCCCCTGGGGAAGGCTGGCAGTGGGAGGGCTGGGAGGGGTGGGGCAGCCCCACTTCCGGTCCCACTTTGGCACAGGCCTTGGGGGGGGCTGCAGGGAGAGGTTGACAGAGGCGCCCCCCCTACCCCCACCCTGAATCCCCCCAGCTCCAGCAAGCGCTGAGAAGGGTCAGCAGGGGGGGCGGGGCCTGGAGTCCGGTGAGGCACAAGTGTCCAGCGGGGCAGGCACAGTGCTGGGCTCCAGGGGGTCAGGGCGACCTCGGACGGGGCCCCACCCCACCCAAGTCCCCCCCACTCCGCGGCCAAGCTCCAGGGCGAGGCCTGTGAACACCAAGAGGCGCTCGGCACATCGCTCTCCGTCCCTCTGTCCATCTGTCCGTCCGTCCCGGTCTAGTGCCGAGGGGCGCCCCTGTCCGGGCGGAGCTCAGAGCAGAAGACGCAGGCAGGGGCGGGGTGGGCAGCTGGGGGTAGGGGGAGCACACAGCTCCAGCCGGCCCCCCCTCCACCTCATTCCCCCTGTCCATGGGGGGGGAAAGGGGCCCGCGACGGGCGCGGGCCCCTGGGCACACCCCACCAGGGCCGACAGTGCGTGGCATCCCTGCCGTGGGGGTTGGGGGGGCGCTCAAGTCAGGGGGCTAGAGGCGGGTGGGGAGCTCGAGGTGGGTGGGGAGCTCGAGGCGGGGCGGGAGCTCTTCTTCGCTGTCGCTGCAGTTGGCACAGCAGTCCTGGGGAAAGGGGGGCAGGAGACAGTGGGGGTGGGGAGAAAGAAAAGGGGGGCGCACCCCGTTAGCCTGACGAAACACACAAAGCGGGGCGTAGGGTGGGCTGGCCCTTGTCCCCTGGGGGCTGTGGCAGCTGGGCTCGGGGTCCCTCAGCTAAGCCAGGTTAGCAGCTTGGAGGTGCCCAGGGTGGGGAAGGGGGCCGGGGGGGGGGGGGGCAGCGGGGGGGGGGGGGAGAAAGGGGGGTGGGCACCAGCCTTCTTCTGCCCATATCTCGCCTCTGCCATGGAAGGGCTGCACGGGGGTGGGGGGGCTCCCGTGGCCGGGCAGCAAGCCCACCCCACGGGGAATGTGGATGCGCTCACCTCTGGAAAGAGAAAACAGGCCATGAGCCCGGCCAGGGGCGGGGCGGGGCAGGGGTGGGGGTGGGGAGTTAGGGGGGCCAGCATCAACCGAGGCCACAGCACCCCCAGGCACAGCTGGAGGTCTCCCACCCTCTGTCCCCGGCAGCCAGGTGTGTGTGTGGGGGTTGGGGGGAAGGCCCCCCAAGGGAAACGGAAGGTGGGGGTTACCTGGCGGCTGAAGAGCCTCTGCAGCAGGCCCTTCTTGGGGGGCGCGGGCGGCAACCCTTTCCAATCCAGATCAGGGGGCACGGAGCCGTCCAGCCCGAAGACATTCAGCTCCTGGAAGCACTCGGTCTCCACCATCTGCACAGGGAAGACAGATGCGGCCCCGTCAGGGTGGGAGGGGACCAGGACAGCCCCCCTCCCCCCCACCCTGCCCTTACCACAAGGGTGCACCCCACCTCGTTCTGCCAGGGGATGGGCACGCTGCCCGTGGCGAACTTCTGGTAGAAGTCCTGGTCTGCGGGCTCCAGCTCCACGCCCTTCACTGTGGAGAACTGCTCAATGTCCAGGACGTCTTTGCAGTAGATGGCCTGAGGCTGCGGGGACAGCGGAGGGGGTGACAGTGTCAGGCAGCTCCCATGACAGACAGCACAGGCGGGACGCAGAGACAAGAGAGCTACAGATGCATACACAGATACCCCAGCAGAAAAGAACTGCACAGATCCACACAAGGGCAGACACGGTGTGTACACACACACACACACACACACACACACACACACACAGCAACAGAGCAACACAGCGATTTTTTGTTGTTGTTTTTTGGGGTCACACCAGGCAATGCTCAGGTACTACTCCTGGTGCTGCACTCAGGAATGACTCCTGGTATCAATGCCCAGGGGACCATATAGGATGCCAGGGATCGAACCTGGGTTGGCTGCAGGCAAGACAAATGCCCTACCTGCTGTACTATCCTTCCGGCCCCCAACAAAGAGAGATTTTGACTCACAGACACACAAAGACACTGACACACTGGGCCCAGAGCCACCACAACGGATAGGTAATTGCCTTGCATGTGGACAGCCTGCATTGGATCCTGACGCTCTGTATAGTGCCTTGAGCCCCGGGAGTCAGGAGTAAGCTGTAAGCACAGCCAAGTGTACCCCCCACCCCCACCCAAACAACAGTAAAAAATGATAATAGGGAGCTGGAGCAATAGTACAGTGGGGAGTGTGTTTGCTTTGTACGTGGCCGACCCAGGTTCGATCCTGGCATCCCATATGATTTCCTGAGCACTGACAGGAGTCATTCCTGAGTGCAAGCCAGGAGGAACCTCTGAGCATCACCAGGTGTGACCCAAAACCAAAACACAAACAAAATAATAAAATTTTAAAAGGCCACAGATACACACACAAGGAGATGCGCGCACACACAGATATAGACATACAGACATACAAGATACATACACGCACACGCGGATGTGTGCACTGATACAGCACACACACAACCCTCAGCAGCCTGTACACAAAGACAAACACAAAAAGACACACAGACAGGGACCAAAGCGCTGTGTGTAGTCCTGGCTGCCCGTAGTCCTGGTCCCCACAGTGGATAAGGTGCTTGCTTTGCACGCGGCCGACCCGGCTTCGATCCCTGGCATCCCACAGGGTCCACTGAGCACCGCCAGGTGTGAACCCTGAGCACAGAGCCAGAAGGACTAAGTTCTGAGTAATGCTGGGTGTGGCCCAAAAACCAAAACAAAAGAGGGGGAAAAAAAGGAGAGAAAGGCAGAAAAACACACCACACAGTTCCACAGATACACACACAGATACACACAGTTCCATAGACCCATGGACACAAAGGCCCCCATGCATAGGCCTCGGCCTGTCTAGTGTACCCATCTCTCCCTGAGGATTCTTCCCCTCGGCTGGGGATCCCCCTGACCCCCCCAATCCAGGAGGCTGCCTACAGGGCTCTGTTCCTCTCCCTCTGCATCTGAATTGGGGAACAGGGGCTGACTCTGGGCCCCTCCTGGGAAGGGCTGCCCGTAGTCCTGGTCCCCACAGGCCAGCCCCCAACAGGGGCCCCCAAAACACTCAGATTATCACCTGCTTTGGTTGGGGGGTCTACATCCAGCAGTGCTCAGGGCTTATTTATTTTTTCTGTTCTCAGGCCCCCACCTGGTTGGTACTCAGGGGTTATTCCCAACTCTGTGCTCAGTGATCACTCCTGGCAGGGTTCTGGGGACCCGATGGGGAGCCGGGGATCAAATCTGGGTTGCCTGCATGCAAGGCAAGCACCCTCCCTGCTGTACAATCACTTGGGCCCTCAAGGGCTTATTCCTGGCTCTGTGCTCAGGGATCAGACTTGGAGGACTGTATGGGGTACTGGGAGTCGAACCCCACCAGGAGTGGTCCCTGAGCACAGACTCAGGAGTATATGCCCTGAGCACTGGGTGTGGCCAAAATCAAAACAACGCATGTGGGTTTTTTGGGCTTTTTGGTTACACCCGGAGATGCTCAAGGCTGACTCTTGGCTCTGCACTCAGGGATCACTCCTGGAAGTGCTCAGGGGACACCGTGGGATGCCAGGGAGAATCCAACCTGGTTCAGCCACATGCAAGACAAACACCCTACCCACTGTCCGATGATGGCTCCAGCCCCTGTAAATGGGCTTTAAAGGAGTCTACTATCCAATATGGGCTGGAGCGATAGCACAGCGGGTAGGGCGTTTGCCTTGCACGCAGCCAACATGGCCGACCCGAGTTCGATTCCTCCTCCCCTCTCGGAGAGCCCGGCAAGCTACCGAGAGTATCTCGCCTGCACGGTGAAGCTCCCCGTGACGTATTCAACATACTAAACACAGTAACAAGTCTCACAATGTTACTGGGTCTACTCGCGCAAATCGATGAACAACGGGAGGACAGTGACAGTGACTGTGCCTATCCATTATGTGTATTGTTTATCAACAGAACTGGTAAAAACTGCTGTCATGGATTGGAAAGATTGTACAGGGTACGTCACTTGCCTTGCATGCATCGGACCCTAGTTTGATCCCCAGCACCACACATGGTCCCCTGAGCACCATCAGGAGTGACGCCTGAGCACAGAGCCAGGATTAACCCCTGAGCTGGGAATGGCCCCAACCCTTTAAGCCCAAGGCGGGTGGGGGAGAAATGACCAAGTTTTAGTTCCTAAAAGTTTTAATGTGGGACCTGGCGAGGGAGCAGTTCAGAGGGAAGGAGAATCTGATCTGGATATAGGAGCCCCAGGTTTGATCCACAACTCTGGATGGTCTCAAGCACTGCCAGGGTAACCCTCAACCAGGAATCCCCCAACACTACCAGAAGTGGCCCCAAAAGGGAAAAATAAATAAATCAAAGCCAGATAATGGGATAGCAAGTAGGCCCTTGCCTTACACACGGTGGACGTGGGTTCAATCCCTAGTACCCCATAGGGTCCCCGGAGCCTCACCAGGAGTGATCCCTGAGCACAGAGCCAGGAGTTAGCCCTGGGCACCACCAGATGTGACCCCTCAAGCCAAAATAATAAAAGCAATAGTGGGGCTGGAGTGATAGTACAGCAGGGAGGGTGTTTGCCTTGCACACGGCTGACCCGGGTTCTATCCCCAGCATCCCATAGGGTCCCCCGAGCACTGCCAGGAGTCATTCCTGAGTGCAGAGCCAGGAGTCACCCCTGAGCATCGCTGGATGTGACCCAAAAAGCAAAAAAAACAAACAAAAAATTTTAATAAAAGCAATAGTAAAATTTTTATTCCCTTTCCTTTTTTTTCTTTTTTTTTAATCATTGCAACAATAACCTATATCACACACTCTTGTTGCACCAGGGATGTCAAACAAGAGTGCCACCAAGATGGAACTGAGCAGAGGGGATGGTTCCAGGGCACAAGCCCTCGACCTTATGTCTGCCAGGCAGGGTCTCACCACTGGATCCTCTCAGGCACTCTAGTCAATTTTCTCTTTTTCTTTATTATTATTATTATTATTATTATTATTATTATTTTCTGTCTAACGTTCATTGATTTAAAGAAGGCCTTTGATTCTGTTGAGACGGAAGCGGTCATGGAAGCCCTAGCCAATCAGGGCGTACAAACTCAATACATCAGGATCCTTCGTGAGCTCTATTGCGGATTCACTACCAAGATCTCACCATTCTACAAAGAAGTAATCATCCATATCAAGAGAGGGGTTCGGCAGGGTGATACCATTTCACCAAAACTCTTCAGTGCCACCCTCGAGAACATCATGCGACGACTAGAATGGGAAAACATGGGAGTGAAGATAGATGGTCGGCAACTACACCACCTCCGCTTTGCTGATGACATCGTTCTAATAACACCAAACATCAGCCAAGCGGCACAAATGCTGGCTGACTTTGACCGTGAGTGTGGAAAGGTAGGACTACAGCTGAATCTTACGAAGACAATGTTTATGAGAAACAGCCTTGTTCCTGACGCTCCATTCGCTCTCAACGGAACCACCATCTCCGAATGCAACAGTTATATATGCCTAGGTCGAGAAATCAACATGATGAATGACCTGGCACCTGAGTTGCGCAGGAGGAAGAGAGCGGCTTGGAATGCCTTCAAGAGCATTGAAGAAATAACTAAAAGGACAAAGAACCTCCAGCTACGAGCACATCTCTTTGATTCCACTATTCTTCCTGCATTAACATATGCCTCAGAGACCTGGACCCTACGAAAACAGGATGAGAACGCTATTCGGGTCTCTCAAAGAGGAATCGAAAGAACTATGCTTGGAATATCTCGATTCACTCAAATGAGAGATAGAATCCGGAGTTCTGATCTTCGTCAACGCTCAAGAATCAGGGACGCTGTCTCATTTGCCAAGACATCAAAAATCAGATGGGCTGGACACGTAATGAGGTTTACAGACAACCGCTGGACTAGAGTCATTACTGATTGGATTCCACGGGACATCAAAAGATCACGTGGACGCCCACCTATAAGATGGTCAGACTTCTTCATCAAGACCCTAAATGATCGGTTTGAGGCTCTGCATGTTCCTAGAACAAACAGATACCATTGGGCTACGCTAGCACGCAACCGGGATGAATGGAGACGTTACTGGCACCCGCTCGAATAAATCGATGAATAAAGTAAAGTAAAGTAAAGGCCCTCCCGTTGATCGTCGATTTGCTCGAGCGGGCCCAGTAACGTCTCCATTGGAGACTTTGTTGTTACTGTGTCTGGCATATCGAATACTCTCGGTAGCTTGCCGGGCTCTCCGAGAGGGGCGGAGGAATCGAACTCGGGTCGGCCATGTTGGCCACGTGTAAGGCGAACGCCCTACCCGCTGTGCTAATAATGGGGATTAAGTGATTAAGTGATTATTATTTTAATTAAAAACAGATTTGATGTGGAGGTTTCAGGAAGGGGAAGGTGGGGGCAAAAGAGTAATGCACTCAAGAGAGACCATGGGCTTCCCCGAGGTCACAGAGACCCCTCCACACACCCCAGCATTAGATATGGAAGCAGGAAAGTCCCCATTTCCAGAGGAGAGATTCGGGCGCCACATGTGCCCGGCCACGTGGGCACAAGCAGCACATGGGCTCGGGTAGCATATGCGCCTCTAACCGGTTTGCTAACATTTTTATTAGGGGTTTATTAGGCACACCCAGCGGTGCACGGGGCTCCCTCCTGGCAGGGCTAGGCGGTGGTGGGGATTGAACTGGGGTCAGCTCCATGCAAGGCAAGTGCCCTTCCTTCAAGGTTACTTCTCGGGTCTCTGATCTTGCAAACCTTTTCCCTTTTCTAACTTGGGGCCAGTGGGATGACGTCTAGGTGAAATGACAAGTAGGGGGGAATAAAATGGGCAGGAGTTCACTTTGGGGCAGCGGCGACAGTCCCAGAAGGGAAGGTGACTCTGGATGCGGGTTGAACTGCCGCCGCGCCCCCCCCCCCCGCCCCCCGCACACTGCTCCCAACAGGGGTGCGGCCACCACACCCACCATTTAAAAGCAATAGTGGCACCTTTGCTGGGTAACCTCAAGAGCCACCCCCCCGCCCCACTCCTACTGGACACTCCCGAAAGACCTTGTCACCCCGAGACTTTGACCTCAACCTTCTCCACTCCTGTCTCCTTGCTCGAGTCGAGGCGCCCTGCCAGGCCCTCCACGCCTTCCCCCTCCTGGGTATGCTCACACCCTACTTTTTGGCACGGCTCTTCACATAGCTGAGGTCCCTCGGGGACCATCCCATCTAAAAATACCCTCTTCATTCATCTCCCCCCTTCCCTGCCCTTTTGCTGATGTTCTTATTGCCATGACTGAGAGCGGGGGCCGGGGGCAGGGGGGGTCCCTCCCACCTCTGCCTGCATACACCAGGGCCTGCTGTTTGCCGGGGGTAGGGGGGGCACACCCCTCAAAATTTGATGCTCACCTACATTCTGGGTTGAGTATTCACTGGGGCCGCCTGTCCTAGCCAGGGGGGCTCAAGTGGCTTTTAGTCATGTGGTTGCAGGGAGGGGGGTTGTCATACTCTTTTCAGCTGGGGTGCCCGTACACACGGCCAGGAATGCCTTGAAGGGGCCAAGGGTCCCAGACAGAAGCACAGACAGGGGTCCCGGGCATCCAACTAAGGCTAGAGCCAGGTTCTGAGCCCAAGCTCTGCATGCAAGAGGCCTGGATTCCATCTCCGGCACTGAGGGATCCCTTGTACCCCACTGCAAGTGACCTCCTGAACAGAGCTGAAAGTGGCTTCCAAATTCCCCAGACTCCAAAGAAAACCTCACAGCCTTGGGCCAAAGACACAGGACAGGGGCTGGAGCAATAGCACAGCGGGTATGGCATTTGCCTTGCACGCAGCTGACTCGGGTTCGATTCCCAGCATCCCACAGGGTCCCCTGAGCACCGCCAGGAGTAATTCCTGAGTGTAGAACCAGGAGTAATGCCTGACCATCGCCAGGTGTGACTCAAAAAAAGTGCGCGCACACACACACACACACACACACACACACAAAGACACAGGATGGGGGAAAGGCACTTGCTGTGCACGAGGGGAACCAGGCACCACACAGGGCCCCACAAGCACCACTAGGTGTGATCCCTGAGCACAGAGACAGGAGTCAGCCCTGAACACTGCCAGATGTGGTCAAGCAACAATCACCCACTTGCAGCCTCGAGTTTGCAAGGCTGTGTGCGGTCAACTATTCGTTCCTCTATGCCCCTTAACTTGCTCTATACCTCTAATTCTTTTTTTTGGGGGGGGGAGAACAACACACAGCAATGCTCAGGGCCGACTCCTAGTTCTGTGCTGATGGATTGCTTCTGAGGGGACCATACGGGGTTCAAACACTCACGTCGGGTTTGAAGGGAGGTTCCAACATGCCTGCTCCCAGCCGCTTGAAGTTCAGCTTCTTGAAGAGGGGGTGTTCCTTCACCTCGCGGGCGCCGCCCCCGCGACAGCCCAGGCGCTCGCCAGGGTCCTTACAGAGGAGCTGTGGCAGGGCAAGGTGCCTGTCAGTAGGGCCCCCAGCCCAGGGCAGAGGTGCCCCCCATTGGAGTGGATGAGGGAGGGGCAGCTAGTCAGGGTGGGCGGGGCTTCACCACTGCATGGGAAATCAGGAGTGGTGGGTGAGGCTTTAATTGGTGGGGGGGGCGGAGCGACAGCACAGCGGCGAGGTCGTTTGCCTTGCATGCAGCCTCAGGTTCGATCCCTGGCATCCCTTAGGTTCCCCAGGAAACTGCCAGGAGTCATTCCTGAGTGCAGAGGTAGAAGTAACCCCTGAGCATCGGTGGGTATGACCCAAAAGGCCAAAAAATATACAAATAAATAAATAAACAAATTGGTAGGCGGGGCTCCACACGGGAAATCTGCTGTGGTGGGCAGGGATTCATGACAGTGCAAGGGGCTTTTAAGATGCTGGGCATGGCTTTGATGTAGTGGGCGGGGATACACAACTGGGTGGGGAAATCTCCTGCAGTGGGTGGGGCTTTAGTAGGATGGGTGGGGCGCTAGGGTGGTGGGAGGGGCTCCGCGAGTGGTGGGCGGGGCTAACCTGGGAACAGAGGGAGCGGGCCAAGGGTGAGAAGTGCTCCGAGTACTCCTCGGTCACTTCCTTCACCAGCCGCTCCACCTCCTCCCTCTTGATTTTCTTCTTCCTCTGCTGAAAGGGCGACTGGCCGGCGATCATCTCGTACAGCAGGCAGCCCAGCGCCCACCAGTCGGGGCTGAAGGTGTACCGCTCATTCTTGACCACCTCCGGAGCTGGGAGAGGGGGGTGGTCATGGCACCGGGGTCAGGAGGGGCCCACCCTGGGCTGGAGCGATAGCACAGAGGAGAGGGCGTTTGCCTTGCACATACCCGACCCAGGTTCGATCCCCAGCATTCCATAGGGTCCCCCGGGCACCGCCAGGAGTAATTCCTAAGTGCAGAGCCAGGAGTAACCTCTGAGCATTGCCGGGTGTGACCCAAAAAATAAAAAAGAGGGGGCCTTTTACCCAGGTTCAGAACCCCTAAGACGGTGCTCAGCAAGAAACATATTTGCAGGGGTAGAGGGGAAGGGAGATCATATGATGTACCACAGGTTTGGGTCACACCCCAGTGGTATTTCAGGAAACATGTAAATCAAACCGAGGTCACTGCACTCAGGGCAGCAAAGGAACTGAACCCCAGTATTATCTCTGTGATCTGTAACCTGCCTTTCTTCCTGGTTTTTGAGTTTTTTGTTGTTGTTTTTGGATTTTGGACCGATCACAATCACGATCATCCTGTTGTTCGTCGATTGCCTTGAGCAGGCCCCAGTAACGTCTATTCGTCCTAGCCCTGAGATTTTGGACCAGGCAAGAATAATTCCCGGTTGGCTCTGTGCATAGGATTTACTTCTGGCGGTGCTCAGAGGACCATAGATGTCGGGGATACAACCCGAGTCAGCTGCATGCAAGGCAAATGCCCTCCCTGCTGTACTATCTCTCTAGCCCCCTTCCTTCCTGTTTCTGGGTACACCCTAGTGCTCAAGAGTTGCTTCCAGTGGTGCTCAGGGGACCAGGAGGTGCCAGGAATGATACGTCCCCCATGCCAAGCCTCTGCTAAGCTCCTTGAGCTAATACTCCAGCCCAGTTCCCTGGTTTCACTTCTATTAATAAATAAATAACTAAATCTTTGTTTTGGTTTTGTTTGGAGCCACCCCCAGCCGCGCTCAGGAACTTACTCCTGACTCTGGGCTCAGGAATCACTCCTGGTGGGACTCAGGGGACCCTATGAGGTGCCAGGGATCGTATCTTGGGTGGGCTCTGTGCAAGGCAAACTGCCCTATCTGCTGTACTATCGCTCCAGCCCCAGCACCCCAAATTCTCAAAGAAGAAGAACACTTCCTGCTTGTTCCCCAGAGCACAGGAGACTCCAGGCAGAAGGGGAAGAAGAATCTGGGCGGACTGGAAATGGGCTGGCAGAGGGGGGACTCACCCATGTAACCCACAGTGCCCACGCGGCCCTTGATGGTCTGGCCCTCAGGCACATGCACAGCCAGGCCCAAGTCAGAAATACGGATGTGCCCTAGAGGTGAGGGGAGAATCCAGGATCCAAATAAGCTAGTGAACTAGACGCCCCCCAACCTCCCTCCCTGCCCCACCCCACATGGGGGCCCCACCCACCGTGGTCATCCAACAGAATATTCTCTGGCTTCAGGTCCCTGCAGGAGAGAAGGAAGGGTCAGCAGAAGCCCAGTCCACTAGGGAGGCGGATGGGGTCACCCCCCCCCCAGCTCGCTTTCTGGGTAAGGGTATGGAATGAGGGGTGCAGATGGGGCCCACAGATGCCCCTCTGCCAGAAGTCAAGACTTGAGAGTGCAGGGGCTGGAGCAATAGCACAGCAGGTAGGGTGTTTGCCTTGCACACGGCTGACCCAGGTTCGATTCCCAACATCCCATATGGTCCCCCGAGCACCGCCAGGAGTGATTCCTGAGTATATGAACCAGGCGTAACTCCTGTGTATTGCCGGGTGTGACCCAACAAATCAAAAAAAAAAAAAAAAAAACTTGAGAGTGCAAAGAAGGACCTGGGGGGCAAATGGGGGAGCACATGCCATGGGGAGGGACCGGACCAAGCCCTCCTCCCCATGGGCCAGCCCTTCCCAGCTTGGGTGGCTGCTGTCACATTCCCATCTGTCCAATGGGGCCAACCAAATCCATTCTCCTCCTGAGGCTGGGTGGGGCACAAATGAAATTAGCCAGGGGTAGTCCTTGGCATGCACAAGGCTGGGAGCTGGATCCTGAGCACTACTGAGCATTGCCTGGTAGGCCCTGAACAAGGCCCCCGCTCCCCCACCCCCCCACCTCTGGGAGGCCAAGCTATCAGGAGTCACCCTGCACCCCCAAACACAGCTGGACCTAGCCCCCAGAATCACAACAAATACATTAGGGGAAAAAAAATCATTCTCACAAGGATTGAGAAGATAGAGCTTAAAGTGGAAATGTACATCGGGCAGGCAGAGAAGCTCAGATTTGATGTTCGGGTACCCCGTGACCTCTCTGGCACCACTGGGCATAGCCCTGGATGCCTCCAGCACCCCAGACCCAAGCCCATGAACAAAAAGACCCACACCACAAGAAGGAGCTTTTCTTTGGTGCCACAGATCAAACCCTTGGTCTCGTGAATGTCAGGCACATGGTCACTGTCACTGTCACTGTCCTCCCATTGTTCATCGGTTTGCTCCAGTGGGCCCAGTAACATTGTGAAACTTGTTACTGTGTTTTGGCATATCGAATACGTCACGGGGAGCTTGCCAGTCTTTGCCGTGCAGGCAAGAAACTCTTGGTAGCTTGCCGGGCTCTCCAAGAGGGGCGGAGGAATCGAACTCAGGTTGGCTGAGTCAGCTGCATGCAAGGCAACCACCCTACCCGCTGTGCTATCTCTCCAGCCCTGGTACATGATTTAATATTATTAAAGTGCCATCAACATATTTGCTCATAGAACCCCCATAAACTGTAAGTCAGGAAATCTCCTGGGGTTCCCAGAGTTGAGAACAGGAAGTGGGCATCGCCTGAGGTCCCACACAGAGGGGACATTTCCCACCATGCCCAGTGTACAGGTGTGTGTCAGAGCACCCCCACCAACCACTGCACACACAGTCTCACTCTCACACTCTCACACACACACTCTCTCTCTCTCTCTCTCTCTCCCCCCCCCCAGGTGCCCGCCTACCTGTATACTATGCGTTCCCGATGCAGGTCCTCAAGGCCACAGCAGATCTCGGCGGCGTAGAAGACTGCTCGGGCCTCGGTGAAGCCGGCCTGGCCCATGTGGTAGATATGAAACTTAAGGTCCCCGCCGTTCATCAGCGTCAGCACCAGACACAGTGCGTCCTTGGTCTCGTAGGCGTAGGCCAGGCTCACCTATGGATGGCCAAGGGGACCCAAGCCTTCAGGCAGGGGGGTCAAGGTCTGCCTGGTGGCAGCCGGCCAGCCACCCGGAAGAATCCTTCAAGCCCAGCTTCTTAGCCAGGCCTGGGACCAAGGGCCTCGGGCATCTCCGAGGGGTGGGCGGGGCTTGAACCAGGGGGCGGGGCGAGGCTTGAACCAAGGGGCGTGGAGGGAATGAGCCAATGGGAGGCAGGGGGCGGGGTCTCCTGGATGTACTTACTACAAACCTACTGTTCACTTTCTCCAGGATCTGTTTCTCGTTGAGCGCCATGGCCTCCCCCTTCCGCTTCTTGATCCGTTTCTTTTCGAGTTTCTTGCAGGCATACATCTTGCCCGTGGCCCGCACCTGGCAGGCGCAGACCTGGAACCAGGGCAAAGGGGGCCGGGGAGATGATTCGTGTGGCGGAGCATGACAAGTGCGTACGTGTGCGTGCACGCGTGTGTGTGTGTGCGTGTGTGTGTGTGTGTGTGCGTGTGTGTGGCTTCCAGGCTTCAGAGGGAACAAGGGGACCAGGACATGTGCATGTATGTATGTCTGTGTGTCTGTCTTCCAGGGGCAAAGGGGGCCAGGGAGATGGTTCATGTGGCAGAGCATGACAGGTGTGTGTATGCATGTGTGTGTGTGCGCATGTGCGTGTGGCTTCCGGGGCTTCAGAGGGGCAATTCCCACCCCCCCCAGCCACCCTTCATCCACCCACTCACCACTCACCTCCCCAAAGCCGCCTTTGCCCAGGACTCGGTATTGCCTGAAGGTATTTTTGGTCACCGGCTGCCTATAGGCAAGGGGGTTAGGGAACAAAGAGAGGTGGGGGAGGGGCTGAGCAGGCCCACACCCCCCCCCCACCCTGCCCTATCAGGGCCCCAGCCACCCCTCCTCAGCAAGGGTCTCACCTTTCCAGCCATTTCCACTGCAGGAAACGATTGAAGTAGATGCTGTCGAGGTAGTCGGCAAAGGGGGCCATGCTCAAGAACTCATGGGTGAGCCTGTGACAGGTTCTGGCTAAGCCCCAGGTTCCCAGGGTCCGAGGCCAGGCACCCCCTACTCCCACCCTGGGTGCCTGCCTAGTCCGGAAGGCCTCACTCACCCTGGGGCCACCCCTCTGCCCGGGCCTTCCACCTCATACTGCTGCGGCGACAGCCACCGCCCAGAGAAGGCAAATCACCTGGCCGGGGACACACAGCAGAGCAAGCCCCCCAAGGGGGCGGCTTGGGGCCTGTTCTGGGAAGCCTGGTGGACCCAAGGGGCAGCAGGGAGGGTGGGAGGTGGCACACGCTTACCGGGTGAGCTCCTGGAAGAGGTCTTTGCAAGGCCCCTGTTCCAGCCGCTGGGTACAGGTTGTCACCAGCTGCCGGGGAACCTCTGGGATGAGGTCAGGACCCTGGGGACGGGGCACGGACGGGTCAGGGCAGGGGGTATTTTCAGGGGCTGGCGGGCTCCCCCCACCCCCGCACTGTGGTTACTGCATCTGCAGTCACCCCTCTCCCCAGCCCGGAGCCTGCCCCCTGCGGCCACTGTCACCACCAGCAGCCACTTAGTGGCTCTCTCACCGTGTGGCTCAGAAAATTCTGTATCAGCCGCCGCCCACACGCCTTCCGCTTCTCGTCAGGAGTCACCTCATACTCGGCCTGCAGGGTGGGGGGAGGCCAAGGCAGAGGGTTGAGAGGGTTGAGGGCCTGGTGCCGGGGGGCGGGGGCAGCGCTGGCCCGAGGGGCAGGGTTGGGGGCGACGGGGTCAGAGGTGGAAGGGAGGTGCCGGGTCTCGGCCCGCCTGGCACTCACCACCCCGTCCAGGAAGGCGATGCAGTGGGTCAGCTCGGGCCGGGTGGCACAGAACTCCCGGAAGAGCAGGCGCCCGATGGGCTGGCGCTCACACAGGCTGTGGTAATCATGTTCTGTGCAAGGAGGGGGCAGAGGTAGGGGGTGCTGGGTGCCCAGGGCAGTCCCAGCTAGACCCTTCCTAGCCTTGAGGTGGGCAGCAGCTGCAGTGGGAGAGGAACTTGGCATTCGGCGGCCCAGAGATGGCAAGTAATGAGCCCGAGGTCACACAGCTTTGGAGTCTCAGTGGAGCCCCACCATGCCACGCCCCTCCCCTTCCCTCCCTGCCACTTTCGCTGGGTTCTCGGGGTTCTGACTCCCATCCAAGCTAGAGCTGGGTGCTGTGCGGCCACCTGCTGCTGTCTGGCAGGCTAGGAAATCAGGGAGGAAACTGTGGCTTCCGGGGAACACCGGCCCGGCCTCCTTCCCAGGCAGGGCCCCAGGCGCAGGTGCAAAGGGCCTGGGATCCTTCCTCCCCTCTCAGAGAACCTGTCATGGTATCTGTGCTGAGGGGGGCCCCCCCAGCCCCAGCTCCAGGGCTGAATCAGAAGTGGGGACCCCAAGGCAATGCATCTGGGGGTGTCCCCAGCATCTCCACTGCCTCCTGCTATCCCGGAGGCCGGGCTCAGCCACCAGAGGCCTGACTAGTCCCTTTCTTGACATCTCACAGACGTTGCCCCAGGGGTCAGGGTGATAGTACAACGGGGAAGACATTTGCCTTGCGCACGGCCAACCCCAGGTTCGATCCCTAGCATCCCACAGAGTCCCCCGAGCACTGCCAGGAATAATTCCTGAGTGCAGAGCTCAGTAATTCCTCTGAGCATCGGTAGGTGTGACTCAAAAAGCCAAAAAAAAAAAAAAAAAGAGAAGAAGAAGAAGCTCCCCGTGACATATTCGATATGCAAAACACAGTAACAAGTTTCACAATGTTACAGGACCCACTCGAGCAAATCGATGAACAACGGGAGAATAGTGATAGTGATAGTGCCCCAAATTTGGGGTCAAAGAGAGAGTACATGAAAGGGCGTCTGCCTTGCATGCCACCAACCCGAGTTCAATCCCCGGCCTCCAATAAGGTCACCATGGGAACACGACTAGGAGTGATCCCTGAGCAGAGCCAAGAGTGACCCTTGAGGAGGGCTGGAGTGATAGCACAGCAGGTAGGACGTTTGCCTTGCACGCGGCCGACCCGGGTTCGATTCCCAGCATCCCATAGGGTCCCCTGAGCACCGCCAGGAGTAATTCCTGAGTGCAGAGCCAGGAGGAACCTCTGTGAATCGCCAGGTGTGACCCAAAAAGAAAAAAAAAAAGACCCTTGAGCATCACTGGGTGTGGGCCCCCCGCCAATGATATATCTCCCCCTCCCCACCAGGTCCCCTGTTCCCTCTGCCAAGTCTAGAAACAGAACTGGGAGTGAATGAAGTCTTTCTGCCCTCGCCCTGGGATGGGGGTCTCCCATGCCCCCTAATCTCTGCCCCAGGCCTCACCTAGGTGCAGCCGCAGCTCCTCGCACTGGCTAATGTGAGGGAACTGGAGCATCTGCCGCCATTTCTTGCTCTTGCCTTTTCGGGTACCGCCACCGCCTGTGGGAACAAAGGGCAGAGGCTGTGGGGTCCCCGTGCCACCCGGCCTGGGGACACCCCAGTCACGCTTCAGGGGGTCACTCTCGTGGGTGGGCTGGGGATGGAACTCTGGGCCTCGCACACGGCCCAACACCAGCTTTGACCCTCCGAACCCCTTTCCCTGGGCCCAACCTTGCAGCCCGTGACTCTCGGTGAGGTTCAGAGGGCGGTGGGTTTGGGGTGGGCCTTCCCTCCACAGAATCTGCCTCTTTGGCTTCTTTTGAATTTTTTTTTTCTTTTGGCAGTGTTCCTACTCAGCAGTGCTCAGGGGTTACTCCTGGCTCTGCACTCAAGAATTACTCCAAGGGCCTGAAGCAATAGCATAGCGGGTAGGGCGTTTGCTTTGCACACGGCCAACCTGGGTTTGATTCCCAGCATCCCATAGGGTCCCGAGCACCGCCAGGAGTTATTCCTGAGTGCATGAGCCAGGAGTAACCCCTGTGCATCACCGGGTGTGACCCCAAAGAGCAAAAGAAAAAAAATTACTCCTAGAGGTGCTCGGAGGACCCTATGGGGATCAAACCCAGGTCACAAGGCGAGTGTCTTACTGGCTGGACTATGCTCCAGTGCCTCTCTAGGTTCTAAAACACAGACACTGGGCCGGAGCGGGAGTACAGAGAGGAGGGCACTTGCCTTGCCTGCGTCCAGCACTGGTTCAATCCCTGGCACCCCGCCAGGAGTGTTCTCCAAGTGCCCAGGCCTGAAGGAAGCCCAGAGCACAAGAGTGACACCCCCCCCAAAAAAAAAAACTTGAAAATAAATGGAATAGACTAGATCCTGGCAGTGTCCAGGCCCTTATTGGCCAGGCATTGCCTGCCTCAGAGACGTCAGAGATGATGAGACGGGGTGGCACTAAAGCCGCCATTCAGGAGGCTGCCTGCACCCAAAGGTTCCCCTGGGTCTACCGCTTGCCTCAGTTTACCTGACACAACACCCCGCTGCTGGGGAGCTGCGGAACACCCAGTTCCCAGCTCAAATACCGCCCAGAGCCAGATAGAAATGGTGAATGGGGTCAGAGGTGAGTGATAGGGAGTGGTGGGGAGTGCAGCCAAGTGGCCCAGGCAGGCACCGGCCCACCAAATGCTCGCCCAGTGTCAGGCTATGTACTGCCCACGGTGACCAGTGCTCCTGATTACTCAGAGGCAGCTGGGGAAGCCCACCTGTCCTCTGATCTCCCAGGGCGAGGGATAGGGCGGCTGGCAGAATCAGCAGGGCATGCACCCAGCCTGCTGGAAGGTCCCAGTTCCATCCCTGCCACCACATGGCCCTGGTTGGGGGGAGGGGCGGGGGTGGTCCCTGAGCACTGCCAGGCCTGGGTCCCACTGGGAGAGACCCCTGTTAGAGAGACCAAGGCAGAAAACACACAGGCGCACCCACAAACAAGACGCGTGAGAGTCTGGCCGGATGTGGCCCCCAGGTAGAGACTGGAAACTCAAAAAGCCTGGGTTTGAACTTCCGGTTCTCATCACCGACTTCTCAACAAGGGTGATTTCTCCAGAACGACTTCAAGCCACCACGAGAGGTGCAGAGAGGGCACAGAAGCCCATCAGTACCGCTCTCGGTGGGGGTGGCGGTGAGGTTGTGGAGTCAGGGAGGGGTCCAGGCCCCAGCTCCCACCACTTGGTGGCTGCAGATAACCATTCTCTCTCTCTCTCTCTCTCTCTCCTTGGTCTGGCCTCAGTTTCCCCTCAGGTTTCCGCCGCCCAGTTTCCATGTGATCTTGAGTGAAAGCTGGGTGGGGGTTGGGGAGGCGAAGGCCCAGCTATGGGGATCTAAGTAACCAGGGGGAGGAAGTAGACCCCATTGGGCAACCTCTCTGCAGCCCCCTTCCCCAGCCCCTCCCCCCCAGAGCCGGTGCCCCACACCCGGCATTGCTTCACTGGCAAGTGAGCAACAGAATCACTCCTCAGCTGGGGTTATGGCCCCACCAGAAGGGGAACTCCTCTCCTGCCCCCGCACATCCCTCCCCCCCCTTCATCCGCTGCTGCACCCCCCCAACCCCCCCTCCACGCGGCTACTTCCTCCTCTCTCTCCTCCCAGACCACATCAAGGCAAGTCCGACTCACATGCAAATTGCCCATCGCCCCTAGCTGGGCTCACCCCCTGCCCCGATCTCGGCTACACCCAGACAGACCCGGGTCCCACATGGGTCCCGAAAGGAGGTTCCGCCACATAAGCAATCCCTGGGTTCCAGGAACAGCAGAGAGAGCTTGGGAGGTGACAGAGCCAGACGGGAACTCAGTTGGCGGGGCTCAACCCTGCTCCTGAGCCAACATCCCCACGCTGGGCATCTCTTAGATGCCAACGGCCACCCAGTCTTTCCAAACACCAGCAGCCAGAACGCTCGGGAAAGGCTGGAGGGAGGCAGCCAACGCCAGTGCCCAGGACTCGGTGATACACTGAGATCCTGCAATTCTCACTCCGCACGACCAGCTGACGCGCAGAGTGGTCTGTCTTGTGGTGTGCAGCTGGGAGGGACGGAACCCAGGGTCCCAGTCTCACTGTATCACTGGCCCCTCCCCAAGACACACACACAAACGCACACACGCACACACTAGTCAGTCCCTTGCCCGTGGCTGAAGGCGGCTGCCCACACTTCAGCGTCATCTCTGCAGACCTGAGGCTGAACTCGCTGCTGCCCTGCCTGGCTCTCCCCACCCCTCCTCCCTGGCAGGCCGGATGACGAGGCAGAACACAATCATGGGGAGATGCCCCCAGACAGAGGCTGGCAGAACAGCAGATAAAGGAGGTTCCGCATGAAGAAACGTAAGGCGGGGGTCACTTAGAAAGGCACCCGGAGAGCACCCCAGTCCCAGAGTTTGTACGGGGGGGCCCCAGGTTCTTCTACGATTCCTCGAGACCTGTGTGGCAGGCAGCCCACGAGAGCAGTGCCCCTCCCCCCACCCGAGCCTTAGTTTCCCACCTGTGAAATGGGCCTCGAGCAGCAGCTCTCCACTAGAATGGGGAAACGCTCCTGGGCCCCACTCTGAGCATTCCCATAAGACTGGGTCCGAGCCCCTGGCGAGGATGAGACCCAGCTAGACAGACAGAGAGGGGCAAGGGCAGAGGGAGGCAGGACGGCCAAGCCCTGGAGGGTCGGCCACCGGGCTGGGAGGCGGATCCCACAGTGGGTGGGACCCGGGAGCAATCGGACAACCCAGATACCCAAACCCTGGGGCCAAGGCGGCCACGCGGGCCTTCAAAGCTCGGCTCTCCCTTAACTTCCCTGCCGGGGCGCCCCACTTGTGGGTTTCCAGGGGCCAAAACGGTGACTCATTCGCCTCTGTCCCCAGTGCTCCAAGGCAACCGGCAAGGGGCTTCGGTATGGTCTGGTATCTATGATGGGTGTTGGTGCGCGGGGGATTCCCTTCCATTCATTCTCCAAACCGTCCCCCAGCACCAACTTTGCGCCTGGTCCGGCCGGGCTCCCGGGCACGTGTTGCAGAGTGACCCGTTCCGGGGGGTGGGTGGTGAGGGCCTCCCTGCGGCGGGGAGCCGCTCCCCTGGCTCACGTCCCACCCTACCCTCTTCCTTCCTCTCGGCCTCTCTCACCCTTCGCGCACCGCACTCCCCCCCCCAACCCCGTCCGCCAGCCCGCCCCGAGGGCGGAGGCCTGACCCCCGCCCCTTCCTGGGCCCCGGCTCCCCGGGGCAGGTGCGGAGGAGGCGGCCAGGGGTGGAAGGTGTGGGGGGTGGGGGGGTGGGAGAGGCCCGAAAGGGCTCGTGCGGGCACGGGGTGGTGCCGCGCTCGGGGCGCCCCGCGTGGCCCGCACCCGGCAGCCTCACCTTCCCGGGCCTTGAGTAGCACCGTGTTCGCTACGATGTTCTCGAGCTCCATGGGCTGCGGCGCCACCGGCCCCGCGCCGGACAGCGCCGCCGGCCGGGATCGCGAGCGAGGGCCGCGGGGGCCGGATGGCGATCGGCGCGGCTCGGCTCGGCTCGCAGTGACCGCGCCGCGGCCTCCCCGGCCTCCGGGTCCGGCCGCCGCCGCCGCCGCCGCCGCCGCCGCCCGCGGTGCTCTCCCCGCCTCCTCCCCGGGGGCCACCCCGGTTCTGTCCACGCCCCCTTCACGCCCACTGTTTACTTTGCTCGACCAATAAGCAGAAGGGTGCTCCCCGCGCCGCCTTTCCATTCGCCAGCGGCTTCCGAGGTCCCCGCCCCCCGACCACGGGATTGGCCCAAAGACGTATGGAAGCGGGACATCTACGTCATCTCTTCCTGGTTGGCCTGCGGGTGCGGCTCAGCCCCCGGGTTCGAATTTCTGGACCGTGATAGGAGAACGAAGTGCCAATTAGGGCCGAGCCCTCCGCTGGGGCTGCGGAGGTGGGGCGTCTAAAGTCACGCCTTGGAGTCGAGCTGTTTGATTGGATGCTGGAAGCGTCAGTTATGTCCAGCCCTGCACTCTGATTGGAGCATCGTATGGGAGTGTGGACCTGGTCCTAGTAGCTCGCCTTTGCTTTTCTAGGGTTTGTAGGGGACGCACTTAATATCGTAGGCCTCCAGTGGGCGGGCCGCGCTTTCTTGGGTCCTGGATCCGGCCGTTTTCCTCTGCGTTGGCCCATCCGTAAAGGCCCATCCGTGAACTCCCCTGGGAGCGGGAAGAGGCCCAGAGTTACCGGTCACCTCCCCAGCTGCTCGCGGGTCTCCGACCCGGCCGCCTTGGGCATCCCCTGCTTCGCCCCCGCAGCAGGATGTTATGATTTCTCTCCACCCATACGGCCTTGCTCGCCCTGGGCCTCCTGCTACCTTATAAGGCAGCGCTCTTACCAGGGACTGGCTCACACCCATTATACAGGTGAACAGCTGAGGTCCTGTAGCTGGCTCCGGGCCGGAAGACTAGAGAAGAATCCTGGGCTGACATTGTGAGGCTAATCAACACCTTCAAGTTCAACATACTCCCACTTCTTACACATCAGGAAGCGGAGGCTTGCCCCAACTCTGCTACTCAGGCAGAGCCAGATTCTGGGAGGCTTCCCCATCCCATTCATCCAAAACGAAGGAGCATGCGCTCTCTGCCAGACACCAAGTCAGGTGCTGAGGAACCTTGTGTGTGGGGTCAGCCCGAACTCCCTGCTTGCAGGCTAGAAGCGGGGCGAAAGGGGATCACTCTACATAAACAGAGAGTCTCTAGGAGTTAAGTGCTATTAAGACACTCCGGCTAGGGAGCTGGAGCAATAGCACAGCGGGTAGGGCGTTTGCCTTGCACGCAGCCGACCCGGGTTCGATTCCCAACATCCCATAGGGTTCCCCGAGCACCACCAGGAGTGATTCCTGAGTGCAAAGCCAAGAGTAACCCCTGAGCATCGCCGGGTGTGACCCAAAAAACAAAAAGCAAAAAAAAGACATTCCCGATAGACCGGGCCGGAGTGACAGGCTCTGGCGCTTGCCTTGCATGCAGCGGGCACGGGTTCAACTCCCAGCACCCAGTTAGGGTCCTCCGAGCCTTCCAGAAATGATCCTTGAGCGCAGAGGCAGGAGAAAGCCCTGAGCACCACCAGGTATGGTTCTCCTCCACACACAAAAATTCCTGAAGGGAGCCAGAGGGTAAAGCACATGATCTCTGAGCACAGAGCCAGGAATAAGTCCTGAGCCTCAGGGTGTGCCTCCTCAAAAAAAAAAAATCCCGGTAAACAAAACATCATACACTAAGATACTTGCCTGACATCCTGCCAACCCCAGATCAAATTCCCCATATGGGCCCCCTGAGCATCACCATGGGTCACTCCTGACCCGAGCCAGAAATAGTCCCTGAGCACTAGTGTTGGCCCTAAACTCCCCCCACCCTCAAAAATAGTCAGAAATTGGACCCAGAAAATAGTTCAAAAGGGCTGGCATACATGCTTTACATGGAAGAGTCCTGGGAGTAGCCTGCCTGAGCACTGCTGGGTATGGCCCTCAAACCAAACCAAATGGAACAAAACAAAACTCAAGAACTAAATCACCAGCAATCTGGGAAGCAGTCACAGGAGATACTGTGGTCGTCCTACTATTGTCCAGTGACTCATTTCCAATGGCCACTTGACCTCATGCCTCTACTCTAGCTTCAGGTTCTTCACGTCTGAGAAAGATCAACTGGAAGGAGAGACGCTTCCTCTGGAATTCAGGTGTGATTCTGGGATCTGTGGCAGCCATCATGTGACCACAAGGAGAGGGTCATGAGCTACTCCCACATCAATGCTCATGGAACCATGCAGTGCCCAGGGTCCCTCTGAATTATCTCTTACAGAACTTGGGTTCTGAATGACATTGTTTTGAGTTTGGGGTTTTGGGTCACATCCAGCGGTGCTCAGGACTCACTCCTGGCGGGCCTGGCAGACTCCATGCAGTGCTGGGTATTGAACCTGAGTTCACCACATGCAAAGCAAGCACCCTCCCTGCTGTCCTATCTCTTAGGCCCTCAGGCCTCCTTTGATACCCGAGTTTACATTTCTGGAAAGACCTTCCCTCCCTCTCCCAACTATAAATCCCTACTCCTGGTCAAGACTTCTCCCAAAAGCCTTTTGGATTCTGGGCCAGAGACAGCAGGGAAGGGGTTTGCTTGCACGCAACCAGTCTCGATTCCAGCACTGCAAAAGGTCCCCTGAACACTTAGCCAAGAGTATTCAGATGTGCACTTCCTTAAAAAAAAAAATTGGCCCTCTTGCATTTAAAGCTGGAATTGGCCCTTTCCCAAAGGGAAATAACCATGCGGGACCCAGCATAGGTCAAGGTCTGTACTCAGGAGTAATCAACCACCAACAGGGCTGCCTTTACCACCACCTGGAGTTTCCCTTTCATCCTGAGCTGCCACAGCTAAGTGTTACCTTTGAAACAATTGTCACCAAGGTGCAGCAGGGGGTGTGGATTCCCCTCCCCCTGGGTATCTGTTCCACCCTTAGCTAATCTTGGAGTCCAATTAAGAAAGATTATGTTCCTTTGGGACCAGAGTGATAATACAGTAGGTAGGGCATTTGCCTAGCATGCATCCAACCTGGGTTCAATCTCGGGCATCCCAGAGGATCCCCCAATGCCAGGAGTCATTTTCTGAGTGCAGAGCCAGAAGTAACCCCTGAGCATCACTGTGTGTGACCCAAACCCCTCCCCGCCAAAAAATTTACCTGGAGTGGGGTTGGAGTGATAGTACAGTGTGGAGGGGTGCTTGAATGTGGCCAACCCAGGTTCAATCCCTGGCATTCCATAGGGTCTCCTGAGCCCACCAGGAGTGATTACTGAGTGCAAGAGTAAGTCCTGAGCATGGTCACGGTTGCTCCCCTCCCCAAACCAAATCATATATTATGTTTGTTTGGACTAGAGAGACAGTACAAAAGAAATCAGGGCATTTGCCTTGCATATGACTGACAAAGTTTCCATTTCTGGAACCCATAGATTTCCCCCAAAACATCCCAGGAATCTTGTCAGCAGTGAGAGAGAGAGAGAGAGAGAGAGAGAGAGAGAGAGAGAATGACTTTCCCCATGAACTCTAAGAGCCCCCTAAAGTGCAGAGGTTTCTCCCCCTCCCCCTCCTTCTCCTCTGCTGGATTCTGGGAACCTAAGAATGTTCCTTGTTGAGATTAGAGGAATAGTTCAACCAGCATTGCCTACAGGAGGCCCTGGGTTCTATCCCTGACATCACAGAGCCGCGCCACACTGCCAGATGCAATGCCAGAGCACCAGAGACCCAAAGTCCCTCAGGCTGTGTTTTGTTTTGTTTTGTTTTGACTTGGGGGCCACATCCATCAGTGCTGAGGACTGACTCCTGGCTCAGCACTCAGGGATCACTCCTGGTGAGACTCAAGGGGGAGGGGCCCTATGGGATGATGGTGACCGAACCCAGATCTGCCATGAGCAAGGTAAGCGCCATCCCTGATGTCCTATTGCTCAGGCCCTTCATGCTGTTCCTGAGTGTCCCTTAATTCAGTCAGGAGAGGGGCTGGAGCAACAGCACAGTGGGTAGGGTGTTTGCCTTGCATGCAGCCGACCTGGGTTCAATTCCCAGCATCCCATATGGTCCCCTGAGCACCACCAGGGGTAATTTCTGAGTGCAGAATCAGGAGTAACCCCTGTGCATCACCGGGTGTGACCCAAAAAGAAAAAAAAATCAGTCAGGAGAGGGGAACCCCTTAGCTCATCATTCCATCCACTTCCACTCACCAACTCCCAACTCCACACACGCCAGGTGTGGGGGGTTCTGGCCTCTGCATGGGAGAAGAATTTGACCAATCCCGCTCCTCCATCCTCGGGACCTTGGCCCACACCTATTGATCTGGACTCCGGGGCAGTCCAGCCAGCCGCCATGAGGTTCCCGTTGCTCCTGGGGTTCTTGCTGGCAAGCCTGGAGTCCGTGCTTTTGGTGAGCACCATGGGGATCAAGAATACTGGACCAGGGGGTTTTGGGTCAAAGATCAAAGGTCAGGGGTCGGGGTTAGGGGGTGCGTGCACAGGATCCTGGTTGAAATTCCGCACCCAGACCCACCTCCCAGCACTGCTGAGTATGTTTCTGGAGGCTCAACCAGAGAACACCCCTTGGGATGAGGAAATGAAGGGATCAGACTCTAGCCCTGGCCTCTGGCCATAATCTCTCAATCCAGGATTATTTGGGGGGCAGAGGGGGGTTTGTTCCAGTTTGGGGGCCAGAGCCAGCAGTGCTTGGGGTTTATTCCTGGCTCTGTGCGCAGGGATCACTCCTTGAAGGACCCTATGGGGTGCCGGAGATCGAACCCACGTTGGCCACGTACAAGGCGAACACCCTCCCTGCTGTAACTAGGGCTCAGGTCCCAAGGCCTGATATTTTTAGGGTGAGGCCATATATGGTAGCGTTCAGGGGTCACTCCCGGCTCTTGTCCTTTGGGGGGTCCTTCTAGCGGTGCTCAGAAGACCTCTGTGGTGCCAAGGATGCAAGTGGGGTCGGCAGCATATAAGGCAAACGCCTTAGCTGCTCTCCTCCCTTTCCGTAAAGCCCAGTCTGGGGAGAGAGAAGCCAGAGGGAGCCAACAGCAGGGGGAGGGGCCGCATTTCTGGAAAGATCCAGAGACAAGTCTCGGAGAATGGTGGAGGGCATGTGGAGGGGCAAGGTCTTGCAAGGAAGGGAGCGGCATTTGGGGGCTGAGGGAAGATGCTAGCTAGCATAGTTGGGTTTGGAGTGATAAATAGTCCAGTGGGGAGGGCATTTGCCTTACACGTGGCCGACGCAGGATCAATCCCCATCATCCCATAGGGTCCCCCTTGGAGAAACCGCCAGGAGCAGAGACAGGCGGCTGCAGGGAACACTGTGGGTAAGTAGCCAGCCTGCTCCCAAACACCCATGCGCTGTGGAGAGGAAACTCAAGAGGCCGCCTTTGCATGAGAGAGGTCCACATCCCATCCCCGGCCCAGCCTTATCTACTGAGCACTGTAGGACTGATCCCAGCGCACCACACTGGGAGCAGCCCCTGAGCCCCGAAAACTCCAAGAAAGGGCCAGAGAAATAGACCTGTGGGATAGACCCAGGTTCAATCCCCGGCACCTCATAGAGTCCCCTGAGCACAGCTCCAGGAGTCACCATGTGGTGTGGCCCCAAAACAATAACAACAGAAACTTTTTTTTTTTTTGCTTTTGGAACCACACCGGATGGTGCTCAGGGATCACTCCTTGAACAGTGTGTGGGGGAGTCTGTGGGGTGTTGGAGATCGAACCCCAAGTCAACTGCAAGCAAAGCAAGCATCTTACCCATTGTACTATCACTCTGGCCACTTCCATTTTATTTTAAGTTTTGGATCCAAAAAGCCCAATAAGGGACTGGAGCGATAGCAAAGTGGTTAGGGTGCTTGCCTTGCACACAGCTAACCTGGGTTCGATTCCCAGCATCCCATAGGGTCCCCGGAACACCACCAGGAGTAATTCCTGAGTGCAGAGCCAGGAGTAACCCCTGTGCATTGCCGGGTATGACCCAAAAAGCAAAAAAAAAACAAACAAAAAAAAAAAAAACAGAAATCACTGGGTCTGGAGCCTTAGCACAGCAGGGAGGGTGTTATTTACCCTGCACGCAGCCAACCCAGGTTCGATCCCCAACATCCCATAGGGTCTCCCGAGCACCACCAGGAGTGATTCCTGAGTGCATGAGCCAGGAGTCACCCCTGAGCATCACTGGGTGTGACCCAAAAAGCACCCCCCCAAAAAAAATCACTGCTGGAGGGATTCAGAGGACACTCTGGGGTGCCAGGGACAGAACCCAGGTGGACGGAGTGCGAGGCATGTACCCCACCCTCTGTGCTCTATGCTCCAGCTCCCAGCCCCCCCCTTCCACAGAGGCCTCTCCCTGTGTCTCCAATCCGGCCTCTTCCCTCACCGCCGGCACTAAATATTATTCTCCGGGGCACTAAATATTTACCTAGAGATGACAACGAAATGAACTCTGCCCTCCAGAGCCCAATTTGGTGGGGCCGGCCCAGCCCCGGGACACGGAGCCAGGAAGGCCAGCTCACAAAATCTCAGCCTCGCCCCACTCCTTATCGGTGCTCCTGGCTGCACTGCTTTCCTTTCCTTTCCTTTTTGGGATGTGTGTGGGGAGATCTACTCCAGCAGGGTCAGGAGCCCGAGGGGTCACACCCTGTAATACTTGTCCCGTGGGGTGGGGGGGCGGGGTTCCAGCACTGGGTTTGCTGACCAGAGGCCATGCGGGCCTGGCAGGAGGCCGTGTACAGGCGGGAAGACCTCCTCAACGATCCCCAGGCCCTCCTCCCTTGTTCTTCTCTTTCTTTTTTATTATCTTGTTTTCTTTTTTCGGCTTTTTTTGGGTCAGACCCAGCCATGCTCAAGGGTGACTCCTGGCTTTGCACTCAGGAATTACTCCTGGTGGTGCTTGGGGAACCATATGGGATGCTGGGAATTGAACCCAGGTGAGTGACATGCAAGGCAAATGCCCTACCCGCTGTGCTATCACTCCTGCCCCTTTCTTTTCTTCTCTTTTTGCTTTTTGCTTTTTGGGTCACACCTGGCGATGCACAGGGCTTACTTCTGGCTCATGCACTCAGGAATTACTCCTGGCGGTGCTCAGGGGACCCTATGGGATGCTGGGAATTGAACCTGGGTGAGCCATATGCAAGGTAAATGCCCTGCCCACTGGACTATCACTCCTGCCCCTTTCTTTTCTTTTCTTTTGCTTTTTGGGTCACACCCAGTGATGCACAGCGGTTACTCCTGGCTTGTGCACCTAGGAATTACCCCTGGTGGTGCTCGGGGGACCATATGAGATGCTAGAAATCGAACCCGGATCGTCAGCGTGCAAGGCAAACGCCCTACCCCCTGTGCTATCGCTCCAGCCCCTTCTTTTCTTTTCTCTTCTTTTCTCCTTTCCTTTCTTTGTTTCTCTCTCTCCTTCTCTCTCTATCATACTTTTTAATTTTGGTTTTTGGGCCAATCCTGGCAATGTTCAAGAGTTACTCCTGGCTCTGCATTCAGGGGACCTTATGGGATGCCGAGGATCAAACCTGGGTCAGCCACATGCAAGGCAAGAGCCCTTCCCATTGTACTACCACTCTGGCCTATTTTTCTTTCTTTCTTACTTTTTTCCTTCTTTATCTCTCTGTTTTTCTCTCTTTTTCTCTCTATTTCTCTCTCTCTCCTCTCTCTCTCTTTCCTCTTTGTTTTGGGGCCAGATCCTAAAGTGCTCAGAGCTTACTCCTCGCTCTGCACTCAGAAATCACTCCTGGCTTGCTCTGGGGACCCTATGGGATCTGGGGATTGAACCCAGGTCTGCTGCATGCAAGGCAAATGCCCTACCTGCTGGACTATTTCTCCAGCCCTCCCTTTTATTCTCTCTCTCTCTCTCTCTCTCTCTTTTTATCTTTTCTTCCTTTTTTGAGCTACACCCAGCAGTGCTCAAAGCTTCCTCCCAGCTCTGCACTCAGGGATCATTCCCAGAGGGCCTAGGGGTGCTGGACCACTACCATCAGAGTGGCCAAGACTGCACTCAGGGCATGTGGGCAGCACAGAGGATCCAACTCACAGCCTGGCATTTTCCAGATTATCTTTGCAGCTCAGAAACACATTTTTGGGTAGAAGGCACATCCATCAGTGCTCAGCACTTACTCCTGGATCTGAGCTCAGGGATCACTCCTGGTGGGTCATGGGGGAGATCCTATGGGGCGTCAAGGATCAAGACTGGGTTAGCTCCACACAAGGCAAACCCCTCCCCCCAGGCCGGAGAGATAGTAGAGTAGGGAGGGCGCTTGCCTAGTGCACAGCCGACCTGGGTTCCATCCCCTGCATCCCACAGGGTCCTCTGAGCAGCATCAGGAGCGATTCCTGAGTGCAGAGCCAGGAGTCAGCCCTGAGCATCACTGGTGTGGTACAAAAACAAAACAAAACCAAAAAAGGCCAGTTCTCTACCATCTGTACTATCACTTCCACCCCAAAGGCAGTGATCTTTGGGGGGGAGGGCATCACGCTTCTCCCCAGCACGAAGAGGTCGTGCTAGGGCAGAAGGCTCTAGGGTGTGTTCTCTTTGCAGTGCTGACTGTCAGCGGGGAACTCTGCCATTTTCCTTTCCAATACCACCGGCGGCTCTACCACCATTGTACCCAGAGGGGCCGGCCGGGCTCCCAGCCCTGGTAAGGCTGCTGGAGTGGTGGGAGCAGAAGCCCCACAGGAGAGGGAGGCTGCCCCCAGAATCCTTGTTTGTGGGGGGAGTCAGAGGGGGCTGCTAGTCCCTGGGCAGAGTAAAAAAAACTGCTTCTCTGGGAGGCTGGAGCAATAGCACAGCAGGTAGGGCGTTTGCCTTGCACGCAACCAACCTGGATTCGATTCCCAGCATCCCATGTGGTCCCCTGAGCACCGCCAGGAGTAATTCATGAGTGCAGAGCCAGGAGTAATCCCTGTGCATTGCCAGGTGTGACCCAAAAAGAAAAAAAAAAAAGCTGGATCTCTTTCAACAGGTGCGCTACCACCCCCAACTTTGATCAAGACCAGCGATGGGGGTACTGCTTGGAGCCCAAGAAAGAGAAAGGTGCCATCCACTGCTGGGGTGGCCCAGGGGCCCTCTCCTCACCCCCTGATTGTCCATTGACCACCCTCCCACATAACCCATCCAACCGCCCAGGGTTTGAACCCACCCTGTCCCTTCCCTTCCTTCCTCCCTGGGAGAGAAGCTGTGGGAGAGGAATCAGCCCATTTTGCAGATATGTAAATCAAGGCCTGGCAGCATCCAGGTTTAGAAGACAAGTGGGTTCAGGCAAAGACTTGGTGGGTGGATGGGAGGGGTGGGTCAAGGGGTCAGACTCACACCTCTCCCTCTCTTTCAGACCACTGCGGCAAACATAATCCCTGCCATAAGGGGGGTACCTGTGTGAACACACCCCAAGGCCCCCGCTGTCTCTGTCCCGAGCTCTTCACCGGCAAGCACTGCCAGAAAGGTGGGGGTGATGAGGGTCAGTCCAAACTGGGGTGCACAGACTCAGGGGACACTTGACAGGGTGTCCCTCTATGGAGCCCACACCCCGACTCCCGGGATTCTCTCTCTGTTCCCAGAGAAATGCTTCGAGCCTCAGCTTCTCCGATTCTTTCATGAGAATGAAATTTGGTACCGGGCTGAGCAGGCTGGTGGGGCCAGGTGTCAGTGCCGGGGGCCCGGGGCCCAGTGCCAACTGCTGGCTGGTCAAGGTGAGGGCATAGAGGACCGGATGTGGGTGGAGGAGCTGATGGGCGGCTGAGGGGAAAGTGGGTGGGAGATGCCATTTAAGGGGCTCTGTGCTCAGGAATCTCTCCTGGAGGTGCTCAGGGAACCATATGGGATGCCGGGGATCGAACCTGGGTCGGCCGTGAGCAAGACAAGCCCCCTCCCCGCTGTGCTATCACTGTAGCTATCTATATGGCTCTCACTCGGCCCTTTCTCCCAGCCTGCCAGGCCAATCCGTGTCTCAATGGGGGACACTGCGTGGAAGTGGAGGGGCACCAGCTGTGTCACTGCCCTGAGGGCTATTCTGGAAGCATCTGCGATGTGGGTGAGTAAGGCAGGAGGTGGGACAGGGAGAGGAGAGGCCACATGGGAAGTGTCAGCGGAGGGGATGAAGAGTGGTCAACCTCCTGGATATCTGGGAGCCTTATTCCTCCCATTATAATAATAATAATAATATTTTGCTTTTTGGGTCACATCCGGCGATGCACAGGGGTTACTCCTGGCTCATGCACTCAGGAATTACTCCTGGCAGTGCTTGGGGAACCACATTGAATGCTGGGAATTGAACCCGGGTCAGCCGTGTGCAAGGCAAACGCCCTACTCACTGTGCTATCTCCAGCCCCTAACCCTCCCTGTTTGGGGCCATGCCTGGCTGTGCTCAGGACTTAACTCCTGGCTGTGTGCTCAGGCATCAAGGGACCACATGGAGTGCCAGGATCAAACCCTGGTCCACCATGTGCAAAGGCCAATGCCCTCTCTGCTCCTCTTCTCTCCCTAAAATTTTTGGCAAAGGCACTGATCAGGGCTTACTCCTGGCACTGTGCTCAGGAATGCTTGGAGGATTATATGAGGTGATAGAAATTGAACCCAGGTTGACCACATGCCAGGCAAGCACCCTACCTGCTCTACTATAGCTCCAGATCTTTTCTTTTTTTGGGGGGGGAGGGTGTTTGGGCCACACAATCAGAGATGCTGGAAAAACTATTCCTGGCCTTATTCTCAGGGATGATGCCTGAGTTATCAAAACAATACTGGGTGGGTTTCTTTTTTTGGGGGTGGTGGGGGGAATTGTCTTTTTTTTTCATTTTGTGTCACACCCAGCTATGCTCATGGGTTACTCCTGGCTCTAAACTCAGGAATTACTCCTGCCGGTGCTTGGGGGACCAAATGGGATGCTGGAGATTTAACCCTGGCAAATGCCCTACCCGCAGCGCTATGGCTCCAGCCCCTGTTTCTTTTGTTTTGCGGGCACTCTTGGCAATGCTCAGGGGTTATCCTAGCTCTGCTCTCAGAAACTATTACAGTGGGATTGGCCAAATGCAAGGCAAGAGAGCGCCTTACCCGTGGTACTATCTCTCCAGTCCCACGTGCCTTAAGTTCTGTTATTGGGCCACATTCGGCGATGCTCTGGACTCACTCCTAGCACTGAGCTCAGGGATTTCTCCTGGAGGGCTCAGGGGTGCCAGGGATCGAATGCAAGGGGTATGCGTGCCAGACAAGCACATTACCCGCTGTGCAATCTCTCCTCCCGCAACCGGTTAGATCTTGAGACAAATTGCTACGAAGGGCGGGGTCTCAGTTACCGCGGCAGGGAGCGGACCACGGTCTCGGGCGCTCGCTGTGAGTCCTGGACCTCGGAGGCCAGTTACAGCAACGTGAGCGTCGAGCAAGCGCGCCACTGGGGCCTGGGAGACCACGCTTTCTGCAGGTGCGCCCTTGCAGGACCTGGGCAGAGCTGGGCGGGGCGAGCCCGGGACGGGGCTGGGGTTCCCACGTTCTAACAGCGCCCCCTCCTGGCGGCCACAGGAATCCAGACAACGACACCCGTCCGTGGTGCTTTATCTGGATGGGCGACCGTCTAACCTGGGAATACTGTCGCGTGCCACAGTGCCAGCCCCGGGGCCGGTTGATGCCCCAAATCCTTCCCGCACGCTGGAGACCCTCGGGGTACCCGGAGTCTCCCCCTCCCCCACCTTCACCCAGGCAGAAACCCGAGTCCTTGACTCCCACCGGGAGCTCAACTCATCCCCCGACCACTGGTAATTAACTGGACGCGGGGAACGCCCGAATGCTGCCGTTTCTGGGGTGGGTGAGGGCAAAGGTTTTTTTTAGGGGGGGGGGGCGGGCTCTTGCTCAGTCCCGGCTCCTCTCGTAGCCTCGCCCACTTTGCCCCAGAAGCAGTCGACCCCCTGGTCCAAGGTGCGCCAGGTGGAGCCGGAGGGTTGCGGCCGACGGCTCCGGAAACGGTTTTCCTCGATGCGCCGCGTGGTCGGGGGGCTGGTGGCGCTGCCCGGGGCGCACCCTTACATCGCAGCGCTGTACTGGAGCGACGGTTTCTGTGCCGGCAGCCTCATCGCCCCGTGCTGGGTGCTGACGGCGGCGCACTGCCTGCAGAAGCGGTGAGCACCCCGTCTCTGGCCCCTGCCCAATCCCAACCCCCAAGCTCCAGCCAAGCATCTTGGGTAGCTGCACCCCACTTGACTCCGTGCGCTCGCCCATCCTGAGTTTCTGAAACCCAGAGGTGGGATGCAGGGGGACCTTGCGACGGTGTGTGTGTGTGTGGGGGGCGTTCCTCTGAGAGCGCATCCCCTTCCCACAGGCCTGCGCCCAAGGAGCTGACGGTGGTGCTGGGTCAGGAGCGCTATAACGAGAGCTGCCAGCAGTGCCAGACGCTGGCCGTGCACTCTTACCGTTTGCACGAAGGCTTCTCGTCCACGACCTACCAGCACGACCTGGGTGCGCGGGGTGGGGGTGGTGGGGGGTCGTGCCAGTGGGGATCGGGGTGCGGGGAAGGGCAGAGCTCCGAGGGGCTGTCTCACCCGGCTCCTGCCCGCGCGCGGGTCAGCCTTGCTGCGCCTGCAGGAGCGCGCGGACGGCAGCTGCGCCCTCACGTCGCCCTACGTGCAGCCGGTGTGTTTGCCCCGCGGCCCCGCATCGCCAGCCCAAGACGAGAGCATGGTGTGCGAGGTGGCAGGCTGGGGCCACCAGTTTGATGGTAAGCGGAGTGACTGGTGTGAAAGTGTGTGTGTGTGGGGGGGTTCAGGGGCAGAAGGAGGGGGACCTCGGGAGGGTCGGCAGCACTGATTGTTTTGTAGGATTTTGTTTGGGGGCCACACCTGGCAATGTTCAGGGTTTACCCCTGACTCTGTACTCAGGGGCCACTCCTGGGGTCCTCAGGGGAGATCCTAGGGGATGCCAGAGATTGAACCCGGGTTGACCAAGTGCAAGGCAAGCCCCTTTCCTCTCAAATCTGGATTTAGATCAGATTAACCATCAATATTTTTGTTAGTTTGTTTTGGGTCATGTCCAGTGGTGCTTAGGGCTTAGTACCAACTCCCTTAGTCCGGGTCCCAGCTCTATGCTCAAGGATTTCCCTGGGCATCTGGGTCAGCTGAATTCTTTCCAGGGTTGAGGAGCTCATGGAAGGTGTACAAAAATCCAAACCCTCTGGGCTGCCAGGGCTAAGACGGGCAGAAAGGGCCAGGGCAGGTGGGAGGCTTGGGACAAAGTCCTAAGACCCTGGAGGGGAAGACAGGATGGGTCAGGATCCCCAAACAGTCCAAGGTGTTCCCCCCCCTTTTTTTTCTTTTCACTTTTTGGGCTCCTGACTCTGCACTCAGGAATTACTCCTGGCGATGCTCAGGTGACCTTATGGGATGCCAAGAGATCGAACCCAGGTCGGGGATGTGCAAGGCAAATGCCCTCCCCTCTGTACTATCACTCTGGATCCCCCCTGTTTGAGGCATTTCAATCCCACTTTTCCCCTGCCTGGCCTGGGCTGCTGCCTGCGAGGGACGAAGGAAGTTGGAGCGTCTGGAAACGCCTGGATGGCACGCGCACCGAGCACGAGCACGGCGCGCACAGGGCAGGGAGGAGGGCAGGCTGTGAGTGAGAAAGGCGATCTCTCGGTTGGCAGGGGCGGAGGAATACTCCAGCTTCCTGCAGGAGGCGGAGGTGCCTCTGATCTCCCCTGAGCGCTGCTCGGCCCCCGAAGTGCACGGGACCACTTTTCTCCAGGGGATGTTGTGCGCCGGATTCCTGGAGGGCGGCACGGACGCGTGCCAGGTGAGTTCCCCCGGCCCGGGTCTGTCTCCTGACCCCAGTCCAGGGACGTGATCTGACTCCCCGCCACCCCCAGGGGGACTCCGGAGGTCCGCTGGTGTGTGAGAACGAGGACGCTGAGGACCAGCTCATCCTTCGAGGCGTTGTCAGCTGGGGCTCTGGCTGTGGAGACCGCAATAAGCCAGGTGTCTACACCGACGTTGCCAACTACCTGGCCTGGATTCAGGAGCATCTGGATTCCTGATCTCACCCAGGAATGCGTCTTTTGCTCCTGGACGAGATCAGGGAGCCGGTCGGGGCAGGAGTCTGGATGGGCAAGGAACGCTCATGCATGCCACAATCAATAAATAGCCTTTTGAGGGGTCCAGAGAGATAGGACAGCGGGGAGGGTGCTAGCCTCGCACACTGCCCATCCGGGTTTGATTCCCAGCATCCCATAGGATCCATCAAGACCTCCAAGAGTGGGGGCTGGAGAAATAGCACAGCGGGTAGGGCGCTTGCCTTGCACGTGGCTGACCCGGGTTCGATTCCCAGCATCTCACATGGTTCCCCGAGCATGGCCAGGAGTAATTCCTGAGTGCATGAACCAGGAATAAGCCCTGTGCATCGCTGAGTGTAACCCAAAAAGCAAAATAAATAAATAAATAAATAAAAGACCTCCAAGAGTGATCCCTGAGCACAGAGCCAGGAGTGTCAGCCCTGAGAACCTCCAGGTGTGGCCAAAAAACCAACCAAACAAAAAATGACTAAAAAAGAGCTCTTTTGAGGGAAGGATCTTGTGCTCTCGGTTATATCCCCAAGCACCGCCAGGGGTCACTCCTAAGCACAGGGCTAGGAGTAGCCCCTCAACACGGATGAGCACAACCCCCAAACGCACCTGGGTACTCCTAATAAAGTGCTCATTGTAAATATTTGAGCAGCAGAGTCCTTCAGGGGTTGCACTAGAAAATTCCAAGTGTGAACAATTTCCCCATCTGCCTCATGCTCTGCAGAAATTCTCCCTCCCCCCACTTCCTCTTCCCTCTGTTGTGATAATCAGTTGCACAAGTGGTATAGTGGATTGCATTGGGCATGTGGGGGACAGTGCCAGGGATTGGTCTGAGGCTGGCAAAGGGGGATTCTCTACCACCAAGCTATACCCTGGGCCCCAATGATCTATGGGTTTGAGCTTTTTGGGCCATACCTGGTGATGCTCAGGGGTTACTTCTGACTCTGCACTCAGGGATCATTCCTGGTGGTACTTGGGGGACCTTATGGGATACCGAGGATCGAACTTGGGTCGGTCACATGCAAAGCAAATGCCCTCCTCCCCACTGTGCTATCGCTCCACCCCCCTTCTGTCCCAATGATCTTTGAACAGCTTGTGTAAGACTTAGATTCTTTTAAAATATGTTTATTTTTGTATCTCTGCTGGAGCAATGTACGGTGGGTTGTTTGCCTTACATGCGAATGACACAGGTTCCATCCCTGGCATCTCAAATGGTCTCCTGAGCACCATCAGGATTGATTCATGAGTGCAGAGTCCAGAGGAACCTCTTGAGCACTGTCAGGTGTGACTCCAAAATCAATTTTTTAAATTTCTGAATTATTTGGAAGGAATCACACCCATTGACACTTGGGTTACTCCTGGCTCTGCACTCAGGAATTACTCCTGACAGTGCAGTATTATATGGGATACCAGTGATTGAACCAGAGTCCGCCACATGCAAAGTAACCATCCTACCCTCTGTACTATCGCTCCAGCTCCAAGATTTAGATTCAGCCCAGCTGGTACTAGATGTCAGTATGGACAAGCCTCAGGAAAGGTGATTTTCTATAAAATTTCCTCTAAAAATATTTAATAAAAGTGGAAGTAGCCCCCAAACAAACAAACAAAAAAAACACCTCGTCCTGTGCTTGGTGGACCCCAGAAGTTGATATGGGAAGTGTTTTTTTTATTTACATGATACTCAGCTTAAGAGTATCATATAAATCAGAGTTATTCAGTACTCAGCTGAAGACTCCAGGGCTGGAACAATAGTACAGTGGGTAGGGCGTTTGCCTTGAATGCGGACGACCTGGGTTCGATCCCCGGCATCCCATATGGTCCCCTAACACTGCCAGGAGTGATTCCTGAGTGCAGAGTAACCCCTGAGCATCGCCAAGTGTGACCCAAAAAGCGGAAAAAAAAGACTCCAGAGCATATGAGTGCTAATGGCAGCAAAGTATTAAAATTAGGAGGAATGTAATTTACAGCTTGGCGACCCTATAGCAGAAAAATCCAGTGAATTTCCAGCACTAGGAAATGTCCCCCTTGCACGCTTGGGTACCCCCAACAAAATTAGAAGCGTTGGGACTGGAGCGACAGTACAGTGGGTAAGGTGCTTGCCTTTCACACAGCCATCCTGAGTTTGATCCCCAGCATTCTATAGGGTCCCCAAGCCTAACCAGGAGCACAGAGAGAGGAGTAAGTCCTGAGCACCACTGGAGGTAACCCCCCGCCCCCAACACACACACACAAAAAAAGGAAACAAAAAAGAGTCCAGGAAATGGAGAACTAGTCCAGAGTTTAAGGCGCTGTCCTAGCAAGCAGCAGATTCGGGTTCAATCCCCCACAGCCCTTAGGGTCTCCCACGCCCCACCAAGAGTAATCCCTGAGCACCACCGGATGTTGCCCAACCCCCAATCCCAGCCCCCCAAACGCGCATATTCTCAGCATGCTCAGACGTTGCGTGACATTACATCCCATACAGTCACAGTGGCCCCCTGGCAATGGTACATCACAGTGCCCCTTGACGAGCATCCATCACAGTGTCCCTGGCGAGCATCCGTCACAGTGCCCCCTGGCGAGCATCCGTCACAGTGTCCCCCTGGCGAGCATCCGTCACAGTGCCCCCTGGCGATCACAGCTTGCCAGTGAAGCAGGAGGAGCAAAACTTACCCGGAGCAGGAATGGGCGACTGGAAAGGTTACATCTGTGCGGTGCTGCGGGACCAGCGCATCGACGACGTGGCCATCGTGGGCCACTCGGACAATCGCTGCGTGTGGGCCTCGCGGCCCGGGGGCCTGCTGGCGGCCATCTCCCCGCAGGAGGTCGGGGTGCTCACGGGACCTGACCGGCGCAGCTTCCTGCAGACGGGCGTGAGCGTGGCGGGGCGCCGCTGCTGCGTCATCCGCGACCATCTGCTGGCCGAGGGCGACGGCGTGCTGGACGCGCGCACCAAGGGGCTGGACGGGCGCGCTGTGTGCGTGGGCCACACGCCGCGCGTGCTGCTGGTGCTCATGGGCTGCCGTGGCGTGCACGGCGGCGTCCTGAACAAGACGGTGCACGAGCTCATCCACGGGCTGCGCACGCAGGGAACCTAGGGCCCCGCGCGGGGAATAAAGTCTGGCCTCCACGGGGTGCATTGCCTCCTTCTCGGTGCAAGGGTGCGCAGGGCGTGGACGTGGCTTACCGGCAGCTGAAGGTTTATTTACTGGGTCTGAGATTTGAAACCCGCGTTAGATGCTCTTCACCTGGCGTCTTCCAGGCCAGAGATAAGGACTTGGAACCAACCCACCCTTTCTTCCTTCCTTCTCCCTTCCTTCCTTTTTTCCTTCTCTTCTTCCTTCTTTCTCTCTTTCTTCCTTCTCTCCTTCCTTCCTTCTCTCTTTCTTCCTTCTTTCCTTCCTTCTCTCCTTCCTTCCTTCTCTTCCATCTCTCTTCCTTCTTTCCTTCTCTCCTCTCTTCCATCCTCTTTTCATTCCTTCCTTCCTCCCTTCCTTCCTTCCTTCCTTCCTTTCTTCTTCCCTTCCTTCCTTCTTTCCTTCTCTCCTCTCTTCCATCCTCTTTTCCTTCCTTCCTCCCTCCCTTCCTTCCTTCTCCCTTCCTTCCTTACTTTCTTCTTCCCTTCCTTCCTTCCTTCCTTCTTCCCTTCCTTCCTTCCTTCCTTCTCCCTTCCTTCCTTCCTTGCTTTCTTCTTCCTTCTTCCTTCCTTCCTTTCTTTCCTACCTTCTCTCCTTTCTTCCCTCCTTCTCTCTTCCTTCTTTCCTTCTATCCTCCCTTCCATCCTCCCTTCCTTCCTTCCCTCCCTCCCTCCTTCCCTCCTTTCCTTCCATCCTCCCTTTCTTTGCTATTTCAGGGGCTCACCATCCCGTGGTGACCTGAGGGTCCCCTTGATGTATTCAAAACCAATCACTGTTTCTCCAGCTGGTTGACAGCAACAAATGAAGGAAGGGGGCCACAGGTTGGTTGATAATCAGTAATCAGTGACTGTTTATTCCAGTCTCACAGCTGCTAGTTAAAGAGAAATCTTGAAGTGTTGGGGGTAGCAATTACACATAGGTGTGGTTGAACATTACTATAACAACAAACAGATGCAAAGCCCTTCCTTCAGGGGAAGTTCTTCTTGGGGATTTACCCAAGGACAAAATCTCAGTTGAGGGTTCAGCACTCTAGATTACTAGGCGATCTGCCCAAGGGCGGGATTCCATGGGCGAGATTCCATCTAAGGGCATATTGCTTTCTCCTTTCCTTAGCTAGTAATCCATTTAAACAATCATGTTAAATTTACTTAGTATATTTCTAGGCATTTTGCATGAATACAGTAAGAGATATATTAAGCTTAAAGAGTGGTTTTTCCTGGGTACATCTCACTATATATCCCAGACTTCAGTCCTCAGGTCAGGTTAGTCTTTCCTAACCCCAGCAGCATCCTTATAAAGTTACTTCTTTTTTGGTCAAGACAGACTTTGTTCCATGATTGTGCTTTTATACTACTTATGGCGCTTAGACAGTTCCTTTTTTACACAACGGTAGTTTACGGCTTGCTCTGGGTCCATCCAAGTACCTCGCCAGGACTCCCCTTTTGGGGTGTTAGGAAGTAAGGGAAACAGGCTTAAGTCAAGTGAATATGATAGATGCCCTGGAGTAAATATTATTCGGAGTCAGTTAACTCCCAGGTTACAAAAGCATAGCATGAACTGTGTTCCTGTGTCTATACAAAAAGGACATTGTTCTAAAGTATGCAAAGGACATAAAAGAGAAAAGCAATATTTCACTTATACAGACAAAACCCAGACCCCTCAGAAGAGCTGACCTACACAAAACAGGGCCTGATTTGGGGATATTTGTGATTAACAGATAGCAGAAGGACACAAAGGAGAGGTTAAAGATTAACAAAATTACAGTGCCTGATGGAATTGGGCTGCCTCGGGAGTGCTGTGATGGGTATAACTCAATAAACCTAAACTCCCTGCAGGAGGAATAAGGACAAATAAATGTTACTTCTTAAAATGCTTAGAACTGTAATCCAACCCCTCCTTCCCTCCTTCCTTCCTTCCCTCCCTCCTTCCTTCCTTCCTTCCCTCCTTCCCTTCCCTCCCTTCCTTTCCCTTCCCTTCCCTTCCCTTCCCTCCCTTCCTTTCTTTTTCCCTGTTTGAGAGGGTGCATATCGGGCAGGGTGTCCTCCCCACTGTACTAACCCAAAAAGCCAAAAGGGGGAAAAGAAACGTGTTTTGGCAATGCTCAGGGACCATATGGGAAGCTGGAAATCAAACCCTGGTTGGCTACATGCAAGGTAAGTGCCTTAATCATTGTACTATCACTCCGGGCCCCGCTTTCCTGTTTTTCTGTTTTGGGGCCACACCTGGTGGTACTAAGGGCTTACTCCAGGCTCTAGGCTCATGGATCACTCCTGGTGGGCTTCAGGAATCATGGGGTGCCAGGGCTCAAACTCAAGTTTAACCACACTGTAAAGCAAGTATCCTACCCTCTGTATTATCACTCTAGGCCATGGGCCAGGTCAACTGTTGGTGTGAGCTTGTAGCCTGGCTACCCCAGCACAGTGGGGGAAGGTGTGTGTGTGTGTGTGTGTGTGTGTGTAGAAGTGGGGAAAAGCACTGCTGCATCCCAAGTCTGGGCGTCTGGATCAAACGGGGAAAATCATGCATGCCATTTCTTTTTATTTTTTCATCAGTGTGGGAAAGGTGGGGGGGAGGGCGTGAATCAGTAATGCAGAAAAGCCGTATGACCGTCTGGAGACGGGGAGGGCGCAGGGAAGACGGCAGGAATGACGCAGGCACCCACATCGAAGACGCACAGACTGCGACAAATCATCCGCGCGCGCACACAAGACTGGCACTCGGCTCCGCGGGTCGGAGTGGAGTGACGTGCCCGCCGGGACGCTCCAGGCGCGCGCTGAGGACGGCGCAGGGCAGCCTGCGCCCGGGGGATATCCTGCATCAGCATCTGTGCACAGGCTCTTCACAAATCGATCCCCCGCGTGCATCTTGCACCGATCGGGCTAGCCCAGCCCCAGCCCTCGGGGGAACCTGCGGGAGGAGCCGGGGCGCGTGCTCGGACGGCGGAGCAGCCGCGCGCGGCTCTTGCCCATCCTCCCCGTGGCACTGGGCACGGGTCCTCCCCGCCGGCAGGCGGCAGCCTAGAGGCGCGTGGCATTGTGCCGAGCCGCCAGCGCCAGGCGCGGAGAGGGGGTGGCCGGGGGTCGGTCCTCCAGGAAGACCCTGGCGGGGAGCGGCGGGGAGCGGGGCTCGGGCCGGGCGCAGCACAGGGTGGCGCGGGTGATGAGGCGGTCCAGGGGCTTCAGGGAATGCATCCAGCCGGGCAGGAAGTCCCACGTCTGCAGCCACTTGGGCAGGCGCCCTGGGTCGCGGCTCTGCAGGACGCTGACCAGGGCCACGAAGGCCAGCAGGGCCCCGAAGGGAGCGCCCACCCCTACCATGGCCTGCCAGCCGGCCATGGAGATGCCGAAAACCAGCGAGGGCAGCAGCAGGAAGCAGAGGAGGAGGTAGAGGACAGCGAACCAGCGGTACTTGGAGGTGCGCTTGCCCAGCGCTTTGGCCATGCGGATGGGCAGGCGCGTGCAGGGCACCGGGTACCACAGCAGGATGCCCGAGATGTTGAAGAAGAAGTGGCACAGGGCGATCTGCAGGGGAGAGGGAGAAGGGCTGGCGTGGGCTCCGGCTCACTGGGATCACGGGAAGATCAGTAAGGGATTTCCTGCTGAAGGCTGAGGGGAAGATCTGCTCACTTCACACCTTGGTGATGCTCAGGGGTCACTCCTGGCTCTGCACTCAGGAATTGCTCCCGGCGGTGCTGGGGGATGCTATGGGATGCTGGGGATACTATGGGATGCCGGGGATCCAACCCGGATCGCACGGGGGCAAGGCCCTCCCCGCTGTCCTATCACTCCCACTCCGAATATGGTAACTTTCTAGGGGCCGGTGCGGAACACGTTTGCTGACCCGGATTTGATCCCCAGTATCCCATAGCGTCCCCTGAGCACCATCAGGGGTGATCCCTGAGCACGGCGCCAGGAGTCAGCCCTGAGCATCGCCAGGTGTGGACTCAATACATACATATATATATATATGTATATATATATATATATATATATATATATGGGCTGGAGCGATAGCACGACAGGTAGGGTGTTTGCTCTGCACGCAGCCAACATGGCTGACCCAAGTTCGATTCCTCTGCCCCTCTCAGAGAGCCTGGCAAGCTACCGAGAGTATCCCGCCCGCATGGCAAAGCCTGGCAAGCTACCCATGGCGTATTCGATATGCCAAACACAGTAACAATAAAGTCTCACACTGGAGACGTTACTGGGCCCGCTCGAGAAAATCAATAAACAACGGGAGGACAGTGACAGTGATATATATATATATACATATATATAATATATACTAAAACATATAGATATAAAAACTTTATACATAGGTCCCCAAACACACACACAGATATACAGCACTGTCCTCCCATTGTTCATCGATTTGCTCGAGTGGGCACCAGTAACATCTCACAACAAATTGTGAGACTTGTTGTTACTGTGTTTGGCATATCACGGGTAGCTTGCCAGGCTCTGCCATGCAGGCGAGATACTCTCGGTAGCTTGCCGGGCTCTCCGAGAGGGGCGGAGGAATCGAACCCGGGTCGGCCATGTTGGCCACATGCAAGGCAAATGCCTTACCCGCTGTGCTATTGCTCCAACCCACACAGATATATATGTATATATATATTTATGTATATATATATATATAACCTTTTTCTTTTCCTGTGTTTGTTTTGGAGCCGTGCCTGGAGGTGCTAGGGGTGGGGTGGTGCAGAGGGGAAGGGGGCAGGAATCATGCAGTGATGGAAGTGGACCTAGGCTTCTGCCCACTGAGCCATCCCCACACTCAGTACTGGAACCAGCTGTCAAACACCCATCTCTCTCTCTTAACAAATCTCATGTTCGGGAATTCCCCTGCCAATATTTTTGTTTTTGGGGGTCACACCCAGCAATACTCAGCATCACTGGGTGGGGTTCCAGGCAGCCACTCCCACCTCTGGGAAGTCCCCACCATCAGGTATACCTGGGGTACTGGTTAGACAGTTCAGGGGTGCAGGCCTTCCATGCACAGGGGCCCAACTTCAATCCCCAGCAACACATGCCCATTCCGTACCCCCATGATGACTTGGGGTGGTCTGGAGGTCCACTGCCTGCACCAGTAGTCACAAGCATTGAACCATCTATGGGGCCAGAGCCAGAGTACAGCAGGGAGGGCAAACCTTGTACAGGTTCGATTCCGGCATCCCATAGGGTCCCTTGAGCTTCCAGGAGTGATCCCAGAGAACAGAGCCAGGAGTCAGCCCTGAGCATTTGCCAGAGGTAGCTCCAAATCAACTCCCCCTCAAAGCATCTAATTAGCCATGGATACCCAAAAGTGGTGCTAGGGTCCCCCATGCCCTCCTATACCCTCTCTAAAAAGTTATGCTTGGGGGGGCTGGATCGATAGCACAGCGGGTAGGGGGTTTGCCTTGCACGCGGCCGACCCGGGTTCGATTCTCAGCATCCCATAGGGTCCCCTGAACACGGCCAGGAGTAATTCCTGAGTGCTTGAGCCAGGAGTAACCTCTGTGCATTGTTGGGTATGACCCAAAAAGAAAAAAAAAAAGTTATGCTTGGGGCTGGAGTGATAGTACAGCGGGTAGGGTGTTCGCCTTGCCCTTGCTGGGTTTGATTCCCAGCATCCCATATGGTCCCCTGAGCACCACCAGGAGTAACCCCTGTGCATCGCTGGGTGTGGCCCAAAAAGAAAAAAGAAAAGTTATGCTTAAATTTCCGTGTGTGTGTGTGTATGTGTGTGTGTGTGTGTGTGTGTGTGTGTGTTTGAGGTCCCTGACTATCTCCATCACAGATCAAGGGTCCACAATCTCTGCTAGACTCTGCCTCTTTCCAGGGCAGGCCCCTGCATCCCGGCCTCTGCCCAGTTCCCCCTGGGCGTACCTGGAAGGCGCTGGACAGCTTCTCCCTGGGGCTGGCTAGGGCGGCCAGGATGGCAGTGGTGGTGGTTCCAATGTTGGAGCCCAGGGTGAGCGGGTAGGCTCGCTCGATGCTGATCACGCCCAGGCCTGAGGGTGGAAGCAGAAATTGGGCGCAGCAGTGACCAGTGTGAGCAGCACTGGTCCCTACCGGCCCCTCCCCCACCCCAGCTGGAGTCGGGGACTCACCAATGAGCGGGGTGATGGCCGAGGTGAACACTGAGCTGCTCTGCACCACAAAGGTCGTGCCAGCACCCACCACCATGGCAAAATAGCCGGTGACCCAAGTGAAGGGGGCAGGGAAGTCTGCGAGCAAAGGGGTGAGATGTGAGGGTAGGGAATGAGCAGAGATGGGGCGCAGGAGAGAGGGTGTTGGGTGGGGAGGGAAGCAGGGACTCATTCCTCAGGAAGGGGGTATGTCCTGGAGCTTCTGCTGAAGCCAGGCAGTACCCCCCAAAACTTAAAATGAAAATCAGGGGCACCACTGGTCTGATCATTTTTTTTTCTTTTTCTTTTTTTTTTTTTTTTTTTTTGCTTTTTGGGTCACGTCCGGCAATGCACAAGGGTTACTCCTGGCTCATGCACTCAGGAATCACTCCTGAGGGTGTTTGGAGGACCATATGAGATTGCTGGGAACCAAACCCGGGTCGGCCACATGCAAGGCAAATGCCCTACTCACTATGCTATCGCTTCAGCCCCAAGACGGCTCACAAACTTTTTTTTTCTTTTTTGCTTATTTTTGGAGGGTGGGTCACACCTGGCGATGCACAGGGGTTATTCCTGGCTCTGCACTCAGGAATCACTCCTGACGGTGCTCGGGGGACCCTATGGGATGCTGGGAATCAAACCCAGGTTGGCCACGTGCAAGGCAAATGCCCTCCCCACTGTGCTATCGCTCCAGCCCAGGTCTGAGCCTTTGAACAATGGGTAGGGCAGTTGTCTTGCACACATCCCACCTAGGGTTGATCCCCAAGCACCCTATAAGATCCCCTGAGTTCTGCCAGGAGTGAGCACAGAGACAGGAGTATGCTCTGAAGATTGCTGGGAATGGCCCAAAAACAAAAAGAAAAAAGAAAGAAAATCCCAAGGGGTGGGGAGTATGTGCTTTGCATGGGGGTCGGGGCGGGGGATCCCTATTCCAGCGTTACCTGGTCCACCAAGTACCAAGTTAATCAGGCCCACACAGGTGGGCTGGGTACTTGAGAGGAAGGAGTGTTTGGGTCACCTCTGGCAGTGCTTGGGGCTCCTCTGAGCTCTGTACTCAGGAATCCACTCCTGAAGGGGCTGGGGGGCCAAGGGGGAACCAGGGATGGAATCTGGGTTGTCTGTGTTCAAAACAATGCCTTTAACCCTTTACTCTCTGATCCAGGGGTTGCCAGAAGTGGCCCTCATTGTCCGGAGCACTGTTGGGGGGGCCTCACAAAAGAAAATCAGGCGGTATCACTCTGCTGTTCCAACTGAGAAAGTCCACAGGCTGGAGTGATAGTACAGCAGGTAAAGCACTGCCTTGCAAGCAGCCAACTCAGGTTCAATCCCCTGCATCCCATACCGTTCCCTGAGCACCGCCAGGAGTAACTCCTGAGTATCGCCGGGTATGACGCCAAAACAAAGCAAAAAAAAAAAAAAGCCACCCGGGGCTGGAGCGATAGCACAGCGGGTAGGGCATTTGTTTTGCACGCGGCTGACCGGGTTCGATTCCCGGCATCCCATATGGTCCCCCAAGCACCGCCGCCAGGAGGAATTCCTGAGTGCATGAGCCAGGAGTAATAACCCCTGTGCATCGCCGGGTGTGACCCAAAAAGGGAAAAAAAAAATGAGAAAGTTCAGGCTTAGAGCCACAGCGGTAGTACAGCGGGAAGGTCGCTTGCCTTGAATGCGGCTAACTCTGGTTCGATCCCCGGGACGTTATAGGGTCCCCCAGCCCCGCCAGGAGTGATCTCTTAGCACAGACCCAGGAGGAAACCCCGAGCATCTCTGGGTGTGACCTCACCCCGCAAAAAAAAAAAAAAAAAAGGGATTTTTCCCCACAATCCCCCAGCCAAGCTGAGGTGTGACCCTCTGGGATCTGAAGCCCCGCCCTCTCCAAGAAGACCACGCCCGCTCGTGAAAGTCACGCCCACTCCGATAAGGCCCCCCCCCCCCACTCCTATACGGCCCAGTCCGCCAGTTCCTTGGGGCTCACCGGTGTTGATGACCTTCTGGATGACCTTGGCTACCTGGCCTTTGAGCAGGGAATTAAGCATCTTGACCAGAAGAATGAGACACGTGCAGAGCACCACCAGGGAGCCGGCCAGCAGGATCAACCCCACGGCCAAGTCGGGCAGCCCCGTATCCACGAACATGTGGTGACCTGTAGGGGGCAGTAAGCTACTGAGAATGAATCCCCACACCCAGCCCTCACTTTTTTTGGGGGGACGGGAGCCTCCTCAAGCAGCGCTGGGGACCACTAGGGTTCTCCCCAACAGTGCTGGGGATCGAACTCCGGGCGTTGCTCGCGCCAGGCAAGCTCTGTAGCTCTTTGAGCGACGCCCCCCTCCCTCCCAACCTCCACAGCCTCCCACTTTCGCCACCCCCAAGGGCTCAAAGCTCAAAGCCCCCTCAGGGACACGGGTCTAATCCAAGCCCAAGAACTGGAGGGCGTGGCTGAAGTCACTCGGGTTAAAGGGAGGGCTTTCGTGGGGGAGGGAGGGACGCCTCTTCCAGGCTGGACACTCACATTTCTCCAAGCTAGCGTTTCCCAGAGTCCGGCTGGAGTTGGCCGAGGACCTGGGAGCCTAAAGGAAGAGATCAGGGAGTGGAAGGTACCAGATAAAACTGCTTGGCCAGTCACCAAGGTGGGGTGGAGGGTAAGGTGTGTTTTGTTTTGAGGTCACACCCGTGGTGCTCAGGGTTTGCTCCTAGCTCTGAGCTCAGGGATCACTCCTGGAGATGCTTTGAGAACCCTCTGGGGTGCTGGGTTGACCTTGTGCAGGGCAAGTGCCCTACCCACTGCACTTTCTCTCCAGCCCCTGGAAGTGATTTTTTTGCTTTTTGGGTCACACCCAGCGATGCTCAGGGGTTACTCCTGCCTCTGCACTCAGGAATTACTCCTGGCGGTGCTCAGGGGACCATATGGGATACTGGGAATCGAACCCGGGTCGACCACGTGCATGGCAAACGCCCTACCGCTGTGCTATCACTCCAGCCCCTAGAAGTGATATTTTTGCTTCCATATCCTCAGAGAGTTTTGCTTGAGCTGTGAGTCTGTTTGCCCCCCAGCGGATGAGGTTCGGGGCCAGAGAGAAAGGCACTTGCCTTGTTTACAGTGAACCTGGGTTTGATTTGCAGCACGTGAAGTGTCCCCTCGAGCACCGCTAGGGGTCGCTCCTGAGCACAGAACCAGGAATAACTCCTGAGTCACAGTGGGTTGGAGCGCCCCGCCCCCCCAAAAAAAGCCCCAAAGAGGGATAGTGTCAAATTTCAGCTACACAGGAATGAAATATTCTGGGCTCTGAGAGATCTGATTGTTAGGAGAGACTACCACACTGGTGGTGCTCAGCGATTGCTCCTGGCCGTGCTGGAGGGTTACCCCAGCATACTCAGGGGACGCTGTGGGGTTGGGGATGTGGAATTGGGGTTCTGGCGGGCAAATCCTGATCCCCAGCCCCTTAAACCATCTCCCCTAGGCCTGAATGATCAGACTTTCCCCACATGGGTCTCCTGCAATAAGAAATGGTCCTTGTGGTAAAGGTAAAGGCCCTCCCGTTGATCGTCGATTTGCTCGAGCGGGCCCAGTAACGTCTCCATTGGAGACTTTGTTGTTACTGTGTCTGGCATATCGAATACTCTCGGTAGCTTGCCGGGCTCTCCGAGAGGGGCGGAGGAATCGAACTCGGGTTGGCCATGTTGGCCGCTTGTAAGGCGAACGTCCTACCGCTGTGCTATCACTCTAGCCCCAGTTCCTTGTGGATTGCCTAGGAATCATGATCTTCTTTTTGGCAGGGAGGGCCACACTCATGGGTGCTCGGAAGACTCTGTTGTGCCAGGGACTGAACCCAGGGATCATGCATAGAAAGTGGAAGCTGCGCCTTTCCCCCCTCCCTGCTTTCTTTTTGGGCCACACCTGGTAGTACTCAGGGTTTACTCCTGGTGGGCTTGGAGGACCATATAGGATACTGGGGGGTTGAACTCTGGTCGACTACTTGCAAGGCAAGCATCCTACCCACTATATGATTGCTCTGCCTCCCTCCCTAAGAAATATATCACTGTCACTGTCCTCCTGTTGTTCATCGATTTGCTCGAGCGGGCCCAGTAACATTGTGAGACCTGTTACTGTGTTTGGCATATCGAATACGTCACAGGTAGCTTGCCAGGCTTTGCCGTGCGGGTGAGATACTCTCAATAGCTTGCTGAGCTCTCCGAGAGGGGTGGAGGAATCGAACTCGGGTCGCCCCAGTTGGCTGCGTGCAAGGCAAATGCCCTACCCGAAATATATATATATATATACATATATATATATTTTGCTTTTTGGGTCACACCTGGTGATGCTCAGGGATTACTCCTGGCTCTGCACTCAGGAATCACTCCTGGCGGTGCTCAGGGGACCATATGGGATGCTGGGAATTGAACCCTAGTCGGCTGCATGCAAGGCAAACGCCCTACCTGCTGTGCTCTTTCCAGCCCCAAGAAATAATTTTTTAATTTTTTAAAAGTTTTTTTTTAAATTGAGGTGACATCGTTTATTTATTTATTTATTTGCCTTCTGGGTCACACCCAGTAATGCTCAGGGGTCACTCCTGGCTCTGCACTCAGGAATTACTCCTGGCGGTGCTCGGGGGACCATATGGGATGCCGGGGATCGAACCAGGGTCTGCCAGGTGCAAGGTAAACGCCCTACCCGCTGTGCTATTGCTCCAGCCCCAAGAAATAATTTTTAAATTAAAAACTGCAATCTGTGGTTTGCATTTATTTTACCTCCCTCTCCCCCCCGCCGTACCCCAGGACTCTAGCAATCAGCTACAGGGAAGGAAGGCTGTGGGCAGGGCTTGGCTGAGTAGAAGGCATCTCACAAGGAGGATTTGCCGTCCAGAAAGGGCCAGGTCCTCCCAGGCGCCCTGGTGGAGTGCAAAGGATAAACTCCATGACTCTGCTGGAGAGAGTGCCAGGCACGGGCCTCCACGCGGGAGACCCAGGAATGACCACAAGGGGTCACTCCAGAGCAGAGCACAGAATCAGGAACAGCCTGAGCATCCCAGGTGCGTGGGGTGGGTGGGGGAGGGGCAAAGACAACGCAGTTAAAATGAACTTTCCCAGGTCAGGAACTGACCCGGGCCCATTCCCTGGGGAGTTCAGCACCCCACCTTTCTCCAACTTCTGGGTACTATACTCCTGACATTATGACTTAGCAGGATCCTGAGCTTTGATTCTAAATGATATGTCATTGGAAAAAAATAAAGAATGGACCTAGAGCGCTTGGTGGCATCTCACTTTCAATCTGGGTTGCACTCGGTTTGCAGAGGTGCCACCTTGGCAGTGCACAGGGCTTACTCCTGGCTCAGTGCTCAGAAGGGAGATGGAGAGTTGCTCCTGGATGTATTGGGGGGTCATCAGTGCTGGTGAGGAAACCTGGGGTTCGTGCATGCAAAGCCAATCCTGTGTACTGGCCCATTGAGCCATCTCCCTGGCCCTCAATCTGGGGGTTGAGTGGATCAGTGTCAGGGTACCCCAGCTAAACAGTCCAAGGTCTGGGAGGGTCTCCTCAAGGCAAAAATCTCAGGCTGGGGCAATGGTACATTGGGGAGGGGTTTGCCTTAAAAGTGGCTGACTGGGGCTGGAGCAATAGTACAGCAAGGAGGGTGTTTGCCTTGCACGCAGACTACCCGGGTTCAATTCCCAGCATCCTATATGGTCCCCCAAGCACTGTCAGGAATAATTCCTGAGTGCAGAGACAGGAATAACCCCTGAGCATCACTGGGTATGACCCAAAAATAAAAAAAAAATAAAGTGGTTGACTGGATTAAAATCCAGTTGACTTGGATTTGCCCGCCAGCACCCCTGGGGTCCCCCGTACACCACCAGGAGTGATCCCTGAGAGCAGAGCCAGGAGGAAATCTAGAGCACCCCTAGGTGTTCCTCCACCTCCCATCCCCAAATAAACCAGAATCTCAGGCTGAGGAACCAAGAAAGAAGTCTCTGGAGCCCTCGGTTAATTTGAGAGTTGGCTGGGGGCTGCGTCTGAGTGTAGCTTCTATGGCCTGGGAAGCCCTGGGGTGACTCCCTGGCACTGCATGGGGCCACAGTGATAGCACAGAGGGAAGGGAGCTGGCCTGGAACACAGTCAACCCAGACTCGATCTCTGCATCCCACAAGGTCTCCTGAGTACTACCAGGAATAATTCTGAATGCAGAGCCTGGAGTAACCTCTGAGCATTGCCAGGTATGGCTCCCTGCCATGGAAAAAAAAAAAGCCAAACAGGGTTGGAGATGTAAAACAGAAGTTAAGGCACCTGACTTCCATAGGGTCAATCTCACTTCCATTCCCGATACCGTGTGTGTGTGTGTGTGTGTGTGTGTGTGTGTGTGTGAGTGTGTGTTGGGCCACACACTCGGCAGTGCTCAGGGTTTACTTCTGGCTCTGTGTTCAGGGGTTACTCCTGGTGAGCTTGGGGGACCCTATGGGATCCCGGGAATCGAACCCAGGTTGGCCAGATCCAAGGCCAGCTTCCTTCCCGCTGTACTATCACTCCTGTCCTAACCCTCTTGGTCCTCTGAGCTCCGCAGTGTGTGACTTTTCACCTCCTTTGGCCCTGGGGGCTAGGGAGATTGTGGCTAGGGATCCCAGATTAGAGGAGAGCAGGAACCAAACAGGGTTCCCACCCAGGGCTGGCAGGGAGTGGAAAGTCCGGGCAAGGCTAAGGGCTGAGACCTCTGTGGGTTGCAAATTTTGTTGCCTGGGTTTGTCAGGGTCTCCCAGAGAGGAAGGCAAAGCAGATGTGGGCAACGTAAACAGGCTGGAAGGAACAGGAGGAGGGCTCAATCCAGACTTTCTTGAGGATTCCCACTCCAGCAAAGAACTTGAGAGGGGGCTGGAGCAATAGCACAGCTGGTAGGGCATTTGCCTTGCACGCGGCCAACCCGGGTTCGATTCCCAGCATCCCATATGGTCCCCTGAGCACCGCCAGGAGTAATTTCTGAGTGCAGAGCCAGGAGTAATCCCTGTGCATCGCTGGGTGTGACCTAAAAAGAAAAAAGAACCTGAGAGAAAGAGTGAGGAGAGAGAAGAGAGCGTGTGAGCTCAAAGGGTTAAGTGTAGGCTTGGCATGCATAATTTGGTTTGGTTTGGTTTTGGGGTGACACCCAGCAGTGCTTGCACTCAGAGATCACTCCTGGTGAGCTCAGGGGACCCTGTGGGATGCGGGGAGTTGTACCTGGGTCTGTTACATGCAAGACAAGTGCTTTGCCCACTGTACTATCGCTCTAGCCCGTTTTTGTCTTTTTTAGGGGGTTCACACTCAGCTCAGGGCTTCCTCCGGGCTCTGTGCTCACGGGTGACTTCGGCAGGGGTGGGGGGCTTGGGGGCTCTTACGCAGAGTCGAATCAAACCCAGGTCAGTCGTGTGTTGGGCGAATACCTTCACCCCTGTCCTATCTCTGTGGTCCCAGGACTGCGTTTTGCTTTTCTTACGCGCAGTCTGAAGCCTGGAGGAGTGGGTGGTGAAGATTCAGGGAAGAGAGATTTGGGGAATCCGCAGAACCCACCCAGCCCGCCAAGGCTCTGAGATTAAGCTCACTGAGCCTTATCTGGCTGTCAATCCTTCCCACCAGACCGGCTGGGGAAAGCTGTGGCGCTACAGCGCCATCTGGCGTCAGAGACAAGAACTGCTCAGAAACGGCTGGTAACCACCCCCAGGAAGCATCTAGTGGGCGGGGTGGGGGTGGGGGTCGCTGTCCCCAGTGGCTTCCAGGCCTGATGAGCGGTGGGAAAGGCTCGTGTTGGGGCGTGGGGGTGGGTGGGGAAATTCACGCTGTCCTCTAGAGGAGGCAAGAGGTGCAAAGTTAGGGACGCGAGTTCTGGACTTCACTAGAATTTTCATTCGGTTTCCACCCCAAGGCCCTGGGGGTGAGCCTCGATTTCTTCATCTGTGAAATGGGCAGGTGATTCATTCCTGCCTCTCAGTTTAGGGCTCTTCAAAAGATGTTTCTTGGGGCTGGAGCAATAGCACAGCGGGTAGGGTGTTTGCCTTGCACGCGGCTGACCCAGGTTCGATTCCCAGCATCCCATATGGTACCCCAAGCACAGCCAGGAGTAACTCCTGAGTGCAGAGCCAGGAGTAACCCCTGTGCATCGCCGGGTGTGACCGCCCCCCAAAAAGCAAAAGATGGTGTTTTTTTTTGGGGGGGTGTCACACCTGGCAATGCACAGGGGTTACTCCTGGCTCTGCACTCAGGATTTACTCCTGGCAGTGCTACTCCTGGCTCTGCACTCAGGAGTTACTCCTGGCAGTGCTCAGGGGACCATATGGGATGCTGGGAATCGAACCCGGGTCGGCCACGTGCAAGGCAAACACCCTACCCACTCTCCTATTGTTCTGACCCCTCTCTCTCCTTTTCTTTCTCTCTTTCTCTTTCTCCCTCCCTCTTTCTTTCCTTCTCTCTTGACATGCCCACTGCCCTTACTTGCAAGTGTTCACCCAACTTGTTTGCCCACATTGGGGCTGTCATGTTTGCCAGGCAGGGGAAGAGGCACACACCTGCCCAAGGGGCACCGCACACATTCACCTTGTTGTGGCCCCAAACAACAGAATCTGGAGGTTCCAAACCACAGCATCGCAGCATCACACCGGGTGGATGTGGGCAGTGCGGGTAGTCAGGGACTGAACTCACTGACCTGCCTGCAAGGCATGTGTTTGACCACTGACCCTTTTCCTGGGCCTCCCTGGCCTGTTTCCCCCGCCCCCCTCCTCACCCTCTGGAGAAACTCAGAGCCTCAATCTTCCCCTTGGAGACGGAGGTTCTCTGGAGAATAGTTTAGGCAAGGTTGGATTCAGCTCTAGGCACTTTTTTTTGTTTGTTTAGTTGTCTTTTGGGTCAAGTCTGGCGTTGCTCGGAGCTGACTCCTGGCTTTATGCTCAAGGACCACTCCTGGCAGTGTTCCGGGGACTATATAGGGTGAGGGGGATCAAACCCGGGTTGGCTGTTTGCAAAGCAAGCACCTTCCCCGCTGTACTATTGCTCCGGTTCCTCTGTGCAAGACCAGGAGGAAAATAGAAGCTGGCGCAAGGAGATGGCACCAAAGGAGAAGCACCTCCTTGAAGGCAGGAGACACAAAAATGTTACAAGAGAGCAACGCAGCAGCAGGAGTCATATTGCTCCGCTCCATATCTGACTTCCGCCCCAGCATCTGACTTCCGCCCTGCTTGAGTGACACCTGGCGATTCTTCCGGTCTTTTCCTGGTTCTGTGCTCAGGAGCGACTCCTAGTGGTCTACAAGGGTGGTGCAATGCTGGCATTTGAATCAGGGTTCCCGCCGTAATCAAGGCAAGCACCTAACCCTTGGATTATCTCTCCTGGACTCAGCCTGCTCTTGGCATGGCTTGGCACTGAGCGGGTAGCTCAGAGAGTCAGTGTGCAAGGTCCCGAGTTCAATCCCTGACACTGCTTGTAACCCATCCAACACCAGCAGTGAAGGAACATGGAATGGGCTGTCCATGTTGAGATAAAAGTTGGCAAATCCATGGTGAGTGGAGAGGAAGCAGGGCAAGGGTTAGCTCTCTCTCTCTCTCTCTGGCTTCAGTGTTCTTGTCTCTGGCTGCAAAAGGCTTGCATTCTGACAGCCTAGCATGCCAGAGCACATGCTTTACATGCAAGGAAACTAGGAGTCTATTCCTGGCACTGCATGTTTCCCGAGCATAGAACTGGGAGCAGACCCTGAGCACCATTGGATGGAACCAGAAAACCACAAAAAACAAAATAGCAAAAAGAGAATCCCTGTTCTTTTTGGGTCACACCTGGCGATGCACAGGGGTTACTCCTGGTTCATGCACTCAGGAATTACTCCTGGCTGTGCTCGGGGGACCAATGGGATGCTGGGAATCGAACCTGGGTTGGGCTGCATGCAAGGCAAACACTGTACCCGCTGTGCTATCACTCCAGCCCCGAGAATTCCTGGGTTTCCAAATGCAGGTTGATTGGTAGTGGCTGTATAAAGCCAGTTTGATTCTGGGAGGGATTAGCAATATCTGCTACTGCCACAGTGTCAGTGAAAGAGGTGAGTTTGGGGAGCCAGAGAGATAATATAGGGGTCATGGTGTTTGCCTTGCATACAACAATCACATTCAATCCCCAGCACCCCATACCATCCCCGGATCACCTCCAGGAGTGATTCCTTAGCTCAGAGCCAGGAGTAAGCCCTGAGCACTGTCCCAGTGACCCCAAATGACAAGTTTTTGCCCACTCTACACTAATTGATCTCCAAGGTCTCTCCGAAGCTTTTTTTTTTTTGAGTAGGGGGTACAACCAACCCAGTACAGGGATTCATTAATTTCCTTTTTTTTTCTTTTTTTTTTTAGGTCACACCCAGCGATGCTCATGGGTTATTCCTGGCTCTTCACTCAGGAATTACTCCTGCCGGTGCTTGGGGTACCATATGGGATGCTGGGGATCGAACCCAGGTTGGCCACGTGCAAGGCAAATGCTCTACCTGCTGTGCTATCGCTCCGGCCCCCCATATTTTTTTTGATATGTGAGTGGGTACACACAACCATGTGCAGGGCTTACTTCTTTCTGGCTCTATGCTCAAGAGTCACTCTTTTTTTTTGTCTTTTTGGGTCATACCCAGCGATGCACAGGGGTTACTCCTGGCTCTGCACTGAGAAATTACTCCTGGCAGTACTCAGGGGACCCTATGGGATGCTGGGAATCAAACCCAGGTTGACCGTATGCAAGGCAAACGCCCTACCTGCTGTGCTATTGCTCCAGCCCCTCAAGAATCACTCTTGTCAGAGCGTGGAGGACCACATGTGGTGCTGAAGATCGAACCCTGGCCAGCCACGTGCAAGTCTCTTACCCACTGTACTATTTCTCGGGTCCCCAACTCGCATATTTGCAGGCAAAGAATACCTTCCAGCTCTCTGAGCTGTCTCCCCTGTTCTTTGGCAGCATTTACCCGGATGACGACGCCACCAGTAAGCTGCCTGATGAGGCGCCCGCTTACCAGAGCTGGGACTTACCTCTGCGGTGTCCGAAGAGCACCAGATCCTGATGAGACTGTGGTTCCGCAGGGACTCATCCCCGATGGCGATGCTGGTGATCACGGATTTGTCCAGCTACGGGCCACACGTGGGTGGGACAGAGCGCAGGGACGGCGCTTTCAAGCCCCCAGCTCCACCCCCGGCCCCACCCCAACCTGGATGATGAGCTTCGTGAAGGGCTCCGTGATGATCTTGAGCAGATCGGGGGCGTCCTGACCGCCGCGGATATTAAAGGAGGCCACCACAAGGCCGGTGACGTGGTGCAGGTAACCGGTAACAGCCTCCAGGGGCAGTAGGACGAGGACCGACAGCCAGTTGAAGCAGTCGTGCACCGTGGCCCCCGCGAAGGCCCTGGGCAGGGAGCCACTTTGCCTGGTGGCTGGGCAGGGCTCCTGGCCACTGGCACCGCCCTCTGCAGCCACCGAGCACAGATCCCTTCCCTCCCCACGCTCTACCCCTACACCCCGCCTCACACCCTGGCATGCACCCTTACCGACCCCTGCCCACCCCCCCTTTACCTCGCAGGACCCCTTGCCCAGAGACCACCACTGTACCCCTCCCCCAGCCCTACACCACGCCCCTTTGACCATTCCCCTAGCTATGTCCCACCCTACATCCGTCCCGCCCCACGCTGTGCCACGCCCCCTTACTAAGCCCGGCTCTATTCCTGCATGCTTCACCACTTCCACTACTTCATCACGCCCCTATAACCACCTGGTCCCACGTCAAGCCACACCCCTTCATCCCAGCCTTCTCTACACCTCGCCACACCCTGCACCTGCCCCATGACTGTCCCCACCCATGCGCACCACGCCCCTGTGACAGCCCCCACCCGATCTCAAGCCACACCACATGCCATTCTCTGCACCACGCCCCTATTAGAGACCCGCCCCACACCAGGCCACGCCCACCACGGCCTTCTCTGCACCACGCCCCCATGACTGTCACGCCCATTATAAAGCCACGGCCACACCCAGCCCTGCACCACACCCCGTGAAAAGCCACGCCCATCCACACAAGCCACGCCCACCAAGCCCTATCTTCGCGCCACGCCCTAAGACAACCACGCCCACCCTAAGCCACGCCCCCCGCAATTTCGCGCATGCCCCTGTGACAGCCACGCCCATCTCAAAAGCCATGCACATCACTACGGGCTCTACACTAGGCCGGTGACAGCCCTGTGACAGCCCTGCCCGTCCCAATTCATGTCCCCACATCCTCTGCACCACACCCCTCCACCCAGCTTTATTCCTACCACGCCCGCGTGCCCCTCACCGCCGGAACTCTGTCCTGTCGCCCGCCTGCATCAGTGCCACGATGGTGTTGGTGACAGAGGTGCCGATGTTGGAGCCCATGATGATGGGGATGGCGGAGCTCACTTCCAGCACTGGCAGAGAAGAGGAGGAGGTCTCTGGACTTTCTGGGGGGGTAGGTCACTCGACGCTTGCTCTCAAGGGACCTCCTGGCCGACCCCCCACCAGATCCCAGCCCCCAGCCAGCACTCTTGCCCAGCTGCTGACTCTGCACGACCTTGAGGCCACAGGTCCTGGTGGGCACGCACCGGTGAAAGACGTATTTTGTGTGCACTCACGAGAAAAGGCAGGGGGCGGGAGCGATAGCACAGTGGGTAGGGCACTTGCCTTGCACGCGATAGACCCAGGTTTCGACCCCCAGCATCTCATGGGGTCCCCAGAGCACATAAGAAGTGATCCATGAGCACAGAACCAGGAGTAATCCCTAAGCACTGCTGCGTGTCGCCCAAAAACAAAATAGGGGGGAGGGAGGTGTCTCAAGGGACTAGAGGACAGACTTTGCATACAGGAAATCCCAGGTTCCATCCCATCAGCCCATAGTTGACCTGAGTACCACTGAGTGTGGTTCAGAAACAAAATAAAGGAAACAGGTGCCCTGTCCTTTTTTTTTTCTTTTTGGGTCACACCCAGCGATGCACAGGTGTTACTCCTGGCTCTGCACTCAGAAATTACTCCTGGAGGTACTTGGGGAACCATATGGAATGCTGGGAATTGAACCCGGGTTGGCTGTGCTCAAGGTAAATGCCCTACCCACTGTGCTATCGCTCCAGCCCTGTGCCAGGTCTTTCTATATGAGGAAACTTTGTTCTCTTTGCAAGAGCCTACTTGTGCCGATAAACCTAATGTTTAATTTCTCTTTGGGGTTGGGGGGCACACCTAGCTGTGTCCTGCCTGGGGCCACTCCAGTTCAGTGCTCAGCCAACCGTGCCAGGGTTGGAACTGCCTGGCTCTTGGCTCCCGCCCTTTGAGCCTTCCCCCTCACCGGGTATCGCTCAGTTTCAAGGGTCTGAACACCTTGGGATTAGAAACACTGATTCCTGCCCAGTTGAAAATCTGTCTGCCGCTTTCTCAGTCACAACCCCCACCCCCGACACACACACACAAACATAGCCACAATTTAACAAGGACAGGTCTCTGTTTCTGGTTTTTCGCTCCTGTGGATTGAAATCCCAGAAGAGATTGGTTGAATGTGGAAGCCAAGGAATGTCAGAAGTGAGCCTGGGATTCAGAGTGACAAGTACATTGGCTCAGGCTGTTGCCTTGTACATAACCAACTCAGGTTCGATCCCCAGCACCCCAGATGTTCCCCCCAAGTCCTCCAGGAGTGATACCTGAATGTAGAGCCAGGAGTAAGCCCTGAACACCACTAGGTGTGGCCCCTTCCCCCGAAAAGTGATCTTGTTCCAGGGGGAGCCCCGTGGGGAGTTAAAGATCAGGTGTGGATCCTCTTTTTTTGGGGGGGGAAGAGTCATACCCAGTGATGCTCAGGGGTTACTCCTGGCTCTGCACTCAGGAATTACTCCTGGTGGTACATGGGTGGACCATATGGGATGCTGGGAATCAAATCCACATCGTCTGCATGCAAGGCAAACACCCTACCCGCTGTGCTATCACCCCAGCCGCTGTGGGTCCCTCTTTCTCTGACTGTTTCCTGGATTGATGGTATGAATGATTGTGTGGTATCATGGAGGTGAGTCTTCCTGGGACGGTGTCTCATGCATCCTCCACCCTTGTTAGCTTTTGAGGGTACCCCCTGCGTGAATCCTGGCATGCTTTGGGGAAAGATGCTAGAACCATGCTGTTTGGTCTCAATGCTCCCATCCTGGTCCCTGATAGGCTCTCTTGAGGTCCCCGCACCCTGTCCCCTCCCCCATCCCCCGACTCACAGCCAGAGGAGACCATGCTGACGATGATGGATGTCGAAGTGCTGGAACTCTGGACCAACACAGTCACCAGGATGCCCACCACCAGCCCAGCCACCGGGTTCGACAGAATGGCGTTGTCCTTAAAAATGTCACCGGCCACCTTTCCTGGGGGGCAGGTGTCAGGTGGTCCGAGTCCCCTGGGAGCCCAGCCCCACTCTCCCCACCTCTGGCCCTACCTCCGGCCAGCTGGAAGGCAGAGCTGAGCACATCCAAGGAGCAGACGAAGAGGTACAGGAATGTGAGCATCAGGGGGACCTTGAGGATGTTCACCCCAATCCGGCGCAGCTTCTGGGGCCACCCAGACTCTGGGGACAGGTTAGCCCAGCTTTGAGTCTAGGCAGTCACTACCCCACCCCACCCCACCCTGCGCACCTTCCAGTCCCCGCTCCTTGCCCAGACCTACCTGGCTGTTTCCCATCATCCAAGGCCAGCTTAACTGGCATTGGGTCGTGGAGTTCCAGAACCTCCCCAAAGGGACAGCCGTGCTCAGTGAGGGCCACGGGGCCCAGGCTGGGGAAGCCATAGGCTGAGGTGCCTGGGATCCTGTGCAGGACTGAGATAGATGCTGTGACTAGATATCCTGGAGCTCCGACTCCCAGGCATCCCCTTCTAATTCTGGGGTGTTGGAGTCCACAGATGGGCCAGGTTTTGGGGGTGCACTCACCCTGGGGGCTGGGGACATAGGCAAAGGCTGTCCCATGCATCATGTGTCCCCCGCAGACCGGGACTGAGGAGACAGCCGGACCCCCCAATCTCTCTCCATAAGACATCATCATGAGGGCGCGTGGCAGGTCCTGATAGTGGGGTCCACGTGACCTGGAAAGCACTCACTCTTGCACCTGGGAACCATACCACCCCATTTCGCCAATGCCCACACACTGCTGTACCCCAACACCCATGGGGTATGGGGCGGGGGAAATCCCTAACACGTGCCTAGCGGAGCACTCAGAGTGGTGACCAGCCCAGACCACAAATTCCAAGGTCTCCTTCACGAGAGAATATCTTTCTTTTGGGTGAGGGGACTGCTGGAGGGAGGTTGGAACACATCCTGCCCTGCTCAGGGGCTATTCCTGGCTCTACACTCAGGAGATACCTCTCGTGGTGAGACCATATGTGGTGTTGGGAATAAACTGAGGCCAGCCACGTGCAAGGCAGGGCACCGTTTTTTGTTTTTTTGTTTTTTTTTCTTTTTGGGTCACACCCGGCAATGCACAGGGGTTACTCCTGACTCTGCGCTCAGGAATTACCCCTGGCGGTGGTCAGGGGACCATATGGGATGCTGGGAATCAAACCGGGGTTGGCTGCGTGCAAGGCAAACACCCTACCCGCTGTGCTATTGCTCCAGCCCCAAAGGCAGGCGCCTTAAGGCAAGCTGCACTATCTATATTTTGGGAGTGATGAGGTTTCAGCCATACCTGGCAGTGCTCAGGGCTTACTGCTGGTCTGCACTCAGGGATCGCCCCTGGTGGGTTCAGGGGACCATAGAGGATGCATCTAGGATTAAATCCAGGTTGACTGCGTGCAAGGCAAGCACTCTATCTGCTGTACTATCACTCCATCCCCAACCCCAGTGCTATCTCTTTGGTCCATTAGGCTACTGGTTTAGGGAAGGAGTCCCTCTCTTGTCCTCAAGCCTTGGCAAGCCCTTGGGTACAACTAAATACTTGTTGGCTGTTGAGATGGATGTACCCCAAGCTGTCTCAGATCCCCACCCAACTCCCATCCCCAACATTCTCCACATGAGCCCTTCGCTGTTAGGATGAGGGTGTCAAGGCAAAGCCAGAACTTGGGAGAGCATCAGAGTGAACTTGGGGAATGTGCCAGGCTAGGGTGAGAGGGCAGAGGGGGAAGTTAGAACAGTTGGGGGGCACGTAAGCATAGTCTGGGAGGTAAGGTACTGGCCTGGCAAGTAGCCAATCCCTGGCCCCTGAGTCCCACCAGGATCCTTGAGCACAGAGTACGGGATCATCCCTGAGCACTGACAGGTGTGGTTCCCACCCCCCAACAAAAACCAAACCAAACCAACAACCAAAGAACTGGCACCGGAGCGATAGTCTAGAGGGGAGGGTGCCTGCCTTGCATGTGGTTGACCTGGGTTTGATCCCCAGCATCCCATAGGATCCCCTGAGCACTGCCAGGAGTGATTGCTGAGTGCAGAGCCAGGAGTCAGCTCTGAGCACTGCTGGGTGTGGCTCCCAAACAAATGAAAGCAAAAAAAAGAAAGAAAGAAAGGAAGGAAGGAAGGAAGGAAGGAAGGAAGGAAGGAAGGAAGGAAAGAAAGAAAGAAAGAAAGAAAGAAAGAAAGAAAGAAAGAAAAAAAGAAGAGGGGGGAGAAATGGGGCCACGGGTTATTTCCCCCCCAAGAGCTGGGACTCACCTGGGGTTCTGTGTTTCGGCTTCTGTTCACTTGCTCAGAGAAACCCAGGGACCCTTCTTTTTGTATCCTCGGATGAAGGGCAAAGTCCCTGGCACCCCAGCCACCCTCTGTTCACATTAACCTCCCCTCCTGTCTGACTCCTCCCGGTTAATTGCTAATCGTTGGCTCTGCAGGGGAGTCTGTGGTCCAAGTCGCCCCTGCCACCCCAGACACTCAGCCTGAGTGGACCCTGATACCTCTCAGGGTCTCCCAAAGGAATTGTGTGTCTCTCACAGGACTCCCTGTGGCCGTACTGTGGTCCTGCGTGTCTGTGGTCTGTCTGGTTGTCTTGGGGGTGGTATTTGGAACAGAGTGGGTGTGATGGTGGAAGCTGGAAGCAGTAAACCCAAACCTGAGAGGCTGGTGGTGTTGAATCATGGGGGGTTCTAATGCCTCCAGAGGTCCACTGTGGGAGTCTAGAAACACAGGACCCCTGGTCAGACTAAAAGAGCCAATTTGTCCATCCATCTATCCATTCTTCCCTTTCTCTCTCCCTCTCTTGATTCCTCCATAATCATTTATCTGTTTATTCATCCTTTAATCTACTCACCCATCCATTCACCTGCCCTCATCCATCTACTTACCATTCCACACATCCATCATTCGCCCCTCCATTATTCATCTATTTATCTTTTCATCTGTCCACCCATCCACCCACCTACCCATCCATCATCTCTCCATTTATTCATTCATCTATCCACGCATCCCTCCACCCATCCACCCACACATACTTCACCCACTACCGATCTATCCATTCACCAATCTGCCATCTATTCTTGTTTTTTTTTCTTTTTTGGCTTTTAGGGTCACACACGGTGATGCTCAGGGGTACTCTTGGCTCTGCACTCAGGAATTACTCCTGGTGGTGCTCAGGGGGCCCTATGGGATGCTGGGGATTGAACCAGGGTAATGCCCTACCCACTATACTAACACTCTGGTCCCTTGCCATCTACTCTTTCTTCCATCAATTACCCATCTACCATCAACTCATCCATCTATCCATCTGTTCACTCACCAATCCATCCATCTGCTCACCATGTACCGACCCCCCATGTACTCATTCATCTATCCACACGCCTACCCATCATTCAAGCATCCATCCACCCACCCACCATCTACTCATCCTAGCAAACACTGATCTTTCCATCCACCCGCCCACTCACTCAGCA